>NW_026622808.1:25820209-26420209 GCF_023065955.2 Ursus arctos | reverse complement strand
GACAAAAATGGTGGATCACATTAGACCCACAGAAGGTGAGGTGAAAAACTATCAGGGTCACCATCATCCCCATGACAGAGACCACCCCAACACCCGGACAGGAGACGGCACAGTCATGGGGACTCATGAGCACATTGTACCTCAGGGAGTGGCAGATGGACACATAGCAGTGCAGTCATTGGCCATGATCATGAACAGAAATGAGTGCTATATGTCCTAACAGCCCTTTGCCCTCAATTATTCATTCGTAGAGTCAAGAAATGTTATTCAAGTCTTATTTTATATGGAAATATTCTAGGTGCTTGAATCCAGCAATGACGAAGGGCTAGGGCCATGCTCTGTCCTTTTCATGGTCCACCAAGAGAAGCTGTCATATAATCAAAGATGACAGCACAGAGTGGTCAGAGGATTGTTGGGGACAGACTAGGGGTCTGCAGAAGCTAAATGTGGGTCACAGACCCAGCCTGGATTCAGAGACTTTGAAATTGGTGGTGTCTATAGGGAGACCTGAAGGGTGAGTAGGTATGATTCAGGTGAGGCAGGGAGGTGGAAGAGGGGTTTCCAGACAGGGGGTCCAGCAAGCCCAAAGGCTCAGGGTGACAGAGGCATGGTGTATTTGGGAGAATGGTATGTTCAGTGCACCAGGGAGAGTTAGATGTCACTAGTGTGATTCTGGAATTGAAGGCAGACTGGGGAAGGGGCAAGAGCATGCAAGACCATGGTGTCCACCTGAGGAGTTTGTTCTAAGGGCAATGGGGACCCACAAATTTTTTTTTAATTTTTTATTACGTTATGTTAGTCACCATACACTGCATCATTAGTTTTTAATGTAGTGTTCCATGATTCATTGTTTGCGTATAAACCCAGTGCTCCATGCAATACGTGCCCTCCTTAATACCCATCACCGGACTAACCCAATCCCCCACCCCCGTCCCCTCTGAAACCCTCAGTTTGTTTCCCAGAGTCCATAGTCTCTCGTGGTTCATTCCTCCTTCTGTTTACTCCCGCTTCATTTTTCCCTTCTTTCTCCTACCTATCTCACTGCTATTCCTTATGTTCCATAAATGAGTGAACCATATGATAATTGTCTTTCTCTGCTTGACTTATTTCACTTAGCATAGTCTCCTCCAGTCCCGTCCATGTTGCTGCAAATGTTGGGTTATTGTTCTTTCTGATGGCTGTGTAATAGTTCATTGTATATATAGACCTCATCTTCTTTATCCATTCATCTGTTGAAGGGCATCTCGGCTCCTTCCACAGTTTAGCTATTGTGGACAGTGCTGTTATGAACATTGGGGTGCATATGGCCTTTCTCCTCACTACGTCTGTATCTTTGGGGTAAATACCCAGGAGTGCAGTTGCTGGGTCATAGGGTAGCTCTATTTTTAACTTTTTGAGGGACCTCCACACTGTTTTCCCAAGTGGCTGTACCAGCTTGCATTCTCACCAACAGTGTAAGAGGATTCCCCTTTCTCCACATCCTCTCCAACATTTGTTGTTTCTTGCCTGGTCAATTTTTGCCATTCTGACTGGTGGAAGGTGTTATCTCAATGTGGCTTTGATTTGAATTTCCCTGATGGCTAATGATGTTGAACATTTTTTCATGTGTCTGTTAGCCATTTGAATGCCTTCATTGGAAAAGTGTCTGTTCATATCTTCTGCCCATTTTTTGATTTGATTATTTGTTTCTCGTGTATTGAGTTTGAGAAGTTCTTTATACATCTTGGATACCGGCCTTTTATCTGTAGTGTCATTTGCAAATATCTTCTCCCGTTCCGTGGGTTGCCTCTTTGTTTTGATGACTGTTTCCTTTGCTGTGCAGAAGTTTTTTATCTTGATGAAGTCCCACAAGTTCATTTTTTCTTTTGTTTCCCTTGCCTTTGGAGACATGTCATGAAAGAAGTTTCTGTGGCTGATGTCAAAGAGGTTACAGCCTATGTTCTCCTCTATGATTATGATGGATTCCTGTCTCACATTGAAATCTTTCATCCATTTGGAGTTTATCTTTGTGTATGGTGTGAGAGAGTGGTCAGGTTTCATTCTTTTGCATATAGCTGTCCAATTTTCCTAGCACAATTTATTGAAGAGACTGTCTTTTTTCCACTGGGTGTTTTTTCCAGCTTTGTCAAAGATTAGTTGACCATAAAGTCGAGGGTCATTTCTGGAGTCTCTATTCTGTTCCATTGGTTATGTGTTTGTTTTTGTGCCAGTACCATGCTGTATTGGTGATCACAGCTTTTTAGTATAGCTTGAAATCAGGCAACGTGATGCCCTAGCTTTGTTTTTCTTTTTCAACATTTCCTTGGTGATTCGGGGTTTTTTCTGATTCCACAAAAATTTTAGGATTGTTTCCCAAACAAAATACCATGACATTTTTCAAAGAGCTGGAATAAACAATCCATAAATGTTTTTTAAAGACAATTATCATATGGTTTCACTCATTTATGGAATATAAGAAGTAGGAAGATTGGTAGGAGAAGAAAGGGAAGAAGGAAGGGGGGGTAAACAGAAGGGGGGATGAACCATCAGAGACTATGGACTCTGGGAAACAAACTGAGGGCTTTAGAGGGGAGGGGGGTGGGGGATTGGGATAGGCCAGTGATGGGTATTAAGGAGGGCACGTATTGCCTGGTGCACTGGGTGTTATATGCAAGTAATGAATCATGGAACTTTACATCAAAAACTAGGGATGTACTATATGGTGATTAACATACATAATAAAAAATTATTTTAAAAAAATAGAAAATGAATCCCTTACATAATGCCAAAAATATAATAAAAAAATAAATACATAGAGGAAAGAGCTGTATTCCATTATGTGAATATATTCATGGATGTTTCCAGTCAAGACTTCCTATGAGAGTGTTCTTATGACATTTAGTACATGTCTTTTAGTGGATTAATACTTATGTGTTTTGTTGTGTCTATAGTTATGTGTGTAAATACCAACTCATAGGGAATACCTATGTTCATCTTGAATAAATACTGCCAAACACTTTTCCAAAGTGGTGGTACCACAGGTAGATTTCAAGCACAAGCAGAATGGTCAAATTCCTGTTTGTAGACACCCCCTCTGGCTGGTGTGAGGGAAGCAGCCTGCTGAGAGCAGGCGGTGTGGACAGTTGCAGAAAGAGATGAGAAGAGGGGTATGAGGGCATTCTGGATAGGGTGTAGTGGCAAACTGGGGTTGATTTCAGACAGATAATGGATAGTGTTGCTGATTGGATTGAGGGAGACAGGAAGTGAACTGTTGCTACTTCTAACACTCAAGACAGCAAATGTGTGAGTTCTTTCCACACCAACAACCAATTCTACAACTACCCAGACACCATCTTGGTGTCCTATAATTCTGTTCAATTCTGACACTAACTACCTGGGGATGCCAGTCACAAGTATTCACTGCCCCAGTTACCCACAGTTCTGTCTGATGTGGCTACAAAGGTGGGGGTTTCCACATTCCCCCATTTCCGTTGGACAATTTGTAGAATGACTCACAGAAATCAGGAAAATTCACACTTAACTCTTCTCAGTTTTTTATGAAAGAACAACTCAGGTACAGCCAAACAAAAGAGATGCATCCTGCAAGGTATAGAGGAAGGAGGGAGGAACTTCCATGCCCTCTCTGGACATGCCACCCTCTTAGAACCGCCATGTGTTCACCAGCTGGGAAGGTTTCTGAATCCCATTGTTTAGGGAGTCCTTATGGAGGTTTGGTTACACAGACATGATTGCTTAAATCCTTCATCCTTATTGAGTATGAATCTGTAGCACCTCTCCCCTCCCTGGAGGTTCCAAGTCTCTAATCACCCCTTGGTTGTTCTGGTGAGCAGCCCCCTTCCTAAAACTATCCAGGAGTCCCCAGCCACCACTCATCACCAAGCCACCATAACACTCCTGAGACAGGGGCCTAGAGGCTGTGTCTCAGGAACTGGACAAAGACCAAATGTGTTATTAGAGCCCAAGGATGCACACACTAAATGGATTCACTGGCTTGGATACCATGACAACAGAGATAGGGTAAATCGACCAAGAGGAGAAATGGGGCTATTCAGTTTGGGCAGAAGACACTGAACACTTCCATCAACCAAGAGAAACCATCCTGCAAGACCCAGCTCTAAATTACCCTTATTCTGGGAAGATTTCCAGCTACCCTGACCCCAGGGCAGAGCCCTGGATTCCCACTTTGGGCTGCTCCAGCTCCTACCTTCCTCTACCCTCCCCTGACAACAAGGATTTGAGGGCATCTAATACAGTACTGTGGCCCCAAGACTGCGAGCTGCTAGTTACCATCAGGGGCTGGACCATTTTTGTAGAAAGAGACAGCAGGGAGCCTTGGTTGTGTTGGAGTGTTGGAGGAAGGAGTAGAGGCAGCAGGTCCCGGAGGCCCTCTGATGATCCTCTTGACCTCTTCAGACCCTGAGGGCAGCCTTGCATGTTCGTGTCCCAGGGAGGCCCTGGGGAGCAGCCTGCTGGGAAACTGCAGCAGGGATGAAGTACACAGCATCAGTTCCAGAAACCCTGAGGTCTGGCCTCGCACCTGCCCCTGTGTGCCACTGACAGCCCCAGGCAGGAGAGCTTCTTCTGCCCTCCCTTGCTGCCTGCTTCCTGGGAGAGGCAGCCCAGACTGAGGGGGACCAGGTGGGACAGGGTAGGTGGCAATACTCAGACAGTTGTGGGGAGCAAGATCTAGACTGGGGATGGGGACAAGCCTGGGAGAAGGGTCATAAGACAAGCTCTTAGCCTTGGGCAGCTTCTGGGGGATCTTCTCACGTTGCCCACTTTGTGTCTTGTGGTTTAACCCAAACTACTGCCCTGTGCAGCTTCTAAGTTTGTATTCTTGTTTGGGGCTGATTTTGCCCCCAAACCCAAAATGTTTGTGGATACCTGGAGGCTCTTTTTTGTTGTCCCAGCTCATAGGGAGGGAGGGGACGCTACTGGCATCTGGTGGGTTGAGGTCAGGGTTGTTGCTAAAGGTTATTCAATCTGGTACTCTTGTGGTCCATTTGTTCCAGTTAGTGACCAATACAATTCCGTTATTATTAACTGAACTCATAGGTTACATTAGGGTTGGCTGTGTTACTCATTCTGTGGGTTTTCACAAATGAATAGTGACATGTATACACCCTTACTGCATGGTCCAGAATAATTTCAGGTGCTCTAATTTTAGTGTGCCCAAATGGAATTATGCTAGAGTGTTCATCTGCCTTTGCTTCATTCACTCAAGATCATTTAACAGGTTCCTTTACACTGCCTGTGTGTGCATTGAACCCCTACCTGGGGACCCAGTATTTGCTTCCAGTCCATGTAACCTGACCTCTTCCCAATTATGGTTACCAAGAAGGCTTGTTCATTTCCTCACTTCAAGCACTGGTACCTAAACATCCTCTGACGTGCTCCCTTCAAACAGGTGTGAGCCATCAATATAGGTGGTCAGGAGCACGTGTCCTGGTGCACAGAGTAGGTGAAGTCTGTGCTTCTCCAGTCTCGATTCTTACCAGCAGATCATGAGGATGCTTTCTGCCCAAACTTCAATTATCACTGGGCTCTTTCTAGTCTGGGTAAATGAATAAGTGTACAGTGAAAGTCCCTGGTGATTTTCCTCTCTCCTTTCCTGTCTTAAAACCATCCTTTTTGTGCCCGTGTAACTCCTTCTGTGAATTCTCTGCTCATATCCTTGGCTCATTTCTGCATTGAGGTTTCTCCTTCTGAATGTCACTGGTTCCTTATTTCTTCTAGATAGTATTTCCTGGTCAATTTTCAGCAATGCAAAGGCCCTTTTCCCAAATTCCACCTGCCTATTCATGGATCTTTGATATCCTTTGTTGAACAAAATCCTTGGGGAAACTTTCATGTCTGTTTCCTTTCCTGAGCAGTGAACATTTATCTCCAGAGAATGGCATCAGCACTTACAGAAGATACGCTCATGAAATTCAAATACTCATTTATACATAAAACACACATATACATATTTTGTGTATTTTCTAAGCTGTTAATTCAGTCCCGCTAGTTAACATATAGCATAATATTAGTTTTAGGTGTTTAATATACTAATTCAACACTTCCATACAACACCTGGTGCTCATCACAAGTGAAATCCTCAATCCCCATCACCTATTCCTCCCACCCCCCACCCCCTACCCTCTGGTAATCAACAGTTTTTTCTCTGTACTTAAGAGTCTCTTCCTTGGTTTGCCTCTCACTCTCTCTCTCTCTTTTTTCCCTTTGCTCTTTTGTTCGTTTCTTAAATTCCATACATGAGTGAAATCATATGGTATTGGTCTTTCTCTAACTGGCATATTTCACTTAGCATAACACTCTCTAGCTCCAACCATGTTGTCGCAAATGCCAAGATTTCATTCTTTTTGATGGCTGAGTAATATTCCATTGTGTGTATAATCCACATTTTCTTTACTCAACACTTGAGCTGTTTCCATAATTTGGCTATTGCAGGGAATGCTGCTATCACATCAGAGTGCATGTATCCCTTTGAATCAGTATTTCTGTGTTCTTTGGGTAAATATGTAGTAGTGCAATTGGTGGATATAGGGTAGTTCCATTTTTAACTTTTTGAGGAATCTCCATACTGTATTCCAGAGTGGCAGCACCAGTTCGCCTTCCCACCAACAGTGTAAAAGAGTTCCTCTTTCTCCATATCACCTTAATATTTGTGCTTTTGAGCTTTGGTTAAGAAGTCCTTCTTCACTCTGAGATCCCAAGCCTTCTCCTATTAACTTTATATTTCATTTTATGTGTGAAATCCATCTACCTTGGGTGTGATCTTAGCAGGAATTCAGATTTGCACCAACTCATAAAATGACCATTTTTCCCACCACAAACCAGTACACAATCCATTTGTTCCGTTTGGCTTGTGCTCCCACCTTTATCACCTATTGGATTTAGAGTCAGGCAAGGGTATTTTCTTAGATAGCCAACCTGTGTGATTCCATGTATCACAAATATCATGTACGTCTGTTCCATTGTCACACTTTTTAAATGATTCCGAGTCTATAGTGAGTCTCAATATACAGAGGGATATCTCTATATCTCTTGTGTACTCCATTTTAAGAAGACCAGTACAGTGTACTCCATTTTAAGAAGACCAGTACACTGACTTTATTTTTCAGAAAGAAGTTTAAGATAGTTCTTAAATTTAACTTCTTAAATAATAAATGCAGTTGCACAGAATATAATTTGAGGAAGAACTGACATAATTGGTATATTAGCTCAATCCATCCAAGAGAGCACATTGGTTTCTGTATTTTCCATGTACCCAGATCATCTTCTATATATCTATACATGGTTAAAATCTCTGTCCTTGTACACGAATAACGAGAACGAAGAAAGAGAAATCAGGGAATCCATCCCATTTACAATAGCACCAAAAACCATACGTTACCTTGGAATTAACTTAACCAGAGATGTAAAGGACCTTTATTCTAGAAACTATAAATCACTCTTAAAAGACATTGAGGAAGACATAAAAAGATGGAAAGATATTCCATGCTCATGGATCGGAAGAATTAACATAGTTAAAATGTCCATGCTACCCAGAGCAATCTACACTTTCAATGCTATCCCGATCAAAATACCGAGAACGTTTTTCAAAGAACTGGAACAAATAGTCCTTAAATTTGTATGGAACCAGAAAAGACCCCGAATCTCCAAGGAACTGTTGAAAAGGAAAAACAAAGCTGGGGGCATCACAATGCCGGATTTCGAGCTGTACTACAAAGCTGTGATCACAAAGACAGCATGGTACTGGCACAAAAACAGACACATAGACCAATGGAACAGAATAGAGAGCCCAGAAATGGACCCTCAGCTCTTTGGGCAACTAATATTTGATAAAGCAGGAAAAAACATCCGGTGGGAAAAAGACAGTCTCTTCAATAAATGGTGCTGGGAAAATTGGACAGCTACGTGCAAAAGAATGAAACTTGACCACGATCTCACACCATACACAAAAATAAACTCCAAATGGATGAAAGACCTCGATGTGAGACAGGAATCCATCAAAATTCTAGAGGAGAACATAGGCAGCAACCTCTACGACATCAGCCTAAGCAACCTTTTTCATGACACATCCCCAAAGGCAAAAGAAACAAAAGATAAAATGAATTTATGGGACTTCATCAAGATTAAAAGTTTCTGCACATCCAAGGAAACAGTCAGAAAAACTAAGAGGCAGCCCACGGAATGGGAGAATATATTTGCAAATGACACTACAGATAAAGGATTGGTATCCAAGATCTACAAAGAACTTCTCAAACTCAATACACGAGAAACAAATAAACAAATCAAAAAATGGGCAGAAGATATGAACAGACACTTTTCCAATGAAGACATACAAATGGCTAACAGACACATGAAAAAATGTTCAAAATCATTAGCCATCAAGGAAATTCAAATCAAAACCACACTGAGATACCACCTTACGCCAGTTAGAATGGCAAAAATAGACAAGGCAAGAAACAACAATTGTTGGAGAGGATGTGGAGAAAGGGGATCCCTCCTACATTGTTGGTGGGAATGCAAGTTGGTACAGCCACTCTGGAAAACCGTGTGGAGGTCCCTTAAAAAGTTAAAAATTGAGCTACCCTATGATCCAGCCATTGCACTACTGGGTGTTTACCCCAAAGATACAGACGTAGTGAAGAGAAGGGCCATATGCACCCCAATGTTCATAGCAGCAATGTCCACAATAGCTAAATCGTGGAAGGAGCCGAGATGCCCTGCAACAGATGACTGGATTAAGAAGTTGTGGTCCATATATACAATGGAATATTACTCAGCAATCAGAAAGAATGAGTTCTCAACATTTGCTACAACATGGACGGCACTGGAGGAGATAATGCTTAGTGAAATAAGTCAAGCAGAGAAAGACAACTATCATATGATTTCTCTCATCTATGGAACATAAGAACTAGAATGATCAGTAGGGGAAGAAAGGGATAAAGAAAGGGGGGGTAATCAGAAGGGGGAATGAAACATGAGAGACTATGGACTATGAGAAACAAACTGAGGGCTACAGAGGGGAGGGGGGTGGGGGAATGGGATAGACCGGTGATGGGTAGTAAGGAGGGCACATATTGCATGGTGCACTGGGTGTTATACACAACTGGTGAATCATCGAGCCTTACATCGAAAGCCGGGGATGTACTGTATGGTGACTAACATAATATAATAAAAATCATTATTAATAAAAAAAAAAAAAAAAAAAAATCTCTGTCCTTGGAGATAGTGCATGTGCTTAGATAATTCCTAGATATTCTAAACCAGAGGATTTCAAAGTGTGATATGAGGATCCCCAGGGTCCTGGAGAGCCTTTTGGGGGGCCATCAGGTCCTCACTTTTCCAATGAAAGTGAGGATGTATTTTTGTCTTGTATTTCAGCTGAAACCATATATTGCCCCAGGGTGAATGAAGAAGCAGATGCAAGCATCATCTTGTCTTCCATCCAGCCAACATTGGCCAAAATGCAAAAATGTAAAACAAAGGCACACTACTCACTACATGAGTTTTTTTAAATGCAGTTACTTTCCTAAAGTGTTCCTTATATTAACATGAGTGGATTGTTCCTTTAGGTTGAATCAAAGGTTGATTATTGTTCTTTTCCATGGGTTAATAAATAAATATTTCCAAAGAATCGCAGTTTTAATTACTAATATGGTAAGAATGGAGAGTTATCACTCCCTCAAAATAAGGCCCTCTAGGAGACTCAATAGGTTTCTAGTGTAAAGAAATCCTGAGGCCAAAATGTATGAGCACTGTCTTATATTGGTTTGTGTCACTATTGGTAATGTTATTTTATGTTTTCCTTAAATTCTATCTTTAACGTGATGATTATGGGTGTAATTCCATGGGAAATACTGTGAGTTTGGGAAGTTGATCTAGTCTTCT
Organism: Ursus arctos; assembly: GCF_023065955.2. Lineage (NCBI taxonomy): Eukaryota > Metazoa > Chordata > Mammalia > Carnivora > Ursidae > Ursus > Ursus arctos. The sequence goes on along the minus strand of NW_026622808.1, from coordinate 26,410,309 downwards.
GCAACTTGTGTTCTGGCTTGTCTCAAATATATTCCACCTTCATCCTTTTACTTTTTAGGTAGATGATCACGTCTCTTCCCTTCTGATCCTGATATTCCTTCTTTCTATATCTTTCCGCAAGCACCGCTCCAGGCTTTCAGTTCCCTGCTAATGAGCAGCACAGACAGTGAGTACCCTTGCCTTGTTCCGGATTCTAAAACAATGCACCCCTAGTTTCCCACTTCATGTAATATTTGCTAGTTTTGCAGTATCTATTCTTAGTTAGCTAAGGAACTCTTCGTCAATTTCCTGTTGAGAAGCTTTTTAAAGATCTCTAAGATATGTGCATTATCCTGTATATATAAAATAATACAATGCTACATATCAATTAAAAATCAATTTTAAAAATCATAAATAGGAATTGAAATTTAGCAATCCAGGACTACTGCCTAGGTTGATATAATTATATGACATTTCCTTTTTAGTTTATTCATATAACTAATCACATGATAGGTATTCTGATGCTGAATTCTGCTTCTCCATCATGGAATAAACCATATACCTTCATTCCCTTTCTGGCATCATCAGATGCAGCATCCGTGGTTGGTCAGAACTATAGCATGGTGTCTGAATTCATCATCGTGGGCTTCTCCAACTTCCCCCTACCACTCCTGCCCATTTTCTTCCTGCTGTTCCTGCTCATGTACCTGTTCACACTGCTGGGGAACCTGCTTATCATGGTCACTGTCAAGAGTGAGCGCAGCCTGCACACGCCCATGTACCTTTTCCTGTGTGCCCTGTCCATCTCCGAGATCCTTTACACCTTGGCCATCACACCACGTCTGCTGACTGACCTGCTCTCCACCCATCGCACCATCACCTTTGTGGCCTGTGCAAGCCAGATGTTCTTCTCCTTCACATTTGGCTTCACCCACTCCTTCCTGCTCACAGTCATGGGCTATGACCGCTATGCGGCCATCACCCATCCCCTGACGTACAACGTGCTTATGAGCACCAGCTCCTGTGCCCGTCTAGTGTCCTGGTCCTGGGCTGGTGGCTCAGTCATGGGGATGATGGTGACCCTGATAGTTTTTCACCTCACCTTCTGTGGGTCTAATGTGATACACCATTTTGGCTGCCATGCCCTTTCCCTCTTAAATTTGGCCTGTGGGAATGAGACAACCTCTGTCACCTTGGGTGTGATCCTGGTATGTGTCACAGTTCTGATGGGATGTTCATTCCTCATCGTCCTCTCCTATATCTTCATTGCAGCTGCCATATTGAAGATCCCCTCAGGCTACGTACTTGTTTTTCCCCAATTTGTTTGCTGCCTCTGGCATAGACTCTATATCTTACCTTGACCCTGTGTGATGAATTCCATCCCATTACCTCTGTCTAAGGGTGTGTCATCTCCCTATGGGTTGGTGGGAGACATCACATGGATGTGTGTGGGCATTGATGCCAATGGTTTCTCTTGAATGGACAAGTAAGGGAGGACCTTTCCTCCTCCACCACCAGGAAAAACAGAAATGAGCATAATAATAAATACCACCAGCATCGAGGCTTTTCTTAACAGGCACTCTGTCCAGTGTTGTCCAAGTATTATCTTTTAATTATAAGATATGTACAAAAGAACATAAACTATTTGTCTCCAAGGAGATGGTTGACTGACTTCTCAATGTCTTTGAAGGGCAGAGACCCTCAGGAGGTTTCTGTGTTGATCTGAGTTTAGTGAAGTATGTCTGAATGTGAAGTGTAGAAAGAGAAAGAGAGAGGCAGAGACAGACAAAGGGAAGAGGGTTCAGAGCTTAGGTAACTAACATACTATAATAAAAAAACATTAAAAAACATAGAGAATGTTAAAAGTGGGTTGTTATCTGACATCTTATTGAAGTTCTTTCCCCATTTCCCCCACATTACTTTCTGTGAAACAGCAAGTTCTCATGCCTGTGTTTCCTTGAGTCTATCTGGGGTTGTGTTGTAGGCAAAATGCTATGCCAAGTTGGCACGAAGAGAGGTCAGGATATGGGTACTCTGAATATGCAGATAAGAAATGTTGGTGCAGGTCATACAACACCTGAATGAAGGAGTCACGTGGAGGTCTGTCTGACTCCCATCCTAGGGTTTGAGAAGCATATATCTGAGGATCCAGGGAGAGGGCCTTCCATTGGTGTAAATTCTTACTCCAAGCTGTGGTCCGATATTTGGGCTGCTGGCGCAAGATGTTTTATAACTATAAATGTAAGAATGGCTACCACATATGAGCGCCTGTTCCTTGCCATATGTTGTGGGAAGAGTTTCCTGTGCATTCACTCTTCTAAGTCTCAAAATAAATTATTATTTCTGCACACTTAGAGATGACCCACATCTATTCCTATTCCCGTTTTTGAAATGCAGGAGAAATCAGAGAGGGAGATGAACAATGAGAGACTATGGACCCTGGGAAACCAACTAAGGATTTCAGAGAGGAGGGGTGGGGGGGATGGGGTAATGGGATGATGGGTATTAAGGAGGGCATGTGTTGTGATGAGCACTTGGTGTTATATGCAACTAATGTATCATTGAACACGATATCAAAAACTAATGATGTACTATACTGTGGTTAAATGACCATAATAATAAAAAAAAGAAATTCCAAGGGCTTTAGAAATAGTTGTCATAATCTGAGAAACTGAACTTTAAAGAGAAATTCGTAATTCTGATTGGTAGTCTCTATAATTTCTTGCCTTAGTGTTAGTATTAAAATTGAAAGACTGCTGTTTCTAAATGATATAAACACATTCAAAATCGCTCTGTTAAATCAGAGGAGGGCCATCAGGACTTTCTTCTTTTCCCTCATGCACATTGCAAAAATAAAAGCCTTCAATACTGAAAAAAAAAGAATATCCAATGGAAAAAAGACAGTCTCTCCAACAAATGGTGTTGGTAAAATTGGACAGCCACATGCAGAAGAATGAAACTGGACCATTTTCTTACAGCATACACAGAAATAGACTCAAACTGGATGAAAGACCTAATAGGAGACAGGAATCCATCAAAATCCTGTGGACAAAACAGGCCCCAATGTCTGTGACCTGAGTCACAGCAATTTCTTGCTAGACACATCTCCAAAGGCAAGGGAAACAAAATTAAAAATGAACTAGTGGGACTACATCAAAAACTACATAGTTAAGATTGCGGAGGAGTAGGAGACGCCGTTTTCAGCCGGTACCCCGAGTCGAGCTGGATAGGTATCAGACCAGCCTAAACAACCACGGAACCAGCCTGAGACGCAGGAAGATGCATCTGGATCTCTACAAATGAACATCTCCAGTGCTGAGTATTGAGGTACGAAGCGGGGAGCTGTGAAACCGCACACAGATATCAGAAGATAAACAGAAGGGGGTGGGAGCCGCCGCGTTCGGGCGCCAGGAAGCGGTAGCCACTTGCACGCGGGTTCGTGGTCGGCACCCGCAAAACAGCAGACTGAGACCGTGATCCGGGTGCGCGCCACCAGGCATCTCGCGGAACACCGGAATCCCGGTGCGCTCACTGGATCCAGACTGAGACCGGGAGCTTCCGGAGCGCGCGCGGGGCGGCTGGCGGCTGGCGGCTGGCGGCGTTAGAAACACAAAGGACAGAGACGCGCGGGCCCTGGAAGTGAGGGCTGGGACGCCGGGTGTGGGGCGCACATCCCGGGATGCTGCAGGGTTGAGCAGCACCAACAGAAACAGAGTTAAAGTGGCCAGAACATTAGTAGAGAACGGGCCGCAATCCCTCTGTTCTGTGACAGAGGCTGAAATTTGGCCGCTGCTGCTCTGACTCTCAGAAGAGGCACAGCAAACCGCCAGGGAAAGCCGCCAGAGAACAAAAGCCTGGAAATACCAGCTCAGGGAGTGCCCATCCCCATCCTCCCTCGCAGGGGACACGGAGACTCTACCCAAACAGGGCTGCCTGAGTATGGGCGCGACAGGCCCCTCCCCCAGAACACAGAAGGCAGGCTGAAAAATCAAGAGGCCCACAACCCGGACGTCTGGGTGGCGCAGCCATTGAGCGCCTGTCTCTGGCTTAGGGCGTGATCCCAGCGTTCCGGAAAGGAGTCCCTCATCGGGCTCCTCTGCTGGGAGCCTGCTTCTTCCTCTCCCACTCCCCTGCTTCTGTTCCCTCTCTCGCTGGTTGGCTGCCACATAAATAAATAAATAAAATCTTTAAAGAAGAAGCCCACATCCCTAAGATCCCTATAAAACAAGGGGCACGGCCAGGGACCCAGTCAATAATTTGGGCTCTGGAAACCCCACAACCTCTCCTCATCAGAATGACAAGAAGGAGAAGCCCCCCCCAGCAAAGAAAAGACAGTGATTCTGTGGCCTCTGCCACAGAAATAATGGATATGGATGTAACCAAATTATCAGAAATGGAATTCAGAGTAAGGATGGTCAAAATGATGAGTAGAATTGAAAAAACTATTAACGAAAAGGTTACTGAGAATATAGAATCCCTAAGGACAGAAATGAGAACGAATCTGACAGAAATTAAAAATTCTATGAGCCAAATGCAGGCAAAACTAGAGGCTCTGACGGCCAGGGTCGCAGAAGCAGAGGAACGGGTTAGTGAATTGGAGGATGGGTTAATAGAGGAAAAAATGAAAATAGAAGATGGTCTTAAAAAAATCCACGCCCACGAATGTAGGTTACGGGAGATTACTGACTCAATGAAACGATCCAGTGTTAGAATCATCAGGCTGAGTTAAGATGGCGGAGGAGTAGGGGACCCCTTTTTCAGCCGGTCCCCTGAGTCGAGCTGGATAGGTACCAGACCAGCCTAAATAACCACGGAATCAGCCTGAGACGCAGGATGATGCATCTGGATCTCTACAAATGAACATCTCCACCGCTGAGTATTGAAGTACGAAGAGGGGAGCTGTAAACCGTGCACAGATATCGGAAGATAAACAGAAGGGGGAGGGAGCTGCCGCGTTTGGGCGCCGGGAAGCGGCAGCCACCTGCACGTGGGAGCGGGCGGACTCACAGAGGGCACCCGCGAGAGAGCGGACTGAGACCGGTGAGCCGTGAACGCGCGCCACCAGGCATCTCCCAGAACACCGGAATCCCGGTGTGCTCACGGGATCCAGACTGAGACCGGGAACTCCCGGAGCGCGTGCGGGGCGGCTGGCGGCTGGCGGGCCACCTGCACGGGGGAGCGGGCGGACTCGCGGTCAGCACCCGCGAAACAGCAGACTGAGACCCTGAACCGGGTGCGCGCGCCACCAGGCTTCTCACGGAACTCCGGAATCGCAGTGTGCTCACCGGGCATAGACTGAGACTGGGAGACCGGGGAGCGCGGGGGGGGGGGGGGGGGGGGGGGGGGGGCGGCCGGTGGCAGGCGGCATTAGAAACACAAAGGACAGAGACGCGCCTGCCCTGGAAGTGAGGGCAGGGACGCCGAGTTGGTGCGCACATCCCAGGACGCTGCAGGGTTGAGCAGCACCAACAGTAATAGAGTTAAAGTGGCCAGAACATCAGTGGAGAAAGGGCCGCAATCCCTCTGTTCTGTGACAATGCAGCCTCTGCTGCTCTGACTCTCAGAAGAGGCATAGCCGGCCACCAGGGAAAGCCGCCAGAGAACAAAAGCCTGGAAATACCGGCTCAGAGAGTGCCCATCCCCATCCCCCCTCGCAGGGGACACGGAGACTCTACCCAAACAGGGTTGCCTGAGTATCGGTGCGGCAGGCCCCTCCCCCAGAACACAGAAGGCAGGCTGAAAAATCAAGAAGCCCACAACCCGAGGCGCCTGGGTGGCGCAGACATTGAGCGCCTGTCTCCGGCTTAGGGCGTGATCCCAGCATTCCGGAAAGGAGTCCCTCATCGGGCTTCTCTGCTGGGAGCCTGCTTCTTCCTCTCTCACTCCCCTGCTTCTGTTCCGTTCTTGCTGACTGTCTGTCTCCCTCTCTCAGATAAGTAAATAAATAAAATCTTTAAAGAAGAAGCCCAAATCTCTAAGATCCCTATAAAACAAGGGGCATGGCCTGGGACCCAGTCAATAATTTTGGGCTCTGGACAACCCCGCAACCTCCCCTCATTAGAATGACAAGAAGGAGAAGCCCCCACCCCAGCAAAGAAAAGACAGTGAGTCAGTGGCCTCTGCCACAGAAGTAACGGATATGGATGTAACCAAATTATCAGAAATGGAATTCAGAGTAACAATGGTCAAGATAATGAGTAGACTTGAAAAAAGTATTCAGGAAAATGTTACTGAGAATATAGAATCCCTAAGGGCGGAAATGAGAGCGAATGTGACAGAAATTAAAAATTCTATGAGTCAAATGCAGGCAAAACTAGAGGCTCTGACGGCCAGGGTCACGGAAGCGGAGGAAAGGGTTAGTGAATTGGAGGATGGGTTAATAGAGGAAAAAATAAAAATAGAAGATGGTCTTAAAAAAATCCACGCCCACGAATGTTGGCTACGGGAGATTACTGACTCAAAGAAACGATCCAATGTTAGAATCATCGGCATCCCCGAGGGGGTGGAGAAAAACAGAGGTCTAGAAGAGATATTTGAACAAATTGTAGCTGAAAATGTCCCTAATCTAGCAAGGGAAACAAAAATTCGTGTCCAAGAGGCAGAGAGGACCCCTCCCAAGCTCAACCACGACAAACCTACGCCACGTCACGTCATAGTGCATTTCGCAAATATTAGTTCCAAGGATACAGTATTGAAAGCAGCCAGGGCAAAGAAATTTCTCACGTACCAAGGCAAAGGCATCAGAATTACGTCAGACCTGTCTACACAGACCTGGAATGAGAAAAAGGGTTGGGGGAGCATTTTTAAAGCTCTTTCAGAGAAAAACATGAAGCCAAGTATCCTTTATCCAGCAAGGCTGTCATTCAGAATTGATGGACAAATAAAGACATTTCAGAATCGACAGTCACTAGCCAATTTCGTAACCACGAAACCAGCCCTACAGGAGATATTACGGGGGGGTTCTATAAAAGTAAAAAGGCCCCAAGAGTGATACAGAACAGAAAGTCACAGCCAATACAAACAAAGACTTTACTGACAACATGGCAGAATTAAAAGCATATCTCTCAGTACCCAGTCTTAACATTAATGGTTTAAATTCTACGCCACAGGGTTGCAGATTTGATAAAAAGAAATGACCCATCCATTTGCTGTCTACAAGAGACTCATTTTGAACCCAAAGATGCATTCAGACTGAGAGTAAGGGGATGGAGTACCATCTTTCATGCAAATGGACATCAAAAGAAAGCTGGGGTAGCAATTCGCATATCAGATAAACTGGATTTTAAACTACAGACTATAGTTAGAGACGCAGAAGGGCACTATATTATTCTTAAGGGAAGTATTCAACAAGTGGATATGACAATTATAAATATATATGCCCCCAACAGGGGAGCAGCAAGATACACAAGCCAACTCTTAACCAGAATAAAGAGACATATAGATAAAAATACATTAATAGTAGGGGACCTCAACACTCCACTCTCAGAAATAGACAGAACACCCTGGCAAAAACTAAGCAAAGAATCAAAGGCTTTGAATGCCATACTCGACGAGTTGGACCTCTTAGATATATATAGAACACTACACCCCAGAACCAAAGAAAACTCATTCTATTCTAATGCCCATGGAACATTTTCAAGAATAGACCATGTTCTGGGACACAAAACAGGTCTCAGCCGATACCAAAAGATTGAAATTATCCCCTGCATATTCTCAGACCACAACGCTCTGAAATTGGAACTCAACCACAAGGAAAAATTTGGAAGAAACTCAAACACTTGGAGACTAAGAACCATCCTGCTCAGGAATGACTCGATAAAGCAAGAAATCAAAAATCAAATTAAACAATTTATGGAGACCAATGAGAATGAAAATACAACAGTCCACAACCTATGGGATACTGCAAAGGCAGTCCTAAGGGGGAAATACTTAGCCATCCAAGCCTCACTCAAAAGAATAGAAAAATCTAAGATGCAGTTTTTATATTCTCACCTCAAGAAGCTGGAACAGCAACAGAGGGACAGGCCTAACCCACGCACAAGGAAGCAGTTAACCAAAATTAGAGCTGAAATCAATCAAGCAGAAACCAGAAGTACAGTAGAGCAGATCAACAGACTAGAAGCTGGTTCTTGGAGAGGATCAATAAAATTGACAGACCACTGGCAAGACTTATCCAAAAGAAAAGAGAAAGGACCCAGATTATTAAAATTATGAATGAAAAAGGAGAGGTCACGACGAACACCATTGAAATTGGAAGGACTATTAGAAATTTTTATCAACAGCTATATGCCAATAAACTAAGAAATCTGGAAGAGATGGAATCCTTCCTGGAAACCTATAAACTACCAAGATTGAAACCGGAAGAAATTGATTCCTTAAACAGGCCAATTAATTATGAAGAAATTGAGTCAGTGATAAACAACCTTCCAAATAACAAAACTCCAGGCCCGGACAGTTTTCCTGGGGAATTCTACCAAACATTCAAAGAAGAAATAATACCTATTCTCCTAAAGCTATTTCAAAAAATAGAAACAGAAGGAAAGCTACCAAACTCATTCTATGAGGCCAATATTACCTTGATCCCCAAACCAGGCAAAGACCCCCTCAAAAAGGAGAATTACAGACCGATTTCCCTAATGAATATGGACGCCAAAATCCTCAACAAGATACTTGCTAATAGAATCCAACAGTTCATTAAAAGTATTATCCACCACGATCAAGTGGGATTCATACCTGGGATGCAAGCGCGGTTCAATATACGCAAATCAATCAGCGTGATACATCATATCAACAAGAAAAGACTCAGGAACCATATGATCCTCTCAATCGATGCCGAAAAAGCATTTGACAAAATACAGCATCCTTTCCTGATTAAAACCCTTCAGAGTGTAGGAATAGAAGGTACGTTTCTGAATCTCATAAAAGCCATCTATGAAAAGCCTACTGCAAATATTATTCTCAATGGGGAAAAGCTGGAAGCCTTTCCCTTAAGATCAGGAACACGACAAGGATGCCCACTCTCGCCACTATTATTCAACATAGTACTAGAAGTCCTTGCAACAGCAATCAGACAACAAAAAGGGATCAAAGGTATTCAAATCGGCGAAGAAGAAGTCAAAATGTCTCCCTTCGCAGATGACATGATACTCTATATGGAAAACCCAAAAGAAGCCACTCCCAAACTATTAGAAGTTATAGAGCAATTCAGTAACGTGGCGGGATACAAAATCAATGCTCAGAAATCAGTTGCATTTCTGTACACGAATAACGAGAACGAAGAAAGAGAAATTAGGGAATTCATCCCATTTACAATAGCACCAAAAAACCATACGTTACCTTGGAATTAACTTAACCAGAGACGTAAAGGACCTTTATTCTAGAAACTATAAATAACTCTTAAAAGACATTGAGGAAGACATAAAAAGATGGAAAGATATTCCATGCTCATGGATCGGAAAAATTAACATAGTTAAAATGTCCATGCTACCCAGAACAATCTACACTTTCAATGCTATCCCGATCAAAATACCGAGAACGTTTTTCAAAGAACTGGAACAAATAGTCCTTAAATTTGTATGGAACCAGAAAAGACCCCGAATTTCCAAGGAACTGTTGAAAAGGAAAAACAAAGCTGGGGGCATCACAATGCCAGATTTCGAGCTGTACTACAAAGCTGTGATCACAAAGACAGCATGGTACTGGCACAAAAACAGACACATAGACCAATGGAACAGAATAGAGAGCCCAGAAATGGACCCTCGGCTCTTTGGGCAACTAATATTTGATAAAGCAGGAAAAAACATCCGGTGGGAAAAAGACAGTCTCTTCAATAAATGGTGCTGGGAAAATTGGACAGCTACATGCAAAAGAATGAAACTTGACCACTATCTCACACCATACACAAAAATAAACTCCAAATGAATGAAAGACCTCGATGTGAGACAGGAATCCATCAAAATTCTAGAGGAGAACATAGGCAACAACCTCTACGACATCGGCCAAAGCAACCTTTTCATGATACATCCCCAAAGGCAAGAGAAACAAAAGATAAAATGAATTTATGGGACTTCATCAAGATTAAAAGTTTCTGCACATCCAAGGAAACAGTCAGAAAAACTAAGAGGCAGCCCACGGAATGGGAGAAGATATTTGCAAATGACACTACAGATAAAGGACTGGTATCCAAGATCTACAAAGAACTTCTCAAACTCAATACACGAGAAACAAATAAACAAATCAAAAAATGGGCAGAAGATATGAACAGACACTTTTCCAATGAAGACATACAAATGGCTAACAGACACATGAAAAAATGTTCAAAATCATTAGCCATCAAGGAAATTCAAATCAAAACCACACTGAGATACCACCTTACGCCAGTTAGAATGGCAAAAATAGACAAGGCAAGAAACAACAATTGTTGGAGAGGATGTGGAGAAAGGGGATCCCTCCTACATTGTTGGTGGGAATGCAAGTTGGTACAGCCACTCTGGAAAACCGTGTGGAGGTCCCTTAAAAAGTTAAAAATTGAGCTACCCTATGATCCAGCCATTGCACTACTGGGTGTTTACCCCAAAGATACAGACGTAGTGAAGAGAAGGGCCATATGCACCCCAATGTTCATAGCAGCAATGTCCACAATAGCTAAATCGTGGAAGGAGCCGAGATGCCCTGCAACAGATGACTGGATTAAGAAGTTGTGGTCCATATATACAATGGAATATTACTCAGCAATCAGAAAGAATGAGTTCTCAACATTTGCTACAACATGGACGGCACTGGAGGAGATAATGCTTAGTGAAATAAGTCAAGCAGAGAAAGACAACTATCATATGATTTCTCTCATCTATGGAACATAAGAACTAGAATGCTCAGTAATCAGTCTTAATGTAAATGGTTTGAACCATCCCTTAAGACGCCACAGGGTTGCAGATTGGATAAAAAGAAATGACCCACCCATTTGCTGTCTACAAGAGACTCATTTCGAACCCAAAGATGCATTCAGACTGGGAATAAGGGGATGGAGTACCATCTTTCACGCAAATGGACCTCAAAAGAAAGCTGGGGTAGCAATTCGCATATCAGATAAATTGGATTTTAAACTACGGACTATAGTTAGAGATGCAGAAGGGCACTATATTATTCTTAAGGGAAGTATTCAACAAGTGGATATGACAATTATAAATATATATGCCCCCAACAGGGGAGCAGCAAGATACACAAGCCAACTCTTAACCAGAATAAAGAGACATATAGATAAAAATACATTAATAGTAGGGGACCTCAACACTCCACTCTCAGAAATAGACAGAACACCCTGGCAAAAACTAAGCAAAGAATCAAAGGCTTTGAATGCCATACTCGACGAGTTGGACCTCTTAGATATATATAGAACACTACACCCCAGAACCAAAGAATACTCATTCTATTCTAATGCCCATGGAACATTTTCAAGAATAGACCATGTTCTGGGACACAAAACAGGTCTCAGCCGATACCAAAAGATTGAAATTATCCCCTGCATATTCTCAGACCACAACGCTCTGAAATTGGAACTCAACCACAAGGAAAAATTTGGAAGAAACTCAAACACTTGGAGACTAAGAACCATCCTGCTCAGGAATGACTCGATAAACCAGGAAATCAAAAATCAAATTAAACAATTTATGGAGACCAATGAGAATGAAAATACAACAGTCCAAAACCTATGGGATACTGCAAAGGCAGTCCTAAGGGGGAAATACATAGCCATCCAAGCCTCACTCAAAAGAATAGAAAAATCTAAGATGCAGTTTTTATATTCTCACCTCAAGAAGCTGGAACAGCAACAGAGGGACAGGCCTAATCCACGCACGAGGATGCAGTTGACCAAAATTAGAGCAGAAATCAATCAGGCAGAAACCAGAAGTACAGTAGAGCAGATCAACAGGACTAGAAGCTGGTTCTTGGAGAGAATCAATAAAATTGACAGACCACTGGCAAGACTTATCCAAAAGAAAAGAGAAAGGACCCAGATTATTAAAATTATGAATGAAAAAGGAGAGGTCACGACGAGCACCATTGAAATTGGAAGGATTATTAGAAATTTTTATCAACAGCTATATGCCAATAAACTAAGCAATCTGGAAGAGATGGAATCCTTCCTGGAAACCTATAAACTACCAAGATTGAAACCGGAAGAAATTGATTCCTTAAACAGGCCAATTAATTATGAAGAAATTGAGTCAGTGATAAACAACCTTCCAAATAACAAAACTCCAGGCCCGGACGGTTTTCCTGGGGAATTCTACCAAACATTCAAAGAAGAAATAATACCTATTCTCCTAAAGCTATTTCAAAAAATAGAAACAGAAGGAAAGCTACCAAACTCATTCTATGAGGCCAATATTACCTTGATCCCCAAACCAGGCAAAGACCCCCTCAAAAAGGAGAATTACAGACCGATTTCCCTAATGAATATGGACGCCAAAATCCTCAACAAGATACTTGCTAATAGAATCCAACAGTACATTAAAAGGATTATCCATCACGATCAAGTGGGATTCATACCTGGGATGCAAGCGTGGTTCAATATTCGCAAATCAATCAGCGTGATACATCATATCAACAAGAAAAGACTCAAGAACCATATGATCCTCTCAATCGATGCCGAAAAAGCATTTGACAAAATACAGCATCCTTTCCTGATTAAAACCCTTCAGAGTGTAGGAATAGAAGGTACATTTCTCAATCTCATAAAAGCCATCTATGAAAAGCCTACTGCAAATATTATTCTCAATGGGGAAAAGCTGGAAGCCTTTCCCTTAAGATCAGGAACTGGACAAGGATGCCCACCCTCGCCACTATTATTCAACATAGTACTAGAAGTCCTTGCAACAGCAATCAGACAACAAAAAGGGATCAAAGGTATTCAAATCGGCAAAGAAGAAGTCAAAATGTCTCTCTTTGCAGATGACATGATACTCTATATGGAAAACCCAAAAGAAGCCACTCCCAAACTATTAGAAGTTATAGAGCAATTCAGTAACGTGGCAGGATACAAAATCAATGCTCAGAAATCAGTTGCATTTCTGTAAACGAATAACGAGACCGAAGAAAGAGAAATTAGGGAATCCATCCCATTTACAATAGCACCAAAAACCATACATTACCTTGGAATTAACTTAACCAGAGACGTAAAGGTCCTATATTCTAGAAACTATAAATCACTCTTGAAAGACATTGAGGAAGACATAAAAAGATGGAAAGATATTCCATGCTCACGGATCGGAAGAATTAACATAGTTAAAATGTCCATGCTACCCAGAGCAATCTACACTTTCAATGCTATCCTGATCAAAATACCAAGGACATTTTTCAAAGAACTGGAACAAACAGTCCTTAAATTTGTATGGAAACAGAAAAGGCCCCGAATCTCCAAGGAACTGTTGAAAAGGAAAAACAAAGCTGGGGGCATCACAATGCCGGATTTCGAGCTGTACTACAAAGCTGTGATCACAAAGACAGCATGGTACTGGCACAAAAACAGACACATAGACCAATGGAACAGAATAGAGAGCCCAGAAATGGACCCTCGGCTCTTTGGGCAACTAATATTTGATAAAGCAGGAAAAAACATCCGGTGGGAAAAAGACAGTCTCTTCAATAAATGGTGCTGGGAAAATTGGACAGCTACATGCAAGAGAATGAAATTTGACCACTATCTCACACCATACACAAAAATAAACTCCAAATGGATGAAAGACCTCGATGTGAGACAGGAATCCATCAAAATTCTAGAGGAGAACATAGGCAACAACCTCTACGACATCGGCCAAAGCAACCTTTTTCATGACACATCCCCAAAGGCAAGAGAAACAAAAGATAAATTGAATTTATGGGACTTCATCAAGATTAAAAGTTTCTGCACATCCAAGGAAACAGTCAGAAAAACTAAGAGGCAGCCCACGGAATGGGAGAAGATATTTGCAAATGACACTACAGATAAAGGACTGGTATCCAAGATCTACAAAGAACTTCTCAAACTCAATACACGAGAAACAAATAAACAAATCAAAAAATGGGCAGAAGATATGAACAGACACTTTTCCAATGAAGACATACAAATGGCTAACAGACACATGAAAAAATGTTCAAAATCATTAGCCATCAAGGAAATTCAAATCAAAACCACACTGAGATACCACCTTACGCCAGTTAGAATGGCAAAAATAGACAAGGCAAGAAACAACAATTGTTGGAGAGGATGTGGAGAAAGGGGATCCCTCCTACATTGTTGGTGGGAATGCAAGTTGGTACAGCCACTCTGGAAAACCGTGTGGAGGTCCCTTAAAAAGTTAAAAATTGAGCTACCCTATGATCCAGCCATTGCACTACTGGGTGTTTACCCCAAAGATACAGACGTAGTGAAGAGAAGGGCCATATGCACCCCAATGTTCATAGCAGCAATGTCCACAATAGCTAAATCGTGGAAGGAGCCGAGATGCCCTGCAACAGATGACTGGATTAAGAAGTTGTGGTCCATATATACAATGGAATATTACTCAGCAATCAGAAAGAATGAGTTCTCAACATTTGCTACAACATGGACGGCACTGGAGGAGATAATGCTTAGTGAAATAAGTCAAGCAGAGAAAGACAACTATCATATGATTTCTCTCATCTATGGAACATAAGAACTAGAATGCTCAGTAATCAGTCTTAATGTAAATGGTTTGAACCATCCCTTAAGACGCCACAGGGTTGCAGATTGGATAAAAAGAAATGACCCACCCATTTGCTGTCTACAAGAGACTCATTTCGAACCCAAAGATGCATTCAGACTGGGAATAAGGGGATGGAGTACCATCTTTCACGCAAATGGACCTCAAAAGAAAGCTGGGGTAGCAATTCGCATATCAGATAAATTGGATTTTAAACTACGGACTATAGTTAGAGATGCAGAAGGGCACTATATTATTCTTAAGGGAAGTATTCAACAAGTGGATATGACAATTATAAATATATATGCCCCCAACAGGGGAGCAGCAAGATACACAAGCCAACTCTTAACCAGAATAAAGAGACATATAGATAAAAATACATTAATAGTAGGGGACCTCAACACTCCACTCTCAGAAATAGACAGAACACCCTGGCAAAAACTAAGCAAAGAATCAAAGGCTTTGAATGCCATACTCGACGAGTTGGACCTCTTAGATATATATAGAACACTACACCCCAGAACCAAAGAATACTCATTCTATTCTAATGCCCATGGAACATTCTCAAGAATAGACCATGTTCTGGGACACAAAACAGGTCTCAGCTGATACCAAAAGATTGAAATTATCCCCTGCATATTCTCAGACCACAACGCTCTGAAATTGGAACTCAACCACAAGGAAAAATTTGGAAGAAACTCAAACACTTGGAGACTAAGAACCATCCTGCTCAGGAATGACTCGATAAACCAGGAAATCAAAAATCAAATTAAACAATTTATGGAGACCAATGAGAATGAAAATACAACAGTCCAAAACCTATGGGATACTGCAAAGGCAGTCCTAAGGGGGAAATACATAGCCATCCAAGCCTCACTCAAAAGAATAGAAAAATCTAAGATGCAGTTTTTATATTCTCACCTCAAGAAGCTGGAACAGCAACAGAGGGACAGGCCTAATCCACGCACGAGGAAGCACTTGACAAAATTAGAGCAGAAATCAATCAGGCAGAAACCAGAAGTACAGTAGAGCAGATCAACAGGACTAGAAGCTGGTTCTTGGAGAGAATCAATAAAATTGACAGACCACTGGCAAGACTTATCCAAAAGAAAAGAGAAAGGACCCAGATTATTAAAATTATGAATGAAAAAGGAGAGGTCACGACGAGCACCATTGAAATTGGAAGGATTATTAGAAATTTTTATCAACAGCTATATGCCAATAAACTAAGCAATCTGGAAGAGATGGAATCCTTCCTGGAAACCTATAAACTACCAAGATTGAAACCGGAAGAAATTGATTCCTTAAACAGGCCAATTAATTATGAAGAAATTGAGTCAGTGATAAACAACCTTCCAAATAACAAAACTCCAGGCCCGGACGGTTTTCCTGGGGAATTCTACCAAACATTCAAAGAAGAAATAATACCTATTCTCCTAAAGCTATTTCAAAAAATAGAAACAGAAGGAAAGCTACCAAACTCATTCTATGAGGCCAATATTACCTTGATCCCCAAACCAGGCAAAGACCCCCTCAAAAAGGAGAATTACAGACCGATTTCCCTAATGAATATGGACGCCAAAATCCTCAACAAGATACTTGCTAATAGAATCCAACAGTACATTAAAAGGATTATCCATCACGATCAAGTGGGATTCATACCTGGGATGCAAGCGTGGTTCAATATTCGCAAATCAATCAGCGTGATACATCATATCAACAAGAAAAGACTCAAGAACCATATGATCCTCTCAATCGATGCCGAAAAAGCATTTGACAAAATACAGCATCCTTTCCTGATTAAAACCCTTCAGAGTGTAGGAATAGAAGGTACATTTCTCAATCTCATAAAAGCCATCTATGAAAAGCCTACTGCAAATATTATTCTCAATGGGGAAAAGCTGGAAGCCTTTCCCTTAAGATCAGGAACTGGACAAGGATGCCCACCCTCGCCACTATTATTCAACATAGTACTAGAAGTCCTTGCAACAGCAATCAGACAACAAAAAGGGATCAAAGGTATTCAAATCGGCAAAGAAGAAGTCAAAATGTCTCTCTTTGCAGATGACATGATACTCTATATGGAAAACCCAAAAGAAGCCACTCCCAAACTATTAGAAGTTATAGAGCAATTCAGTAACGTGGCAGGATACAAAATCAATGCTCAGAAATCAGTTGCATTTCTGTAAACGAATAACGAGACCGAAGAAAGAGAAATTAGGGAATCCATCCCATTTACAATAGCACCAAAAACCATACATTACCTTGGAATTAACTTAACCAGAGACGTAAAGGTCCTATATTCTAGAAACTATAAATCACTCTTGAAAGACATTGAGGAAGACATAAAAAGATGGAAAGATATTCCATGCTCACGGATCGGAAGAATTAACATAGTTAAAATGTCCATGCTACCCAGAGCAATCTACACTTTCAATGCTATCCTGATCAAAATACCAAGGACATTTTTCAAAGAACTGGAACAAACAGTCCTTAAATTTGTATGGAAACAGAAAAGGCCCCGAATCTCCAAGGAACTGTTGAAAAGGAAAAACAAAGCTGGGGGCATCACAATGCCGGATTTCGAGCTGTACTACAAAGCTGTGATCACAAAGACAGCATGGTACTGGCACAAAAACAGACACATAGACCAATGGAACAGAATAGAGAGCCCAGAAATGGACCCTCGGCTCTTTGGGCAACTAATATTTGATAAAGCAGGAAAAAACATCCGGTGGGAAAAAGACAGTCTCTTCAATAAATGGTGCTGGGAAAATTGGACAGCTACATGCAAGAGAATGAAATTTGACCACTATCTCACACCATACACAAAAATAAACTCCAAATGGATGAAAGACCTCGATGTGAGACAGGAATCCATCAAAATTCTAGAGGAGAACATAGGCAACAACCTCTACGACATCGGCCAAAGCAACCTTTTTCATGACACATCCCCAAAGGCAAGAGAAACAAAAGATAAATTGAATTTATGGGACTTCATCAAGATTAAAAGTTTCTGCACATCCAAGGAAACAGTCAGAAAAACTAAGAGGCAGCCCACGGAATGGGAGAAGATATTTGCAAATGACACTACAGATAAAGGACTGGTATCCAAGATCTACAAAGAACTTCTCAAACTCAATACACGAGAAACAAATAAACAAATCAAAAAATGGGCAGAAGATATGAACAGACACTTTTCCAATGAAGACATACAAATGGCTAACAGACACATGAAAAAATGTTCAAAATCATTAGCCATCAAGGAAATTCAAATCAAAACCACACTGAGATACCACCTTACGCCAGTTAGAATGGCAAAAATAGACAAGGCAAGAAACAACAATTGTTGGAGAGGATGTGGAGAAAGGGGATCCCTCCTACATTGTTGGTGGGAATGCAAGTTGGTACAGCCACTCTGGAAAACCGTGTGGAGGTCCCTTAAAAAGTTAAAAATTGAGCTACCCTATGATCCAGCCATTGCACTACTGGGTGTTTACCCCAAAGATACAGACGTAGTGAAGAGAAGGGCCATATGCACCCCAATGTTCATAGCAGCAATGTCCACAATAGCTAAATCGTGGAAGGAGCCGAGATGCCCTGCAACAGATGACTGGATTAAGAAGTTGTGGTCCATATATACAATGGAATATTACTCAGCAATCAGAAAGAATGAGTTCTCAACATTTGCTACAACATGGACGGCACTGGAGGAGATAATGCTTAGTGAAATAAGTCAAGCAGAGAAAGACAACTATCATATGATTTCTCTCATCTATGGAACATAAGAACTAGAATGCTCAGTAATCAGTCTTAATGTAAATGGTTTGAACCATCCCTTAAGACGCCACAGGGTTGCAGATTGGATAAAAAGAAATGACCCACCCATTTGCTGTCTACAAGAGACTCATTTCGAACCCAAAGATGCATTCAGACTGGGAATAAGGGGATGGAGTACCATCTTTCACGCAAATGGACCTCAAAAGAAAGCTGGGGTAGCAATTCGCATATCAGATAAATTGGATTTTAAACTACGGACTATAGTTAGAGATGCAGAAGGGCACTATATTATTCTTAAGGGAAGTATTCAACAAGTGGATATGACAATTATAAATATATATGCCCCCAACAGGGGAGCAGCAAGATACACAAGCCAACTCTTAACCAGAATAAAGAGACATATAGATAAAAATACATTAATAGTAGGGGACCTCAACACTCCACTCTCAGAAATAGAACACCCTGGCAAAAACTAAGCAAAGAATCAAAGGCTTTGAATGCCATACTCGACGAGTTGGACCTCTTAGATATATATAGAACACTACACCCCAGAACCAAAGAATACTCATTCTATTCTAATGCCCATGGAACATTCTCAAGAATAGACCATGTTCTGGGACACAAAACAGGTCTCAGCTGATACCAAAAGATTGAAATTATCCCCTGCATATTCTCAGACCACAACGCTCTGAAATTGGAACTCAACCACAAGGAAAAATTTGGAAGAAACTCAAACACTTGGAGACTAAGAACCATCCTGCTCAGGAATGACTCGATAAACCAGGAAATCAAAAATCAAATTAAACAATTTATGGAGACCAATGAGAATGAAAATACAACAGTCCAAAACCTATGGGATACTGCAAAGGCAGTCCTAAGGGGGAAATACATAGCCATCCAAGCCTCACTCAAAAGAATAGAAAAATCTAAGATGCAGTTTTTATATTCTCACCTCAAGAAGCTGGAACAGCAACAGAGGGACAGGCCTAATCCACGCACGAGGAAGCACTTGACAAAATTAGAGCAGAAATCAATCAGGCAGAAACCAGAAGTACAGTAGAGCAGATCAACAGGACTAGAAGCTGGTTCTTGGAGAGAATCAATAAAATTGACAGACCACTGGCAAGACTTATCCAAAAGAAAAGAGAAAGGACCCAGATTATTAAAATTATGAATGAAAAAGGAGAGGTCACGACGAGCACCATTGAAATTGGAAGGATTATTAGAAATTTTTATCAACAGCTATATGCCAATAAACTAAGCAATCTGGAAGAGATGGAATCCTTCCTGGAAACCTATAAACTACCAAGATTGAAACCGGAAGAAATTGATTCCTTAAACAGGCCAATTAATTATGAAGAAATTGAGTCAGTGATAAACAACCTTCCAAATAACAAAACTCCAGGCCCGGACGGTTTTCCTGGGGAATTCTACCAAACATTCAAAGAAGAAATAATACCTATTCTCCTAAAGCTATTTCAAAAAATAGAAACAGAAGGAAAGCTACCAAACTCATTCTATGAGGCCAATATTACCTTGATCCCCAAACCAGGCAAAGACCCCCTCAAAAAGGAGAATTACAGACCGATTTCCCTAATGAATATGGACGCCAAAATCCTCAACAAGATACTTGCTAATAGAATCCAACAGTACATTAAAAGGATTATCCACCACGATCAAGTGGGATTCATACCTGGGATGCAAGCGTGGTTCAATATTCGCAAATCAATCAGCGTGATACATCATATCAACAAGAAAAGACTCAAGAACCATATGATCCTCTCAATCGATGCCGAAAAAGCATTTGACAAAATACAGCATCCTTTCCTGATTAAAACCCTTCAGAGTGTAGGAATAGAAGGTACATTTCTCAATCTCATAAAAGCCATCTATGAAAAGCCTACTGCAAATATTATTCTCAATGGGGAAAAGCTGGAAGCCTTTCCCTTAAGATCAGGAACTCGACAAGGATGCCCACCCTCGCCACTATTATTCAACATAGTACTAGAAGTCCTTGCAACAGCAATCAGACAACAAAAAGGGATCAAAGTATTCAAATTGGCAAAGAAGAAGTCAAAATGTCTCTCTTTGCAGATGACATGATACTCTATATGGAAAACCCAAAAGAAGCCACTCCCAAACTATTAGAAGTTATAGAGCAATTCAGTAATGTGGCAGGATACAAAATCAATGCTCAGAAATCAGTTGCATTTCTGTAAACGAATAACGAGACCGAAGAAAGAGAAATTAGGGAATCCATCCCATCTACAATAGCACCAAAAACCATACATTACCTTGGAATTAACTTAACCAGAGACGTAAAGGTCCTATATTCTAGAAACTATAAATCACTCTTGAAAGACATTGAGGAAGACATAAAAAGATGGAAAGATATTCCATGCTCACGGATCGGAAGAATTAACATAGTTAAAATGTCCATGCTACCCAGAGCAATCTACACTTTCAATGCTATCCTGATCAAAATACCAAGGACATTTTTCAAAGAACTGGAACAAACAGTCCTTAAATTTGTATGGAAACAGAAAAGGCCCCGAATCTCCAAGGAACTGTTGAAAAGGAAAAACAAAGCTGGGGGCATCACAATGCCGGATTTCGAGCTGTACTACAAAGCTGTGATCACAAAGACAGCATGGTACTGGCACAAAAACAGACACATAGACCAATGGAACAGAATAGAGAGCCCAGAAATGGACCCTCGGCTCTTTGGGCAACTAATATTTGATAAAGCAGGAAAAAACATCCGGTGGGAAAAAGACAGTCTCTTCAATAAATGGTGCTGGGAAAATTGGACAGCTACATGCAAGAGAATGAAATTTGACCACTATCTCACACCATACACAAAAATAAACTCCAAATGGATGAAAGACCTCGATGTGAGACAGGAATCCATCAAAATTCTAGAGGAGAACATAGGCAACAACCTCTACGACATCGGCCAAAGCAACCTTTTTCATGACACATCCCCAAAGGCAAGAGAAACAAAAGATAAATTGAATTTATGGGACTTCATCAAGATTAAAAGTTTCTGCACATCCAAGGAAACAGTCAGAAAAACTAAGAGGCAGCCCACGGAATGGGAGAAGATATTTGCAAATGACACTACAGATAAAGGACTGGTATCCAAGATCTACAAAGAACTTCTCAAACTCAATACACGAGAAACAAATAAACAAATCAAAAAATGGGCAGAAGATATGAACAGACACTTTTCCAATGAAGACATACAAATGGCTAACAGACACATGAAAAAATGTTCAAAATCATTAGCCATCAAGGAAATTCAAATCAAAACCACACTGAGATACCACCTTACGCCAGTTAGAATGGCAAAAATAGACAAGGCAAGAAACAACAATTGTTGGAGAGGATGTGGAGAAAGGGGATCCCTCCTACATTGTTGGTGGGAATGCAAGTTGGTACAGCCACTCTGGAAAACCGTGTGGAGGTCCCTTAAAAAGTTAAAAATTGAGCTACCCTATGATCCAGCCATTGCACTACTGGGTGTTTACCCCAAAGATACAGACGTAGTGAAGAGAAGGGCCATATGCACCCCAATGTTCATAGCAGCAATGTCCACAATAGCTAAATCGTGGAAGGAGCCGAGATGCCCTGCAACAGATGACTGGATTAAGAAGTTGTGGTCCATATATACAATGGAATATTACTCAGCAATCAGAAAGAATGAGTTCTCAACATTTGCTACAACATGGACGGCACTGGAGGAGATAATGCTTAGTGAAATAAGTCAAGCAGAGAAAGACAACTATCATATGATTTCTCTCATCTATGGAACATAAGAACTAGAATGCTCAGTAATCAGTCTTAATGTAAATGGTTTGAACCATCCCTTAAGACGCCACAGGGTTGCAGATTGGATAAAAAGAAATGACCCACCCATTTGCTGTCTACAAGAGACTCATTTCGAACCCAAAGATGCATTCAGACTGGGAATAAGGGGATGGAGTACCATCTTTCACGCAAATGGACCTCAAAAGAAAGCTGGGGTAGCAATTCGCATATCAGATAAATTGGATTTTAAACTACGGACTATAGTTAGAGATGCAGAAGGGCACTATATTATTCTTAAGGGAAGTATTCAACAAGTGGATATGACAATTATAAATATATATGCCCCCAACAGGGGAGCAGCAAGATACACAAGCCAACTCTTAACCAGAATAAAGAGACATATAGATAAAAATACATTAATAGTAGGGGACCTCAACACTCCACTCTCAGAAATAGACAGAACACCCTGGCAAAAACTAAGCAAAGAATCAAAGGCTTTGAATGCCATACTCGACGAGTTGGACCTCTTAGATATATATAGAACACTACACCCCAGAACCAAAGAATACTCATTCTATTCTAATGCCCATGGAACATTCTCAAGAATAGACCATGTTCTGGGACACAAAACAGGTCTCAGCTGATACCAAAAGATTGAAATTATCCCCTGCATATTCTCAGACCACAACGCTCTGAAATTGGAACTCAACCACAAGGAAAAATTTGGAAGAAACTCAAACACTTGGAGACTAAGAACCATCCTGCTCAGGAATGACTCGATAAACCAGGAAATCAAAAATCAAATTAAACAATTTATGGAGACCAATGAGAATGAAAATACAACAGTCCAAAACCTATGGGATACTGCAAAGGCAGTCCTAAGGGGGAAATACATAGCCATCCAAGCCTCACTCAAAAGAATAGAAAAATCTAAGATGCAGTTTTTATATTCTCACCTCAAGAAGCTGGAACAGCAACAGAGGGACAGGCCTAATCCACGCACGAGGAAGCACTTGACAAAATTAGAGCAGAAATCAATCAGGCAGAAACCAGAAGTACAGTAGAGCAGATCAACAGGACTAGAAGCTGGTTCTTGGAGAGAATCAATAAAATTGACAGACCACTGGCAAGACTTATCCAAAAGAAAAGAGAAAGGACCCAGATTATTAAAATTATGAATGAAAAAGGAGAGGTCACGACGAGCACCATTGAAATTGGAAGGATTATTAGAAATTTTTATCAACAGCTATATGCCAATAAACTAAGCAATCTGGAAGAGATGGAATCCTTCCTGGAAACCTATAAACTACCAAGATTGAAACCGGAAGAAATTGATTCCTTAAACAGGCCAATTAATTATGAAGAAATTGAGTCAGTGATAAACAACCTTCCAAATAACAAAACTCCAGGCCCGGACGGTTTTCCTGGGGAATTCTACCAAACATTCAAAGAAGAAATAATACCTATTCTCCTAAAGCTATTTCAAAAAATAGAAGCAGAAGGAAAGCTACCAAACTCATTCTATGAGGCCAATATTACCTTGATCCCCAAACCAGGCAAAGACCCCCTCAAAAAGGAGAATTACAGACCGATTTCCCTAATGAATATGGACGCCAAAATCCTCAACAAGATACTTGCTAATAGAATCCAACAGTACATTAAAAGGATTATCCACCACGATCAAGTGGGATTCATACCTGGGATGCAAGCGTGGTTCAATATTCGCAAATCAATCAGCGTGATACATCATATCAACAAGAAAAGACTCAAGAACCATATGATCCTCTCAATCGATGCCGAAAAAGCATTTGACAAAATACAGCATCCTTTCCTGATTAAAACCCTTCAGAGTGTAGGAATAGAAGGTACATTTCTCAATCTCATAAAAGCCATCTATGAAAAGCCTACTGCAAATATTATTCTCAATGGGGAAAAGCTGGAAGCCTTTCCCTTAAGATCAGGAACTCGACAAGGATGCCCACCCTCGCCACTATTATTCAACATAGTACTAGAAGTCCTTGCAACAGCAATCAGACAACAAAAAGGGATCAAAGTATTCAAATTGGCAAAGAAGAAGTCAAAATGTCTCTCTTTGCAGATGACATGATACTCTATATGGAAAACCCAAAAGAAGCCACTCCCAAACTATTAGAAGTTATAGAGCAATTCAGTAACGTGGCAGGATACAAAATCAATGCTCAGAAATCAGTTGCATTTCTGTAAACGAATAACGAGACCGAAGAAAGAGAAATTAGGGAATCCATCCCATTTACAATAGCACCAAAAACCATACATTACCTTGGAATTAACTTAACCAGAGACGTAAAGGTCCTATATTCTAGAAACTATAAATCACTCTTGAAAGACATTGAGGAAGACATAAAAAGATGGAAAGATATTCCATGCTCACGGATCGGAAGAATTAACATAGTTAAAATGTCCATGCTACCCAGAGCAATCTACACTTTCAATGCTATCCTGATCAAAATACCAAGGACATTTTTCAAAGAACTGGAACAAACAGTCCTTAAATTTGTATGGAAACAGAAAAGGCCCCGAATCTCCAAGGAACTGTTGAAAAGGAAAAACAAAGCTGGGGGCATCACAATGCCGGATTTCGAGCTGTACTACAAAGCTGTGATCACAAAGACAGCATGGTACTGGCACAAAAACAGACACATAGACCAATGGAACAGAATAGAGAGCCCAGAAATGGACCCTCGGCTCTTTGGGCAACTAATATTTGATAAAGCAGGAAAAAACATCCGGTGGGAAAAAGACAGTCTCTTCAATAAATGGTGCTGGGAAAATTGGACAGCTACATGCAAGAGAATGAAATTTGACCACTATCTCACACCATACACAAAAATAAACTCCAAATGGATGAAAGACCTCGATGTGAGACAGGAATCCATCAAAATTCTAGAGGAGAACATAGGCAACAACCTCTACGACATCGGCCAAAGCAACCTTTTTCATGACACATCCCCAAAGGCAAGAGAAACAAAAGATAAATTGAATTTATGGGACTTCATCAAGATTAAAAGTTTCTGCACATCCAAGGAAACAGTCAGAAAAACTAAGAGGCAGCCCACGGAATGGGAGAAGATATTTGCAAATGACACTACAGATAAAGGACTGGTATCCAAGATCTACAAAGAACTTCTCAAACTCAATACACGAGAAACAAATAAACAAATCAAAAAATGGGCAGAAGATATGAACAGACACTTTTCCAATGAAGACATACAAATGGCTAACAGACACATGAAAAAATGTTCAAAATCATTAGCCATCAAGGAAATTCAAATCAAAACCACACTGAGATACCACCTTACGCCAGTTAGAATGGCAAAAATAGACAAGGCAAGAAACAACAATTGTTGGAGAGGATGTGGAGAAAGGGGATCCCTCCTACATTGTTGGTGGGAATGCAAGTTGGTACAGCCACTCTGGAAAACCGTGTGGAGGTCCCTTAAAAAGTTAAAAATTGAGCTACCCTATGATCCAGCCATTGCACTACTGGGTGTTTACCCCAAAGATACAGACGTAGTGAAGAGAAGGGCCATATGCACCCCAATGTTCATAGCAGCAATGTCCACAATAGCTAAATCGTGGAAGGAGCCGAGATGCCCTGCAACAGATGACTGGATTAAGAAGTTGTGGTCCATATATACAATGGAATATTACTCAGCAATCAGAAAGAATGAGTTCTCAACATTTGCTACAACATGGACGGCACTGGAGGAGATAATGCTTAGTGAAATAAGTCAAGCAGAGAAAGACAACTATCATATGATTTCTCTCATCTATGGAACATAAGAACTAGAATGCTCAGTAATCAGTCTTAATGTAAATGGTTTGAACCATCCCTTAAGACGCCACAGGGTTGCAGATTGGATAAAAAGAAATGACCCACCCATTTGCTGTCTACAAGAGACTCATTTCGAACCCAAAGATGCATTCAGACTGGGAATAAGGGGATGGAGTACCATCTTTCACGCAAATGGACCTCAAAAGAAAGCTGGGGTAGCAATTCGCATATCAGATAAATTGGATTTTAAACTACGGACTATAGTTAGAGATGCAGAAGGGCACTATATTATTCTTAAGGGAAGTATTCAACAAGTGGATATGACAATTATAAATATATATGCCCCCAACAGGGGAGCAGCAAGATACACAAGCCAACTCTTAACCAGAATAAAGAGACATATAGATAAAAATACATTAATAGTAGGGGACCTCAACACTCCACTCTCAGAAATAGACAGAACACCCTGGCAAAAACTAAGCAAAGAATCAAAGGCTTTGAATGCCATACTCGACGAGTTGGACCTCTTAGATATATATAGAACACTACACCCCAGAACCAAAGAATACTCATTCTATTCTAATGCCCATGGAACATTCTCAAGAATAGACCATGTTCTGGGACACAAAACAGGTCTCAGCTGATACCAAAAGATTGAAATTATCCCCTGCATATTCTCAGACCACAACGCTCTGAAATTGGAACTCAACCACAAGGAAAAATTTGGAAGAAACTCAAACACTTGGAGACTAAGAACCATCCTGCTCAGGAATGACTCGATAAACCAGGAAATCAAAAATCAAATTAAACAATTTATGGAGACCAATGAGAATGAAAATACAACAGTCCAAAACCTATGGGATACTGCAAAGGCAGTCCTAAGGGGGAAATACATAGCCATCCAAGCCTCACTCAAAAGAATAGAAAAATCTAAGATGCAGTTTTTATATTCTCACCTCAAGAAGCTGGAACAGCAACAGAGGGACAGGCCTAATCCACGCACGAGGAAGCACTTGACAAAATTAGAGCAGAAATCAATCAGGCAGAAACCAGAAGTACAGTAGAGCAGATCAACAGGACTAGAAGCTGGTTCTTGGAGAGAATCAATAAAATTGACAGACCACTGGCAAGACTTATCCAAAAGAAAAGAGAAAGGACCCAGATTATTAAAATTATGAATGAAAAAGGAGAGGTCACGACGAGCACCATTGAAATTGGAAGGATTATTAGAAATTTTTATCAACAGCTATATGCCAATAAACTAAGCAATCTGGAAGAGATGGAATCCTTCCTGGAAACCTATAAACTACCAAGATTGAAACCGGAAGAAATTGATTCCTTAAACAGGCCAATTAATTATGAAGAAATTGAGTCAGTGATAAACAACCTTCCAAATAACAAAACTCCAGGCCCGGACGGTTTTCCTGGGGAATTCTACCAAACATTCAAAGAAGAAATAATACCTATTCTCCTAAAGCTATTTCAAAAAATAGAAACAGAAGGAAAGCTACCAAACTCATTCTATGAGGCCAATATTACCTTGATCCCCAAACCAGGCAAAGACCCCCTCAAAAAGGAGAATTACAGACCGATTTCCCTAATGAATATGGACGCCAAAATCCTCAACAAGATACTTGCTAATAGAATCCAACAGTTCATTAAAAGGATTATCCACCACGATCAAGTGGGATTCATACCTGGGATGCAAGCGTGGTTCAATATTCGCAAATCAATCAGCGTGATACATCATATCAACAAGAAAAGACTCAAGAACCATATGATCCTCTCAATCGATGCCGAAAAAGCATTTGACAAAATACAGCATCCTTTCCTGATTAAAACCCTTCAGAGTGTAAGAATAGAAGGTACATTTCTCAATCTCATAAAAGCCATCTATGAAAAGCCTACTGCAAATATTATTCTCAATGGGGAAAAGCTGGAAGCCTTTCCCTTAAGATCAGGAACTCGACAAGGATGCCCACCCTCGCCACTATTATTCAACATAGTACTAGAAGTCCTTGCAACAGCAATCAGACAACAAAAAGGGATCAAAGTATTCAAATTGGCAAAGAAGAAGTCAAAATGTCTCTCTTTGCAGATGACATGATACTCTATATGGAAAACCCAAAAGAAGCCACTCCCAAACTATTAGAAGTTATAGAGCAATTCAGTAACGTGGCAGGATACAAAATCAATGCTCAGAAATCAGTTGCATTTCTGTAAACGAATAACGAGACCGAAGAAAGAGAAATTAGGGAATCCATCCCATTTACAATAGCACCAAAAACCATACATTACCTTGGAATTAACTTAACCAGAGACGTAAAGGTCCTATATTCTAGAAACTATAAATCACTCTTGAAAGACATTGAGGAAGACATAAAAAGATGGAAAGATATTCCATGCTCACGGATCGGAAGAATTAACATAGTTAAAATGTCCATGCTACCCAGAGCAATCTACACTTTCAATGCTATCCTGATCAAAATACCAAGGACATTTTTCAAAGAACTGGAACAAACAGTCCTTAAATTTGTATGGAAACAGAAAAGGCCCCGAATCTCCAAGGAACTGTTGAAAAGGAAAAACAAAGCTGGGGGCATCACAATGCCGGATTTCGAGCTGTACTACAAAGCTGTGATCACAAAGACAGCATGGTACTGGCACAAAAACAGACACATAGACCAATGGAACAGAATAGAGAGCCCAGAAATGGACCCTCGGCTCTTTGGGCAACTAATATTTGATAAAGCAGGAAAAAACATCCGGTGGGAAAAAGACAGTCTCTTCAATAAATGGTGCTGGGAAAATTGGACAGCTACATGCAAGAGAATGAAATTTGACCACTATCTCACACCATACACAAAAATAAACTCCAAATGGATGAAAGACCTCGATGTGAGACAGGAATCCATCAAAATTCTAGAGGAGAACATAGGCAACAACCTCTACGACATCGGCCAAAGCAACCTTTTTCATGACACATCCCCAAAGGCAAGAGAAACAAAAGATAAATTGAATTTATGGGACTTCATCAAGATTAAAAGTTTCTGCACATCCAAGGAAACAGTCAGAAAAACTAAGAGGCAGCCCACGGAATGGGAGAAGATATTTGCAAATGACACTACAGATAAAGGACTGGTATCCAAGATCTACAAAGAACTTCTCAAACTCAATACACGAGAAACAAATAAACAAATCAAAAAATGGGCAGAAGATATGAACAGACACTTTTCCAATGAAGACATACAAATGGCTAACAGACACATGAAAAAATGTTCAAAATCATTAGCCATCAAGGAAATTCAAATCAAAACCACACTGAGATACCACCTTACGCCAGTTAGAATGGCAAAAATAGACAAGGCAAGAAACAACAATTGTTGGAGAGGATGTGGAGAAAGGGGATCCCTCCTACATTGTTGGTGGGAATGCAAGTTGGTACAGCCACTCTGGAAAACAGTGTGGAGGTCCCTTAAAAAGTTAAAAATTGAGCTTCTCTATGACCCAGCCATTGCACTACTGGGTGTTTACCCCAAAGATACAGACGTAGTGAAGAGAAGGGACATATGCACCCCAATGTTCATAGCAGCAATGTCCACAATAGCTAAATCGTGGAAGGAGCCGAGATGCCCTTCAACAGATGACTGGATTAAGAAGTTGTGGTCCATATATACAATGGAATATTACTCAGCTATCAGAAAGAACGAGTTCTCAACATTTGCTACAACATGGATGGCACTGGAGGAGATAATGCTAAGTGAAATAAGTCAAGCAGAGA
This sequence comes from Ursus arctos, assembly GCF_023065955.2. Lineage (NCBI taxonomy): Eukaryota > Metazoa > Chordata > Mammalia > Carnivora > Ursidae > Ursus > Ursus arctos. The sequence goes on along the minus strand of NW_026622808.1, from coordinate 26,380,443 downwards.
AAGACAACTATCATATGATTTCTCTCATCTATGGAACATAAGAACTAGGATGATCAGTAGGGGAAGAAAGGGATAAAGAAAGGGGGGGTAATCAGAAGGGGGAATGAAACATGAGAGACTATGGACTATGAGAAACAAACTGAGGACTTCAGAGGGGAGGGGGTTGGGGGAATGGGATAGACCGGTGATGGGTAGTAAGGAGGGCACGTATTGCATGGTGCACTGGGTGTTATACACAACTAATGAATCATCGAGCCTTACATCGGAAACCAGGGATGTACTGTATGGTGACTAACATAATATAATAAAAAATCATTAAAATAAATAAATAAATAAATAAATAACACCAATAAACGTAACAAAGTTCAACATCAAGTAACAGACTGGAAGAAAATATTTCATGATATAAAATGGAAAAAAATACATCCAGAATGTATAAACAACTTTTGCAAATTAAAATAATAACAACAAAAATAATAAGCCAATGAATAATAAGAATGTGTGCAAGATTAAATACAAAATAATATAAAGAAAATATAAATAAAACACTATAATCAAAATCATATCAACATCACTAAAGAGGAAAAAAAATGTTCAATAAACATGTGAAAAGATCTTCATTACAAAATTTTTAACTAGGTGTTTGCCCATTAGATTTGCACAAACTTAAAAGACTGATAACATCAAGCAATGGTGAGGATAAGGGGAAACAAGTATTCTTGTATATCAGTGGTAGGAACATATACCGGTAAGCATTATTTTAAGGCAATCTGGTTGTAGCTGAAAATTTAAAGCACACATACTCTTCAATTCAACAATTCTGCTTGTAAGGATGTCCTGCAGATACGCACCTGAGCTGGAAAAGGTGTATAGAATGTTGAAAAACCGTAATATCAAAAAATTAGAAACAATCTAAATAACTCTGAAGAAGGAAATGGAAAAATAAACTATAATACATTTGTACTGTGGAATAATATGCAGTTATCAAAGAGAAGGAAGATACTCCTGTACCAAAGATCTCCAAGATATATTATTAAATTAAAAATGAAAATTGTGGAATGTCATACTATCGCATAACCCTATGTGTATCCTCTATACTTGTAGATGTGTAAATAACATGTGGAGAGATACATAGAAAATAGTTTGGAAAGACACTCAAACTACTAATTGCAATTATGTTGGAAAAAAAGAATGGACAGTATGAAGCTTTGGCTTTATTGTTTTAGTATGTAAGCAACATTACGTTTTAATGAAAAATTTTAAAAGCAAAAATAAAATCTACAAATAATTTTTAAATCCTGACTTAAACCACAATAGAACTTTCACTAAGATGAGTAAGTAACATAAATAGATAAATTTGTTTTTCTCTTTTTTACCTTATTACCTGGTGAAAAAGGAACACACAAAAATATGTCAACAGAAAGAAGAAAAAGAAAAGCAAAAGGAGTAACTAATCAAGTCACCACAATTATTAGTTGAATAACGGAACATCTTTCAAGAGTGAAGTTACTAATGCTATTTTATTTCTCCTACTTGCCAAAACAGAAGTTTAAATGTGATGACTAACTAAATACATGGTGTTCGGGTTATATTTTTAACCCTATGTCTTACCATCTTTATCACTATTCGTTAAGATCAAGATTAAATCAAGGCTGTGTGGGTCTAACAGATGCTGTTCTGTGAGCACATTTCCTGTCAAGTGTATTACTCAATAATAAATGGTAGACCTATCCACAATGAAAGAAAAAAAAAAAAAAGAACTAGGATGATCGGTAGGGGAAGAAAGGGATAAAGAAAGGTGGGTAATCAGAAGGGGGAATGAAACATGAGAGACTATGTACTATGAGAAACAAACTGAGGACTTCAGAGGGGAGGGGGATGGGGGAATGGGATAGACCGGTGATGGGTAGTAAGGAGGGCACATATTGCATGGTGCACTGGGTGTTATACACAACTAATGAATCATCGAGCCTTACATCGGCAACCGGGGATGCACTGTATGGTGACTAACATAATATAATAAAAAATCATTAAAAAAAAAAAAACTAATGATGTACTGTATGATGACTAACATATTTTTTTTTAAAAAAGCCAGGAAGCTTTTGCTCAGCAATGGAAACAGTCAACAAAATCAAAGGCAAAGAACAGAACGGGAGAAGATATTTGCAAAAGTCTTATCAGATAAAGAGCTAGTATCCAAAATATATAAAGAACTTACCAAACTCAACACCCAAAGGAAAAATAATCCAACCAAGAAATGGGCAAACACATTATAGACATTTCTCCAAAGAAGACACCCAAATGGCCAAGAGACATATGAAAAAAAGCTTAGCATCACTCAGCATCCCGGGAAATACAAATCAAAACCAAAATGATATAGAATGTCATACTGGTCAGAAAGGCTAAAATTAACAAATCAGGAAATGACAGATGTTGGAGAGGATGTGGAGAAAGGGGACCCCTTTTACACTGTTGGTGGGAATGCAAAATGGTGCAGCCACTCAGGAAAACCCCAATGATACAGACGTAGTGAAGGGAAGGGCCATATGCACCCCAATGTTCATAGCAGCATTGTCCACAACAGCTTAATTGTGGAAGGAGCCGAGGTGCCCTTCAACAGATGACTGGATGAAGAGGATGTGGTCCACTCTGAAGTGTTTTAATCAGGAAAGACATCACATTGCCAGATTTCAAGCTATACTACAAAGCTGTGATCACAAAGACAGCATGGTACTGGAACAAAAACAGACACATAGATCAATGGAACAGAATAGAGAACCCAGAAATGGACCCTCGGCTCTTTGGGCAACTAATATTTGATAAAGCAGGAAGAAACATCCAGTGGAAAAAAGACAGTCTCCTCAATAAACAGTGCTGGGGAAATTGAACAGCTACATGCAAAAGAATGAAACTTGACCACTCTCTCACACCATATACAAAGATAAACTCCAAATGGATGAAAGACCTCGATGTGAGACAGGAATCCATCAAAATCCTAGAGAAGAGCATAGGCAGCAACCTCTATGACATTGGCCACAGCAACTTTTTTCATGACACATCTCCAAAGGCAAGAGAAACAAAAGATAAAATGAACTTGTGGGACTTCATCAAGATAAAAAGCTTCTGCACAGCCAAGGAAACAGTAAGAGACAGCCCACGGAATGGGAGAAGATATTTGCGAATGACACTACTTGATAAAAGATTGTTATCTACGTTCTACAAAGAACTTCTCAAACTCAATACACATGAAACAAATAAACAAATCATAAAATGGATGGAAGATATGAACAGACAGTTTTCTAATGAAGACATACAAATGGCTAACAGACACATGAAAAAATGTTCAAAATCATTAGCCATCAGGGAAATTCAAATCAAAACCACACTGAGATACCACCTTATGCCAGTTAGAATGGCAAGAATTGACAAGGCAGGAAACAACAAATGTTGGAGAGGATGTGGAGAAAGGAGATCCCTCCTACACTGTTGGTGGGAATGCAAGTTGGTGCAGCCACTCTGGAAAACAGTGTGGAGGTCCCTTAAAAAGTTAAAAATTGAGCTTCTCTATGACCCAGCAATTGCACTACTGGGTATTTACCCCAAAGATACAGATGTAGTGAAGAGAAGGGCCATATGCACCCCAATGTTCATAGCAGCATTGTCCACAATAGCTAAATGGTGGAAGGAGCCGAGATGCCCTTCAACAGACGAATGGATAAAGAAGATGTGGTCCATATATACAATGGAATATTACTCAGCCATCAAAAGGAATGATTTCTCAACATTTGCTGCAATATGGATGGGACTGGAGGGGATAATGCTAAGTGAAATAAGTTAAGCAGAGAAAGACAATTATCATATGGTTTCACTCATTTATGGAACATAAGAAGTAGGAAGATCAGTAGGAGAAGGAAGGGAAGAAGAAAGGGGAGAAAACAGAAGGGGGAATGAACCACAAGAGACTATGGACTCTGGGAAACAAATTGAGGGCTTCGGGCGGAGGGGAATGGGATAGGCTGATGATGGGTATTAAGGAGGGCACGTATTGCATGGTGCACTCGGTGTTATACACAAGTAATGAATCATGAAACTTTACATCAAAACTAGGGATGTACTGTATGGTGACTAACATAATATAATAAAAAATATTATTATTTAAGGAAAAGAGAAGATGTGGTCCATATATACAATGGGATATTACTCAGCCATCAGAAAGAACAATTACTCAATATTTGCAGCAACATGGACGGTACTGGAGGAGATTATGCTAGTGAAATAAGTCAAGCAGAGAAAGACAATAATCATATGGTTTCACTCATTTACGGAACAGAAGAAATAGCAGGAAGATCGGTAGGACAAGGAAGGGAAGAATGGGGGGGAGTAAACAGAAGGGGGAATGAACCACGAGAGACTATGGACTCTGGGAAACAAACTGAGGGCTTCAGAGGGGAGGGGAGTGGGGGATTGGGATAGGCCAGCGATGGGTATTAAGGAGGGCACATATTGCATGGAGCAGTGAGTGTTATACGCAAATAATGAATCATGGAACACTACATCAAAAACTAAGGATGTAAAAAAAAAAAACTAAGGATGTACTGTATGGTGACTAACATAACATAATAAAAAATTATTATTAAAAAAAGAAGGAATAAACACCTTTCAGGGAAGTGAACAGGTGCAGCTCCAGGCACACACTCCCCTTTCACACATCCAGAGAGAAACACTGACTGCGGAGCAGCTACTGAGACACTTTGTCACATCAACACTGACAATGAGACCCTGGGGTTCCATTTCATTGTTTTACAATTATTGATGTTAATGACTAATGCCATCTAAGATGTCCTTATCCAGAGCCTGTGACTATGTTCCCTTACCCAGCGCAAATGAGATGCAGTTAAGGATCTGAGACAGAGGGATTGTCCTGGGTCATCCAGATGGGGCTGCTATAATTGCAAGTGTCCTTCTAAAAGGGGGCAGGTGGGGTCAGACACAGAGAGAAGTAGGGGATGTGACACTGGAAGGAGGGACTGGAGTAACTGAAGAGGGAACTTGAGCAAAGGAATGCCTGCTGCCTCTGGAAGTTGGGAAAGCAGGAGACAGATTCTCCCCTGGATCCCCCAAAGGACGCAGCCCTGCTCACACCTTGACTCACACCTGGTGACCCTGATTTTGGCTTCTGGCCTCCAGCATAGAGGAGAACAGACGTGTATGGTTTTAAGTCACCAGGTTTATGTGCTTGTTACTGACTAGAAAACTGACTCGTGAAAGGCATCCTATCATTCTATGTGATTTGGTTTCATGACAAAATGAGTTTCAAGCCAGATCCTTGGGCCATTCTTCTCTATGGAGAAGACTTAGGGCATTCATGTCACTCATGAGAAAGGCTGAGTATCCTTAGAAGTCCATCAGCAAAGGTGAAGGAGTCCTGAGCCCGGCAGCAGGATTTGCTCATTGGCAGCAAGGCCCTTGGGGTGTGTTTGAGGACACATGTGACTGTGTAGCTATGGGGTATCCAGCCCAGGGCCTCTGGTCTACACCCAACGAACTCAGCACATAGGAACTGGAGGACACCAGGAACTTTCTCCCTGCTCGGTGTGGACTGTGTGAGCTCAGAAGAGATGCTAAAACTCCTGTGTGATGAGGCCTCTGCCTTACAATAAGGATACATAAACACTCACATCAGCAGAGAGGACACTAAGTTGCAGGGGTTGACCTGGTGGAAATATTTACACAAAGGAAAGACCACCAGGGATCTGGAGATCTGGAACTCATCTCTTCAGATGGAAAGGTGACATTTTTCCAAGGCTTCTTTTTCTTTTGAGTGTTTTGTATTCCAGTTCCCCAGAGAAAGAGAACTATCAGGATAGATGTGTATACATATCTATGTGTTTTATATGTATTAGTATATATCATATAACATATGTAATAATGTTACAGTATGTTTTGAATTCACCTTTTTACTGCTTGTTTCTATTTTTTTTAAATGCACAATCTCATCACACATATAACATTTTTTCCTTGGTACTATAATAGTAGTCTCGTAGCTAAAGACTAAGTAACACCAACTACTAAGCGAATGAGATACAAGATGTGTAATTTCGTTTACAAATTGAAATGACTTTCCCTTTTGGCACTGGTTTTAAAAACAAAGAAAAGGTTTGAAATAGTATCAAAAAGGAAAATCTTGCTTGACACTTAGTAGGAGTTTATTAAATATTTGTTGAGTAAAAAACTCAATGTAGTGAGCAAATAATGTTCTTGTGCAATTACAATATACTATAGATTATAATGCATTACTTTATACTGTTGCATTTTACATAATGTAATACGTCTGCATCCAGCTCTGCCTCTCCCTAGACTGAGGGCTCTTTTAGGCTTACAACAGTGTTCTTTTTAGGTTCCGAGATTCACACCAAGTTCCTTAGCTAGGGCTCAGTGAAGATGTGATGGATGGAGGAAGGAGGGAGAGAGCATGAGAGACAAGAAGGGAGAGATGACTGGAAGGAAAGAAGGGAGGGAAGACCTGGGGGAGAGAGAGAGGAAGGAAAGAGAGAGAAAGATCCAGAGAAGAAAAGTGCATTCCCAGGGCCCCGGTCACCCTCTTTGGACTTGGAGAAGCTGGCATCCTGTATCCCAGACTCTGGTGAGAGACCTCTGGGAATCTGCCACAGTGGAGGGCACCAGGGAGATAAAGCTCCCGCCTGGCTTACCACTGGCCCCGCACTCGGCAGGAGGCACAGCTCCAGTCCCAGCTGCAAACAGGGCATCCCAGGCTGACAGTCTGCAAGCAAGGTAAGAGGAGCTGTCTTTCCAGCAATGTTTTCCAGGAACAGGTGGCAAGGGCCAGGGTAGCGGAAAGGAGAAAGCATGCAGAGCGTGGAAAGCCAAAGCAAAGGGAGGCTGTGACTGGAGGAAGGGGCCTGGAGGGCGATGGGGCGGAGGTGGGTTTACAGTCCCAGCAACCTGGTCCCACACTGAGTCCATCCACTGCCCACACTGCCTCCTTCCCTCAAAGCCTGGACCAACAGCAGTCAGGGATGTCAGGATCCATTCCCAGGCAGGAAGTGTTCTCTGTCCCAGGTGCGGGGAGAGTGGTGTTGAGCCAGAGGGTGACACTGGGTTTGTCACCATGTACATGTGTTTGTTCATTTATGCAGTGCCGTATGTGCACTTGTGTTTGTCCATATTCATTTCCTGAAGCTGCTGTGACAAAGTCCCACAATCGGGTGGCTTTAAACAATAGAAATTTATTCTCTCACAGTTCTGGAGGCTAGAGTCTAAAATTAAGGTATTGGCAGGGTCATGCTCCTTTCAAAGGCTCTAGGGGAGAATCTTTCCTGGAGTCTTCCAGCTTCTGGTGGCCTCAGGCATTCCTTGGACTCTTCCTCTGTCTTCACATAGCCTGTGTGTGTCCCCTCCTATTCTTGTAAGGACACAAGTCATTGGATTTAGGGCCCACCTTTATCCAGGATGATCGCACCTTGATCCTTACCTTAATTACATCTGCAAAGACCTTATTTTCAAATAAGGTCACGTTCTGACGTTCCAGTGGATGTGAATTGGAGGGGGTGCTATTCAACCCACCATGATACCCTTGTTTGTGTGTCTCTGGCTTATCTCAATCCCACACAAGCCCCAGGCACCTGGTTCGTGCTCAGTAGAGGGGTACAGAATGAGCAACAGTGTCTCTGTTCCTGGCCAAGTGTCTCTTGGGTTTCACTGCCAGTGTGTATTTCAGAACCCGTGTACCTGCGTGTTGGTGCTCAGCTCTGTCTGCTTATCCTCCTGGGAGCCCGGCTTGAGTCTCAGACACAGGTACATAAGCAGAGAGAGCTGAGTGGGTTGAATAGTGTCCCCTTGGGGAGGAAGGATGGAAGGGCATAGGGGCAGGATGTGGGAGGCAGCCAGAGCGTGCCCTGGCTTGGGGTTCTAGCTGAGAGCCCATAGCTAGGATGAGGGTCTGACCTTTCTCCTCCCTTACATCACACCTGTACAGGTCACTTGGAGACCCCCACCCCATGGAGAGTATTGCACAGGGGCTGTTCTGGGAAGCGTGACACAGAACAAGTATCAGACAGAGACAAGGAGCCAAGAGAGACCCCATTTTTTGGTACCGTTTATACATTTTGAAGCACATACCCTGGCCTGTTTGTAGCCAGGAAAGAGGAAGAGGTGGACTGCCCATGGGAGTGGGAGTACGTGCTGGGGTAGGGGACATTCACAGTGTAGACAAAGGGTACCCTAGAACAGGGATTGACACCAATACGCATCACCTGGAAGAGAAGGGTGAGTGACAACGAGCCCAATAACAACAATAAAAAGTGACCGCAATGCCAGCTAACATTCCTTGAGAACTTTCTCTGTGCTAATCACTTGGCATCAAATTGCTGGGCTTCAGAGGGGAGGGGATGGGGGAATGGGATAGGTTGGTGATGGGTAGTAAGGAGGGCACATGTTGTAATGAACACTGGGTGTTATACACAAGTAATGAATCATGGAACTTTACATCAAAAACTAGGGATGTACTGTATGGTGACTAACATAATATAATAAAAAATATTATTATTTAAAAAAAATCACCACAGGGAACTTTTGAGGGCAGTTCTCTGGTTATCCCAACACGTGGTGAGGACCCAGCATTTGAACCATGGGTTGACATAACTCCACAAGGGGCATGTGTCTCAGAAGATGGACTCTGGCAGCCAGCAGAGAGGTGGAGTCGAAAGGGGAGGTGGGCAGGCACAGTTCACCAGGACACAGGGAATGAGGCCAGACCCAGGGCTAGCCATGGGACAGAGAGGCCAGAAGTAGGGGCCAGAGATGGTGGCAGAGGGATGAGGTAGAGGAGGGAGTTGAGACGGTACCCCTGGAACTGCTGGGCTGCCCCAGGCCATGTAACCCACAAATGCTGCTTTCCTGTATGAGGGACCCCATTCTGACACTCAGCCCAGTAGTCCATTTATTTAAGGTTTGTACTTTTTTTTTTTTCCTGTTTAAGGAACTTCTTTCCTGCTCTTAGAGCACAAAGATCCTATTACACTTACTCTCATTAACTGTAGTTTTATCTGTCACAATTATGTTATTAACCTATCTTGATTCTCTTTGCGTTGGGATATGGAGAGTCTAGTTTTGGTTTTGTTTGTACAGAGAGATACTTTCCTCAACAGCATCCCCTAAACAATTCATCTCTTTCCCAAAGAGCTGTGGTGTGACCGTTACCTTATACAAATGGCCGGCTCTGTTTTGGAGGTCTGCATTTGGAACGACTGGTCATCTGTCTGTCCTTGCACAATCCTACACTGCTTTATTTCCCAGACTCTGTAGAATGTCTCCATATCTCAGAAGGCAATTCCCCCCCCCACCTTCTTTCACGCTTCATTTCAAGACTGCCTCAGTGATTCATGGGTCATTATTTTTTCATAAACATTTTGGAATAAGTTCATCATCTTTCTCAAGCAATCCAACTGGATATTTCTGAGAAGATTATATTGCATATATAGATTAAATTTGGGGGAGAATGAACATCTTTCTGATATTGTCTCTTCTTTTCATCCATTTATTTATATGACCTGTCATGTTTTCTATCTGGTAGAGGTCTAATTGTTCTCCATGAAGCTCTTGTGTGTTCTTGTTTAAAGTAATCCCTAGATTGTTGGCAGGTTTTGTGCAACTTTGAGCGGTATTTTATTTTGTAATATTTTATTAATTAATTTCAAACTTATGAAAAAGTTGCAAAAATAATACAGAAAATTCTTATCCTCCCATCGCCAACCCCCTCTAATGGAAGGATCTTACAGAAGCCCAGGACAATGATCAGACCCAGGAAATGATCATTAGTATATAACACTATATAGCAAGCAACAGATCTTACTAGAATTTTTCTGGCTCTCCACTAATATCCTTTTTCTATCCCAAGACACAATCCATTTCATTTAGTTATTTCAACTTTTCAATATCATGCACTTCTTAGTATTTCTTAATTTTCCTTTTAGCCTGAAGATTAATGAGTGTCAGGGATGTCAGGATCCCTGTGGCAATGTCAAATGGTTCAACCTAATATTTACATTCTAAGTATTTGGGAATTTTGAGGTATCCTATTCTTATTAAGTTCTAGTTTCGTTGCCAAATGGTCAGATGCTTCGGTCTTTGTAATAGTGGTACTTGGGAATGTACCGGCACTTCCTTTTTTTTTTTTTTTTTTTAAAGGTTTTATTTATTTATTCGACAGAGATAGAGACAGCCAGCGAGAGAGGGAACACAAGCAGGGGGAGTGGGAGAGGAAGAAGCAGGCTCATAGCGGAGGAGCCTGATGTGGGGCTCGATCCCATAACGCCAGGATCACGCCCTGAGCCGAAGGCAGAAGCTTAACTGCTGTGCCACCCAGGCGCCCCCGGCACTTCCTTTATGACCTCACACAGCGTCCTTTTTGGAGATCATTACATTCTCTTAGTGTCTGGGGTTTTTTTTTTCTTTGTTTTTGTTTGGTTGGTTGGTTGATTTTGGTGTAGCGAATAGGAGTATACATGTGTCTGTGTGTATTTGTACAGATTAAATATACATATATAAGTATACATATATATTAGGTATGTACATTAATATATATATGTAACACCTCAAGTATTAAATAAGGTGACAGAATTAAGTCCTAAAACACCAGTAACTACAAAAGAGGTAAATGTATTAAATACTCAATTAAAAGAGAGATACAACCATAGGTTGCTGCATTTTAAGACAATCTGATTCTGGCCATTCATGCCTGTCCTCACTCTTAACTTGTCCAGTGTTTATCATCTATTCCATGCCCCCACAGAAAGTACATTATATGTATAATCTTATTTAATCCTCATAACAACCTTGTCAGCTAGATATTATTATGATCAACTTCCTTTTAGGGATGAGGAAACTCAGGCTCAAAACGATTAAGGAGCCAACCCAATGTTGTTGCTGTTGGTGTAGATGTTGGAAGCACTGTTTTAAAACAACTTCTCAAATTTATTTAATTCATGTGGATAACATGGTAGAGTTTTGTCATAAAAGAACAAAAGCCACCACGTAATACCTGCTAAGCCTTGCAAACAACTCAGAGTTGATGCAGCAAACTGGAGATAGTGATGCCAAGATCTGCACTGACATTTCAAAGATGGAATTCCAACCAGCACCAGATTGTCCCAATTTGAAAATTTTTATTGCAGACCCTTGCATAATAATTAAAAAAAAAAAGAAGACTGAATTGTTGCTTTTTTTTTTTAATTTTCCATTCCTGCTTAGAAACATGTCTGGAGGCACTGACAAGATCTGAAGAGGAGGGGCGCCTGGGTGGTGCAGTCGTTAAGCGTCTGCCTTCGGCTCAGGGCGTGATCCCAGCGTTATGACCCCACATCAGGCTCCTCCGCTATGAGCCTGCTTCTTCCTCTCCCACTCCCCTTGCTTGTGTTCCCTCTCTCTCTGGCTGTCTATCTCTGTCAAATAAATAAATAAAATCTTTAAAAAAAAAAAAAAGATCTGAAGAGGAACTCAACCCAGGTGTGGCTGAATAGAGACCCTGAGCTCCTTCCACTGAGATTTTAAAATAGTAGCTATTATTATTATTACTATTACTATTACCATCATTTCCTGAGTTCTTACTATGTGCCAGGCCCTGCACTATGCACTTGAAGTGTACGATCTTTGTGAACCCCAAGCAGCTCCGAGGAGCGCTGCCAGTCATCATGAGCAGCAGGTGGCGGAGGGACTGGCCATGGCCTGCAGGGGGAGGGTCCCCTCTCCCCCCGGAAAGTCCTCCCAGGCCCATGGGTTCAGCGCGGACCTGGAGCAACTGCCCACCAGTCCGCCTTCACTCTCTCCCAACCCAGGGATGGCTGCCACTCTGGGTCTAAACCACAGCTCCATGTCTGAATTCATCCTCGTGGGCTTCTCCACCTTCCCTCCACATCTCCTGCCCATCTTCTTCCTGCTGTTCCTGCTCATGTACCTGTTTACGCTGCTGGGGAACCTGCTCATCATGGCCACTGTCTGGAGTGAGCGTGGCCTGCACACGCCCATGTACCTCTTCCTGTGCGCCCTGTCCATCTCTGAGATCCTCTACACCTTGGCCATCATCCCACGCTTGCTGGCCGACCTGCTCTCCACCCTTCACACCATCCCCTTTGCGGCCTGTGCCAGCCAGATGTTCTTCACCTTCATGTTCGGCTTCACCCACTCCTTCCTGCTCACAGTCATGGGCTATGACCGCTATGTGGCCATCTGCCACCCCTTGCGCTACAACGTGCTCATGAGCCCCTGTGGCTGCACCTGCCTGGTGGCCTGGTCTTGGGTTGGTGGCTTGGTCATGGGGCTGGTGGTGACCATGGCCGTTTTCCATCTCACCTTCTGTGGACCCAATGAGGTCCACCATTTCTTCTGCCATGTGCCGCCTCTGGTGAAGCTGGCCTGTGGAACTGATATACCACTAGTGGCCCTGGGTGTGGGCCTGGTGTGTATCACCTCCCTGCTGGGCTGCTTTCTCCTCATCTTCCTCTCGTATGCCTTCATCGTGGCCACCATCTTGAAGATCCCCTCTGCTGAGGGCCGGCACAAAGCCTTCTCCACCTGTGCATCCCACCTCACTGTGGTGGTCATGCACTATGGCTTTGCTTCTGTCGTCTATCTCAAGCCCAAGGCTCCCCAGTCTCTGGAAGGAGACACCCTGATGGGCATCACCTACACAATCCTCACGCCCTTCCTCAGCCCCATCATCTTCAGTCTTAGGAACAAGGAGCTGAAGACCGCCATGAAAAAGACCTTCCTCAGCAAACTCTATCCCCAGAGCCCCTGAAGTGGCTTCTTTTGTGGCAGAGGATGTGTTGGGTAGAGTCACCTCAGGCTTCCATCTATAAAATGGGAATGATTCTGCTTCAGTGGTGATGATCTTTTTTTAAGATCTTATTTATTTGAGAGAAAGAATTCATGAGCGGGGAAGGGGCAGAGGCAGAGGGAGAAGCAGACTTCCCTCTGAGCAGGTAGCCCGATGCAGGGCTGGATCCCAGGACCCTGAGATCATGATCCGAGCCAAAAGCAGATGCTTAACTGACTGAGCCACCCAGGCGCCCCTGGTGATGATTATTGGTTGTGAATTCCCCCACCTGCCTTCTTGGCAAGTACTCTAAATTCTAAATGTTTGTTTTCTCTCCTTTCCCCCAGTCTCAGTGACCTCATTCCTCCTGTATTCACTGGAGTCACAGCCTCCCAATGTATGTCAACTTCCTCTTGGTTGCTGTGCCCGAGGGTGGCAGGGGGTGGGGGGTCATGCCCACATCAATGTGTTGGGAAACCTATGTACATGGTTTATTACAAATGTGTGAATGAAGGATGCTTGCTCTGCCTAAATACATACACTGTGATTGGGCACCTGCTGTGTACCCAGCATTGTGTCCTCTGCTTCAGACACAACATTGCTCTCATTCTGAATACCATGTTGAGGAAAAGAAAGCATTTTTGATGAAGAAAATGATTGTTCATTTTTAGTTCTTTACATTTTTGGTAGAAAGTTGTCTCCTCCTTTGTGTCGCCTTTGTTGGCTGAGGTGAATAACAGTCTGAAGATACAAATTACAGAAAGAAAAAGAGGTGATTTGCGTTTCTCCTTGAGAGAAAAGAGATGTGTGGACAGATGGGGCAAAGATGTGGGAGAGGACTAAGGAAGTGGGGACTGGGCTGAGGGAAAGAACTGGGACAGGAGAAAAAACCAGTTGCTGGTAGTTGACTGGGACATAAAGGAAGTGATGGGCCCAGTGACTGGTGAAGAAGTTTGAGGAAAGAACAGGCACGTAAATGGACATTTTATAAGGTTTATGAAGTTACCATCAAGTGCCTGATGTAAATTCCCCTTCCCTCACTCCCTTGAAATCCTCAATAAATATCCATTTCTCTTTCATGTGTTGTGGAGTCAGATATATTGGGGGGAAGCATCCACAGGTTGGGTCCTACTTCAAGGGAGGTGCTCAGGCAGAGTCAGACAGCCCCTTGGGGTTACTCAGCCATCAGAAAGAACGATTACCCAACATTTGCAGCAACACTGATGGGACTGGAGGAGATTATGCTAAGTGAAATAAGTCAAGCAGAGAAAGACAATTATCATATGGTTTCACTCATTTATGCACTTTGTTTTTAAGTGAGGAAATGGGGGGCGCCTAGGTGGCTCAGTCGTTAAGTGTCTGCCTTCAGCTCAGGTCATGATCCCAGGGTCCTGGGATCGAGCCCCACATGGGGCTCCCTGCTCAGTGGGAAGCCTGCTTCTCCCTTTCTCACTCCCCCTGCTTGTGTTCCCTCTCTCACTGTGTCTCTCTCTGTCAAATAAATAAAATCTTTAAAAAATAAAAAAATAAATGAGGAAATGGGCACAGTGAGATTCGGACTTGCTCAGGGTCACAAAGCCAGCAAGGTACAGGGATGCAGTATGGGGTCAGCCCAGTGAGTCCTCTGGGGTAATGGGTCTCCAAATCGGGGACACATCACAGTCACTTGGAGGGGTGGTTAGGTCACAGACTGCTGGGCCTCACTCCAAAGTGTCTGATTCAACAGGTCTGGGAAAGAGCTCTAGAATCTGTGTTTCTAACAAGCTCTCGGGTGCTGAGGCTGCTGTCCCAAACCCCGGACTTATAAAATCTTTAGCTCAAAGACAAAGCCAGAAATTTGAGTTGGAAACAAAAGTAATTTCCTTCCTTCCTCCCTTCCTTCCTTCCTTCCTTCCTTTTCTTTCTTTTCCTCCCTCCCTCTCTTTTTCCTTCCTTCTTTCCTTCCTATCTTCCTTCTTTCCTTATTAATAGTTATGCTGATAACAGCTTCCATTTTTTCCCATTTTGGGGGGGCGCATTTATCATCAGCTAGGTGTGGTCTTTTAAAAAACAGCTCTATGGAAATATACTTCACATACCATATAATTCACCCGCTTAAAGGTATGTGTAATCATCACCACAGTCAATTTAGAACATTTTCATCACCTTCAAATAAAACCTTGTACCATTTATCTGTCATCCCTCTTTCCTCCCTTCCTCCCAGGCTTAAAAACCTACTAATCCACAGTCTTTATAGATTTGACTGTTCTGGACATTTTTTTTTTAAATGGAGGTCATACAATATTGATCTGTTTGTGCATGGCTTCTTTCACTTAGTATGTTTTCAAGGTTTACCCACATGATAGCATGAATCAGTGTTTCATTCCTTTTTATGGCTGAATGAAATCCCATTGTTTGATAGACTGCACTTTGTTTATACATTCACCTGTTGATAGATATTGGGCTGTTTCTGACTTTTGGCTATAAGGAGTAATGCTGCAACAAACATTCATGTTCAAGTTTCTGTGTGGACATACATTTTCATTGTGGGGGGGTATATAGCTAGGAGTGGAATTGAGGGATCATATGGTAACTCTATGTTAAATCACTTGAGAAACTGCTAGAATGTTTTCCAAAGTGGCTGCATCGTTTAACATCCCCACCAGCAGTGTGTGAGGGTCCCAGTTTCTCCACATCCTTGCCAACACTAACATATCTAACTTTTTGATCATAACCATTCTGGTGGTATCTTATTATGGTTTTGATTTTATTTTCCCAGATGACTAATGATAGGTGCAGTCTTAAATGATTTAACACACATCAGTTCTCTTACTTCACAAGGAAGATCATATTATTAGTTCCATTTTGAAGATGAGGAAGCAGAGATATAAGAGATTAAATCCATTAATTAAAGGTCTTGCCCCTGACAGAAGGGGGAATGAACCATGAGAGTCTATGGACTCTGGGAAACAAACTGAGGGTTTCGGGGGGGGGGGGGATGGGATAGGCTGGTGTTGGGTAGTAAGGAGGGCATGTATTGCTTGGTGCACTGGGTGTTATACGCAACTAATGAATCATCAAACTTTACATCAGAAACTAATGATGTACTGTATGGTGAATAACATAACATAATAAAAAATTACTATTATAAAAAAATAAAATAAAATAAAGGTCTTGCCCCTGAAGTGGAAAAACTAGAATTCTTTAAGTTGGAACTGGGGATCAGAAGCATATGTTTATCAGGGTTACAAGGAGAGGAAGCCAGTGTGTTCCAAGAAGGGATGAAGACCTGGATTGGAAAGAAGGGACCAATTTTAGCAAGCACTGATGAAATGAGGCAGAACTGGAGATATGCTGTTCTTGGGGGGTGGGGGAGGGTTAAGAAGAAACATCCAGTGTGAGAGGATGGGAGAGACATGTTGTAAGCTCAACAGAACTGGCCGTAGAATTTCTAGTTTGGGTTTTGAGTAATAGATGTATTAATATAGAAAATATTGTCATGTTCAAACACCAAATTTCTGCTCTAAAAAAACTCCAGGAACCAAACTGAGGGTTACAGAAGGGAGAGGGTGGGGGGATGGAGTAACCGAGTGATGGGTATTAGGAGGGCACGTGCGGTGATGAGCACTGGGTGTTGTATGTAACTAATGAATTGTTGAACACTACATCAAAAACTAATGATGTGCTATATGCTGGCTAATTGAACATAATAATAAAATTAATAAATAATAAATTGAATTGAATTCCATAAATAAATAAATAAATTTTCTACGAGGGGAGAAAAAAATCTCTGACCCGTTTTGAAGCCAGGTTCCTGGGTTGTATTGAGAAGATTCGAGGTATTTAATTAGCAATATTTGGCAACATCCTTTGCTTCCCTTACAAAATGAGAAAGAGTCCCAGATGGTAAGAGCTGCCCCTCTTAGAGTTGTCATGTACGAGGTATGTCTAAGTGGCCAGCACAAGTCTTGGGGTGTACCCAGAGCTTGTCTGGTCACAGACCCAAAGATATCTTCAAATATACTGGTTGACCTGGGAAGTGGGTAAGAGACTGTGAATTTGAAAGAGCTGATGTCATAAAAGGCTTCTGGATTATATCCAAGGAGTGTCAGTGTGTTTCCCTGTGGTCATCAGAAAATCAACTTATTCTAGTGTGATTGACCAATCTCAACGCATTCTGAAATTTAAATAAACCATGTATTTAGTCCTTTGCTTTCTTTAGTATTGTTTTGAAAGTTGTTTTAGAGTTGTTTTGAAAATTTAAAACACCCAAAAAAATTGAACTTAGTGAATGTATGTTTTTCTATAAGTGACGTATTCTAAACTCCAAGGGCTGGGTCAGGACGATGTTTGAGGCAGGGCTATGAAAGCACAGCGTTGCATCCCATCTTTACTTAAAATGTTGTGCTGTTCATCATAAATTTTTTGGAATAATTTTTACTTTTAAAATACTGCATTAAATATGATTTATCTTGATCACTGAATTTTTTTGGTAGCCCCTTAAATTTGGTGGTCAATGTGAATGCCTCACTTGCCTGAGCCTAGTCCCTGCCCTGCTAAACTCCCCCATCCTTGCCCCCCCAGTACCCTTGCATTTATTTTTCCTGAAAAAGACCAAAAAATAGAAGCCATTATTAACTTATCTGGTGACAGAAAATAGGAATAGGAATATATGTCAGAAAGTCAATGTAAACACAACAGGATCTTAGGTGATGATCTTTGACATCACAGAGAAGACAGCCCCCCAGCTCTGCTCACTAGTGTTGGCCAGGACCCCATCCCCATGCCCAAGGGTCCCACCTCCCCTCCAGTATTCAGCTCCCACTTTCTGAAGTTCCCCTCCCCCCTCCATTCCCAACTGTTTGCCATTCCTTGCTAATGGTCCCCTTTGTGCCACATTCTTTGGTATCCCCAAGGCAGACCCAGAGCCCAGAGAGGTGATTAAAAGGTCTGGAGCACAGAGAAGGGCTGTTGTTGGGGAGATCTCCAGACTTTAGGGGACCCTTCCCTCCCTGCACTAATTGGAGTGTTTCAATGCTAATTGCTGGAGGCAAAGACCAGCTTGAGAGATGCAATTTACTGCCTTCACCTCTCTAGTTCTGTTCTCCTCCCATGTTGACCTTGACCCCCTTGCCCTTGCCAGCTCCTTCCTCAAGGGTGTTTTCCTCCTCCTCTCCCTTATCCCCCCCAGTCTATCTCTGTCCAGTGGCCAGAGGGATCTTCCTAAAGGGAAAACCTGAAAAATCACCAGTCTATTTATATACTCTTGAGATGCAGTACAAACTCTAGTAATCACTACATCATCTTCAATTCTATCCCCCAGCCCTCCCCTGCTCTCCGGCCCCACTAGCTCCTCAGCTGTTCTATAGTAAACCAAGCATGCTCGGACCTCAGGAACTTTGTACAGACTGTTGTTTCTACCCGGAACGCCCTCCCCCTTCTCTTACACATCCTTAGGTCTGACCTTAAATGCCACCTCCTCAGGAAAGCCTTTCCTGATTTCCCCATACTAAGTTACCTTCCCCTTATAAGCAACTCCTATCACGGCAACTTCTTTCTTTTTCCTCATAGCATTTATCACAGTTTATCATATTCACTAGGTTGATTATTTGTTTAATATCCACATCCTTCTCTCTCATGTACAAGCACTGAAATCAGGGGTCATGTCTAATCAGTTTAACATTGTATCCCTAGTAGCATCTTAAAAAGTGCCTGGCACACAGTAGGTGCTCAATAACTGTTGAATAAATACCACAAGGTTTGTCATCACTGGCACTACTGACATTTGGGGCTCATTCTTTGTGGTAGGGTCTGTTCTGTGCATTTTAGGATGTTGAACAGCATCCCTGGCCTTCACCTATTAGATATTATAGAATTTCTCCAGCTCCTTCAGCTGTAACAACCAAAAATTCTCCAGAAACTTCCAAGTGTCCTCTGAGGAGAACTGGTGAAGGTCATGCCCCTTTTGGTGGCCTTTAGTGCTTGGTGCATATCTTGGTGAGAGCCCTGATATTTCTCTGTGTGTCATTCCATCAAGCACCTAGAAACTCTTCAAAGACAGGGAATAGTGATGGACCCATCTCTGTACACCCAAAACTAGCAGAGGACTTGAAACATAGAAGGCTGCAAATAATTATTGAACAGATCTTAAAAAGTTGGCATTATTTGAGTGCAGTTGCGTGCCAGTCATTGTCAATCACCCTACGTAGATGATGTTATTTAATTCTCAGAACTATCCTAAGGGATGACTACATTATTATTAAACCCATTTTAATGATAGGAAACTGAGGGCAAGAGATGGGATGTAATTTAACCAACGCCACTTTGCTTCATCACTTAACCACTGCACAGTCCTGTCTGCAATTCAGAGCATCTTTTTATCTCTTGAGAGAGCTAGGTTTCACCTATCTCTAGTGCCATTAGCTGTCGCTATGGTGATGAGTCATGAGGACCATTCATAGAGGCTAGGAGCCACAGAAAAGAGAATATTCTAGGAGAAGAGGATTCTGGGAGAAGAGGGCTAGGTCAGGAAGCTTAGATGGAGCCACACTTCTCCCAATGCTGGACCCCAATCCTCTCCACTGAAGTCCTATTCCTTCTGCAGCACTGATAACCAAGACGAATACATCAAAGTTGATGGCTCCAATTGGTCATTGCCTCAACTCACACCTCTCTCTCTGATCTCAAGCTCATCAAACAAAACCTGAAATTACAAGGTCATCCTAACTACTGTGGATATCCTTGTGCCAGGCACCATGCTTAGCCCTTCACAATCATTGCCTTACTTCAGTCTTAAAAGTGTCTTAGAAGGTAGGTACTGTGCATTCTTTCAGGGTAGGCTTAGAGAGGGGAAGTGAGCTGCCCAAGCACAAAACAGCAATGTATGAGAGCCACTCCACTGCAACAGTGTTAGCAAACTTGAAAATTTTTTTGTCCATCTGCTTGGATAGACAAAAATTGTACCTCACAGTTACCTTTCCAACATTCTTCTAAATTGATTTATTCAACAAATATTTGAGAACTTACCATATGCTGTGTAGGCACAGAGCAGTTTGCAAAATGGGTCAAGAGTCCCTGACTACCTCAAACAACATTCTGGTGGGCAGAGACAGACAATATCCAATAAGCAGATATATGCCTGATGGTACTAAGCATGTGTCAGGCAAGTAACATAGATCAAGAGACATAGGACATGGCCAGGGTGTTTCTATTTTGTGTGGTATGGTTAGAGAAGGGCTTTATGATTTTTGAGCAAAAATGTTTTTGGGGAATTGAGATTGAGTTGCTGTTTTCTGAGATAAGAAAGACTGTGGAAGAATTGTGTATGAGAAAGAGAGAGACAGAGACAGACAGAGAGAGAGAATGATAACGGCAATGAGAACTTCCATGAGTTAGGTTTTGGACACATTAAGTTTGACATACCTACTAGATATTCATGTGGAGATACTGTGTAGGCTGTTGGATAGGGATGAAGATAAGAATTTGGGGTCACCTGTGTGCAGAGTGTACATAAAACCCTGATACTGGATAGGACCCCCCGGGGAGAAAAGACACTGATGAATTCCAAGGATCAAATGGCTTTAATGCCTGCTTTGTGTTCCAAGTATGAATGAACCAACGTTTGTTTAACAATCCTATACTAACGAATATGTCTAATGTTATGTTTTCCGACCATAAATGTCACTGCTCTGAATATACTTTTATTTACACAGATGTGGGATATATCTGTAAGAGGTCAATCTAATTTGATGGGAAAATGAGAAGCAAGTTCAAACCCAGTTCAGTGTGACCTCAAACACAGCTCCCACCACACCATCTGCCAGTGCTTTGGAGGGCAATGAGGTTTCTCACAGTAAATATTATAAGCCAGCATTCTGGTTTGTTCAGTATTGTAGGGAATACATTGGTCCACCCAAGAAATATTTATTAATCAATTATATCTTCCAAATATCATGTTGGTGCTGTGCAATGGTGAGCAAGATGGACAGACTTCCTGATCTTGGAAAGCTGATAGCCTAAGGGATAACAGTAAGTTATCAGAAGACACTGGGGGCCTGACTCACTATGGGTACCCAACCACCTTCCAGGTTCTCTTTCTAATTAGATACCAGTAGGATCTGAGGCCAGCTGGCCTTTAATGAAGAAAATGAAGAGGCTAGCTTGTATTCTTGTCCATATTGGCTTTGCTGCTGGGAAAGGGGCGCATCTTGGCTCAGCGTGAAAGGAATTCACTGAAAGACCAAACTTATTATAAAATAATGAAGTAGTCCCAAATCTGTAGAAATAGTCCACCAATGTCCTGAAAATTCTTGCTCCAGTGCATGGTGGGTTGCAATTGCCCACCTGTGATTTAAAAGGCTCTCAGGAGGGGCACCCGGTAGCTCAGTTGGCTGAGCATCTGATCTGGTTTCCACTCAGATTGCAATCTCGGGGTCGTGGGATCAAGCTCCGCATTGGGCTCTGTCCTGAGCATGGAGCCTAATTGGGATCCTTTCTCTCCCTTTCCCTCTACCCCTCCCCCCATTTGTACTCTATCTCTCTCAAAAAAAAAAAAACTAAAAAATAAAAAATAGATAAAAGCCTCTCAGGGTTCTGGAGTATTTGGTTTGAGAATAGACTAGTCCTCCATGGACAGGCGACCCACAAAACCTACTGTAGGAAGATGGTGTGTGAAGTGTTGGGTGGCCAGGACTGGAATTCACAAAAGACCTACAACAGAAACTTGGCCTTACTATGTTGCATAATGTTGCATGAGTCATGCAACCATTTTGACCCTGAGTTTCCCCTCTGTCAAATGGAGTGGATGTGAATTTATCTGCCCTGATCCCTCTTTGTGAGGCTATAATGAGATAACGTACATGAAAATTAACAGTAAATATGCAGTGCAGTGTACATTCTGCAAAGGAGAATGGTCTGGGTTTCCCACTTTGAAGTTGTCTCCTACATCCTCCCACTTTGTGATGACATGGGATATTTTTGTTGCTTAAGTTATAGAGAAACACTGAATTCAACTTTGGGACAAATGATGAGTAGTTTACTATTCAACTTAAATATGAATAAACATATTTTCTTTTTTTAGCTTTGGCTAGTTTGACTAATTTATTGCATGTGCATTTTAATTACATGTGGTGTTGTGTACAACAATATCACCATTAACTGGTGTCCATTAAGTATTATGATAAATTGTTATTTTTAAAAAAATTCATAAATTCAGGGCGCCTGGGTGGCTCAGTCGTGAATGTCTGCCTTCTGTCCAGGGCGTGATCCCAGGGTCCTGGGGTCAAGCCCCACATCGGGCTCCCTGCTCCACTGGGAGGCTGCTTCTTCCTCTCCCGCTCCCCCTGCTTGTGTTCCCCCTCTCTCTGGCTCTCTCTCTGTCAAATAAATAAATAAATAAATAAATAAATAAATAAATAAATAAAACCTTTTAAAAAAATTCAAAAATTCATATTTAAAAACAATTTAAGGAAAACTATTTTTTAATAATAATTTTTTATTATATTATGTTAGTCACCATACAGTACATCCCTAGTTTTTGATGTAAAGTTCCATGATTCATTACTTGCATGTAACACCCAGTGCACCATGCAATACGTGCCCTCCTTAATACCCATCACCGTCCTATCCCATTCCCCCATCCCCTGCCCCTCTCAAGCCCTCAGTTTGTTTCCCAGAGTCCATAGTCTCTCATGGTTCATTCCCCCTTCTGTTTATCCCTCCTTCATTCTTCCTTTTCTTCTCCTTCCGATCTTCCTACTTCTTATGTTCCATAAATGAGTGAAACCATATGATAGTTGTCTTTCTCTGCTTGACTTATTTCGCTTAGCATTATCTCCTCCAGTCCCGTCCATGTTGCTGCAAATGTTGTGAAATCGTTCTTTTTGGTGGCTGAGTAATAGTCCATTGTATATATGGAAAACTTTTTTTTTTTTAATTTTCTTTATGAGTAATCTCTACACCCATAGCGCTGGAACTCACAACCCCGAAATCAAGTCAAGAGTCAATCAAATCTTGGGGCACCCGGGTGGCACAGTGGTTAAGCATCTACCTTTGGCTCAGGGTGTGATCCCAGCGTTCTGGGATCGAGCCCCACATCAGGATCCTCCGCTGTGAGCCTGCTTCTTCCTCTCCCACTCCCCCTGCTTGTGTTCCCTCTCTCGCTGGCTGTCTCCATCTCTGTCGAATAAATAAATAAAATCTTTTTTAAAAAAAAGTCAATCAAATCGGGGCGCCTGGGTGGCTCAGTCGTTAAGTATCTGCCTTTGGCTCAGGGCATGATCCCGGTATTCTGGGATTGAGCCCCACGTCTGGCTCCTACGCTGGGAGTCTGCTTCTTCCTCTCCCACTCCCCCTGCTTGTGTTCCCTCTCTCGCTGGCTATCTCTCTCTCTCTGTCAAATAAATAAATAAAATCGTTTAAAAAAAAAAGAAAGAGTCAATCAAATCAAGAGTCACATGCTCTACCAACTGAGCCAGCCAGATGCCTCAAGGAAACCTTTTTTAATTGAGATATAATGGACACATAACATTGTGTAAGTTTAAGGTGTACTATGTGTTGATTTGATACATTTATATATTGCAATATGATTACTACTCTAACATTAGCTAATACCTCAATCATGTCACATAATGATCATTTCATTTTTGTGGTGAGAACAGCTAAGGTCTAGTCTCTTAGCAACTTTTATGTTACTGATACAGTATTGTCCATAATCACTATGCTGTGGGTGGGACCTCCAGGACTTATTTATCTACTGGGTGCAAATTTGTACCCTTAAACATCTCCCCAATTCCCCCTCAGTCCCTGGTAACCAACAATTTTACTCTGTTTTTACGAGTTTTTTTAGGTTTTCCATATAAGTGATATTATACAGTATTTGTCATTCTCTTAAATATATATATTTTTGACAAATTATACATACTATGTAGTATGGTCAACCTTAAATCCCCCTTCATGCCCACAGGGAAGTGTTAAGCCTGTCTGATCATGAGATATGCTTTTATCCTGGACTCTGTACTCATTGTATCTCAACAAAGAGCTCCCCACCAGCCTGTGTGCCACATCACTCTCTAACACAATAGGTGATTTCTCATGGTGGGATTTTTCCTTGAACTGATTGTGGAGACTTCTCTGTCTCTCTGCAGCTGCTCAAGATGTGCACTTGAAATGCAGAGATTTCCTTTATTTTTTCTGTGAGTCTGCTCTATTTACTATTCCTAACTGCTGTTGCACAGATATGTGCAATGCCGAAATTTTGGGTGCTTTGCTCTCCTCTGTTATTATCTGGCTCAGTCTTTTGTAGCCTTGCAAAATCCATGTTGTAGGTACCCATTGCTGCCTAGTAAAAGGTGGGGACCTGACATCTTCCATTTCTCTTCATAATATAGATTAATGGTCATGGGAGTAATTAGACCACCCCAGCTTCTGGTAGGAGAAGAACAGATCCTAGGTTTGATGTTGCCTGATAAAATGTCCTGCGGCAGGTAAGAATCATGAAATCTGATTTTCCCTGTGTGTCATCATCTTATACATCTTAATACACTCTTAATGTTGATTAACCATTGTGTGTATATTTGGATGTTGCCTTCAAGGGTCCTTGTAAACCTTAAAGCATCAGATAAATATAGGTTATTACATGTTTACAGGGTGCCATTTCTAATGGTAACATCTGGTAATACAATTTAGTTGTTTCCAAGTAATTCTTCCCAGATCATTATATTTTTTCTGGGTAGACTTTGCTGAAGAAGGTCTTCTTTATGGCGGTCTTCAGCTCCTTGTTCCTAAGACTGAAGATGATGGGGCTGAGGAAGGGCGTGAGGATTGTGTAGGTGATGCCCATCAGGGTGTCTCTTTCCAGAGACTGGGGAGCCTTGGGCTTGAAATAGATGACAGAAGCAAAGCCATAGTGCACGACCACCACAGTGAGATGGGATGCACAGGTGGAGAAGGCTTTGTGCCGGCCCTCAGCAGAGGGGATTTTCAAGATGGCAGTCACAATGAAGGCATAAGAGAGGAAGATGAGGAGAAAGCAGCCCAGCAGGGCGCTGATGCATACCAGGCCCACACCCAGGGCCACTATTGGTACATCAGTTCCACAGGCCAGCTTCAACAGTGGTGGCATGTGGCAAGCAAAATGGTGGACCTCATTGGGTCCACAGAAGGTGAGATGGAAAACAGCCATGGTCACCACCAGCCCCATGACCGAGCCACCAACCCAAGACCAGGCCACCAGGCAGGTGCAGCCACGGGGGCTCATGAGCACGTTGTAGTGCAAGGGGTGGCAGATGGCCACGTAGCGGTCATAGCCCATGACGGTGAGCAGGAAGGAGTGGGTGAAGCCAAATGTGAAGGAGAAGAACATCTGGCTGGCACAAGCCGCAAAGGTGATGGCGTGGCGGATGGAGAGCAGGTCGGCCAGCAAGCGTGGGATGATGACCAAGGTGTAGAGGATCTCGGAGATGGACAGGGTGCACAGGAAGAGGTACATGGGTGTGTGCAGGCCACGCTCGCTCCAGACAGTAGCCATGATGATCAAGTTCCCCAGCAGCGTGAACAGGTACATGAGCAGGAACAGCAGGAAGAACATCAGCTGAAGGTGGGGGAAGGTGGAGAAGCCCACGAGGATGAATTCAGTCACCACTGAGAAATTGCCTCTCTGCATGAAGGCTGTGCCTGGGGTGAAGTGTGACAGAGAGAGGTCAGCCACTGGATGGAGAATGGCTTTCACCATACTTGGACCTGCTCAGGAGGCTGCCCCTGATCAGTGACAGCTGACATTTGCGAAAATTAGTAGAGGGAAACCTCACTAAAATGCACTGGGAGGTTTCAGCAGGGAGAACTCTCACACCCTGCCCCTCCTGGTGGATTACAAACCTGACAACCAGACAGGAAGAGGTGGACTTGACCTTGGGCATGGATACTACTCCCGGCCCATTAAAGCTCTCCCAGTGAGAAGCCAATATACTTTGAATTCAGTTTTTTCTAATGGACTTTTTATAACAGCCTTCCTG
This sequence comes from Ursus arctos, assembly GCF_023065955.2. NCBI lineage: Eukaryota > Metazoa > Chordata > Mammalia > Carnivora > Ursidae > Ursus > Ursus arctos. Next base: position 26,354,622 of record NW_026622808.1, on the reverse strand, counting down.
CCTTACCCCTTTTCTCCTTAAAAAGTCTACTTCTCCTTCGTTCCACCAAGCCTGCCTTTGGTTTTTCGGCAGCTTGTTTGTGCTGGATTGTGATTCTCTTTTATTACCAAATAAACACATCTTTTGTCAGTACAATAACTGGTGGTTTTTATTTTTAAGGTTAACACACTGATTGAGTTCCCATTCTGTGCCTCTGATGATTTCACCCTCATTAATTTAGTAAGAGGAGTGCTGTTTTTATCACCTGCGTTTTGAGTATCTTGAGCATATTCATTGAGAATATTGGTGTGCATAGAGGTTGGGTTACTTGCTGAAGGTGAAGCTGTCAAAATGGCAGAACTAAGACTTGAACCCATGGCTGGCTATCTCCAAAGACTATGCCTTTCACTATCCTTCTGGGTTGCCTCCCAAAATGAAAATGTTCCTCCACTGGACCTTCCAGCCATTGTCACTGTATTCTCCTACTCCCTTCTGAGAAATCCTGTTCTGCCCATAGCCTCAGAGACCCCAAGATACCCCTACCCCATGGCTACAACTGCTTGGACCAGCTTGCCCCTCTAACTTAAAACAAGTCAGATTCTTCCTCTGGAGTTACCCATGCAGGAAGTCAGAAGCAGGAGGCTGAGTAGAAATAACCTTCTGGCTGTTTTCCAGCTCCCATGAGGCATGTCTGTATGTTCTAAGGCAATGCAACATGGCCGTCAGACAAAGGGACATGGGAGCCAGCCAACCTGAGTTTGAATTCTTGTTCTGCCTACTGTGTAAATGTGAGCAAGTTTCTTCAGCTCTCTGTACCTCCATGTTCCCCTGCCTACTTCAAAGAGTTGTTATGAGAAATAAATGAGTTATTCTTAAATGTGACCTGACACACAGCAAAGCACTACCTATGATAAATCGATACACGAAGTGAGCAAACGTACATTGTCTGCAATCAGGAAATAACTTCAATTTAATGAGATTTCAATGTCTCTTTATGAATAACTTAACCATTTTTAAATGATCTTCTTTTTATTAGGCAATATAAAGTTTAAAAGGGCTGTAAGCCACTAATCTGCTTTCTGTCTCTTATTTACCTATTCTGTACACTCATCTAAATGAGATCATACACTATCTGGCCTTTGGGGTCTGGCTTCTTTCACTCAGCATACTGTTTTTGAGGTTTATCCGCTTGTAGCATAGCGTTCTGAGAACTTGGTTGCTTTTTGTGGTTGAACAATAGTCCACTGTTTGGATAAACCACATTTTGCCTATTTACTCACTATTTAGTGGACATTTGGGTTGTTTCCACTTTTTCACTATTGTGAATAGTGTTGCTATGAATATTCATTCTTGCAGATGTTTAAAGCATATCAGTGGTTGCCAGGGGCTGGGGAGGGAGAATAGGGAATGACTGCTAATGGACACAGGGTTTCCTATGGGGATGATGAGAAAGTTCTGGAATTAGATAGAGGTGGTGGTTTCACCACACCATGAATGTGATTAATGCCCCTGAACTGTATTCTATAAAATGGCTAAAATGGTAAATTTTATGTTATAGTATTTTACCACAATAAAAAGATAGGGAAAAAGTGGTCGGTGGCCTTTTAGGTGGGCACAGGTCCCTGATCAAGCCCTGACAGGTTGGTAGTGAGAAATGAAGGGGGCGGCGGTTACATTGGTGACTAGAGGCTGCATTCCCCAAATATCACCAGTTTCCAGAGTTTCTTGGCTTCCTTTCCCTGGAGTCCCTTGCATCCTTGCTCCACTTCTGGGCCAGCACCTGCCCATAGGTCCCCAGGACCGTAGCCCCAACAACCCCCCCCCCAGTCACTCTGAGATCTCAGAGGGGTGAGTCAAAGTCAATTATTTGGAAATTAGAACCTCCAAGAAGAGGCTGAATGGTTGAGACCAGGGTCATGGGAATTGTGCTCACAAGCCTCCAGCAGCTCTCCTACATCTAATGCAAGCTTTCTCAACTGTGGGACTCTTGATTTTCAAGGCCAGATCATTCTTTGCTGGGGGTGGGGGGAATTCTGTGCCTTATAAGTTGTTTGGCAGGAACCTTGGCCTACCAGCCCCCGCTTAGTGGTGACAACCAAAAATATCCCCAGGCATCGCCAGTATTCCCACGGGGGCAAAGTCAACCCCAGTTGAGAGCAAGGATCTGAATAGTGCAGTTGCAATTCCTTGGCATGTTCTCTCTGCCCCAATCTTGGTTCCTTCCCTTCTCTGTCTATCAAATGCCTATTCGTCTTTAAGATTCAGCTTAAATGTCATCCTGGACATTCTCTTCCCAAAGCAGATTTAGTCACTCGTTCCTGCATGCTTCCAAAACAAAGACTCCTGAGTGAGTTTAAAACTCCTGGCTCCTACTTTATCATGATCTTCATCATCATGCATCATGCTGGAGATAAAACCGTCTCTGGCACTGGATTTTGAGATCTTGATGAGAATAGCTACCCTTTATTGGATGTATTCTATAGACCCAGCACCTATGCTTATGCATTTTGTATTAAATCTTTACCCCAACATTATAAGGATGATCCCCATTTTATAGATGTGGCAGCTGAATCCCACAGAAGACACATCACTTGTCCAAGGGACTGCAGCTCTGGAATAAGGAAGCCAGGATCTGAACCTACATTTGAATGACCCTAAAATTTATCTCTTCCTAACCTCTCTGTCATACTCACCACTTACTGGTGGCTATTAATGAATGTCAGAAGCCACTCCCAGGACTTGGGAGATGTCAGTTTCACCATGCTGGACCATTTACACACTCCCTCCCCATATCAGTTAAGATCACAAAAATCCACATCCATGAAGAAAGAAAGGGAGAGGACGTATGAGAAGACAGGATGTCACCATGTCCTGGGGGGGTGGCCCAGAGCTCTATATACCACCCTCTGGAATGATGGAGATGCAGAATACACCTAAAGAGGTGTGCCTGTTCATTCTGGAAAAGGCAAAACTATGGAGACAGCAAAAAGATTGGTGGTTGCCAGAGGCTCAGGGGGGAGAAAGGAAGGATAAATAGGTGGAAGTCTGGGCGGGGGGTTGGGGGGGAGTAAGCTGGTGAACTGTTCTGTATGATACTGTAATGGTTGATACATGACATTGTGCATTTGTCAAAACTCATAGCATGTACCACACCAACGGTGAACCCTCATGTAAACTGTAGACTTTTGTTAATAATAATAATGTGTCAATATTTGCTCAGCAACTGTAGCAGTGGTACCTCACTAATGCAGGATGTTAAGGGGAAAACTGTGCGCGGGGGGGGGGGGGTCTATAAGAAATCTCTCCATTATCCGCTCAAATTTTTTAATATTTATTTTATTTTCTTTTTCTACTTTATTTAAATTCAATTAGTTAACATATAATGTATCATTAGTTTCAGATGTATTAAGGAGAGCACCTGATGTAATGAGCACTGGATGTTATATGCAACTGATGAATTCTGCTCAATTTTTTAAAAGATTTTTTTAATTGATTTATTTGAGAGAGAGAGAGAGAGAGAGCATGAGTGGGGGAGCATGGGGGAGAGGGAGAAGCAGACTCCCCACTGAGCAGGGAGCCCGGACATGGACCTATCCCAGGACCCCAAGATCATGACCCAAGCTGAAGACAGGGCCTTAAGGCAGATGCTTAACCGACTGAGCCACCCAGGCATCCCTCTGTTCAATTTCTTATAAACCTAAAACTGCTTTAAAATGTGAATCCTATTAATTTTTTTAAGTAGAAAAACAACAACAACAACATACAACCATGATAGGTATGGGTCCAGGACAGGAGAGCGGGGGACTAAATTTCTCCTGGCATTGATTTACCAGAACACCTGGTGAATTCCTCTGTAGATAAACCAAACTGGCCCAGAGAGAGAGAGAGAGAAAGAGTGTGTGTGTGTGTGTGTGTGTGTGTGTGTGTGTGTGTGTGTGTGTGAGAGAGAGAGAGAGAGAGAGAGAGAGAGAGAGAGATCTGGCTAACTGGAACTTAGAGGAAACCATGGTGGGGTCAGCTCCTGCCCATTTACACCCCTAGGCCTGGGTTTCCTGACTTCAGCATTAGGGACTTTTGGGGCTGGATCACCCTTGTGGTGGGGACTGTGTGTGCATTTCAGGATTGAGCTGCAACACTGGTACCCATAGACGCCAGTAGCACCTCTCAGTTGTGATAATCAAAAGCATCACATGGTTTCACTTACATGTGGAACATCAGGAATAACATTGAGGATATTAGGGGAAAGAAGGGAAACCAAAGGGGGGGAATCAGAGGGGGAGATGAGCCATGGGAGACTATGGACCCCGGGAAACAAACTGAGGGTTTCAGACGGGAGGGCAGTGGGGAGATGGGGTAGCCTGGTGATGGGTATTAAGGAGGGCACATGTAATGAGCACTGGGTGTTATACGCAAACAATGAATCATGGAACACTACATGTACTGTATGGTGACTAACATAACATAATATAAATAAATAAATAAATACCCCCAAAAAAGTATCTTTGCATATTACCATATGTCTCCTGGGGAGCAGAAGTGCCCCTGGCTGACAGCCACAGGCTAAGTCTGTCTTGCTTCTCAGATCCCATCTTGCCTCTCAGGCCCCACCTGTCTGCACCCATCCTGTCTCTCTCTTAGTTAAACTGTTTGATTTCCCTTCTCTGCACCCTCCTTCCCACTTCAGATATCTCCTACCTGCCTTGTCTCTCCCTCTCTTCATCCTTAATTCCTCACCATCACCCCATCTGTCCCTCGGGCCTCCCTGATAGTTTATACCCCTGGAGGTTGCTGGAGCCTCTCTATCCTGAATCCTCTTATCTCTGTCTTTTCTTTGCCTCTCCCTGATCCTTTACCATTGGTTTCTGGGCAGGACGGAGAGGGGAGAGGTGAAAAGTCAGACGGGTATCCTGGGTAACTTTGAGTGGCAACTCTTCTGTCTCCGTACCTCCATTTCTCACCTATCCAATCAACCTCCCTCATAAGGAAATGTGTGCTCCAAAAAAGGTAATGCCTGAAAAGCTATCATCACACTGTCTTGAAGCTACAAGTGGATCCCCACGTGCTGCCCCCACACCATAGACTGAAGTTGAACAAGGGTTTGTATAAACAGGGTGACTTCACTGAGTCCAGGACAGATGCCATTTCCCCAGGTCTCTCCTAGTCAGGTGGAATGTGTGGAAGGTGACTCACCCAGGGTCGAGGCTGTGCATCCACCTCTGCCTCACTCCAACAGCAGATCCTTGGTTTGTTTTGCTCTGCAGGTGAGGGCTGAACAGGTGAGTGCTGGACTGCAAAGCAAGGAGTTACTGCCCTGAGCATTCCAGCTGGGTAGGTGTGGAGGGGGGGTTACCTCAGCCTGACAGCCATTATTTATGCTGCCTCTGCTCCCTACCTGCCTCCTTCTCTCACTGTGGTCCTACTGCTTCTGCCTCTGCTACAGGGATGCCAGGACCCCTTGGGATCCTGCAAGGGAATCAGAGAGACTATGTCTTCACTTTCCCTCCCTCCCTGCCTGCCAGGGGTGAGTCAATTACTTGAGCTTCTCAGGGGCTTAAAGCAGAGTCTAATGCTCTGCAAATTTGGGATTTGGGGCCCTGGAATCTGATGTTGACAGGAGAGTAGCCCTGCATGGGCCACTGGGGACAAGGAGTCTGCCTAACATGCCCTCTCGACCTTCATCCTTCCCCATCCAGGTCACTTGCACAATTAAATGTCTTTTAAAAGATTTAAAACATTAAAAAAAAAAAACAACTATTTGTTATTAAATAATTGAAATGCCACAAATAAGGCTAAAAGTCATGCAATGGTCAGCCATGCAATTGTGATGGTGAATTTGATGGGCATCCTTCCAGACCTCTGTATGCATGTGGCATGGGAACAAACATAAAATAAGATTATTATTATGAGTTTGTGTTGTGGTTTAAGGTAGGTATCTATCTGTAACTTTATTTATTTATTTATTTATTTTTACTCAACATCACAAAGTGAAATCCACGTTAGTTTACAGAGACCAAGGTTTCTGGACCTTGGGAGTACTGATATTTGGGGCTGGATTACTCTTCATGCTGGGGGTTGTCCTGTACATTGTAGAATGTTCTCTACCTGCTAGATGCCAGTAGCCTCCCCACCCCAGTCATAACAAAAATGTCTCCAGATATTGTCAAAATCGCCCCTAGGCGAGAACCACTGCTATAGAACCACACCATTTTTATAAAATCCATTATATTCAATTTTATGAATATGCACAATATATACTTAACTGATAGACACCTCAGTTGCTTCTAATTGTTCACTGTTATTAAGGATAATGCAAAACATATCTTTGTATGTCATTTACTACCACAGGCACTATCAAATACAAACTAAGTAGTGAGATGATCAGGTCATAAGATATATGATTCTTAAATTTAAGAAGAATTGCCAGTTTAAACTCCCAAGTGGCTGTGCTAATTCACATTCCCAACACCTGTGTGTCAGAGGATTTATTTCCCCACACCTTCACTAATGCTTGATTGTGTAAAACTTAATTTTGCCAATATGGTTGCCAAGTGGTCTCCCGTTGTGGCTTTAATTTGCATTTCCCTAATTACTAGTGGGGTTGAAAATCTCCATTGGTTATTAATCACACGAATTTCCTCTTTTTGATATATCTATCCGAAGCCTTTCCTTATTTTCCTGTTGGATTATCTTGTTCTTACTGATTTGCAGGCATTTTTGAAGAGATTCTAAATGCTAATTTTGTCTACCAATTTTTTCCTTTGCCTCTGTTTCTTTTTTAAATAATTTTTTTATTATGTTGTGTTAGTCACCATACAGTACATCCCAAGTTTTTGATGTAAAGTTCCATGAGTCATTACTTGCGTATAACACCCAGTGCATCATGCAATACCTGCCCTCCTTACTACCCATTGCCAGCCTATCCCATCCCCCCCCGAAACCCTCAGTTTGTTTCCCAGAGTCCATACTCTCTCATGCTTCATTCCCCCTTCTGTTTACCCCCCCTTTCTTCTTCCCTTTCTTCTCCTACCAATCTCCCTACTTCTTATGTTCCATAAATGAGTGAAACCATATGATAATTGTCTTTCTCTGCTTGACTTATTTCACGTAGCATTATCTCCTCCAGTCCCGTCCATGTTGCAGCAAATGGTGAGAAATCATTGTTTTTAATGGCTGAGTAATATTCCATTGTATATATGGACCACATCTTCTTTATCCATTCATCTGTTGAAGGGCATCTCGGCTCCTTCCACAATTTAGCTATTGTGGACAATGCTGCTATGAACATTGGGGTGCATATGGCCCTTCTCATTACTACATCTGTATCTTTGGGGTAAATACCCAGTAGTGCAATTGCTGGATCATAGGGTAGCTCAATTTTTAACTTTTTAAGGGACCTCCACACTGTTTTCCAGATTGGCTGTACCAACTTGCATTCCCACCAACAGTGTAAGAGGGATCGCCTTTCTCCACATCCTCTCCAACAATTGTTGTTTCCTGCCTTGTCAATTTTTGCCATTCTAACTGCCTTCTGTTTCTTATGCTTTACTACTCTTCCTGTCAGAAACATTCTCCATGGTTTCTTCTTTTTTTTTTTCATGATTCATATTTTTTTATTTAAATTCAATTAGCCAACATATAGTACATACTTAGTTTCCAACATAGTGTTCAATAATTTATCAATTGCATATAACACCCAGTGCATATCATCCTTAGTTTCTTCTAATGCTTTTGTATTATAGGGTTAGGGTTGAAAACTACCTCTTATAGATTTTCTGTTTCTATAAATAAAGTTTTGTTGAAACACAGCCATGCCCATTCATCAACTATGACTATTTTTGTGCTATGGGGGCAGAATTGAGTAGTTGTGACAGAGATAGAATGACCTGCAAAGTTGAAAATATTTACCATCTGTCCATTTACAGAGAAAGTTTGCCAGCCTCTCAAACTTTAATCTACCAAAAAACAAAAAAATACTGTGCAAACATTTCAGGCTGGATTTCAACTTATTTTTTAAGACTTTTTTTTTAAAGATTTTATTTATTTATTTGACAGAGAGAGAGACAGCCAGCGAGAGAGGGAACACAAGCAGGAGGAGTGGGAGAGAAAGAAGCAGGCTCATAGCGGAGGAGCCTGATGTGGGGCTCAATCCCATAATGCCGGGATCACGCCCTGAGCTGAAGGCAGACGCTTAACCGCTGTGCCACCCAGGCGCCCCTTTTTAAGACTTTTTTAGAGAAGTTTTAGGTCCTTAGCATATTTAAGAGGGAGGCAAAGAGATTTCGCATATACCCCTTGCCCTGCATATTCATAGACTCCCATTATCAGTATCCCCCACAAGAGCGGCTCGTTTGTTACAGTCAATGAACCTACATTGACACGTCATCATCACACAAAATCTATAGTTCACATTATGGTTCACTCTCATTGTACATTCTAAGGGTTTTAACAAACGTATAATGAGATGTATTCATCATTATGGTATCATACAAAGTATTTCCACTCCCCTAAAATCCCTGTGTTCATCTATTCATATCTCTCTCCCCCTCCAACCCCTGGAAGCCACTGATCTTACTCTCTCCATAGTTTTGCCTTTTCCTGAATATAATGTAGCTGGATTCATACAGTCCGTAGCCTTTTCAGATCGGCTTCTTTCACATACTGATAAGCATTTAAAGCTCCTCCATGTCTTTGTAGGCCTGAGAGCTCACTTCTCTTTAGTGCTGAATAATATTCCATTGTCCGGATGGACCACAGTTTATCCATTCACCTCCTGAAGGACATCTTGGTTGCTTCAAGTTTGGGCAATTCTGAATAAATCTGCTATAAACATCCGTGTTCAGATTTTTATGGACCTAAGTTTTCAACATCTTTGGGTCCATACCAAGAAGTATGGTTGCTGGATTATATGGCCAGAATATATATAGTTTTGTAAGAAACCGCCAAACTGTCTTCCAAAATGCGGGTACTATTTTGCATTCCCACCAGCAGTGAATGAGAGTTCCTGTTGCTCCACATCCTCGTCTGCATCTGATGTTCTCAGTATTCTGGATGTTAGCCATTCTAACAGGTGTGTGGTTGTAGTAAGTATTACAATGTAACATTCTAACAGGTGTGTGGTTGTAATAAGTATTACAATGTCTAACTAGTGTTCTAACATGAGTTAATAAATAGTCCACTTTTTAAAGTGCCACTTTTTAAATTTAAAGTTACTTATATGTGAATCTGCTCCATTACTCTTATTCTTTTCCACTGTTTTATATGTCTATTCCCATACAATATAATGCTGTCTTAAAAAATTATTTTAGTAATATATTTATAGCATGGTATTTATCTTTGATAGTAACAGTAGTTGTAGCAGTTAACAATTACTAAGATTTGATCAGTACTTGCTCTGTTCCTGGTACTCTTCTAAGATTTTAATTACATAAACAGGTATATATGTGAGTCATCAATTCTCACAACTCTATGAGCTAGGTTCTCCTGGCATCCCCAGTCTCCAAATTTAAGAAACAGAGGCATAAGGAGGTTAAATAACTTGGCCAAGGTCTTTAGCCATGAAGAAGGGGATATTTGAATCCTCCATATTGTTCTCATCTCTAATTTTACCATCTGTTCCTAGTTCTTTTTTTTCATATTTTCATCAGATATTCTTGCACATGTACATGTTCATGTGAATTGTGAACTAGAATTTCAAATTTCATGTTAAAATTTTTATCAGGTTTTTATCATTTTACAGATTAACTTAAGGAGGGGCTTTTTTTACATTATTATAACTTTGGTATCTCTCTCCATTTATCTAGAAATTCTTTTATGTTCATTAGCAAAATGTTATAATTTCCCCCATAAATGTCTTCCTCATTTCTTGCTGCTGTTATAGTTAGATGCCTCATAAGTTTTGTTGCTTTTGTGAGTAGGATATTTTTTTCCTATTATATTGTGTTCATGAGGTTAATTATAAAGGAAAGCTATATTGTTAGTTAATTCTCAAAGCTTTCCTGGATAGATAATCATTATTGGCAAATATTGACAACACTGATTCCTCCTGTCCAATCCTTATACCTCTTTTTTGTTTTCTTGTTCTAGTGCATTGTCTAGGTCCTCCAGTACAATGCAGAGGAGAAATAATGATAGTGGCCATTCTTTTCTTTTAATTGAGATATAATTGACATATCACATTATATTAGTTTCAGGTGTACAGCATAAGGATTTGCTATAGATATATATTGAGAATAGGCGTTCTTATCATTTCTCATGTTAATGGGAATCCTTCTGTATCTCCCCATTAGGTAAATTGCTTGATTCTTTCAGTTCTCTACACCTGTGTGCAGTAGGCCACATCTTTTAATGTCCTCTGCCCCTTCTTGGCAGACTCAAACTCTATTTGCTGTATTTCCTGTTATAAACTGTTAGTGGTTAAAGGTAGAAGCTTGATTGGATTCAGTTTCTAATTCTTTTTTTTTTCAGTTTCTAATTCTTAAGCAACATTACTTCATAAGGGGTGTTGTGTGTCTTCTATTGCTTCATATCAGGAGGAATGTAATGTCTGACAGACATGCATTTAGTGGTACTAGGATTGGTCAATGGATTCTGATGTGTATCTGTCCTATTCATTCTACTTTCCTTTCATGGAATGGTTGAAGCTTTCATTGATCATCATTGCCTAGGAGACTAGAGCTTTTATTACAAAAGGAATACAGTCCCTGCTAAAAGCTGTGCCTAGCAGGACTGGGATGGGAGCAATTGCCAACCTTTTCCTGGTGAGTCCAGAACATCTGGGCACAGCCACAGATTCCTGTGTGAATGAGGAGGGTAAGAATTCAGCCACATGTGGTCCTACTCATAGGACTGACAATACCCAAGAAACCTCATTCCCTTATACCTAGGAGGAGAGGGGTTTGTTTAGATCTGTCAACTTGGAGACTTCATCTTGGGCTTGGTCCAGTCGAAGGCTATCTTATGAGCTGTGTCCTTCCAAAACTCATATGTTGAAGTCCTAATCCCCAGTACATCAAAATGTGACTGTTTTGAGAGGTAGGATATTTATAAAGAGGTGGTTAAGGTAAAATGCGGTCATATGGGTAGACCCTAATTCAATATGACTGGTGTCCTTATCAGAAGGGGAAATTTGAACACAGACAGATACAGAGGAAAGACCATGTGAACACGCAGGGAGAAGATGGCCATTTACAAGCCATGGAGAGAGGCCTCAGGAGAAACAACTCTTCTGACAACTTGGTCTTGGAGTTCGAGCCCCCAGAGCTGTAATAAAATAAATTTCTGCTATTTAAGACACACAATCTGCACTACTTTGTTATGGAAGCACTAACAAACTAATATAAACTGGATGCAGACTTGGAGTAATTGTCTCAGCTAACTTCTCTATTCCCTAGGTTCCCCATCTGTGCAATCAGGATTGTGAAGCCTTACGCCCTAGGAAGGGCATTTAGAGCTCTGCCTCTAAAGCCCTAAGCATAGTATGTGACCCATAGTGGGTACTTAACAAAGGGGGTCTCTATTGTCATGAGAAGAACAGAGATGTGTCACTCAGGGAGACTAATAGGTGATACTGAGAATAAGAAAATTATGAGAAGGGCATCTCAGTGGCAGGAAGAGAATAAACCAAGGGGGTAACCAAGACACTTGTATTTCCCATCACTCCCTTGCCTGGTTCATTTCTACCCATTTTTCAGGCCTCAGGTTAGATGTTACCACCCCCTACCTCCACACTCTCTGATCTGGGTCAGTTGGCCCCTTAAGCTACCAGAATGCCCCCATAATTTGCCCTTCACTGATCCATCTGTATTCACAAATGTCTACCAACTTGTCATCTCTCCTACACGAGATTGGGTCTGCTTTGTTCACCAGGGGTCCCCAACCTGTACCATGATGCCTCGTGTAGTGAGTGCTCACTGAATACACACCACTGCCAATGTCAGAGTTTGCATTCACGGGTGGAACTTAGCAAAACTGTGCAGGGATAAAGGTTGCCTTCCCTTCTGTTATCGTTCTGTTACACTTTTAAGTGTGCCTGGCGCATCCTTGACCCACACCCCTGGCACAGAGGTAAGAAAATAAAAAAGGTTCTAGGCAGTGTTTTGTTCCTTTCCCGCTTCTCCTTCGTCTTGCCTCCCCCTTTGTGGAACTTCTGATTCTTGACATGGCTCCTACATTCATGAAAGCTCAATGCACTCAGCCAGCCATGGCCTTTGTCCTATGACTGGGGGAGTTTGGGCAGATCTGTGCTATCTCCATGTGGCAACATCTAATACTTACACATCCCAATCTCTCTCCTCACCAGAACTTCTTTTCTGGTGTCCTAGTCCCTCAAGGTCATGACTTTTCACCATACTAATTTATACCAAGGTATGAATGGCTGTCTTTGGCATAATGGGCTGGCACTTGTATTTATCAGGGGAAATTAATATCTTAACTCAAAAAAAAAGTGAATCCTGGGGTATTTAGACACACTGGAAGGATCTATAGAAGTAAGATATGAGAGCATGTGAACAAATTAAGGCCTTAAAAATTTTGGAGGGATTTTAAAGATTAGGAATGATAAGGATGTGTTTGACCTGAACAATTTGCATCTTACCTGTTGCGGCAGCACATAAAAGAACTAGTTTGGGTTTAAGGACATACTCACACTAAGTCAGAAATAGCCGAATATGTATTGAGCAATTATTGTGTGCCTGGCACCAAGGTATAAAGATGAATGAAGCCAGATGCCCTCCTCCGTGGAGTACACAGTCTGATGGGGAAGGGAGATCATTACCCTGGAGAAATCCAGAATGTTAAGTGGGACAGGATTTGTTCACCAATGTTCAGTTTTGGCAAAACTTTCATTTTCCAAAGTCCAGTAAGGTGATAAAAACAAACATCAGCAGATACAGTGAACTTGTTGAAAGGATTATCTCAAAAATAAAAATAAAGCAGCAAAAGTTACATTCAAGGAGTCTTCATCGTTCCTTTCTGTAAGCCCTCTCTTTAAAAATAAGCACTTCATATCTCTGTCTGGCACAAAGCTGGGCATTCATTCTCAGAAGCACCACACAATCTGTTTTTACAAAGTTGGTGCTTTCTTCCATCCAAAAATCCTCTTACATCTCATGAATTGACAAAACCTCAAATTCCAGGGTTTTTTTTTTCCAGTGTCTTATGACTCCATTAAAAAAGAGGTAAACTTGTGATGTCTATCTTTTTTGAGCCACAGAAATCTGATTTGTCCAGTGCTTATTATGCACAAAGTCCTTCGACAGGTGATTTAACTTTTATTTGATAGAATTCTGGTGACCACATGGAGAGATGGGAACCATAACAGACTTAACAGGTGAGAAAACAGTAGTGCTAAGACATGAAGTTAACTAACTTGCAGCAACAGGCTAGAAGGACAATTGAACAGCCCCCACTTTATGAAAAAGAAAACTCACACTCAAAGGGAAAGTAAACAGATAAAGAGACATGCAGCTTATTCATGAGCAAATGGAGAATTTGAACCCAAATCTGTCAGAAGCCAGATGCCCCACACCATCGTGAAATCCCAGTGTTTTGCTCTTGACTCAACATGGACAATTCGTCTCATTCAGTATCTCCCATTCCTCAGAAGACAAAAGTCGAGGTGTTGGTGAGGATGTGGTGATGAGGTAACCCTTGTGTACTGTTGCTAGGGATGTAAATTGGTCAATTATTATGGCAAACAGCATGAAATTTCCTCAAAATGAAAACAAACTGAGGGATTCAGAGGGGAGAGGGGTGAGGGAATGGGATAGGCTGGTGATGAGTAGTAAGGAGGGCATGTATTGCATGGTACACTGGGTGTTATACGCAACTAATGAATCATCGAACTTTACATCAAAAACCAGGGATGTACTGTATGGTGACTAACATAATATAATAAAAAATTATTATTAAAAAATAAATAAATAAAAAATAAAAATAAAAACTGACATTTCTGATTAAAAAATAGATCTACCTTAAGATCCAGCACTTCCACTTCTGGGTATACACCCAAAGGAAATGAAAATGGAATTTCAAAGCGATATATGCACTCCTCCATTTAACATATCATTATTCACAATAGCTGGAATATAGAAACAACCTAAATGCCCATCAGTGGCTGAGTGGGTTAAAAAAATGTGATATATACAACAGAATATTATTCAACTATGACAAAGGAGGATAGCCTGCCATTTGTGACAACATGGATGGACTTGAGTACATTATGCTAAGTGAGGTAAGCAGACAGAGAAAGACATGCACTGTGTGATATTACTTATGCCTGGAGTCTGAAAAATACAAAAACAAAAACAAAACAAAAAGCAGTGGTGGTTGCCAGGGGAGGGAGGGTGGAGGAATAAGACTGGTGTTGTTTAAATTGTTGGAGAGGATGTGGAGAAAGGGGATCCCTCCTACATTGTTGGTGGGAATGCAAGTTGGTACAGCCACTCTGGAAAACAGTGTGGAGGTCCCTTAAAAAGTTAAAAATTGAGCTACCCTATGATCCAGCCATTGCACTACTGGGTGTTTACCCCAAAGATACAGACGTAGTGAAGAGAAGGGACATATGCACCCCAATGTTCATAGCAGCAATGTCCACAATAGCTAAATTGTGGAAGGAGCCTAGATGCCCTTCAACAGATGACTGGATTAAGAAGTTGTGGTCCATATATACAATGGACTATTACTCAGCTATCAGAAAGAACAAGTTCTCAACATTTGCTACAACATGGATGGCACTGGAGGAGATAATGCTAAGTGAAATAAGTCAAGCAGAGAAAGACAACTATCATATGATTTCTCTCATCTATGGAACATAAGAACTAGGAAGATTGGTAGGGGAAGAAAGGGATAAAGAAAGGGGGGTAATCAGAAGGGGGAATGAAACATGAGAGACTATGGACTATGAGAAACAAACTGAGGGCCTCAGAGGGGAGGGGAGTGGGGGAATGGGATAGACCGGTGATGGGTAGTAAGGAGGGCACGTATTGCATGGTGCACTGGGTGTAATACACAACTAATGAATCATCGAGCCTTACACTGGAAATTGGGGATGTACTGTATGGTGACTAACATAATATAATAAAAAATCATTAAAAAAAAAAGACTGGTGTTTAAGAGTACAAACTTATTAAGTCCCAATAGTTCATTTTTGCTTTGTTCCCTTGTCTTTGGAGATGCATCTAGCAAGAAGTTGTTGAGACCGAGATTGAAGACATTGCTGCCTGTGTTCTCCTATACGATTTTGATGGATTCCTGTCTCACATTTAGGTCTTTCATCCATTTTGAGTTTATCTTTGTGTATGGTGTAAGAAAATGGTCCAGTTTCATTCTTCTGCATGTGGCTATCCAATTTTCCCAACACCATTTGTTGAAGAGACCATTTTCCAAGATCTATAAAGATCTTCTCAAACTCAACACCCAAAAAATAAGTAATCAAGTCAAGAAATGGGCAGAAGACATGAACAGACATTTCTCCAAAGAAGACATACAAATGGCCAAAAGACACTTAAAAAAATAAATAAATAAAACAAAGCTCTACATCACTCAGCATCAGGGAAATACAAATCAGAACCACAATGAGATACCACCTCATACCTGTGAGAATGACTGAAATGACCAAGTCAGGAAACAACAAGTGTTGAAGAGGATGTGGAGAAAGGGGAACCCTCTTCTACTGTTGGTGGGAATGCAAGCTGGTACAGCCACACTGGAAAACAGTATGGAGTTTCCTCAAAAAGTTGAAAATAGAGCTATCCTACGACCCAGCAATTGCACTACTAGGTATTTACTCCAAAGATACAAATGTAGTGATCCAAAGGTCCAGCTGCATCCCAGTGTTTGTAGCAGCAATGTCCACAATAGTCAAACTGTGGAAACAGCCCAGTTGTCCATCAGCAGATGAATGGATAAAGAAGATGTGGTGTGTGTGTGTGTGTGTGTGTGTGTGTGTGTGTGTGTGTACACATATACGTATACATATATATAATGGAATATTATGCAGTCATCAAGAAGGATGAAATCTTACCATTTACATCAATGTGGATGGAACTGGAGGGTATTATGCTGAGAGAAAAAAGTCAGTTAGAGAAAGACAATTATCATATGGTTTCACTCATATGTGGAATATAAGAAATAGTGCAGGGGATCATAGGGGAAGGGAGGGAAAACTAAATGGGAAGAAACAGAGAGGGAGACAGACCATGAGAGACTCTCAACTCTAAGAAAGAAACTGAGGGTTGCTGGAGGGAAGGTGGGTGGGGGGATTGGGTAACTGGGTGATGGGCATTAAGGAGGGCATGTGATGTAATGAGCACTGGGTAGTATATGCAACTGATGAATTACTAAACTCTACATCTGAAATTAATGATGTACTATATGTTGGCTAATTGAATTTTAATAAAATAAAAATAAAGATAAAAAGACTACAAACTTGCAATGAGTAATAAATAAGACAGAGATCTAATGCACAGTGTAATGAACATAGACGATATTGTACTACAATCATCAAACTTGCTAAATGACTAAAACTTAATTACCCCAACCACTAAAAAGAAAGGGCAATTATGTAATGATAGAAGTGCTAAATATTGCAATAATGGCAATCATATTATAATATGTACATATACCAAATCAACATCTACAACTTAAATTTACACAGTGTAATATGTCGAATATATTCAACAAAAAATGAAGTACTTAAATAAAGAATAAAATTTTGTTTCTACCTTTAAAAAAAGGAAAAGAAAATACCCTGCATTCTCACACTGGGAAAAATTAGGTTTCTTTCAAAAACAACTGGGTCTGGGGTGCCTGAGTGGCTCAGCTGGTTGAGCGCCTGACTATTGATTTTGGTTCCGATTATGATCTCAGCATCATGAAACTGAGCCCCACGTCCTGCTCTGTGCTCAACGGGGAGTCTGCTTAAGATTCTCTCTCCCTCTGCCCCTCCTTTTGTTCATGCTCGCTCTCCCCCACCCCTCAATAAATAAATAAATAAAATCTTAAAAAAAATAATTGGGTCTAAAAAGAGTCTTCAGAGAGGTTTAGCCAAGTGGTTTCCTTTGAGAAGTTTCCTGAGGGCTTCCTTCAGATTTCGGTTCCGAAGGCTGTAGATGAAAGGGTTCAGCATGGGTGTGACCATGGTGTACATCACCATGGCTGCCAAGTCCCTTTGGGTGGTATGTGTGGATGCAGGGTTGAAGTAGACCCCAATAATAGTCCCATAGAAGAGAGAGACGACACAAAGGTGAGAGCTACAAGTGGAAAACGCTTTCCACTTCCCCTGGGCTGAGGGCACCTTCCACACAGCCACAGCAATAGGTGTATAAGAGGCCATGATGCACACAAAAGGGATCAGAACCACGGAGCCCCCAAGGACCAACACCAACATCTCATTGACTTGGGTGTTGGAGCAGGAGAGTTTGATCAAGGCATTGAGGTCACAGAAAAAGTGTGGGATCCTATTGCTGCAAAAGGACAAGTGGGTCATCAGGATAGTATGGACCATGGAAATGAGGTTTGCTGAGATCCAGGGTACTGCCACCAGCAAGGCACACTGAAGGACGCTCATGATTGTCAAGTAGTGCAGAGGGCAGCAGATGGCCAGGTAGCGGTCATAAGCCATGGCCGAGAGAAGGATGCTGTCAGCTGCCCCAAAGGCAATGAAGAAATACATCTGGGTCAGGCAAGCCTCGGAGGAGATGGTGCTGTGCCCACATAGGTGGTTCACCAGCATCTTGGGGATGGTGGTGGAGGTGAAGCAGATGTCAAGAAGAGACAAGTTGCTGAGGAAGAAGTACATGGGGCTGTGGAGGTGAGGGTCCAAGAGGATGGCCAGGATGGTGAGCAGATTCCCCAGGCACCCAATCAGATACAGGCTGGAGGACAGACAAAAGAGCACCTGCTGTTGCAGGGGCTGTTCAGAGAGGCCGAGGAGGATGAATTCAAAGACTTGGGTCTGATTGTCCATGTCCAGGCAGTCCTAAAGCCAAAAATGAGGGCATCAACTGTGAGTGGACTCCTGGGGAAGAAATGGATTGTTGCATTATTGGCCTTCCCACCCACCCCTCATGGTCCATCCCACTAACCCCCCTGATCCTCAGATTCCTCATCTGTTTCATGGGACTGGTCATTCTAACCTCTTAGGATCGTTACAATGATTAAGTGAGAAAACATGTATAAGGGCCTTAAATCCATGTCTGCAATGTAATATGGGCAGTTAATTTATCATTGGGAACTTCTAGTGATGCTATCAAAATAAAGAGCAATATATGTTAATTAGCTTGATTTTTGGTGATGATTTCATATATCAAAGCATCAAGGTGTACATCTTAATTATATACATTTTTATCTGCCAGTTATACCTGAGGAATGATGGGAAAGAGAAATAAAACCAAATAAACAACATAAATAAACAGGCTTAATAGTTCCAGAATTTCCCTTAAAAATAAAAATAAATAATAGTGATTAAGAACATCCACTCTGAAGCCAGGCAGCCCAGGGTTAAAGCCCAGCTCTGTCACTTACTAGCTGTGTGAGTTAGGCAAGTTACTTAACTTCTATGTGCATTCGTGTTCTCATCTGTAAAGATTACTAATAATAGTAACTGCTCCAACTCCAGAAATGGACCTCGGCTCTACGGTCTACTAATCTTTGACAAAGTAGGAAAAAACATCCAGTGGAAATAAGTTAGTCTTTTCAATAAATGGTGCTGGGAAAACTGGACAGCTATATGCAAAAGAATGAAACTTGACCACTCTGTCACACCATACACAAAGATAAACTCCAGATGGATGAAAGACCTCAATGTGAGCAGGAATCCATCAAAATCCTAGAGGAGAACATAGGCTGCAACCTCTTTGACATTAGCCACAGCAACTTCTTTCATGACACATCTCCAAAGGCAAGAGAAACAAAAGAAAAAATGAACTTGTGGAACTTCATCAAGATAAAAAGTTTCTGCACAGCAAAGGAAACAGTCATCAAAACAAAGAGGCAGCCCACAGAATGGGAGAAGATATTTGCAAATGAAACTACAGATAGGGGTGCCTGGGTGGCCTAGTCGTTAAGCGTCTGCCTTTGGCTCAGGGCGTGATCCCGGCGTTCTGGGGTTGAGCCCCACATTAGGCTATTCCGCTGGAAGCCTGCTTCTTCCTCTCCCACTCCCCCTGCTTGTGTTCCCTCTCTCACTGGCTGTCTCTATCTCTGTCAAATAAATAAATAAAATCTTTAAAAAAAAAAGAAACTACAGATAAAAGGCTGGTATCCAAGATCTATAAAGAAGTTCTCAAACTCAATACACGAGAAACAAATAATCAAATCAAAAAATGGGCAGAAGATATGAACAGACACTTTTCAAATGAAGACATACAAATGGATAACAGACACATGAAAAAATGTTCAAAATCATTAGCCATCAGGGAAATTCAAATCAAAACCACACTGAGATACCACCTTACGCCAGTTAGAATGGCAAGAATTGACAAGGCAGAAAACAACATATGCTGGAGAGGATGTGGAGAAAGGGGATCCCTCTTACACTGCTGGTGGGAATGCAAGTTGGTACAGCCACTTTGGAAAACAGTGTGGAGGTACCTCAAAAAGTTAAAAATTGAGCTTCCCTATGACCCAGCAATTGCACTACCGGGTATTTACCCCAAAGATATAGACGTAGTGAAGAGAAGGGCCATATGCACCCCAATGTTCATAGCAGCATTGTCCACAATAGCTAAATTGTGGAAGGTGATGAGATGCCCTTCAACAGATGACTGGATTAAGAAGATGTGGTCCACATATACAATGGAATATTACTCAGCCATCAAAAAGAACGATTACCCAACATTTGCAGCAACATGGACAGGACTGGAGGAGATTATGTTAAGTGAAATAAGCAGAGAAAGACAATTATCATATGGTTTCACTCATTTATGGAACATAAGAAGTAGGAAGATCGGTAGGAGAAGGAAGGGAAGAATGAAGGGGGATAAACGGAAGGGGGAATGAACCATGAGAGACTATGGACTCTAGGAAACAAACTGAGGGCTTCAGAGGGGAGGGGCATGGGGGATTGGGATAGGCTGGTGATGGGTATTAAGGAGGGCACATACTGCATGGTGAACTGGGTGCTATACTCAAGTAATGAATCGTGGAACTTTACATCAAAAACTTGGGGTGTACTGTATGGTGACTAACATAACATAATAAAAATTTATTATAAAAAATAAATAAAGGCACTGCAGTAAAATGTTACAATGACAAATATCTTTTATATCAGCCTCCTTGTCACACTGTATCAGCATGGCACAGATTAATTATATCTTGGTGTAGGTTATTTCCAAAAGGAGCTAATTTCATTCATTTGATGCTTCTTAACAACATTAGAGATAGACAATCTTAATTTGTCCACCAATTTTGGCCCCACGTCCAAGGTGGTGCTTGCATTACCCCAACCCTGTCTTCCACCGGGCCCACTGACTCTGTCTAAATCCATTTAGGCTAAATTATACTGCAGTAACATCCATGCCCAAATCTTGGTGGGTGACAGCAATGAAGGCTTATTTCTCTCTCAGGCTACATGCCCATGACAGGTTGCTATGGCTGTGCTCCATGACGAATTCACTTCAGGGCTCAAGCACCTTTGTGTCTGGGACACTGCCAATTATCACAGCAATGGAAAAAGTGAATTGTAAGCTGACTTCTAAGAACTTCTACCAGGAAACAGCCTTCTTTCACCTCCACGCACATTTTAATGGCCAAGTCTGTTGTCAAGGGGGGGGAGAGGTAGAAATCTCACCCAGGGAGCAGCAGTACATATATGTGAACAACACTAGACTCTCCAAAGCCTTCCATTCACCTTCTTCTACTGAAGGCTGAGGAAGGGAGTGAATAGCTGTTTTTTTGTATTTCTGAACCACCACCCCTGCAATCCACATACCATACACATGACATGGTATGCTCAAAGTACATATGTGGTATGAAAATATTTATAATACAAGTGGCAGGTGTCTTAGTTTGGGGTGGGGAGTCTCCATTGTCTTCCATACTTATGTTTTTCATTCAATGGATTAAATTCATTCTGAATTTCTGGCTCAGCACCCACCTCTTTTCAAGTTCCTACTTGATTATCCTTTTGTTTCCTGGACATCACTCCCAGACACTCCCAGGCACTGTCATCTCACGAGGTCTGAAAGAGGATCCCCCTGCCAGAGCTGCTGAGGTTGGCCCCAGGAGTCATGCACTGCACCATCCAACTGGGTGCACAACCTACACAACTGGGCATTGAGGACTGGGCACTGCCCTCCCCTGCTGTCTTGCCTCTCACTTCCCAACAGTTCCAAATTTGTGGATTTTTTTTCTTTCCTTTTTTTAAAATAATAATATTTTTTATTATATTATGTTAGTCACCATACAGTACATCCCTAGTTTTTGATGTAAATTTCCATGAGTCATTACTTGCGTATAACACCCAGTGCACCATGCAATACATGCCCTCCTTAATACCCATCACCAGCCTATCCCATTCCCCCCCCCCCAAGCCCTCAGTTTCTTTCCTAGACTCCATAGTCTCTCATGGTTCCTTTCCCCTTCTGTTTACACCCCTTTCTTCTTTCCTTTCTTCTCCTACCGATCTTCCTATTTCTTATGTTCCATAAATGAGTGAAACCATATGATAATTGTCTTTCTCTGCTTGACTTATTTCGCTTAGCATTATCTCCTCCAGTCCCATCCATGTTGCAGCAAATGGTGAGAAATTGTTCTTTTTGATGGCTGAGTAATATTCCATTGTATATATGGACCACATCTTCTTAATCCAGTCATCTGTTGAAGGGCATCTCGGCTCCTTCCACAATTTAGCTATTGTGGACAATGCTGCTATGAACATTGGGGTGCATATGGCCCTTCTCTTCACTACATCTATATCTTTGGGGTAAATACCCAGTAGTGCAACTGCTAGGTCATAGGGAAGCTCAATTTTTAATTTTTTGAGGTACCTCCACACTGTTTTCCAAAGTGGCTGTACCAACTTGCATTCCCACCAACAGTATAAGAGGGATCCCCTTTCTCCACATCCTCTCTAGCATTTGTTGTTTCCTGCCTTGTCAATTCTTGCCATTCTAACTTGTCTAAGGTGGTATCTCAGTGTGGTTTTGATTTGAATTTCCCTGATGTCTAATGATTTTGAACATTTTTTCGTGTGTCTGTTAGCCATTTGTATGTCGTCATTGGAGAAGTGTCTGTTCATATCTTCTGCCCATTTTATGATTTGTTTATTTGTTTCTTGTGTGTTGAGTTTGAGAAGTTCTTTATAGATCTTGGATACCAGTCTTTTATCTGTAGTGTCATTTGCAAATATCTTCTCCCATTCCATGGGCTGCCTCTTTTGACTGTTTCCTTGGCTGTGCAGAGGATTTTTATCTTGATGAAGTCCCACAAGTTCAAATTTATGGATTTTTAAACATCGTCTTCATCTCTTAGAAGCAGAAAATCCATTCCCAGAGCAAGCATTCCAATCCAGGTTACTATGGACTCCCATGTAAATGATCCACTGTTCTCTGGTCTCCCCATAGCACACTTGCCCACCCCCTGCAGTCCTGCAGCCAGTGACTCCATGAAAATGCAGATGGGGATCCAATTCAACTTCATGCTTCCATGGCTCACCACTGTTCCTCTCATTCCCAGACCTCAGTTTCCATCTTCCTGGTTTTATCTCTGCCTTAGGGCCTTTGCACCTGCTGTTCCTCCTGCCTAGAAGCCTCTAACCCCAACTTTGCCTCACTTAGGCATTACCTTTACGTCTGCAAGGATCCCTGTCCCACTCATCCTAGTGGGATTCTCAACCTAGGCTCTATTGACATTTGGGACCAGATCATTTTTTGTGGTGGGGACTGCCCTATGTAGCACCCCCTCACCCCAGCTTCAACAAGATACCTTGGGAAGAGACTGAAATTCCACCCCCCATTGAGGATCGTTGATCTAGGTTGAACCCCCTGCTCTCTCCTCCCACAGCGACTGCCCAAATCGACTAACTTTGCATGGGACAATGACATATATTTAATGGAAATCCACATTTGAGCTGATCACTTGACACATAGCATCCCACTGAACCCTCAGCAAGCTCCCTCAGACAGCTGAGGCTCCACACCTCACTCCTGCATGGAGCTAGAATTCAGCCTAAGCTCTGGCTCTGGCACCACACTCTTAACCAGCTCACAATGCCCTGTCCACCCATGAGGCTGTGACACCAGGCACTCTAAGCTCTGGTGGGGAACACTGACCAGGCAGCCCCTCAACATCTGAGGAGAAACTCCGGGGAGGGCTCTACCCTGAGACCACTCCCTTGCAGCTTGTCTTCCTGACACACTTACTTGACCAGTGGCTACTGTACCCCTGGCAGATCCCATACCTCTCAGCCCCTGGATGTTGTATTTCCAGGGGGTAGGTGTTGCTGCTGCCTCAACTTTGTCTTACGGCTGCGGAGGAGAAGCATGTTTTTTCCACGAGCACGAAGCAGAACCACCACCACAGTTTATACCAGACTCTCTGACCCACGAGACGTAATCCCCAGAGAACTTTGTTGGAGGAAATGCAATTAGCTCATCTTCCCTAGTGTGCCTCTGAGTCTAGCACACTTCCAGGAAAGAAGTTTGTCATGAGGATATTGACCTTTTTCAGATTCATCTCTCTTGGTTGACAGAGGGATAACATGGTACTCCGTGTTTTCCATGGTGAAGCGTTTAAATATATTATTACCAATAACAGTTATAATGTATTAAGTATTTGTTATGTGGGTAGAGCTGCGCTAAGCATGCAGTGTCCTATAATTCTCACCATAGTGAGTGCCTGCAAGAGTAGCTACTCTGCACATATATATCTCCATGCATAGTTTTATTTTTTCTTTAAGATACATCAGAATATCTGTAGTTCTTAAAAAGTCACTTAATGTTTTGTGCAATGGCAAATATGATATTTTCTTTTTTTGATTTTTTTATTTAAATTCAATTAGCCAATATATAGTACAACATTAGTTTCAGAGATAGTGTTCAATAATTTGTCAGTTGCATGTAACACCCAGTGCTCATCACATCACATGCCCTCCTTAATGCCCATCACCCAGTTACCCCATCACTCTACCCACCTCCCCTCCAGTAACCCTCAGTTTGTTTCCCAGAGTTAAGAGTCTCTCATGGTTTTCTCCCTAAATGTGATATTTTCTAAATATTTCTTTGTCTTTCAATTTGCTCTTCATTTATAAAACATAATCTCTATACTGATTTTGGATGCAGAAAACTTGGTACACACTTCTAAATTCTAAAGGTGTGTGCAGATGCTTTAGTATCTCTGTGAAAACAATGATGTCACGTATGAAAAATGGTATGTCTGTATCTTCTTTCCCAAATTTTAATACTTTTATTTCTTAGTGTTTTATGGGGTGCTTTTTGGGGGGGGGTTGTATCACTGCCTGTCTAGGACCCCAGAATAATGTTGAAGAGAAATCCATAACTATGGAAAGCCATATATTGTTCCTGAGTTAAAATGGAATGTTCTCAACAATGCACTGTGAAGTATGACTGTTATAGTAGGACTTTAGGTAGAGATCAATTTTAGGTTCAGACACTTCCGTTCTATTACAAGTTTGCTGAGTTTCTTTTTGATCATGTTTACCTTATATGAATTATTATTAATTGCATTTATTAATTTAAAATTTTATGTAGAATGTTCCTCTAAACACAAATTAGAGGAAATATATGATGGACTCCTATGTCTCAGCTTTAATAATTGCAAACACTTGGCCAATTGAGTTTCTTATATACAATCTTCCAGCTTATTTGATTTATTATTTTAAAGAAAATCCCACACAGTATACAAATTTACCCATATATACTACCCATACTCATGTTAGTATGTATTGCTAACATATAGTGATATATCTCTATCCATCTATCTATCTATCTACCCATCATCTAGCTATACCATGCCATTAGCACACCTCACAAATAAATAAAAATGCCTTCATGTGGGGCGCCTGGGTGGCACAGCAGTTAAGCGTCTGCCTTCGGCTCAGGGCGTGATCCTGGCGTTATGGGATCGAGCCCCACATCAGGCTCCTCCACTATGAGCCTGCTTCTTCCTCTCCCACTCCCCCTGCTTGTGTTCCCTCTCTCGCTGGCTGTCT
This sequence comes from Ursus arctos, assembly GCF_023065955.2. Taxonomy (NCBI): domain Eukaryota; kingdom Metazoa; phylum Chordata; class Mammalia; order Carnivora; family Ursidae; genus Ursus; species Ursus arctos. The sequence continues at coordinate 26,329,475 of NW_026622808.1, read as the reverse complement.
CTATCTCTGTCGAATAAATAAATAAAATCTTTTAAAAAAATGCCTTCATGTTTCCTGATACACAATCCATACTCAAATATTGTGATTTCTTCAAAAACTTTTTTGAATCAAAACCCAGACATGGTACACACGTTAATTTAGCGATGTTAAGGCTTTTTTATTTTCTAACAATACTACATTTGCCTTTATTTATGTCATTTCTTAAAAACTAGATTATTTGTCTTGTAGAAAGTCTAACACAATATATTTTCCTCACTGTTCCATCCTGGCATCATTTTTCTCAACAGCATTTAGAAGCAGAGGCAAGAGAGGGGAAAGATGCTACCAAGAGGACTGGGGCTTTCAGGAAACCCCCTTTTCTGCAGAGAAGTTGGGTAATTGCTATGAGGTCACATATCAAGACAACTTTTCCCAAGACTGCAGACAGAGGAAAGGGAGCAGGCTCAGCAGACCTGTGGCTTCTCACAGATCCAATGATACCAGTATGCACGGCATATATCGGAGGACCAGGAGCCAGACTTCTCCATGAAGACACAGTCATAGCCAGAAGATTTGGTATCAGGCCAGTTGCTGTGAAAACACACACAAGCATCAGCCAAGTCCCTTAACCACAGTGCCAGAGCAAGCCACACGTAGCCATGCCCAGGGGGGCTTCTCACCATTGAGATCCCAGCAGAGGATAAGTCTACCAGGTTTCTTACCTTGGGGATATGTGAGAAATCCCTACAAGTAAAATATCCTAGCCATATCTTATAGCAAGGGTTTCTACATGAAGGAACTATTGACATTGGGAGCTCTATCATTATTTGTTGTGGGGGGACATCCTATGCACCACAGGATATCAGCCAGCATCACTGGTCTCTACCCACTAGAGCATCCACTCTCCATTGTGGCAACCAAAAATATTGCAGACAGTGCCAGAGAGCTGTAGGGGGAAATCACCACCTTCTGTGCACCACTGTTTTATAATAATCATTTGGTGCAACATCTTGCATTATAAATGAAATACATGAGGCCAAAGTGGACCAACGACTTAAAGTCCCTAGATCTCTGAGATTAAGTTTGAGGACATGATGCATTTGAATGTCTGGTATATAATAGGTGCTAAGTCTGTCAAAGAATCCCATACCCTCTTTCCTAAACATTCCTTGAAATGTTTACAATACTCATTCATTCATTCATTCATTCATTCCAAAACAGTTTATTGTGCACCTTCTGTGTACCAAGCCCTGTACTGGGTACTGGAGACACATCAATGAGTTGGATGCCTGCTCTGCCCTAAAGCAGCAGACTGTCTGATAGGTAAGACACGTATAGGCAAAGGAAGACCATAATTAACACAGCCACAAAAGTCTGCATAGTGTATGACCAGGATATTAAGGGAGCTGGATTAATTCATTCTGGGCAAAGGATGGATTCCTCTAAGAGGCTTGACACACATATTGTAGCTCACCAAACCAATAAAATGTGTTCTAGACGGATGAGACAGCAGGAGCAAAAGCAGAAAGATCAGATGCAAGACAGTATTCAAAAAGATGAGTCGTTTGTCACATAGCTGTGGCAAGGAGATGGAGAGCCCTAGGGAGTGTAGAAGATGAGACCATAAAGTTAAGCATGACAATAGGAAATGTGACAGTCACGTTGGTTTTGGCCAAAATCAGACACTTGAGGCAGTTTGGGAATCTGTGGGAAGATGTCTTCAAGATACAATGGGACAGACAAGCTCAGGTGTTCTGAGTCCCAACAGGGACACTCACACAAAGGTGGGCGCTGAGCCATCTTGCCACTTGTGAATGCCCTTTGGGTACTGTTTCCTGAGGCCAATCCAGTAGCCAGTACTTTCGTTTGGACTCAGGAATTTCTGCATGAGAAGAAGGCAGATTAAGTCAAGAAATACAGCGAGAGGTGAGAATGGTGGTGGAAGCAGTACATGAAAGGGACTAAGACCTAGGAGACCCCAAGGGCAGGGATGTTGTCCAAAGCAGCATCCTTGGCTGAAATTGGCTGAAAACTCTGGGTAGATCTCCATTTCCACCATTTTTATGACCTATGTGGTCAGCGAATTATGAAAACTTATGGCCCTTAGGCTTTTCATTTGTAAAATAGGGATAACAATGGCAGGTGCCTTCCAGGATTTTCTCGTTTCTTTATTATTATTATTATTATTATTATTATTATTATTATTATTATTATGTTCAGTCAGCCAACATTTAGTACATCACTAGCTTTTGATGTAGTGTTCAATGATTCATTAGTTGCATATAACACCCAGTGCTCATCACAACATGTGCCCTCCTTAATACCCATCACCCAGCTACCCCGTCCCCCTGACCCCCTTCCTTCTGTAACCCTCAGTTTGTTTCCTGGAGTCCAAAGTCTCAAGAGTCCAGTGTGGCTCCTAGCTGAGCACTGGTAAAGAAGTAGTTAGGATTATTCAAGGGCAAGGTTTATAGGGTGAGAAATGTGGACACTGCCCCCTTAGAAAGTGTTCTAGCAATCAGTTGGGTTCCACTGACAAATATTGAGTCCACTGAACCATATTGAGGATGTCTAATCTGGTTCCTGGCACTATCAACTCAAAAATAAGTCAGAACTACTCCTAGTCTGGAAGTTCTTCATGTGAGAGGAGATGAACCAGGGATCTGGCAGCATAGTCCAGTGTTGAGGAAGAGGGGGTGGGAAGGATGTTGAAGGACAAAGTTGAATCTGATGAAGAAGGAGTAGGAGTTGTCCATGTAGATAAAAGGAAACATTCCAGACAGAAGGGCCAGCAGGAAGAATCACTCAGAAGCAAGACTGAATCCTGGCCAATACTGCCTGGTAAGGGAGTAGAAGGGTATTATGAAGGGCAGAAAGAAGGATTTGCACTAGATTCTACAGGACATGAGCTTGCAATGACTTGAAGGGTCCCCAGAGCACCCCTCCCCACCTTCCCACCTGCTCTGCTTGGCTGTTGATGATCACTAAGTGATCACCCTTCTCAGCGCAATGATCCTTGGCTTCAAACCAGTGCTGTTGCTGTGTGGAAAACAGATAGCAGGAGCCCTGAAATGCCATCCAGTCTTCCAGGCAGGGCTCACAGGAGGATTCTGGAGAAGGGGAAAGCTCTGTTGGGGCTAGGGACTGCACTGGCCACTGAACAAAGCCTCCAGTGAAATGACTCACCTGTGCATCTTTGCCACTTGGCAAAAGTGAGCACAGTTAGCCTCCTGTTTATTCATTCAAGAGATGGGCATTATCAGACGGCAGAGTAATGCCACGCAGGGGGCCTCAAACTTTGTACAAACATCAACCCTGATGGAGGGGCGATTAAAACAACCCTATGTAGACTCGTGTGCTGCAAGAACCACTACCATCAACAATGCCTAAGAGAACAACCTTCCTCTCCCAACTCCCACTTCCCACCACCCACCCTGCCCCATCTCCTTACCGTTGCCTGCCCGCACAGCCTCCATTTGCCGGAACACCTCTCCCCGTGTGACGTCCCGCTTGTGGCCAGCATCTGCCACACCCTGCACAATTAAGGGGCCCACATAGAAAGGCAGATCAAGACCTGGAGGTGTGTGTGGGGAAGAAGCCCTCCATGTCATTCAGCACTCACATTTGATGTCCAACTGCTTGAGTTCTTCCTGCATCTGGTTGAAGAACTGTAGTACTAGAAGAAACACATGCTGATATGCTCTAGACCTTTTGACACATGGTTCTTTTCCCACTCCCCAAATTGCAGGCTGAGATGAGGAGGTCAGTTTCGTTCTAGAATCATTAAGTCCAGCAACACAGTCCATCCACCCCCTCTGACCCATCTCTGCCCCAGCTCTGTAAAGTCCTCTTCTCAAGACTGCAGGTTTGGGAGCTTGGGTCCATGTGATCACCCATTCCCAATGGCTCAACACCTTACCCTCAGCCAGGAACACACTGAAGATGAGGACTAGAAGAAGCAACATCAGGGTCATTGCCAGGCAGAAAAACTTCCAGGGGCCATCCTGGGGCAACTTTCGATGCCACTGTGCTGCAGGAAGCACAGCAAGCATGAGGCAGTACACATGGTGTCTGAAAGTGCTGGAATCATGCTAGGAATGTGGAGGGATGAGCCTGAACCAGGCCCTGGAATGAGAATCAGTCAGCTCTTCCTGGTATTGAGGAGGGTGTCTACTCCTGCCCTCAGCCTCTTGACTCACCTGTTTCCCCTGGCATGGGTGGAGATTTTCCCTCCATGGGTGTGAAATCCTGTAGCCTGATGTTCTCTGTGGCTGCGTTCACCTGTGGCTGCAGCTTGTTCTGTCTAGCTACCCACAGAACTTCTGGTTATTATTGAAGACACACCCATCCTATACTAGGAAGCGCCACCCCCCATGTAAACCATCAGATGTTTCCTTCCTGCTCAGTAAGGCCCCCAAGATCTCTAGATCGCTTATCAGCAATTCATGTCACAGGGAGATGGCATTAGCATCTTGGAAAAGGTATTCTGTTCCAACTATTCTCTACAGCTTTGTTTCTCTCTCAGTTTGGGGTACAGTAGTGGCCCCAGAAACCTTCCTCCACGTTTCCAGTGTATTTGCACTTTTAGGCTTCTCGTTACAGTCATTTCAAAAGATCTTGCATTTTCTCAGAGATGAAGTTGAGTAATTTCAACACTGGAGTTACGTTTATGCTCTCAGAACGTGTGGCCACTCCTCCAACACACATTGCTTTATAACTTTATGTTTTGAACGGAGAATATGGTGCAGTAAGGAGGACAAGCAAGCTGATGTAATCGAGAGGCTTCTACTTATCAAACCTGTTGTTAGGAAATGTTCATACATCACGTCATTGCGTGGGTCTTTTTCTCTCTGAATGCCGTTACAATTTTTCTCTTTTTCTTTGGTTTTCACCAGGTTGGCTACGGTGTGTGTCTGTGTGTGTGTGTGTGTGTGTGTGTGTGTGTGTGTGTGTGCGCACGTGTGCCTCCATATGCTGTTGGGAATTTACCCAGCTGGGGATTTTCTGAGTTCCTTCTATCTGTGTTTTCATTATCGTTCATGATTTTTAGAAGTTCTCAGAATTCTGAGCCCCAGATCTCCTACTCATTTATTGTGATAACCTGCCATATGCCACCTAACCTATCAACCTCAGTTTCCCTATTTGTAAAATGGAAATAAGTACCCTGCTTATCAGGGATGTTCTCTGCATTGCGACTATGGTATCTGGTGATTCACAATCCTCCCATATATATGGTTATGGGCCTTTTGAAAGGCATAGTAATATTCTTAGACTTGGCCAAGCAGGATGCCTACCTGGGTCCTGAACATCTGCGGGCCCTCAGTTTCAGGTGCAGTCCTCCAGGGGAGTCCTCCTCTGCTATCTGGGGTCCAACAAGACTGTCAGTGGCTTCTAGGAAGAGCACTTCATGCCCCCAGGACCACAGTGAGTTTGAGTGGATCTGGTCATAGGAAAGAATGGTCTCAAAATTTTCACTCCCTCTGGTGCCTGTCACCTGCCAGGGGCAACCCTGATCCCCATTTCCTTCTCTTGGGGCACTCTTAAACCTCAAACCTCAAACACCTCCCCCCAAAACACTGCATATATGAGTTTTATTACAGGACCTTCAATGCCAGGCTTGAAAGTTAGACTCTGAAAGGTAGAGGTGGCTTGCCACTGAACTCCACATGAAGCATCTATTGAGTCTCTACCGCGTGCCCAGCAACTGTTACAGGCGCTGGGGACAGATACATCCTATCCAGCGTCAGAACCAGGATGGAAGGAGCCTCCCCACAATGTGAGGGAGACCTCTGCTGGTCACCATGGGAAATGTGAAGGAAGGGACGTTCTCCCTGGGACTGAAAGGATGAGTAGGGCTTCTCTGGGCTGATAGCAGGGGAAAAGGAATTCCTGCCACAGAAACAGAGATCAGTAAAAGTAGAAAGTGGGAAAGTGCATGGTTGGATCATGTCCACATGCTGGGAGAGGTTGGGGGGATAAGCCTGAAAGGGCTCACACTCACAGTCAATGAGTAGGAGACCTGGGGCTCAGAATTCTTTTTTTTTTTTTTTTAATAATGATTTTTTATTATATTATGTTAGTCACCATACAGTACATCCCCGGTTTTCGATGTAAGGCTCGATGATTCATTAGTTGTGTATAACACCCAGTGCACCATGCAATACGTGCCCTCCTTACTACCCATCAGCAGCCTATCCCATTCCCCCACCCCCCTCCCCTCTGTAGCCCTCAGTTTGTTTCTCATAGTCCATAGTCTCTCATGTTTCATTCCCCCTTCTGATTACCCCCCCTTTCTTTATCCCTTTCTTCCCCTACTGATCATTCTAGGTCTTATGTTCCATAGATGAGAGAAATCATATGATAGTTGTCTTTCTCTGCTTGACTTATTTCACTAAGCATTATCTCCTCCAGTGCCGTCCATGTTGTAGCAAATGTTGAGAACTCATTCTTTCTGATTGCAGAGTAATATTCCATTGTATATATGGACCACAACTTCTTAATCCAGTCATCTGTTGCAGGGCATCTCGGCTCCTTCCACGATTTAGCTATTGTGGACATTGCTGCTATGAACATTGGGGTGCATATGTCCCTTCTCTTCACTACGTCTGTATCTTTGGGGTAAACACCCAGTAGTGCAATGGCTGGATCATAGGGTAGCTCAATTTTTAACTTTTTAAGGGACCTCCACACGGTTTTCCAGAGTGGCTGTACCAACTTGCATTCCCACCAACAATGTAGGAGGGATCCCCTTTCTCCACATCCTCTCCAACAATTGTTGTTTCTTGCCTTGTCTATTTTTGCCATTCTAACTGGCGTAAGGTGGTATCTCAGTGTGGTTTTGATTTGAATTTCCTTGATGGCTAATGATTTTGAACATTTTTTCATGTGTCTGTTAGCCATTTGTATGTCTTCATTGGAAAAGTGTCTGTTCATATCTTCTGCCCATTTTTTGATTTGTTTATTTGTTTCTCGTGTATTGAGTTTGAGAAGTTCTTTGTAGATCTTGGATACCAGTCCTTTATCTGTAGTGTCATTTGCAAATATCTTCTCCCATTCCGTGGGCTGCCTCTTAGTTTTTCTGACTCTTTCCTTGGCTGTGCAGAAACTTTTAATCTTTTTTTTTTTAATAATAATTTTTTATTATATTATGTTAGTCACCATACAGTACATCCCCGGTTTTCGATGTAAGGCTCGATGATTCATTAGTTGTGTATAACACCCAGTGCACCATGCAATACGTGCCCTCCTTACTACGCATCACCGGTCTATCCCATTCCCCCACCCCCCTCCCCTCTGTAGCCCTCAGTTTGTTTCTCATAGTCCATAGTCTCTCATGTTTCATTCCCCCTTCTGATTACCCCCCCTTTATCCCTTTCTTCCCCTACTGATCATTCTAGTTCTTATGTTCCATAGATGAGAGAAATCATATGATAGTTGTCTTTCTCTGCTTGACTTATTTCACTAAGCATTATCTCCTCCAGTGCCGTCCATGTTGTAGCAAATGTTGAGAACTCGTTCTTTCTGATTGCTGAGTAATATTCCATTGTATATATGGACCACAACTTCTTAATCCAGTCATCTGTTGCAGGGCATCTCGGCTCCTTCCACGATTTAGCTATTGTGGACATTGCTGCTATGAACATTGGGGTGCATATGTCCCTTCTCTTCACTACGTCTGTATCTTTGGGGTAAACACCCAGTAGTGCAATGGCTGGATCATAGGGTAGCTCAATTTTTAACTTTTTAAGGGACCTCCACACTGTTTTCCAGAGTGGCTGTACCAACTTGCATTCCCACCAACAATGTAGGAGGGATCCCCTTTCTCCACATCCTCTCCAACAATTGTTGTTTCTTGCCTTGTCTATTTTTGCCATTCTAACTGGCGTAAGGTGGTATCTCAGTGTGGTTTTGATTTGAATTTCCTTGATGGCTAATGATTTTGAACATTTTTTCATGTGTCTGTTAGCCATTTGTATGTCTTCATTGGAAAAGTGTCTGTTCATATCTTCTGCCCATTTTTTGATTTGTTTATTTGTTTCTCATGTATTGAGTTTGAGAAGTTCTTTGTAGATCTTGGATACCAGTCCTTTATCTGTAGTGTCATTTGCAAATATATTCTCCCATTCCGTGGGCTGCCTCTTAGTTTTTCTGACTGTTTCCTTGGCTGTGCAGAAACTTTTAATCTTGATGAAGTCCCATAAATTCATTTTATCTTTTGTTTCTCTTGCCTTTGGGGATGTGTCATGAAAAAGGTTGCTTTGGCCGATGTCGTAGAGGTTGCTGCCTATGTTCTCCTCTAGAATTTTGATGGATTCCTGTCTCACATCGAGGTCTTTCATCCATTTGGAGTTTATTTTTGTGTATGGTGTGAGATAGTGGTCAAGTTTCATTCTTTTGCATGTAGCTGTCCAATTTTCCCAGCACCATTTATTGAAGAGACTGTCTTTTTCCCACCGGATGTTTTTTCCTGCTTTATCAAATATTAGTTGCCCAAAGAGCTGAGGGTCCATTTCTGGGCTCTCTATTCTGTTCCATTGGTCTATGTGTCTGTTTTTGTGCCAGTACCATGCTGTCTTTGTGATCACAGCTTTGTAGTACAGCTCGAAATCCGGCATTGTGATGCCCCCAGCTTTGTTTTTCCTTTTCAACAGTTCCTTGGAGATTCGGGGCCTTTTCTGTTTCCATACAAATTTAAGGACTGTTTGTTCCAGTTCTTTGAAAAATGTCCTTGGTATTTTGATCAGGATAGCATTGAAAGTGTAGATTGCTCTGGGTAGCATGGACATTTTAACTATGTTAATTCTTCCGATCCGTGAGCATGGAATATCTTTCCATCTTTTTATGTCTTCCTCAATGTCTTTCAAGAGTGATTTATAGTTTCTAGAATATAGGACCTTTACGTCTCTGGTTAAGTTAATTCCAAGGTAATGTATGGTTTTTGGTGCTATTGTAAATGGGATGGATTCCCTAATTTCTCTTTCTTCGGTCTCGTTATTCGTTTACAGAAATGCAACTGATTTCTGAGCATTGATTTTGTATCCTGCCACGTTACTGAATTGCTCTATAACTTCTAATAGTTTGGGAGTGGCTTCTTTTGGGTTTTCCATATAGAGTATCATGTCATCTGCAAAGAGAGACATTTTGACTTCTTCTTTGCCAATTTGAATACTTTGATCCCTTTTTGTTGTCTGATTGCTGTTGCAAGGACTTCTAGTACTATGTTGAATAATAGTGGCGAGGGTGGGCATCCTTGTCGAGTTCCTGATCTTAAGGGAAAGGCTTCCAGCTTTTCCCCATTGAGAATAATATTTGCAGTAGGCTTTTCATAGATGGCTTTTATGAGATTGAGAAATGTACCTTCTATTCCTACACTCTGAAGGGTTTTAATCAGGAAAGGATGCTGTATTTTGTCAAATGCTTTTTCGGCATCGATTGAGAGGATCATATGGTTCTTGAGTCTTTTCTTGTTGATATAATGTATCACGCTGATTGATTTGCGAATATTGAACCACGCTTGCATCCCAGGTATGAATCCCACTTGATCGTGGTGGATAATCCTTTTAATGAACTGTTGGATTCTATTAGCAAGTATCTTGTTGAGGATTTTGGCGTCCATATTCATTAGGGAAATCGGTCTGTAATTCTCCTTTTTGAGGGGGTCTTTGCCTGGTTTGGGGATCAAGGTAATATTGGCCTCATAGAATGAGTTTGGTAGCTTTCCTTCTGTTTCTATTTTTTGAAATAGCTTTAGGAGAATAGGTATTATTTCTTCTTTGAATGTTTGGTAGAATTCCCCAGGAAAACCGTCCGGGCCTGGAGTTTTGTTATTTGGAAGGTTGTTTATCACTGACTCAATTTCTTCATAATTAATTGGCCTGTTTAAGAAATCAATTTCTTCCTGTTTCAATCTTGGTAGTTTATAGGTTTCCAGGAAGGATTCCATCTCTTCCAGATTGCTTAGTTTATTGGCATATAGCTGTTGATAAAAATTTCTAATAATCCTTCCAATTTCAATGGTGCTCGTCGTGACCTCTCCTTTTTCATTCATAATTTTAATAATCTGGGTCCTTTCTCTTTTCTTTTGGATAAGTCTTGCCAGTGGTCTGTCAATTTTATTGATTCTCTCCAAGAACCAGCTTCTAGTCCTGTTGATCTGCTCTACTGTACTTCTGGTTTCTGCTTGATTGATTTCAGCTTTAATTTTGGTCAACTGCTTCCTTGTGCGTGGATTAGGCCTGTCCCTCTGTTGCTGTTCCAGCTTCTTGAGGTGAGAATATAAAAACTGCATTTTAGATTTTTCTATTCTTTTGAGTGAGGCTTGGATGGCTATGTATTTCCCCCTTAGGACTGCCTTTGCAGTATCCCATAGGTTTTGGACTGTTGTATTTTCATTCTCATTGGTCTCCATAAATTGTTTAATTTGATTTTTGATTTCCTGGTTTATCGAGTCATTCCTGAGCAGGATGGTTCTTAGTCTCCAAGTGTTTGAGTTTCTTCCAAATTTTTCCTTGTGGTTGAGTTCCAATTTCAGAGCGTTGTGGTCTGAGAATATGCAGGGGATAATTTCAATCTTTTGGTATCGGCTGAGACCTGTTTTGTGTCCCAGAACATGGTCTATTCTTGAAAATGTTCCATGGGCATTAGAATAGAATGAGTATTCTTTGGTTCTGGGGTGTAGTGTTCTATATATATCTAAGAGGTCCAACTCGTCGAGTATGGCATTCAAAGCCTTTGATTCTTTGCTTAGTTTTTGCCAGGGTGTTCTGTCTATTTCTGAGAGTGGAGTGTTGAGGTCCTGGGGCTCAGAATTCTGAGAACTTTTAAGCCCATGGGCCTGAAGCCTGGACAATGGAGTATGAAGTGGATCTGACAAGGAACAGGGACATGCCCATGCTCTGTCTTGAGAAGGACCCTGTGGCCCCTCTTGTCCTCACCTGCTATGATGGTGGCTAATAGAGATGAGGTGAGCTCCCTCCTGTGCCAGACAGCCTTGGTCTGATTCAAGAAAAGTTGTCTCAGGAGAAATAGTAGCAGGAGCCCCCAGACACCTGCCAGGCATTGGGTGGGGCTCACAGGTGGATTCTGGGGGATAAGGCAGGCTCCCCTGGGGCTGAATATTGGACAAGTCTCCTTCAATTCTAACACCACCTCCATTTTGCAACTCTAGGCTAAAATGAGATGGGACCGTTTTCAATTTCCTGAGTGTACCAGACCCTCTCGTCCCCAGGTCCCACTGCATCCCTCATGCCCCACCCGCATCTGCTTCAATCAGCCGGTTTCAGGTCACATGCCACCTCCTCCAGGAAGCCTATCCTGCATCGCCACACCCCAGACTTGGCCAGGTGCCAATCTGACTCCTAGCTTGCCCTGAAGCCCCCCATCCCATGGTGCTGTCATCACCTGGTTATGGGTCTGTGTCTCCCACTAGACTTCGACAGACCTCGTGAGGGCAGAGATGGCATCTCACTGGGCGCATGCTGTGTTCCCAGCACCCAGAATGGTAACAATTAAATGGAACAGTAAATTCTCAATAAAGATGCATTCAAGAAAACAGTGAGGAAGGACATGCACAGTGCTGGGAGACCCTACAGTGCAGCTGGGAAAGGAGGGACATGGCATCTGAGCTGTAGTATGAAGGATGAATAGCCCATGACACACGGCATCATGGAGGGAACAACAAGCAGGGGACCCAACATGAGCAAAGGCATGGAGAAGTGCCCAGAATGGGGGCGGGGGAGGCTGGGATGTCAGACAGGGGCCAAAATGTGAAGGAAATTGGAGGCACCTTGGATCTACCTCCCTGGGGCCTGCAGGAGAGTGGGCTGGAAGGTGGTGCCAGCCTGGACTGAGGGTCCCGATGACACTCTCCTCTAAGCTCTAGCCCACTGGCACAGCAGAAGACCCCGAATGTGGGGGCAATCTGGGGGATTTTCTGGCACAACTCAATTCCAGAACGGACATCACAGAAACACACGTTCAACCAAGAAATGAATTCAGGACTAAGGAGAAAAATCATTGTTGCTGCTTCTGGACACCCAGAGACGTCAGGCTGCAAGGCTAAGGTCACAGAAGGGGGTCAATAATAAGCCAGCAGCTGGAGTGGAGCCCGAGGTCTCAGTACCGCTGCATCTTGCGGCCTGGCCTGGAAGGGACGCTGTGATCCTGGACAAGTGGCTTGGCCTCTCTGGGACTCACTTTCTCTTTGATGGAATGAGGCTGAATGATAAGGAGAAGAGACACAATATGTGTAAAGAGCCTGGCACACAGTAGGTGCTCAGTCGAGGTGAACTCTTCCCCCTCAACCCCCATTTCAATCTTTTTCTTGAACTATGAGTACCATGCTTTCATTTGTCTCATAGGTATTTCTTGTGCACCTACTGTGTGCCAAGCAGTGTGTGGCCACTGGAGATAAAATGACCAGTAACCAAAGTCCCTTTGAATCACAGCCTTGTAGCTTTGCTCAGTTGTTCTGTGAGACAGGATTCATGCATTTCTGGGTCTGTGCCCTGGGTCTGACCCAGGGGTGATCAAGAAATACTGTCCGAGTCGATTCCTACCCCAGACATTCATCAGCCCCTGCTGGATGCCACAATCAGTGCTCACCGCTGCAGATGGAGAGATGGGTCAGACCCAGCTCGCCCCCAAGAGTAATGTCCTGCACCTGCTTCCCTCCACAGCACTGCGCCCCTGGCCCAGGGCATGTGGGGCAGTTTTCCGAGTCCTCCATCTAATCCCAGGCACATGAATATGGACTCATTTCTGGTCAGTGCATTTCCTTTTCGGATCTTTTTACCACCATGGGTTTCAGGGAAGTCAACGGAGCTGTAGCGTCCTGGGAGTGGGCTGCACCTTCATGACATTTATCTCCAGGATCTGAATGACTTCAGCACTCGCCTGTCTCCCCCCCGCCCTTGCCCGGTTTCTCTTAGAGGTGGCACTTGGGTCCAGTCACTTTCCATCTCAGCCCAAACTAGAAACACCGCAAATATGTATAGGACAAAATTTCCACTATGGATTGAGCTGTTAAGTCAAGTTGAAAAACTCTTCAAATCCTTGGTCATCATCTTGTTTAAGAAGTCCCCCCTCCGTATTGCATGGTGCACTGGGTGTTATACCCAAGTAATGAATCATGGAACTTTACATCAAAAACTAGGGGATGTACTGTATGGTGACTAATATAATATAATTTTTTTTAAAAAAAGTCCCCCCTCCCTTTTGCTAGGCGGCTGTGTGATGGTACATGCAGGGAGGAAGCCTCATGCTTGATCTGCTCTTTGATAACTGGGTGAAGTCGGAACAGGCCACACTAGCTGGTTAGTGTGATAAGCGTGACCAGCCTCAGTACCCAAAGCCTGTGGGCCAGATAACTCTTATCTTCAGCTCAGAGGACGTCCAGCCCCAGCTAGCATATGTCCAACAGCTGTGTATGCAACGCCTGAGCCCTTCTCTGGGGAGCCCACAGTGACCAGGACTGACATGCCTGCTTCTGTGGACATGACAGTAGAGGGGAGAAGGTGGGTGATGAATAACTGAACTTAGACAAGAGAGTGGTGAGTTTGAGGAAAAGAAGGCAATTGGCTACAAGAAGCCAACAACCTAATCCACAGAGAATAGAGAGGCTGGGGGTAGGTTGGAGGGTGCGTTCATGGTTAAAGTGCCATTTCAGCCAAGATACTGTGTTCCAAAGGCAGAGTGAGAGGAAAGGGTACACCAGGCAGATGAAACAGTGTGTGCAAAGGACCTGAGGTGGGAAGATAAATGTTCATCCAAGAGACAGAAAAAGGCCAACACGTCAGAGTCTTGGGCAGCAAGGAGGGGTGAGTGGCTCAAAATGGCCTAAAATGGCAGATGGGGGTCAGATTACAGAGTACATTACCCCATACTCCCAACAGGCATTAGATGACATACATTTTGCAAGAGGGATACTGGCTGTGATGTCAGTGAATTTCAAATAAATTAGGGAATAGTCATTCACATTTTGGTGGAATTTTGCATCACACAGACTTTCCATAGGGTTGTAATGAGAGACTCCTTTCTTTTCTCAGCCAGTTTATTGAACACCTGTTAGGTGTCCAGCTGTGGGAACCCAATATTAAGCAAGTTCGAATTGGTCCCACCCTATTAGGGCTGCCACTCTAGTGGGGAAGGAGGGGAGGTGTTGATCTATAATGGTAATATCTATAATGCAGTGCAGTGAGCATTACTGTGGGAGTAGAATTCTCAGCCGCCCTCAGAGCTCTGGAGATCTTACTCCAGAAGCATAGAGCACTCACAGGGGACCACCCTCAGCACTTGGTGCTTTGCAAACTTTGGGTTCTGCTGCCCAGGACCCCAGTGTGCATGTTGTAGCATTTGGCTGTTTGGAGCTCTGGGAATCTTATGGCTTGGAGGAAGAGAATGTCACCTCCAATTCCCACTTACATCTCTTGGTGCAAATCAAATGCTCAAGTTTGGGCTTGAGCCTAAGTCAGAAAACTATCTGGGGACCAATCTCCAGAATGGGGTGAATCAGTTGCTGTGTCTCCACCTTAGCCCTGAGCTGTATATCAGATCTCATCTGCCTGCAGCTCTGTGGCTGGTCCTCTGGGACTCTTTGATTTCCACAAATGAAGTGAAGGTGGGGAATTGTGAACCAACTTTTAATGAGCCCTTAAGTGCCACCAAGAATCCCATGGCTTGTTCACTAACAAAACTTGGAATTGGTTTCTAGGGATTACTGTGCCAGCAGAGTCTGGCAGATTGTTCTGGGAGCACGTCCCACTGGGCTCTTTAATGCCTGTCACGTCTATAATATTTTTAATCTACCTCTGTTCTCAAGCAAGCATGCCCAGGAGCCCTGACTGATGGCACAGAGAGCGTTGGGGTGGGGCTGGAGGTGGCAGGTTTAGACGAATTCTAATTGCCTGCTAAGAAGAACCCATGACATCACTTCAGATGAATTCTCTGGTGACTTATTGTTTTCTTTTTTTTTTCCTTTAATTTATTGTTTTCCTTTATTAAACAGAGACCAGCTGGTCACCAGCGTGAACTGTTCATTTCCCTTCAGATTCTTAAACACAGATCAGTAGGCAAGGGGAGACTTGCATGGTAACGTGGATAGCTGCCTGGTTTAGGGCACTGACTCACATCAAACAGACGTGGGTTCAAATCCTGACCCTGCCACTTTCTGGCTGTGTGAACTTGGTGACATCAATTACCCCTCTGAGCCTCCACCTGAAAATGGGGAAACTAAGAGTTTGGGGAAATGGGGAAACTATTAGTACCTGCCTCATAGTGTGGTACTTGTAAATGCTCAATAAATGCTATGTAGTGTCAATGCAAAAGGAGCAAACCTTGCAGAATCTCTAAAAGTAAGAAAGAGTTTTATTCCAGCACAAGTTAGGACAGCTGCCTGGGAAATACACTCTTCACAGGAAAGAAAGTGCTCCTGAGAATGAACAGTTTTATCAAGGTTGTATACTTTTTTATATGTTGTAAAGCTCAAAAGATTACAGACTATAGATAAGCAGTATATACAATGCACAGTACATAAGCAGGCATCATGAGTTCTATTGTGAACAAATGCAGGGAGCTGGAGCATTGAGCCATCTCTCAAGGACAAGACAGTTTTCCTCTAAGCCACTCATTCACAAAACAGATATACAATGCACGACTGGCAGGTCATAAGTCAGGTTTTTGGTTTAACCAAAGTTTATGTACAGCCATTCTGACTCGGACAAAAAAACCTAAAATGGCTTCTGTTGCAAGTCAGGCCTTTAGAGAATTTCTGTCTCATCACGAGTAGAGTCCTGTAGGTGTATGAGCCAACCAACTACCCCATGTCTTGAGAACCAACATTTGCTGAGTGCTTTATTTGCTCCAGGCTTGGAATTCAACCACAGAACAAGGCAGATGAGATCCCTGCCCTCCTGGCATTCATCTTGAGGTGGGAAGAGAATAATTCACAAGAATAGGAGCAAATAATCAAAGAGTTACACGTGTATATTAGTGTCTTAAAGGGAATTAAAAGCTTGTTGATTTTAAAGATTTGTGTACTTATTTTAGAGAGAGAACACAGGAGGGGCAGAGGGAGAGAGAATCTAAGCATACTCTTTGGAGGGGACGTGGGGCTTGATCCCAGGACCCTGAGATCATGACCTGAGCCAAAACCAAGAGTCAGGCATTCAACGGACTGTGCCACCCAGGTGCCCCAGGACGTTGTGATTTTAAAGCAGTGTGTTCTAGGCATTGAACTGAATGCCTCCATGTTTAAGAGAGTGTTGTCTACACACCTGATGAATGACTGAGACCTGGAGTCCCCATGAGGGGAAGAGTTTTCTCATGATTAAAAGCATCCAAAGAGGAAATGGCCCACACCGGGGGGGAAGGGGACTTCAAACAGAGGCCTTGCACACCCACCGTGTGAGTGGGGAAATGACTCCCCCGTTGGACGTGGAAGGAGTGACAGACCCCTAAATCCCTTTCTGATTGAACAGAGACTGTTTCAGTTGTCAGGGACAGAAATGTAAATTTGAGACCAAAAAACCAAAAACCAGGACTCCATTGACTCCTGTACTGGGACATGCAGGGATTGGGGGAGGCAACCTTAGGACTCAGATCATGGCATCACGGCTCTCTTATTTTAAAATTCCCAATTTTCACATTTCCAGTTTTCCTTCTCTGTTTGTGCAGACAAGCCTCATTCCAATTTCCCTAGATGGTGGAGCCCACAAAGGCCAAAGAGGGCTTCTCTCTCCTGCCACCCACATGCTTTCGTTTTATTAAGGAGGGCACATGTTGCATGGAGCACTGGGTGTTATACACAAACAATGAATCATGGAACACAACATCAAAAACTAATGATGGACTGTATGGTGACTAACGTACCACAATAAAAAAAAAAAAACAGTACATACTTTTTCTGCTTGTAGAGGAATAGCCACACCTAAATGTTGTTTTGCTTTTTTTTAAGTAATAAAAAATTATTGAGAATTCCTGGGACAGTGGTTGTCATCTCCCAACCTGGAACAGTGTAGGAAATCACTCAGAAATCATACTGTCCCAACACTTCTGGCTAACACAGGGAGGAGCAAAATCATCCCCCCACCCAGAACTGATCAGGCTTTGTTCATCCAAGAAGGCTTGGGAGGACAGATGCAGGAGAGACTATCCCATGATACTGGGGGTGGGATGGGGGTGTGCTGGGACCCCAAGCCTCATCAAGTAAGAAATAAGCCTGGTGACCAGGAATTCCACCCCCAGAGAAGTAGATCTGATTCTCCCCCTAGTTTCTGAGGAGCCAGTTTGGGGTCCAGCAGCACCTAAATGTTTTGAGAATTGTGTAGTAGATGTGAATGAGTGGGGTACTAGACCCACAAAGTTTGTAACCTTTGACAAAATTTCATTTCCCTCACCCCCAACCTCTGGCCACCACAAATCTAGTCCTTTCCTATGACTTCAGCTTTTTTACATTCCACGTATGAGTGGATAGTGCAATATTTGCCTTTCCCTACTTATCTTACTTAGCATAATGCCCTCAAGGTCATTTTTGTTGCCATAAAAGACAGGATTTTCTTCTTTTTATGGCTGAATAACATTCCATTGTATTTATATATAAATATATAATGTACATATAAATATAATATATAAACATGAGCTTGCTGGGTCATGTGGCCGTCCTATTTTCAATATTTTGAGGAGCTTCCGTACTGTTTTCCATAGTGGCTATGATGTGGGAAACAAAGAAAAAAGAAAAAAATGAATTTCCTTACTACTTGCAGCCCATCGATGGGTCCATGAGACAGGAAGAGTGACCTTCCTCTGGGACCTGGGCTGCCTCGGTGTTAATACTTTGCTGGGGGCGAAGGGCAATCTTAGCTTAACATTATCCCTACACCCCAGGATCCTGTAAGTCTCCTTTAACATATAAAAATTCCTTTGAAAACTTCCTTTATCTCTACCCCCAAGATACAGGTTAGCAATCATCCTCCAAGCATATGGCCCACTGATACACATCTGAAGGGTCTCATGACTGAGTTTTTATTAAACAGTAATAAATGACCTTTTCCTAAAAATAGCTAGCCCCCTCAAGATCCTGGAAATCTTACTTCCAAAATTCCTTAAAGACTTACACTCTCCCTAAACCCCTCACAACTTAAAAGTATATAATCAGTCACCTGTCACAACCCCAGTGCAGCTCCTTCTGCCCACAGTTCCCATCCCTGTGCTTTAATAAAACCACCTTTTTGCACCAAAGACATCTCAAAACTTTTTCCTTGACTGTTCACTCCCGAACCCCAACCATTTCCTACATCAGCTGCTCTAATTTACAATCTCATGAACAGTGCACAAGGGTTCTCTTTCCTCCACATCCTCATGAGCAATTGTTATCTCTTATCTTTTTGATGACTTATTCTAACATGTGTGAGGTGGTATCTCAATGTGTTTTTTAAATTAATTTATTTTTTTATTGATGTGTAGTTAACATACAATATTATATTCTGTCCAGGTGTCCAACGTGGTGATTCGACAATTCTATACATCAGTGTGATTTTGATTTGCATTTCCTGATGATTAGTGATGAGAATTTTTCCATGTACTCTATGGACCAGCATCTTCAAGTCTGGGAGGTGTGGGGAGAGGGCAAATGCATGGTCCTCAGCCCTCAGCCCCCAGCCTGGCTCCAGTATTCTCTGAACACTGAAACCTGACCAGATCTGTAGTTTGCCTCTTTCTTCCAACCCAGATATCTGACATCTAAGGATGTCAGGAATTTGCCCAACACCCACCAGACCGGGTCTCTTCATCATGTCGTCGGGCCCCTGTTCCCCATTCAGGAAGCCAGAAATTCCCTCAGTGAGTTCAGCTGAGCTGCCACTGGTGACACTGGGAAGCTCGGGTGGTAAGGCCAGCCTCAGGGCGAGGAGGCATTGAGGCTGGGCCAGATCCAGGTCTTTGAACTTGTGGGCTCCTCTTGTAACAATACTTGCTTCCTCTGTTTCCAGAAGTTCTCCTCTCCTCCCGGCATCCTCTTATCACTCCTTCCAGCCACTTCCCCAAGCCTGTCCCCTATTCCCCCCCCCCCACACACACACACCTGGATGCCCTTCCTCCTACAGGCAACCATGCTCTATGAATAAGAATGCCAGTGTTAGTCACTAAAAACTTTCCCTGTGCCTGCCCTTGAACTAAACACTGCCCTCGGGTCATCTTATTAACTGCTTACAACAGCTTCTGCGATAGGTTCATCGAGAGCCCATCCCACAGTGATGAGACTGAGGCTCAGCGTTTAGTCCCTCACCCACGGCCATGCATCTTTTAAGGGGTAGAGCTGGGATCTGAACCAGCTCTGCCTGACCCTAGGACCTGAGTCTCACTGCCACACTGCCTGCCTCCAGTACCTTCACTCCCAGCTCTCTGTTAGGGAGGCTCTCAGTCCTGTTGGTTCCAACTCCAACTTCAGCTGATGGGTTACATGAGGTGCTTCCCAAGCTGGGAATCAAGATGGGGGCACAGCTCCCCTCTGCCTCCCTCCCGATTCCCACAGCAATCAGACCACCCCAACCCTATGACCATCCTTTCTTCTCCAATCCTTCCCCAGCTTGGTGGGCCTCTTCATTTGTGAGATGGACACTGGGGGGCCTGGGTCACTCCAATCACCCTGGATTCTAGCAGGCCAGTCTCTTCCCCTTTATCAGAATAACACTGAGGAAAGTGACCACCAGAAACAGAATCAGAGTCTCTGTCAGGCAAAGAACTTCCAGGGATTAAATTTTTGTTCCCATCATCCTGGGGAGAAATTCATTCAAGGGAGGGCAGGGGGCAGTGGAGAGCTCCCTGTCCCCCATGGACACACTCTCACCCATGGATTTCCAGGTTCACCCTCTGACCCACCAGTAGTGAATTTTCTGATGCTGATTTCCTTCCTGATAGGGGAGAAGAGATTACACTTTCACCTCTTCTCCTTCTATCTAGACTCTGGATCCTAGGCTAAATCGTGACTTAGGTACTGATTTAAAATTCTTCATACATGGCTGAGCCTTCTGCACAGAGGAATATTGGGAGTGGAAGCCAATGGGTCAAAGGAGAAGAACCGTAAATCCATAATCCTGCCTGTGGGGGTGGAGTAAAATGTACATTGCCCAGCTCCTATCTTACCCATTTCCTGCAGCCAGCTTGGATCAAAGGTCCGTGAGCTTCAGTGCAGGCCACAGACACTGCACATGCCCAGCTGCAGGCCCCTCTGCCCTGAGCTGCCTTCACTGTGCTCATATATTCTCCTCCTGTCCTTGAAAGGAAAGTGCTGCCCTTCAGGCCTCCCACATTTCCCTTCCTTCCTAGATCAGCACAGAGACTAAGATCTGTGGATAGTTTATCATCAAATAAAATGGTGAGAGAAAGAATCCAGGCAGAAGGGGGTGAGTAACGAGCTACCTCTCCAAAGGTGATTTTCTGTCCAAGATCATGGATACCCCCTGGACTGCTCCCAGCCCACATGCCTTATGTCCTCTGGTCAACTCAGCCTCCAAAGTCCCATAGCTTCCTCCCAAATGTGGCCATTTCAATTTAAGCAGTCATTCTTGGCATTCCTCTCCTTTAGTGTTAGTAGGAAGGTCACTTCCCAACACTTTTATTTACTTTCATTTAAATTTTGAAGTTAAGAATTGGATTCAGGGCACCTGGATGGCTCAGTTGGTTAAGCAACTGCCTTCAGCTCAGGTCACAGTCCTGGAGTCCCAGGATCGAGTCCCACATCGGGCTCCCTGCTCAGCGGGGAGTCTGCCTCTCCCTCTGGCCCTCTCCCCTCTCATGCTCTCTCTCTCTCTCTCTCATTCTCTCTCTCTCAAATAAATAAATAAAATCTTTTAAAAAAAAGATAAAAAAAAGAATTGGAATCAACTGGAAGAGAGGAGAAAATCAGAATTATTGAATGGTTTCTATTTCCAAGCACTGTAACTACATTCTCTTGTGTCACTGTTACAATCCTGGGGCTATCAGAGCTCTATAACCTTTTTTCTGGAGGCTCCTAAGCTAATAAGTGGTTCTTCAGAGACTTAAATCACAATGTCACCGAGTTTAAATTTAGCTTTCTTTCTGAATGCCATTCTGCCTGGCCAACCTTAAAAATGACATCTTTAAAAAAAGAGAGAGAGAGACAAACCAAAAACCAGACTTTTAACTCTAGAGAACAAATTGCTGGTTACCGGAGGGGAGAGGCAGTGGGAGAAATAGGTGATGGGGCATGAAGAGCACACTTATCGTGGTGAGTGCTGAGTCATATATAGGATTCTTGAATCACGATATTGGACACCCGAAACTAACATAACACTGTATGTTAAGCATACTAGAATGAAATATTGTTTTTAAAGTACCTCTTCCAAGAAACCTGTGAGAATCAGGTAACTACATGTTTTATACTGTCCTTCCATCCTTATACTCATGCATAAATATTTCCACACTAGTTACAGAAGTTTGTAAATATCACATATATGCCCTATGTTTCTCCATAGACTTCATAATTTTTACCAGCTACATAATAATGGCTCATCATTCACCCTTGAACTATCCAAAAATATATATGGGAATAAGAAAAGAATAAAAAAGAATATAGAGTAGAGAGAAAATATGAAGTGTAGGTGGCAATAAACTTCTAATATAAAAGACAGTCTCTTCAATAAATGGTGCTGGGAAAATTGGACAGCTATATGCAAAAGAATGAAACTTGACCACTCTCTCACACCATACACAAAGATAAACTCCAAACAGATGAAAGACCTCCATATGAGACAGCAATCCATCAAAATCATAGAGGAGAATATAGGCTGTAACCTCTTTGACATCGGCCACAGCAACTTTTTCCATGACACATCTCCAAAGGCAAGAGAAACAAAAGAAAAAATAAACTTGTGGGACTTCATCAAGAAAAAAGCTTCTGCACAGCCAAGGAAACAGTCAAAAAAACTAAGAGGCAGCCCATGGAATGGGAGAAGATATTTGCAAATGACACTACAGATAAAAGATCTACAAATAACTTCTCAAACTCAGTACACAAGAAACAAATAATCAAATCAAAAAATGGGCAGAAGATATGAACAGACACTTTTCCAATGAAGACATAAAATGGCTAATGATGTTCAAAATCATTAGCCATCAGGGAAATTCAAATCAAAACCACATTCAGATACCGCCTTATGCCAATTAGAATGGCAAAATTTGACAAGACAAGAAACAACAAATGTTGGAGAGGATGTGGAGAAAGGGGAACTCTCTTACTCTGTTGGTGGGAATGCAAGTTGGTACAGCCACTCTGGAAAACAGTGTGGAGGTCCCTTAAAAAGTTAAAAATTGAGCTACCCTATGACCCAGCCATTGCACTACTGGGTATTTACCCGAAAGATACAGACGTAGTGAAGAGAAA
Source organism: Ursus arctos (assembly GCF_023065955.2). Taxonomy (NCBI): domain Eukaryota; kingdom Metazoa; phylum Chordata; class Mammalia; order Carnivora; family Ursidae; genus Ursus; species Ursus arctos. The sequence continues at coordinate 26,307,100 of NW_026622808.1, read as the reverse complement.
GGCCATATGCACCCCAATGTTCATAGCAGCATTGTCCACAATAGCCAAATTGTGGAAGGAGCCAAGATGCCCTTCAACAGATGACTGGATTATGAAGATGTGGTCCATATATACAATGGAATATCACTCAGCCATCAGAAAGAACGATTACCCAGCATTTGCAGCAACATGGACGGGACTGGAGGAGATTATGCTACGTGAAATAAGTCAAGCAGAGAAAGACAATTATCATATAGTTTCACTCATTTATGGAACATAAGAAATAGCAGGAAGATTGGTAGGAGAAGGAAGGGAAGAATGAAGGGGGAGTAAACAGAAGGGGGAATGAACCACAAGAGATTATGGACTCTGGGAAACAAACTGAGGGCTTCAGAGGGGAGGGGGGTGGGGGAATGGGGGCCGGTGATGAGTATTAAGGAGGGCACATATTGCATGGTGCACTGGGTGTTATACACAAATAATGAATCATGGAACATTACATCAAAAACTAAGGATATACTGTATGGTGACTAACATAACATAATAAAAAATTATTATAAAAAATAAAATAAAACAAAGAAATTGAAAAAAACACTAAATACAAAAAAATAAAATAAAATAAAAAATAAATAAATAAAAAAAGAATTACTCCTAAGATATGAGTAAATGTAATTGGGTTAAAATCACCAGTTAAAAGACAGTTTTTAGATTTGATTAAATAAGAAATGAATGTCTCCATGTGCCTGGCTGGCTCAGTTGGTACAGCATGCAACACTTGATCTCAGGGTTGTGAGTTCGAGCCCCATGTTGGTTGTAGAGATTACTTAAAAATAAAATCTTAAAAGCAAACAAACAAACAAATGTCTCACAGGAAGGTGTGTACAAGACACTCAATTAAAATAAGAATATGGAAAGATTTAGAAAAAAAGATGAGGGACTGGGGAGTGACTATTCACTAGGTACAGGCTTAGCTTTGAGAGTGATGAAAATGTTCTGGAAGTAGATAGAAGTAATAGCTATTCAACATTGTGAACTTACTAAATGCCACAGAACTGTTCACTTTAAAGTTGTTAATTTTATATGAATATCACTTCAGTCTTTTTATATATGGAAAAGATATAGCTAACAAATAATAAACAAAACACCTGGGTGGCAATCTCAATATTAATATCTAATGAAGTTAAAGGGAAACCATCTTATGTTACAAATAAAGATACTATGTGTTTTCCTAAGATTGATTGATTGGTTGATTGATTGATTTTAGAGAGAGGGAGCATGTGTGCGTATGAGGGGGAGGAGGGTCAGGCAGAGAAGGAGAAGAAGAGAAGTAGACTCCCTGCTTAGCATGGAGCCCAACATGGGCTGGTCCCATGACCCCAAGTTCATGACCTGAGCTGAAATCAAGAGTTGGATGGTTAACCAACTGAGCCACCCAGGTGCCCCAAGATGCTGTGTATTTTTAAAGAGCCAGACAGATTGTAAATAGACATAAACTCAACACACATAAAGCAGTAGATGGTAATTCACAGCTGCATCAATTCCAATACCTGGAGCTTTTACCCCAACCTTATAAGTTGATAAATAAAGCAGACAAGACTCACACTAAGGGATATACTACCTAAATACTGCACTTTAAAAGTTTGAGCTATTAAATATAGAGATAAATGTACACCCGGGGAGGGGGGACTCATTTTTCAAGCACTCAGGGTATATTTAAAGAAATTAACCATGTATTTACCCCCCAAAAACTCAATGAATTCCAAAGCAAATCTATTTATGTGCTTGACTGCATTGTGGTAAAATTACATGACCAAAAAAAAAAAATAGCTTTAAAAATGCACATGTCTGGAGAATCAGTCAATGAAACCGCTTTTGAGATCAGCAAAGGGGCAGGTCTGGGGTGAAAATCAAGAATTTGGTTTGGACACAGGCAGTCTGAGATGGCTGTTAATCCAAATGGGGATGATCACTGAGTTGGCATGTTTACCAGATTTTTATTGGATTAATCAATGTCTCTTTGCTCTGTGTCCCAAAGCATCTGGAAATGTCAAATGTCTTGTCACTACACTGTTAGTTTCATCAAAAATTTTGTTTCATGGGGCGCCTGGGTAGCGCAGTCGTTAAAGCGTCTGCCTTCGGCTCAGGGCGTGATCCCGGCGTTCTGGGATCGAGTCTCACATCGGGCTCCTCTGCTAGGAGCCTGCTTCTTCCTCTCTCACTCGCCTGCTCTGTTCCCTCTCTCGCTGGCTGTCTCTCTTTCACATAAATAAATAAAATCTTTAAAAAAAATTTGTTTCATTAGGAAATAATCTAGATTTCCTAGCTTTCTTGGTGTTCTGAGGTTTTTGTTTTAATTTGGTTTCCTTTCTCTTTTCCATACTTTTGTATTTGATATTATTACATTTAGATATTTATTTTAGTTTAGTAATACATGAACCTGATTAAAAGAAATCAGAGTGGGTGAATGTGATGTAGGAAAGACACTAGGGTGTGAAGCCAATGGCCAAGAAAGAATTCTTGAGACATCTTTGGTGCAGAAAAGGTGGTTTTATTGGGGCGCCTGGGTGGCACAGCGGTTAAGTGCCTGCCTTTGGCTCAGGGCGTGATCCCGGCGTTCTGGGATAGAGCCCCACATCAGGCTCCTCTGCTATGAGCCTGCTTCTTCCTCTCCCACTCCCCCTGCTTGTGTTCCCTCTCTCGCTGGCTGTCTCTATCTCTGTCAAATAAATAAATAAAATCTTTAAAAAAAAAAAGGTGGTTTTATTAAAGCACAGGGACAGGACCTATGGGCAGAAAGAGCTGCACCGGGGTCATGAGGAGTGGCCCATTATATACGTTCAAGTTGGGAGGGGGTTAGAGATAGCGCAAGACTCTAAGGAATTTGGAAGCAAGATTTCCAGGACTTTGAGGGAGCCAGCTCTTGTGGGGAAAGGTTATTTATTACTATCCAGTAAAACGTTAGTCATGAGACTCTTCAGATGTATATCGGTGGGCCATATGCTTGGGGGTTGATTGCCAACATGTATCTTGGGGAGATAGAGATAAAGGAAGTTTCCAAAGGAATTTTTACAGATTAAAGTAGACTTAGAGTATCTCCTGGGGGTTGGGCTAAGATTGCCTTTTGCCCAAAGTATCAACATCAGAGGCAATTGAGTCCCTAGAGGAATGTCACTCTGCCTGTTTCAAGGACTTGTCAATGGGCTGTAGGTAGTAAGGAAATTTAATAATTTTTATTTTGCCTTTGTTTCCCACATCGAGTATTTCCTCTTCTCTTTCTTTACTTTCATTCCAGGGGCTTTTCAAGGACTACGATCTTAATGGAACACTTTGATGTCGGTTGCTCAGGCTGCAATCCTCTAGCCCCTGGCTACTGTACAGGGAGGAATAAAGCCCACCTTTTGGCTGGACGTTAGTACCCTGGCCGGCATGGTAATAAGACCAGAAACTGGATTGCCCTTTCTTCATTTCTGTCCTTATACAAAGTTGTCAGTCTTGTGCATGGGACAGCCACCTAACACACCAGGATAGCTCCCAATCTTAAGACTCCCATGTGAGGCTTCTTTCTCGTTGGTCAAATGTGACCCCCTCCGCATCTGTGGTCTAGCCGCTTCTGGCCTCAAGACCCACTCAGGTACTCCACCAGTACCTGATTGAGTTAAAATCCAACTGGGGACAATTTCCCAGAGAAGTTGGCTGTAAAGACTACATGTGTTGGAATGTTGCTTAGACCATGATAGACTTCTATCTTCACTGTTTTCTGTCAATGTCCCCTACTAACTGATGAGGTCGTAGAATATACATGAGGTTCAGTGGGGTGGATCCAGAGCCGATGACCAAGAAAGAATTCTTGAGGTGCCTTTGGTGCAAAATGGTTTATTAAAGCATGGGGACAGGACCCATGGGCAGAAAGAGCTGCTGCCCCAGGTTGTGAGAGGTGGCTGATTATATACCATGGGTCTGGGGGAGGTGAGGAAAAAGGGAGGCTGAGAAAGCACTTTCATATGTCAAAGAAGACTCGCAGGACACTGGAGGCCTTGCTATTGTCAAGTTAAGGTTGTTGACCCCTTTAGAATGTGTTAATAGTAAGATAGTGGGGAGCTTCCCTGGAGAATGTTACTTTCCTCCTATCACGTGTCCTTATCAATGGGCTGCAGATTTTATTTACATTTCCTTCTTCTTTAGCTTCCCTCAATTTTATGGAGGGGATGGTAATGTTAGGGCTTCAGGAAACTGAATTATGGGTCTCTGGAAGTTAGGCTATTGATAAGAAATCTTCTTCCTTATAAATCACTAGGACATGTGTAAACTGAGGGAGACCCAGGCCTCCCAGGATTGTGCTGTCTGTCAGTTAATCATTTCTTTTTCTTTTCCTTAGTTTTAGGGCAGCCAGAAGTGCCAAGGAATGTTGCATACATGGGGGGGGGGGGGCGTTGCAGGGTGTCAGCTTCTGCTTTGTCTTCAGCCAGCCTTCTGTTCCCTCATCACTAACTACTTAAGTTACAAAATTGGGTAATTTCCTCTTGAAAACTTTTCTAGCATTTTCCATGGGTTAAAAATGGTGGGTTCTTTGCAGCCTTCATAGCAAGAGAAACTTAGCCAGCACCCACTGTAGTCTAGAATGCAATGGGGAAGAGGAGGAGGGCAGGCCTCCCTCCTACAGAGCCTTTACAGCAGGGCGATGATCATAGCGATTTTGTTCAGTGGACACCTTAGGTTGCTTTGATACCAGAAACCTCTGACATACCCTGTGGGTGGATGCCATGTAGGAGTTGAGGGGAGGAGCAGATTTTCTTGGTAATGGACCTTCTCTACTTTTCTAGGAGTATGGGAGCTTCTCTCCTCAGTTCCCTAGGACTCTCCCACGGGATGTCTTCACCCACTGGAAACAATTCGGATTGCAAGATTTAAGGGGGGGAAACGACTAATCTTTTATAACACTGCATGGCCTCTGTACTCCTTAGGAGATGAGGAAAAATGGCCCATTAATGCGATATTAAACTGCAATACTGATGTGGTTTTGGAATATAGGTGAAGTTTGGTGGGGTGAAGTCCAGAGCTGACAACCAAGAAAGAATTCTTGAGACGTCTTTGGTAACAAATGGTGGTTTTACTAAAGCACGGAGATGGGACCAGTGGGCAGAAAGAGCACTTGCACTGGTGTCTTGAGGAATTGTGGAAGTAAGGAAAAGGGAGGTTTCAAAAGAATTTTCATATGCTAAAGAGAAGGAACATACAAGATACCTACAAGATACCAGACGTCTTGCCATTATCAAGTTAAGGTTGTTTTCCCCTCTAGCAAGGTATTAACATTAAGATAGTTGGGAGATCCCTGGAAGAATGTCACCTGTCCCGCCCAGGAGTGGGGAGTGGGGGAGGTTGCCCGGTGTCAATTTATGCTTTGTCTTCAGCTAGTCTGTGCTCCCTCATCAGTACAATCTATCCATTATATCTCTTTTGCAAGGAACAGGGCAAATGGACAGAGGTACCCTATGCTCAGTCCTGCATGGCCCTGTATCAGGACCCTGACCTAAGGGCCTCTTGCAGAGTATGTTTGCCTGAATATGTTTGGCTAGCAAACTCCCTCCTGAAATATTGGATAATAATTGGGTCAGCAGGCCTCTGGATAAAACCAGGTTGCTGGAGGAAACACAGGCTATTCCTGACAAAGAGGATGCTGACTCTCTCACTGTTGCTCCTAATAGACCCAGGTTATTCTAGCTGTATGTGGGGGGTTCTCCCACATTCATTTCCTGGGTCAATGGCTATAATGGAACCAACTGTCTCTGGTTAGTCTACCTCAGGATGGAGACTTTATGGATATTCCCAAGCAGCTGCTGAAATTCCTTTTGTTTTGGGGAAATTTCCTGTCTTCTCCCACCTCACACAGACTGCCTAATTCCACTTTGGTGGAAAAACATGGCGTCTCTTCCTCTGTTTAGAACTGGGAGACCTCTTTCTCAGCCCTCTGGGCTTTTATTCGCCTCCAGCCTTCCTGGGGACACCTCACCTCTTCTGCCTTCCCCTCCCCCTCTTCCTCCTCCTCCAGTCTGCACCACCTTGGGTGTGGCATGCATACACCGCTCACTTCAGATTTCCCCACTGTTGCCCCAGGTAAAAACAGACAATGGGAACAAATTGATTGACTTTTAAGTAGACTCAGCTGGAACATAATTCAGCATTTAAACTAATTGAAACTTTTATTCTACCAAGGATTACTGAAGGTAAAATACGCCAGTGTTATCTCTATTGCAATTTGCCAGCAAAAGATGATTTAAAATAATGGTTAACTTTGTTTGTCTCAAAGTTTTCATGGGTAATTGTTAAGATAGCTTTCATAGTCTTTGGTAACCAAAACTTTAAAGATTTGCTTGGATAATAAATGGGATTGAATTCACTGGACATCTAGGCCTTTTCCAAATGCGCTAAAATGCTAAAGCATTGATTGCTGAACATAGATTTTTGGTTTTGGCTTATTGCAGGAAACTAAGGATATTTAAATCTGTTGGGAAATATTTTTTGTGCTTAATAGTTTCATAAGGTTGCCATCTAAAGAATTCTGGTGTGGGAGTTCACAATTGGCTACTAATTAGTTTTCACTGAAGACTAAAGTTTCTAAGAGTTAAAATTCTGCTAAATGTAATTAAGACTGATAGAAATAAGGGAAGCAACTCTGAATGAAAAACTTGTAAAAGGTTTATGAAGGGAAACCTTTGGAAAAGAATTTTATATGTAGTCAAGGCTAAGGTTAAAGTGAATGGATTTTATTTTATTTTTCTAAGTAGGCTCCATGCTCAGTGTGGAGCCCAACAGGGGCTTGAACTCACAACGCTAAGATCAAGACCTGAGCTGAGCTCAAGAGTCAGACGCACAGGATGCCTGGGTGGCTCAGTAAGTTAAGTGTCTGCCTTTGGCTCAGGCCCTTATCCCAGGGTTCTGGGATCAAGGTTCACATCAGACTCCCTGCTCAGCCGGGAGCCTGCTTCTCCCTCTGTCTGCTGCTCCCCCTGCTTGTGCTCTCTTGACAAATAAACAAAATCTTAAGAGAAAAAAAAAAAAGAGTCAGACACTCAACTGACTGAGCCACCCATATGCCCCCCAAATTAATGGATTTTGAAAGTACACTAGTATAAGATTGAAATTCTGCTTTTCTCTCTCTTCAAGAGACAAGTTTTCTTGGATTGTAGGTCTGCTCTTGATAAGAAAATGGAAACAAAGGTTTTTTTCTCTCTGTCTGCCCAGAAAACCAGTTTCTTTTTTTTTTTTAATGATTTTTTATTATATTATGTTAGTCACCATACAGTACATCCCCGGTTTCCAATGTAAAGTTTGATGATTCATTAGTTGCGTATAACACCCAGCGCACCATGCAATACATGCCCTCCTTATTACCCATCACCGGTTTATCCCATTCCCCCACCCCCTCCCCTCTGAGGCCCTCAGTTTGCAGAAAACCAGTTTCTATGTTTTGTCTTTATCAGGTCTTTGATCACTTACTTAAAACTTCTCAATGTTAAGAGAGCTGAGTTTTGCTAACAACTATATAACCCTACATATTTGCCTTTGGAATGTCTTCTTGCCACCTTGGTTAAATAAATAATTAAGTTTTAAGTTTTGTAATGATATAATCCTATTTGAGCATGTGCTTTATAAATTTCTGAGGTTTTTCAACAAACTTCCCTGGGATTTCAATCATAAGTCTTTGACTCCTTGACCTTTTTATTTGGTATGTTAAGTTACTGGGAAAGCTCTGTCAGTGATAAGCCTCAGGTTGTATTGCTTGGATAAATGCTATAACTGTTGTAGAGTTAGATGAAATTCCTGAAGTTTTAATATATTCTGGTACAAGGTCATCACTTGATGTTCTAATTATTGAAGTGTTAGGTGTCACAGAAAGAAGTGGATTTCCTTGCCAGCTATGTTGTAACCACTCATCAGATCTTTAACCATATCCATTTTTGAGCCTTTGTCATACACAGTTATTATTCGTATTCTCTTGTGAAATGTGTTTCATCTTCAAGAAGATTCATTTAAAAAAAGGCTTTTAACAAATACAGGTTTTGATATCTTTAAAATTGGTAAAAATTTCCAGAACTAACTAAAAGCTGCATTCAAACTGAACAAGAATTAGTAACCTGGGACTAAATAAACTGAGGAAGTTGATTATAGTGTTTGTGACTCATGTTTTGAAACATTGCTGGTTCTCTAATGTTTGCTCTTCCAGACTAAGGAAACCTTCTCTTATTATCTATGACTTACAGAAATAGGGTAAAATATTCCTCTGTGAACAAACTGAAGCCTTTAACTTTTCTCTCTGCCTGAACCCTCTGAATTCAAAAGGTCTCAGTGAGTGTTCTTTCTTCCATGGCAATCATAGCCATTTGCATAAGTTCAATAAGAATCTGTTCTCCTTGTAACAGGACATCACTGGAAACATTGGTTATTTTACCAAGGCTTTGGCTGGAATGTCATACTTGAGAGGCATGCATAGACTCAGATATGACTAGACAGCTTTAATGAACAGAGGTTGACTTTATGAAATGAGGAGCAATAAAGCCCCTCGGAACTGTTGGCCTGGTACCTACTTACAGAGTTCCCAGAAGCCTCGCCAGGTGAGTAGAGAATGTCACTTCCTGGCAGGTGCAGGAACCTCAGGATACTTTGGGGACCTCATGAAAAGAAATTCACCCATGTCTGCAAGCATTGCAGGCATGTCTGATAACAAATGCTTGGTTTGGCTTCTGGCCAAGAGAGGCTACTAAAAGTTCAATCGAGATTCCTTATGAAAGTTCCAGCAAAGCAGATTTTGAAAGATTTAGATGGCTCAACAAGAAAAGAGTAAAAAACCATATGATCCTCTCAATAGATGCAGAAAAAGCATTTGACAATATACAGCATCCTTTCCTGATTAAAACCCTTCAGAGTGTAGGAATAGAAGGCACATTCCTCAATTTCATAAAAACCATCTATGAAAAGCCTACAGCGAATATCATTCTCAATGAGGAAAAGCTGGAAGCCTCTCCCTTAAGATCAGGAACATGACAAGGATGCCCACTCTCGCCATTATTATTCAACATAGTACTAGAAGTCCTTGCAACAGCAATCAGAGAACGAAAAGCGATAAAAGGTATCCAAATCGGCAAAGAAGTCAAACTGTCTCTCTTCACAGATGACATGATATTCTACATGGAAAACCCAAAAGAATCCACCCCCAAACTACTAGAAGTTATAGAGCAATTCAACAATGTGGAGGGATGCAAAATCAATGCTCAGAAATCAGCTGCACGAACAATGAGACTGAAGAAAGAGAAATTAGGGAATCCATTCCATTTACAATAGCACCAAAAATCATACGTTATCTCGGAATTAACTTAACCAGAGACATAAAGGATCTATATTCTAAAAACTACAAATCACTCTTGAAAGACATTGAAGAACACACAAAAAGATGGAAAAATATTCCATGCTCATGAATGAGAAGAATAAACATAGTTAAAATGTCTATGCTACCCAGAGCAATCTACACTTTCAATGCCATCCCGATCAAAATACCAATGACATTTTTCAAAGAACTGGAACAAGCAGCCCTTAAATTTGTGTGGAAGCAGAAAAGACCCTGAATTGCCAAGGAATTGTTGAAAAGGAAAAACAAAGCTGGGGACATCACGTTACCAGATTTCAAGCTATACTACAAAGCTGTGATCACAAAGACAGCATGGTACTGGCACAAAAACAGACACATAGACCAATGGAACAGAATAGAGAACCCAGAAATGGACCCTCAGCTCTTTGGGCAACTAATCTTTGACAAAACAGGAAGAAACATCCAGTGGAAAAAAGAGTCTCTTCAATAAATGGTGCTGGGAAAATTGGACAGCTACATGCAAAAGAATGAAACTTGACCACTCTCTCACATCATACACAAAGATAAACTCCAAATGGATGAAAGACCTCAATGTGAGACAGGAATCCATCAAAATCCTAGAGGAGAACATAGGCAGCAACCTCTACGACATCAGCCACAGCAATTTTTTCATGACACATCTCCAAAGGCAAGAGAAACAAAAGATAAAATGAACTTGTGGGAATTCATCAAAATAAAAATCTTCTGCACAGCCAAGGAAACAGTCAAGAAAACTAAGAGGCAGCCCATGGAATGGGAGAAGATATTTGCGAATGACACTACAGATAAAAGACTGGTATCCACGATCTACAAAGAACTTCTCAAACTCAATACACAAGAAACAAATAAATCATAAAATGGGCAGAAGATATGAACAGACACTTTTCCAATGAAGACATACAAATGGCTAACAGACACATGAAAAAATGTTCAAAATCATTAGCCATCAGAGAAATTCAAATCAAAACTACACTGAGATACCACCTTACGCCAGTTAGAATGGCAAAAATTGACAAGGCAGGAAATAACAATTGTTGGAGAGGATGTGGAGAAAGGGGATCCCTCCTACATTGTTGGTGGGAATGCAAATTGGTACAGCCACTCTGGAAAACAGTGTGGAGGTCCCTTAAAAAGTTAAAAATTGAGCTACCCTATGATCCAGCAATTGCACTACTGGGTATTTACCCCAAAGATACAGATATAGTAAAGAGAAGGGCCTTATGCACCTCAATGTTCATAGCAGCATTGTCCACAATAGCTAAATTGTGGAAGGAGCTGAGATGCCCTTCAACAGATGACTGGATTAAGAAGATGTGGTCCATATATACAATGGAATATTACTCAGCTATCAGAAAGAACGAGTTCTCAACATTTGCTGCAACATGGACAGCACTGGAGGAGATAATGCTAAGTGAAATAAGTCAAGCAGAGAAAGACAACTATCATATGATTTCTCTCATCTATGGAACATAAGAACTAGGATGATCAGTAAGGGAAGAAAGGGATAAAGAAAGGGGGGGTAATCAGAAGGTGGAATGAAGCATGAGAGACTATGGACTATGAGAAACAAACTGAGGGCCTCAGAGGGGAGGGGGTGGGGGAATGGGAAAGGCCGGTGATGGGTAGTAAGGAGGGCACATATTGCATGGTGCACTGGGTGTTATACACAACTAATGAATCATCGAGCCTTACATCGGAAACCGGGGATGTACTGTATGGTGACTAACATAATAAAATAAAAAATCATTATTAAAAAAATTAATAAATAAAAATAAAAATTAAATATTTAATAAGAAAAAAAAAGATGTGGTCCATATATACAATGGAATATTACTCAGCCATCAAAAAGAACGATTTCTCACCATTTGCTGCAACATGGATGGAACTGGAGGAGATAATGCTAAGCGAAATAAGTCAAGCAGAGAAAGACAATTATCATATGGTTTCACTTATTTATGGAACATAAGAAGTAGGAAGATCGGTAGGAGAAGAAAGGGAAGAAGAAAGGGGGGTAAGCAGAAGGGGGAATGAACCACGAGAGACTATGGACTCTGGGAAACAAACTGAGGGCTTCAGAGGGGAGGGAGGTAGGGGAATGGGATAGACTGGTGATAGGTATTAAGGAGGGTACGTATTGCACGGTCCACTGGGTGTTATACGCAAGTAATGAATCGTGGAACTTTACATCAAAAACTAGGGATGTACTGTTTGGTGATAGCATAATATATTTTTTTAAAAAAGATATAAAAGAAAGATTTACATGGCTAATCATTATTCTTGCTGAGCTTATGTTAATAATTAGGCCAAGTTTGTTAAAACTGGACTTGTTTTTCAAATGAATTGGTCTTGATTTGTCTATCTCAGATTAAAAATGAGTGTTATTATAGAGAGAAAATGTTTCAACAACACATCTTTATAGATATTAGATTTAAGCACTCAAGACTCAACTCTAGGTTTATAATTTGCTCTGACCATTAAACTATATTTTTTTTCTTTTGTTTCCATAAAGGTGCCTCTTATTCACTATCTGATCGCTTGCTAAACAAAACAGAGTATGTGATGGCTAACACCACTTGCTATGCCGTTGAGGCCTTAAATGACTCTCAAAATCATATTAGATATTTTAACTGCACAAGGGGGAACATGTGCAACATAAAAACAAAATGTTGGATAGATACTCCAGATATCACCAAAAAGATATCACCAAAAGATATTGCTTAAAGATGTAGATATTCAAATGGCACTTTAAACGATCTCTCTCTCTTTCCTTTAGTGATTTGTTGAACTCCTGGACTGGAGAAAGATTTTGGTCAATTATCAAAGTTTTTTTTTTATTTAGGCTTCTTTTTCTCATTATAATATTAACCAAATTCGTTGTCTTTTCTGGTGTCTCCCTGCCTGGTGCCAAGACTCCTTCACTGCCGTAACTTCCAATGGACAGATAATCCTTTGTATTCAAGGAGGTTCCTTTATGTTATCTACCTTGGATTGGCAGCCTCTGCCTTTGGTAATTCCTCTATGTAAATTCCCCAACTGACCGATTTTGCACCAAAGGTAAGAACATCTCTATGCCCCTATTCAATAGGAAGAAGTTACAGAAGAGAAGACTTCCATTCTCAGCAACCTTAAAGATAAGTGCCAAAACTGTTCAAGAGGGAATGATGTGGGGAGCAAAGGCAGAAGGAAATGTAGATAAAATTAAATTTCTTTATGACCTGCAGCCCATTGACAAATACTTCAGGCAGGCAGAGTATATCATTCCTCCAGGAAACTCCCAACTGTCTTAATATAAATGCTAAAGGGGAAAAAAAAACAAAACAAACAAACAAAAAAAAAAAAACCCACAACCTTAGCTTGATAATACCTAGGCCTCTAGTATCCTGTGAGTCTTTACCATATGAAACTCATTTTTGGAAATTTCCCTTTGTCTTCACCTCCCCAAACTCACAGAGTATACAACCAGCCGCTCCTCACAATCCCAGGGCAGCAGCTCTTGTCCCTGTGCTTTAGAAAAACCACCTTTTTGAACCAAAAACCTCAAGAATTCTTTCTTAGCCGGGGACTCTGAACCCCAAACTTCAAACTACATCATTAGGATGGAGTGCTGCCAGACAGTTTGAAGACAACTTCCCAGTTATTGAAATGAGACTACTTGGAGAGGCTAGAGTTTTAGCATGCTTTTCTTTGTTATATTTTCGATCTGTTCATTGGAAATCTGGAGTAACCACGGGTTTGATTCTCCGACAACCCACAATAAGTGTGGAGGCCTGTGGTCACCTGGAAAGGCTGTCAGGGTCTTGGGCTCAGACAGCAGCCTCCTCTCTACTCCTCCTCGCCCACCCCTGGGTTCCCACAGGTCCCAAGCGCCCCCTGCTGGTACTCAGTGAGGCTCCAGAAGAAGAGATGGCACAGTTTCATTCCTGGGATTGTGCAAAGCGAGGCGTGTACGGTCTGAGTAGATCCCAACCCAGGAGCTGGCTGGTTACTGGGGGCCCGCGCTCAGCGGCTCCACGCGCAGCCAAAGCCCGCCCTCCGCGCGCAGGATGAGCTCCGGCTTCCTGCGCGGCTCCTCCTCATCTGGCAGCACCCGGAAGCGCAGCAGCGTGAGCGCCAGGACCACCTTCATCTCCGTCATGGCGAACGTCTGCCCAATGCAGTTTCTGCGGGCGGGAGTGGGGGCTCTGACACGCCAGGAACCCCAGCAGATCCCATCGCGCAGGGATGCTCGCAGCCCGGCCCGCAGGGATCCAGAAGGGGGCTAACCATGCCTGGGACCCCCATGTGGGCTTGCCTATCCCCTGAGCTTGGCTCAGACCCCAGCCCTGAACTCAGACCAGCAGACAGGGGGAAGAGGCTCTGCCCACACCTCGAACCCCTCGTTGGACCCACTCAATCCCCACTCCCCTCTGGAGGAGGGGAGAGAAGGAGAGCCATCCTCAATTTCCCCCCTTTCCCACCCCCACAGCCATGTCTGGGATCTCAGTCCCAGACCCCTGCCTCCACCACCCCATTCCCACCTCAGATACCCTCTGCGCTCACCTGGGCCCTGCAGAGAAGGGAATAAAAGCCAAGGGTGACCTCTCCTTGATGTTTTCTGGGTCAAAGCGAAAGGGGTTGTATACCTGGGGGCAGGGAGAGGCAGGGCTGCTGGATGGAGTTTCCCAAGCCAGCCAGCCTTGGAAGAGGCAAACTTGTGTCTGATGGGGGAAGGTGATGTCTGATTTGCTAGGTCAGAACCCTGCGCCCTCCCCAAGGTCCCCCTAAGGGAATAGACAAGGAGGAGGGTGGGCTGTGGGGATGGAGGGGGAGGCAGCACCTCAGGGTCTGGCCACACGGATGGGTTGTGGTGGGTCCCAAAAATACTAATGAGGCAGATAACACCTGTGGGAGAGGAGGGCCCAGTCAGAAAGAGTTTCCCCCAGCCTGACTGGCCCCTCTTTCTGCCCTTGAGGCTCCTCCCCCTGAGGCTGTGGGCACCTTTGGGGATGACCCGGCCATCTGGGAGCACAATGTCCTGGGTACAGCAGCGAGAGATGACTGTGACTGGGGGATGCAACCGCAGACTCTCCTTGATGCACATGGTCAGGAAAGGCAACTGGGCCAGGTCGTCCCTAAGGAAGCTCCCCAACAATTATCCAGGCAGCAAAAACAGAGACCCTTCCCCCCCAATCCCCTACTGCCCCTTGAGATCCTCTCTCCCTCTACCAAAATGAATTCCAGATGGATCAAATATCTCCAAATTTATTGAGTTCTGTACATTAAATATGTACAGCTTTTTGTATTCAATCATACCCCAATAAAGTGATTTTTTAAAAAGAAAAAGAAAAGCAGTATCACAGAAGTAGGAGAGAAAATTTAGGTGGGTGTTTTTAGATTTTCTGAGCAAAACACAACACCCAAAAGCCAACCATAAAAAGGTTTACAAATCTGCATAAAAATTACATATTGCTTATAGCAAGAGAGCAAAATCAAAAGCCAAATGACTCAGAATCAACAGAAACAGATCCAATGTTGTATCTATGATGGTACTAGAGATACTAGCTAATGCAATTAGAGGAGAAAAGAGGAGAGTAATGCAATCTGAAATGTAGGGGTCAATGTGTCATTTTTGGCAGGTAGTGATTCTATGCTTAGAAAACACAAGAGAATACGCCAGAAAACTTTTATAAACATTGAAGATAAAGTAAGGGGATTGTATTCTTGTTCTCTAATCCCCTTCAAATTGCGTGGTCATTTAAATTTTTCACATCTGATATCATTAAGTAATTCAAACTGAAAAACTGTAAAACACCACCCCTCTGACTCAACACCACTCATTTCCCACTCTTACAGTTTGCCTAGGTTCTTATTTTTTATTTATCCTTCCATAGCTACTTTTTGCATTAAAAGAAATTTTAGGATAGCATACCATATATTATGCACACTGCTATGTATCTTTTTCATTCAACAGTATAGCAATCTGTTATATATTTCCTGGAATTATTGTCAGGATAAAGGCTTCCCTATCCTGGAACTATAATTTCCTATCATTTCTTCTAGAGCTTTTAAGATACTTTTATTTTTTATTTTAAATATTTGATTCCATCTTGGTGTTATATTGTTACAGACATGAGAATCAGGTTGAATTACCTTTATTCTGCATAGTTCCCCATTGTTCCGAGGGCTTTTAAAAATTATCTTTTTTAAGATTTATTTATTTATTCGAGAGAGAGAGAGAGAGGGCATGAGCAAGGGGAGGAGCAGAGAGAAAGAGAGAGAATCCTCAAGCCAACTGACACTGAGCTCAGAGCCCAACGTTTCTATCCTCATTAAGCAATAAGGACAGAATTAACCAAAAGATATTTTGGTATCCCCATCCGAGGAACAGAGACTATGAGAGAGGAGTTCAAGAATAAACCATAAGGATCTGCACTCACCATTCAATCTCTTGAGGCTCACGGTCCCTCAGGAGCTCTAGCACCTCCTGCCGGCAGCGCTCCTGGTATTCTGGGTGCTTTGCAAGATTGTACAGAGCCCAGGAGAGGCCACTGGCAGTGGTGTCATGGCCTGAGAGGCAACCAGACAGACGTGAGTCTCTGGGCTTCCTCAACACCAGGGAGTGGACAGCACATTTACTTAAGGCCCTCAAGGAAGGATGGGGAAGATGGGGTGGTGGGGTGGTCTGGGGTCAAGCTGCCAAGTCCCTGAGAATGGACAGACCCCTGTCCCCATATAGTCCCACACCGGGATGCTCACCCTCAAACATAAATGTGTCAGCTTCAGCTCGTATGTCCTCATCTGACAATTGTTTTCTATCTTCATCCTGGAGAGAAATGAGATACCCACATAAACACACACACACACACACACACACACACCCCAAATCACATCAGCTTTGAGAGCTACTGAGCCTAACCTGAGACAATCTCTGAAGCTCCATCATCCATCCAGAAACCCAAGCCCAACCTGCACTCTTACTCCTCCTTTGCTTGCTATCACCAGAGACCCACTCTACAATCCTCCTCTTTGGACCCTTTCCCTCCTGCTTTGTCCCTGGGAACAGAAATCAATGATCCATGAACATTTTCACATTTCTACATGATGAAGACTTTCCAGAAAAAAGTTACTGACAACCTGCATTACAGGAGATTGAATGACAACTTCCTTTGGAAGATAGAGATTGAGCATTGCTCCAGAGCCATTTGCTCACATTCTAGGAGAGTAAATCCAGAGATTCCTCATCTCCCCTGGCGATAAGCCAACAGAAGCTGTAGACTTTGCCTTCTCCATGAAGAGGACTTCTTTGTCCTTCCAAACTCTCTCTCTCTCTCTCTCTCTCTCTCTCTCTCTCTCACACACACACACACACACACACACACACACAGAAGAAGGGGCAGCTGTGTCAGCAGTCCTTCATAAGTTCCAAGATTCATAATGTAGAGTTGCCTCTCCTGTGATGGATGTATGGTGTGTGGACAGATTAAAGCATCATGTAACTCTCAGAAGAATTTTAGAATGAAGAACCATGCCCACAATTTTACTCTGGCTATCCTTACTTCTGTGAGCAATAATTGGGCTTCTCTGATCTAGGGTTCTGATATATAAACACACACACACACACACACACACACACACACACACACACATGACGACCTCATTAAGTAGAATAAAATCTCAGGCCCTTCACAGTTTCAGACTTAACAGTCCCCTGCAGACTGCATTCTACATGGTCATCTCTAAAACATATCCCTAATCCATTCCTCCCTTCCTCAAGCAACTTCCATGGCTCCCCAGTACCCTCTGGATCAAGTCTAAGTTCTTCAATCTGAAATTTGAAATCAAGGTTGGGGAGTTAAGATGGCAGAGGAGTAGGGGACCCCTTTTTCAGCCGGTCCCCTGAGTTGAGCTGGATAGGTACCAGACCAGCCTGAACATCCATGGAATCAGCCTGAGACGCAGGAAGATACATCTGGATCTCTACAAATGAACATCTCCAGCACTGAGTATTGAGGTAAGAAGTGGGGAGCCATGAAGCCGCGCACAGATATCGGAAGATAAACTGAAGGGGGAGGGAACCGCCCCGTTCGGGCGCCGGGAAGCAGTAGCCACCTGCATGGGGGAGCGGGCGGACTCGCAGACGGCACCCACCCACGAGAGAACAGACTGAGACTGTGAGCTGGGAGCGCACGCCACCAGACTGCTCACGGAACTCCGGTGTGCTCACTGGAACCAGACTGAGACTGGGAGATCCGGGAGCGTGCGGGGGCGGCTGGCGGCTGGTGGTGTTAGAAACACAAAGAACAGAGATGCGACGGCCCTGGAAGTGAGGGCTGGGACACTGGGTGTGGGGCTCATATCCCCGGACGCTGCAGGGTTGAGCAGCACCAACAGTAACAGAGTTAAAGTGGCCAGAACACCAGTGGAGAACAGTCTGCAATCCCTCTGTTCTGAGACAGAGGCTGAGATTCAGCCACTGCTGCTCTGACTCTCAGAAGAGGCACAGCAAACCACCAGGGAAATCCGTCAGGGAACAAAAGCCTGGAAATGCCGGCTCACAGTGTGCCCATCCCCATCCCCCCTCGCAGGGGACACAGAGACTCTACCCAAACAGGGTTGCCTATCAGCGCGGCAGGCCCCTACCCCAGAAGACAGGCTGAAAAATCAAGAAGCCCACATCCCGGGGCGCCTGGGTGGCACAGTCCTTAAGTGTCTGTCTTCGGCTCAGGGCGTGATCCTGGCGTTCCAGAATTGAGTCCCTCATCGGGCTCCTCCACTGGGAGCCTGCTTCTTCCTCTCCCACTCCCCTGCTTGTGTTCCCTCTCTTGGTGGCTGTCTCTCTGTCACATAAATAAATAAAATCTTAAAAAAAAAAAAAAAGAAGCCCACATCCCTAAGATCCCTATAAAACAAGGGCACACGGCCTGGGTCCCGGTCAATAATTTGGGCTCTGGACAACCCCACAACCTCTCCTCATCAGAATGACGAGAAGGAGAAGTCCCACCCAGCAAAGAAAAGACAATGAGTCTGTGGCCTCTGCCACAGAACTAATGGATATGGATATAACCAAATTATCAGAAATGGAATTCAGAGTAACAATGGTCAAGATGATGTGTAGACTTGAAAAAAGTATTAACGAAAATGTTAATGAGAATATAGAATCTCTAAGGGTGGAAATGAGAGCAAAGTTGGCAGAAATTAAAAATTCTATGAACCAAATGCAGTCAAAACTAGAGTCTCTGATGGCCATGGTGAACGAGGCAGAAGAACGAATCGGCGAATTGGAGGATGGGTTAGTAGAAGAAAAAGCTAAAATAGAATCTGGACTCAAAAAAATCCACACATAGGAATGTAGGTTATGGGGGATTACTGACTCAATGAAACGTTCCAATATCAGAATCATCAGCATCCCCAAGGGGGTGGAGAAAAACAGAGGTCTAGAAGAGATATCTGAACAAATTGCAGCTGAAAACTTCCCTAATCTAGCAGGGAAACAAACATACGTGTCCAAGAGGCAGAGAGGACCCCTCCCAAGCTCAACCACGACAAACCTACACCACATCACATCATAGTGCAATTCGCAAATATTAGATCCAAGGATACAGTATTGAAAGTGGCCAGGGCAAAGAAATTTCTCACGTACCAAGGCAAAGGTATCAGAATTATGTCAGACCTGTCTACACAGACCTGGAATGAGAGAAGGGGTTGGGGGGGGCATTTTTAAAGCTCTTTCAGAGAAAAACATGCAGCCAAGGATCCTCTATCCAGCAAGGCTGTCATTCAGAATGGATGGAGAAATAAAGACATTTCAGAATCGCTAGTCATTAACCAATTTCGTAACCACGAAACCAGCCCTACAGGAGATATTAAGGGGGGGTTCTATAAAGGTAAAAAGGCCCCAAGAGTGATACAGAACAGAAAGTCACAATCTATAGAAACAAAGACTTTACTGGCAACATGGCATCATTAAAATCATATCTCTCAATAATCAGGCTCAATGTAAATGGCCTAAATGCTCCCATAACGCCACAGGGCTGCAGACTGGATAAAAAGACATGACCCATCCATTGCTGCCTACAAGAGACTCATTTTGAACCTAAAGATACATTCAGACTGAAAGTAAAGGGATGGAATACCAGCTTTCACACCAATGGACCTCAAAAGAAAGCTGGGGTAGCAATTCTCATATCAGACAGATTGGATTTTAAACTAAAGACTACAGTTAGAGACACAGAAGGGCACTATATTATTCTTAAAGGATGTATCTGACAAGTGGATATGACAATTATAAATATATATGCCCCCAACAGGGTAGCAGCAAGATACACAAGCCAACTCTTAACCAGAATAAAGAGACATATAGATAAAAATACATTAATAGTAGGGGACCTCAACATTCCACTATCAGCAATAGACAGAGCACCAGAGCAGAAAACCAACATAGAAACAAGAGCTTTGAATGCCATACTCGACGAGTTGGACCTCCTAGATATATAGAACACTACACCCCAGAACCAAAGAACACTCATTCTATTCTAATGCCCATGGAACATTCTCAAGAATAGACCATGTTCTGGGACACAAAACAGGCCTCAACCGATACCAAAAGACTGAAATAATCCCCTGCATATTCTCAGACCACAATGCTCTGAAATTGGAACTCAACCACAAGGAAAAATTTGGAAGAAACTCAAACACTTGGAGACTAAGAACCATTCTGCTCAGGAATGACTTGATAAACCAGGAAATCAAAAATCAATTTAAACAATTTATGGAGACCAACGAGAGTGAAAACACAATGGTCCAAAATCTATGGGATACTGCAAAGGCAGTCCTAAGGGGGAAATACATAGCCATCCAAGCCTCACTCAAAAGAATAGAAAAATCTAAAATGCAGTTTTTATA
Source organism: Ursus arctos (assembly GCF_023065955.2). Classification (NCBI taxonomy): domain Eukaryota; kingdom Metazoa; phylum Chordata; class Mammalia; order Carnivora; family Ursidae; genus Ursus; species Ursus arctos. The sequence goes on along the minus strand of NW_026622808.1, from coordinate 26,286,840 downwards.
TTCTCACCTCAAGAAGCTGGAACAGCAACAGAGGGACAGGCCTAATCCACTCACGAGGAAGCAGTTGACCAAGATTAGAGCAGAAATCAATGAATTAGAAACCAGAAGTACAGTAGAGCAGATCAACAGGACTAGAAGCTGGTTCTTTGAGAGAATCAATAAAACTGACAAACCGCTGGCAAGACTTATCCAAAAGAATAGAGAAAGGACCCAAATTAATAAGATTATGAATGAAAAAGGAGAGGTCACAACCAACACCAATGAAATTGGAAGGATTATTAGAAACTTTTATCAACCGCTATATGCCAATAAATTAAGCAATCTGGAAGAGATGGAGGCCTTCCTGGAAACCTATAAACTACCAAGACTGAAACAGGAAGAAATTGATTTTTTAAACAGGCCAATTAATTATGAAGAGATTGAATCAGTGTTAAACAACCTTCCAAATAACAAAACTCCAGACCCGGATGGTTTTCCTGGGGAATTCTACCAAACATTCAAAGAAGAAATAATACCTATTCTCCTAAAGCTATTTCAAAAAATAGAAACAGAAGGAAAGCTACCAAACTCATTCTATGAGGCCAATATTACCTTGATCCCCAAACCAGGCAAAGACCCCCTCAAAAAGGAGAATTACAGACCGATTTCCCTAATGAATATGGACACCAAAATCCTCAACAAGATCCTAGCTAATAGAATCCAACAGTACATTAAGAGGATTATCCATCATGACCAAATGGGATTCATCCCTGGGATGCAAGCGTGGTTCAACATTCACAAATTGATCAGCGTGATACATCATATCAACAAGAAAAGACTCAGGAGCCATATGATCCTCTCAATTGATGCAGAAAAAGCATTTGACAAAATACAGCATCCTTTCCTGATTAAAACCCTTCAGAGTGTAGGAATAGAGGGTACATTTCTCAATCTCATAAAAGCCATCTATGAAAAGCCTACAGCAAATATTATTCTCAGTGGGGAAAAGCTGGAAGCCTTTCCCTTAAGATCAGGAACACGACAAGGATGACCACTCTCACCACTATTATTCAACATAGTACTAGAAGTACTTGAAAGAGCAATCAGACAACAAAAAGGGATAAAAGGTATCCAAATCGGCAAAGAAGAAGTCAAAATGTCTCTCTTCGCAGATGACATGATACTCTATATGGAAAACCCAAAAGAATCCACTCCCAAACTATTAGAAGTTATAGAGCAATTCAGTAATGTGGCGGGATACAAAATCAATGCTCAGAAATCAGTTGTATTTCTATACACGAATAATGAGACTGAAGAAAGAGAAATTAGGGAATCTATCCCATTTACAATAGCACCAAAAACCAGACGTTACCTTGGAATTAACTTAACCAGAGATATAAAAGATCTATATTCTAGAAACTATAAATCACTCTTGAAAGACATTGAGGAAGACACAAAAAGATGGAAAAATATTCCATGCTCATGGATCAGAAGAATTAACATAGTTAAAATGTCCATGCTACCCAGAGCAATCTACACTTTCAATGCTATCCCGATCAAAATACCGAGGACATTTTTCAAAGAACTGGAACAAATAGTCCTTAAATGTGTATGGAACCAGAAATGGCCCCGAATCACAAAGGAACTGTTGAAAAGGAGAAACAAAGCTGGGAGCATCACAATGTGGGGTTTCGAGCTGTACTACAAAGCTGTGATCACAAAGACAGCATGGTACTGGCACAAAAACAGACACATAGACCAATGGAACAGAATAGAGAACCCAGAAATGGAGCCTCGGCTCTTTGGGTAACTAAACTTTGATAAAGCATGAAAAAACATCCGGTGGAAAAAAGGACGTCTTTTCAATAAATGGTGCTGGGAAAATTGGACAGCTACATGCAAAAGAATGAAACTTGACCACTCTCTCACACCATACACAAAAATAAGCTCCAAATGGATGAAAGACCTCGATGTGAGACAGGAATCCATCAAAATCCTAGAGGAGAACATAGGCAGCAACCTATATGACATCAGCCAAAGTAACCTTTTTCATGACACATCTCCAAAGGCAAGAGAAACAAAAGATAAAATGAACTTGTGGGACTTCACTAAGATAAAAAACTTCTGCACAGCCAAGGAAACAGTCAAAAAAACTAAGAGGCAGCCCACGGAATGGGAGAATATATATGCAAATGACACTACAGATAAAAGACTGGTATCCAAGATCTACAAAGAACTTCTCAAACTCAATACAGGAGAAACAAATAAACAAATCATAAAATGGGCAGAAGATATGAACAGTCACTTTTCCAATGAAGACATACAAATGACTAACAGACACATGAAAAAAATGTTCAAAATCATTAGCCATCAGGGAAATTCAAATCAAAACCACATTAAGATACCACCTTATGCCAGTTAGAATGGCAAAAATAGACAAGGCAGGAAACAACAAATATTGGAGAGGATGTGGAGAAAGGGGATCCCTCCTACACTGTTGGTGGGAATGCAAGTTGGTACAGCCAATCTGGAAAACAGTGTGGAGGTCCCTTAAAAAGTTAAAAATTGAGCTACCCTATGACCCAGCCATTGCACTACTGGGTATTTACCCCAAAGATACAGACGTAGTGAAGAGAAGGGCCATATGCACCCCAATGTTCATGGCAGCATTGTCCACAATAGCCAAAGCGTGGAAGGAACCGAGATGCCCTTCAACAGATGACTGGATTAAGAAGTTATGGTCCATTTCTTTATCCCTTTCTTCCTCTACAGAACTTCCTAGTTCTTATGTTCCATAGATAAGAGAAATCATATGATAAAGAAAGGGGAGTAATCAGAAGGGGGAATGAAGCATGAGAGACTATGGACTATGAGAAACAAACTGAAGGCCTCAGAGGGGAGGGCGGTGGGGGAATGGGATAGACCGGTGATGGGTAGTAAGGAGGGCACGTATTGCATGGTGCACTGGGTGTTATACGCAACTAATGAATCATCGAACTTTACATCAGAAACCGGGAATGTACTGTATGGTGACTTACATAATATAATAAAAAAACATTTAAAAAAAGAAAAAAAAAAGAAGTTGTGGTCCATATATACAATGGAATATTACTCAGCTATCAGAAAGAACGAATTCTCAACATTTGCTGCACCATGGATGGCACTGGAGGAGATAATGCTAAGTGAAATAAGTCAAGCAGAGAAAGAAAATTATCATATGATTTCTCTCATCTATGGAACATAAGAACTAGGAAGATTGGTAGGGGAAGAAAGGGATAAAAAAAGGGGGGGTAATCAGAAGGGGGAATGAAGCATGAGAGACTATGGACTATGAGAAACAAACTGGGGGCCTCAGAGGGGAGAGGGGTGGGGGAATGGGTTAGACCGGTGATGGGTAGTAAGGAAGGCACGTATTGCATGGTGCACTAGGTGTTATACACAGCTAATGAATCATCTAACTTGCATCAGAAACCAGGGATGTACTGTATAGTGACTAACATAATATAATAAAAAAACATTTTAAAAAAAGATTAGCCATTGAATAAGCAACTTTGAAATGACTTGAAATTTTATGGTTTGTATATGAAAGAAATTTAATAGAGATTTCCTCAAATTTGACAACAGTCCTACAAAGTTATATGATAATACCAATATCACATTTAATCTGAAGGAAAATTTCTAAACTATCATTAATAAAAAACAAATTTTGATCAACAACAAAAAAAAGAAATTTGAAATCAAGGTCCATTCTACCTCTTGAATTCAGATCCCAGAGAAACCTACCTTGGTCAGCAGGAGGACATCAATGAAGTCCAAAGTCTTGGTCTTAGCCTTGGCCTGGAGAAAGTCATCAACACCCTGATCGGGGAGAGTGCGGCGCCGCTCCTGGATGACAGCATCTGTGAAGTTATGCACCAGGCGGCAGGCTCTGCGGAAGCGCTGTCCATCCGGGGTGAGGTAGTACAGGAAGTCCATGTGCACGAGGATCTGCTGATGGCGTTTTGCCACAAGGGCACTGAGATCCAAGATGGCAGCAATATATTCACTAGGCTTCCTGCAGGATGAGGACATGAAGGGATGCAACAACTCACCTCACCTGAAAACTGAGAAAACGCCTCCCACCAGAGCTGGGAGCTACCTCCCATCAGAAAACTGACCAACCAGGTGGCCCCACAGGTACATGGTGGGGATGAGCCAGGAGATGTGACTCTCCAGACTTCCTTCTCTCCCTGATTCCATTTCTGTGAGCTGTGCCCATGCCCCAGGCACCCTATCCCAGCCAAGACATTACGTTTTTCTTCTCTCTCTCCATACCATTCAGACTTTACCTTCTCTTAGTTGGTCAGTGGATCCAGGCCCCTCCCTACTCTTGCATTCAAGTTCAATACCATCCAATGTCTACACAACAATTGGTCTTCCCTAGAGTCAGATGTCCAAGAACAGCTTTGACCATGACCTTCATCTGCTCAACACCTTCCAGGCCTCCCTGCAAACTGCAGGATAAAGTTCACATGCCTTTGCCTGGATTTTGAAAGTCCTTAAGGTACAGCCCCTGCCAACCCATCCAACCTCATTCCCAAGGCAGCTCCTCACTATGGCACATGCTTTGCTCATCGTGGCCCCCTGGCCTTTATCAAACTTTTCTACCTATCCAAAAGAATCCCTCTTTCTCTTTCCCTTCCTTGTCCTTTAACGTCTAGCTCTGATCCATTACATCCAGGAAGTCCTTTCTAATTCTACTGAGAAGTCCTCCCTTCCCCATCCACTCCTTTGGGCCTATGGCTTATGTTCCCATGCCCAGGGCAGAGACTCACTCCTGGCAATTGCTGTCAAAACTGAAGACACATTTCTGCAGACTATCCAGGGTCATGAGGCTGATGTGTTCAAACATGTCCAGATGGGTGCTGCCCTCTGACACCAGGCGCTTCCATTTGGCCTGGGAAGAGAAGGAGGCAGAGCGGGGGATGGAAACTGCCTCCCCTGAAGCCCTCCCCAACACCAACCAACAAGATGGAATCCCCCAGACCCAGCCTTCTGGCCCCAGGCACACATCCCCAAGGAGGACCAAGCTTGGGTAGAAGTAGAGCCTGTTACTATTAAGACCCATGGCTGAGAGTCAAGAGATTTGAGTTCAAATCCTGGCTCTGCCTCATATACTATATGTGCCTTTGGTCAACTCATTGCCCTCTCTGGGCTTCACCTGCCAAAACTTCAGTAACAGTGAAGACGACTTGTCTGGTGTCAAATAAACCAGGTTGGAATGCCAGCTCCACTTATGAGCTCACATGCTAGCTGTGTGTGTGGGCAAGCTCCCTAGCCTCATTTTAATCACCTCTAATGGATAGGATTAACTCTGCCTCATAGAAAATCAAATGACACACCATATGTCATGGTATGTGCACATCCTTTCTAGCAATAGTAAGTGCTTAATGTTAGCTTTCATCATTTTCATTGTTATAAGTTAAGAAAAAGTCCTTTTTTGAGAAAGGTAGTCCATGGGCCCTGAGTACCCATGCACATTCTTGCTGGTATGCCCCCCAAAATGCAAGGCCTTTATGTTCTATACTTGAGCTATTTCTCTGAGTTGTGTTTGAAGGATACCCTTGAAGGAGAAGGTAAGGTTTCCCCCTGAACAGATGACAGGCTTTCTTCTAATTTCAAAAAAAGACAAAGAGTCCCTAAACCTAGTTACCCCTCCCCTGTCATGCAACATACTGCATAAGCATTGAAGCCCACCTGTGTTATCCTCATGGGATTTGGTGACTTAGAACACAAATCAAGAAACAACTGTGCTTATTGCACCATGAGTAATCAACTATCGTTTGTCTCTGACACAGGAGTCTCCTGTCTTCTGCAAGAATCCACAAAACAATAACAATCTCACTCCTCAGCTTGCAAGTGCAAAAAAACCCCAGGCACTTTACAAAGCCCCCACCTCCACTTCTTCACTTCCCTATATCCATACCCTCTGCAATGTGATTTTTCAGCACTTTCCATTAAGAGATGGAGCCTCGTTCACTACCTTTCGATTCTACGCTGGCCTTTTGCCTTACTTTGACCAATAGACCATGGTGAAAATGATGAAGTGATCTCCCTAAACCTAGATCTGAAGAAGCATTGTAGCTTCCTCTCATTTTCTTGGAACCCTGCCTCAGCAACATGGACAAGCCTGAGATGCCTTCTGGAGGGAGAGAATCACATAAAAGGAAGTTCAGTTGTCCAAGCTGAGACTATCCTAGATTAGCCTGCAGCCAGACAAGCCCCAAACATGTGAGAGCCCAGATCTACAAAGTATATACCTGACCACAGCAGGTCACAGGTACGTGTGACCCCATCCATGTCCAGCAGACCCAGACAACTGACTCAAAGACAGGTTAGCAATAATAAACCTTCATTGTTTGAGACCAATGAGTTTGGAAGTGGTTCATCAATTCAGTAATAAATACTGTGTGGCGTTCATGGACATTCAACTGTGTCTCATGTTCCAAGGCTTCTTTGCAAGTGAAACAGAAACTAACAGCTTCTGAGCACCTACTATGTGCCAGGAACATGACTATATTACATTATGTTGACCACCCTGCAACGTGGTGGCCACTATTCCCATTTTACAGCTCAGAAATTGAGCCTCAGAGAGCAAGACCAATGGCACTAAAGCTAACCTAGAAGAGCCAGTATTCCAGACAAGATGTCACAGAACCCCCATCACCTCCAAGGCTTCAGCTGAGACCCTGGGTTCAAGAGACTCACATGTAGGGACCTTGGCAAGATGGCAGAGGAGTAGGGCCCCCCTTTACAGATGGTCCCCTGAATTTAGCTGGATATGTACCAAACCTTTTTGAACACCCACAAAATCAGCCTGAGATGTGAGAATATATATCTGGATCTCTAAACGCAGAAAAGTGACTGCTTTTTGCAAGGTAGGTTGTGTGGAGTCATGAATCTGTGGGGAGATATCGGAAAATAAATAGTGGGGGGAGGTAGCCTCCATAAGCTGGTTCCTGGAAACTGATATAACACCAGAGCGCAAAATCAGAATCCTCAGAAATCTGCTCTAGTTAGAAACATTCCTCTCTCAAAGGGGCTCTGGAAATGAAAGGGCAGATTTCTAGATAGGGCATTGTGGTCTGGAGATATGAGCAAGAACAGGGCAAAAGGGCCTTCCTGAACCAGTAGAGTGCTCGAGCAGTGGAGCCAGGAAGCAGGTTCTGATCAGTGAGTCCAGGAAGGGACTCTCAGCTTGGATTGCCATAAACCATGAGCCAGGCCAGTCAATAATTGCTCTTCTCTTGGGCAGCCTGAAAAAATCTGGAACCTGTGCCCACGATTGGGCTAAAGCTCACAGAGCAGTAGCAGCCTGGAAAGGGCTTTAGAGCGGCACACAGACATGATCCAGGAACTTCAGGTGCACACTCAAACCTCCAGCTGCCCCTGATTTTAGAATCACAAAGGGCAGTGGCACTCCTGGGCCCCTGGGACTACCTCTGAGACAGTTGCTCTGGACATGCACCACGGGAGGCTGTGGTTTTCGACAGCACATAATGAAGTGGAGACTGTTTGTCCTGGAGGATTTATTAAAGGTCAGACTGTGAGTTTTCTGCTTTGGGCCAGGGGTTTGGTTGTGGCCATTTTTGCTCTGATCATTTGAAGAGGAGCAGAAACCCCAAGGAAACAAAAGCCACATAGAAGACCGATTTCCACTGAGCCCATCCCCCTGAGAGGATGTGGGTCAACTCCACAAACACAGAGTTACCCAAGATACAGTGTGGTAGACCCCTCCCCCAGAAGACTTTCTGGAAGAACAGCTGGACGACAATCTTATGGATCCCATAAGACTGTAATATCCCAACGTCAGGGGAAGATAATGTACTGAGCTCCAGCTGTGGCCTCACAACTTCTTTCTTTTTCAGATAAAATTCTCCTTTTCTTTTTTTTCTTTATTTCTTCTTCTTATGCTTTTCCTCTTTTTTTTTTCTTTTTAAACATCTAGTTGAAATTTCAACTAGATGTTTAGTATATCAACTTATATTTCGTAGTGGCCTTTTAACTTGTATTTTTTTCACACCTACACTTTTTATACTATATGCCTTATTGCAGTCCTTTTTTCACTATTCAATTTTACCTTTAGATATATACAAGTCTTACTTTTCTTGTAATATTGGAATGTAGTGCCCTCTAACCCACAGACCAAAATACACCCAGGAACAGCTGAAACACCCTGCTTTGTCCACACTGAGAGAGTATAGCCCTCCTTACCCCCACTTTTTCCCCTTTCTTTTCTTATTTTTAATTTTTTAATTTTTAAAATTTTATTCTTGTGTTTCATTTTGGCTTTGTTTTTTCAGTGGTGGCTTCTGACCACTACAGGTTTTGCTGGGGTGTGTCTTCCTTGGGTCGTGATTAATACTTTGAACTCTGCTCATTCACTCAACCATGTCTCAACAGAATGACTAGGAGGAGGAACTCTCAACAACAACAAAAAAGAAATGGACAGGACTGGAGGAGATTATGCTAAGTGAAATAAGTCAAGCAGAGAAAGACAATTATCATATGGTTTCACTCATTTATGGAACAGAAGAAATAGCAGGAAGATCAGTAGGAGAAGGAAAGGAAGAATGAAGGGGGGTAAACAGAAGGGGGAATGAACCATGAGAGACTATGGACTCTGGGAAACAAACTGAGGGCTTCAGAGGGGAGGTGGCTGGGGGATTGGGATGGACCAGTGATGGGTATTAAGGAGGGCACATATTGCATGGAGCACTGGGTGTTATACGCAAATAATGAATCATGGAACACTACATCAAAAACTAAGGATATACTGTATGGTGGCTAACATAATATAATAAAAAATTATTTTAAAAAAAGAAGGAGAAATGGAGACAATGTCTCCTGCCACAGAACTAATAGATAAGGATATAAGGAAGAATGCAGAGATAGCATTCAGGATAGCAATCATAAAGTCAATAGCTAGGCTTGAAAAAACATTTGTGACAATATAGAATCTCTAAGGGAAGAAATGAGATCTGATAGGCTCAACTAAAAAAATGCTATAAATGAGAGGCAGTCCAATCTGAATACTCTAACAGCCAGGGGAAATGAGGCAGAAGAGAAAATTAGTGATCTAGAGCATAACCTCATGGAAAGGAAGAAAGTCAAGGAAAACACAGACAAGCTGCTAGTAGCACATGAGAAAAGGATTGGGGAGATGAATGATACCATGAAACGTTCCAATATCAGAAGTATTGGGATCCCCGAGAGGGTGGAGAGGGAGAGAGGGCTAGAAGGTATATCTGAGCAAATCATACCTGAGAACTTCCCCAATCTGGGGAAGGAAACAAGCACTCAAGTCCAAGAGGCAGAGAAGACCCCTCCCAAAATCATAAAAATAGATCAACACCCCGACACATAATAGTGAAGCTTGCAAATTTTACAGCCAAAGAAGCTATCCTAAGAATAGCCAGGGAGAGAAGATTCCTTACATATGGAGGCAGGAACATCAGAATAACATCAGGCCTCTCCACCCGACACTGGAGGAGAAACCTGACAAGCTAGAAATGGCTGGAAAGACATATTCAGGATACTAAATGAAAAAAACATGTAGCCAAGAATACTTTATCCAGCAAGGCTGTCATTCAGAATGGATGGAAAAATAAAGAGTGTTCGGGACAGGCAGAAACTGAAAGAATATGCAACCAGCAAGCCAGCCCTGCAAGAAATATTAAGGGGGATTCTGTAAGCGAAAAGAGACCCCAAGAGTCGCATAGACCAGAAAGAAACAGAGAAAATCTATAGAAACAGGGACTTTACAAGCAACACAATGGCACTAAATTAATATCTGTCAATAGTTACTCTGAATGTGAACGGGCTGAATTCTCTCATGGAAAGACACCGGGATTCGGATTGGATAAAAAAGCAGGATCCACCCATATGCTGTCTACAAAAGACTCATTTTGAAACTAGACACCTCCAGATTGAAAGTGAGGGGATGGAGAACCATTTACCATGCTAATGGACTTCAAAGGAAGGATGGGATAGCAATCCTCATCTCAGACAAATTAGCTCTCAAACCAAAGGTCATAGTAAGAGATGTAGAGGGACACTATATCATACTTAAATGGTCTATCCAACAAAAAGACCTAACAATTGTAAATATCTATGCCCCCAACTCCGTAGCAGTCAATTCTATAAGCCAATTAATGAATAAAATAAAGAAACAAACTGATAATGATACATTAATAGTAGGATGATCTGTCCATTCACAGCAATGGGCAGATCATCTAAACAGAAGGTCAAAAAAGAAACAAGATCTTTGAAGGACACATTGGACCACATGGACTTTGTAGATATATACAGAACATTCTATCCTAAAACAACAGAATACTCATTCTTCTCGAGAGCAATTGGAACTTCCTCCAGAATAGATCACATACTGGGTCACAGATCAGGTCTCAACCGATACCAAAAGGTTGAAATTATTCCCTACATGATATCAGAACACAATGCTGTAAAACTGGAACTCAACCACAAGGAAAAATTTGGAAGGAATGCAAACACTTGGAGGTTAAAAAGCATCCTGCTAAAGAATGATGGGGTCAACCAGGAAATTAAAGAAGAACTTGAACAATTCATGGAAACCAATGAGAACAAAAACACATCAGTCCAAAACCCATGGGATACTGCCACGGCAGCCCTAAGGGGGAAATACACAGCCATCCAAGCCTCTCTCAAAAAATTAGAGAAATCCCAAATACACAAGCTAACCCTACAGCTAAAGGAGCTGGAGAAAGAACAGCAAATAAAACCTAAACCAAGTGGGAGAAGAGAAATAATAAAGATTAGAGCAGAGATCAATGAAATAGAAACCAGAAAAACAGTAGAAGAGATCAATGAAACTAGAAGCTGATTCTTTGAAAGAATTAATAAGATCAATAAACCTCTGGCCAAACTTATCCAAAAGAAAAGGGAAAGGACCCAAATTAATAAAATTATGAATGAAAGAGGAGAAATCACGACCAATACCAAGGAAATAGAGACAATTATTAGAACTTATTACCAGCATGGAAGGAATAAAAATGATTGTAAGAACATAGTATGAGCAAATATATACCAACAAACTAGGCAATCTGGAAGAAATAGACACATTCCTGGAAACTTATAAACTACCAAGACTGAAACAGGAAGAAATAGACCAACTGAACAGACCAATAACCAGGAAGATACTAAAGCAGTAATTATAAAACTCCCAAAAAACAAGAGTCCAGGGGCAGATGGCTTTCCAGAGAAATTCTACCAAATATTTAAAGAAGAAATCATACCAAATCTACTGAAACTGTTCCAAAAAAAAGAAATTTCCAAATTCATTCTATGAGGCCAGCATTACCCTGATCCCAAAACAGGCAAAGGCCCCATCGAAAAGGAGAATTTCAGACCAATATCCCTGATGAACATGGATGCCAAAACTCAACAAAATCCTAGCCAACAGAATCCAAAAGACATTAAAAGGATCATTCACCATGACCAGGTGGGGTTTTTTCATGGGACAAAAGGGTGGCTCAATATTGGCAAATCAAAAAATGTGATAGAACACATTAACAAAAGAAGACAAGAACCATATGATCCTCTCAACTGATGCAGAAAAGGCATTTGACAAAATACAGCATTCTCTCTTGATTAAAACTCTTCAGAGTGTAGGGATAGAGGGATTATAACTCAATTTCATAAAACCCATCTATGAAAAGCTGACACCAAATATCATTCTTAATGGGGAAATGCTGAAAGCTTTTCCCTTAGGATCAGGAAAATGACAGGGATGCCCACTCTCACCACTATTACTCAACATAGTACTAGAAGTCCTAGCATCAGCAATCTGACAACAAAAAGAAATAAAAGGTATACAAATGGGTGAAGAAGAAGTCAAAATGTTCCTCTTCACAGACGACATGGTACTTTATGTGGAAAACCCAAAAGACTCCACCCCAAATTACTAGAACTCAGAAAGCAATTCAGCAATGTGGCAGGATACAAAATCAAAGCACAGAAATCAGTTGCTTTTCTATACACTAACAATGAAACTGTAGAAAGAGAAATTAAGGAATCGATTCCATTCACAATAACACCAAAAACCATAAGACACCTAGGAATAAACCTAAACAAAGAGGCAAAGGATCTATACTCTAGAAACTACAGAATACTTATGAAAGAAATTGAGAAAGACACAAAGAGATGGAAAACATTGCATGTTCATGGACTAGAAGAATAAACATTGTGAAAATGTCTATCCTGCCCAGAGCAATTTACACTTCAGGTGCCATTCCTATTAAAATACCATCGACATTTTTCACAGAGCTGGAACAAATAATCCTAAAATTTGTGTGGAACCAAAAAAGACCCTGAATTGCCAGAGGAATGTTGAAAAAGAAAACCAAAGCTGGGGGCATCACGTTACTTGACTTCAAGCTATTAATACAGAGCTGTGATCATCAAGACAGCACGGTACTGGCACAAAAACAGACACATAGATCAATGGAACAGAATAAGACTCCAGAAATGGACCCTCAACTCTATGATCAACTCATCTTTGAAAAATCAGGAAAAAATATCCAATGGAAAAAAGACAGTCTCTTCAATACATGGTGCTGGGAAAATTGGACAACGATATAGAGAAGAATGAAACTCGACCATTCTTTTACACCATACACAAGGATAAACTCAAAATGGTTGAAAGACCTCAATGTGAAACAGGAATCCATCAATATACTAAAGGAGAACATAGGCAAAAGCCTCTTCAACATCAGCCACAGCAACTTCTGTCAAGACATGTCTCTTCGGGCAAGGGAGACAAAAGCAAAAATGAACTTTTGGGATTCCATCAAGATAAAAAGCTTCTGCACAGCAACAGAAACAGTCAATAAAACTAAGAGGTAACCCATGGAATGGGAGAAGATACTTGCAAGTGACATTACAGATAAAGGGTTGGTATCCAAGATCCCTAAAGAACTTCTCATACTCAACACCTAAGAAACAAATAATCCAGTCAAGAAATGGGCAGAACACATGAACAGACACTTCTCTAAAGAAGACATACAAATGGCTGACAGGCACATGAAAAAATGTTCATCATCACTAGCCATCAGGGAAATTCAAATCAAAACCACAATGAGATACAACCTCATACCAAGTAGAATGGCAAAAAATAACAAGCCAGAAAACAACAAGTGTTGGCGAGGACGTGGAGAAAGGGAACCCTCTTACGCTATTGGTGGGAATGCAAGTTGCTACAGCCACTCTGGAAAACAGTGTGGAGGTTCCTCAAGAAATAGAGCTATTCTATGACCCAGCAATTGGACTACGAGGTATATACCCCAAAGATACAGATGTAGTGAAACGAAGGGGCACGTGTACTCCAATGTTCATAGCGGCAATGTCCACAATAGGCAAACTGTGGAAGGAGCCAGAATGCCCTTCAACAGACCAATGCATAAAAAGATGTGGTCCGTATATACCATGGAATATTACTCAGAGATCAGAAGGGATGAATACCCACTATTTGCATCAACATGGTTGGAACTGGAGGGGATTATGTTATGTGAAATAAGTAAAGCAGAGAAAGACAAGTATCGTATGGTTTCACTCATGTGCGGAACATAAGGAATATCGCAGAGACCACAGTGGAAGGGAGGGAAAATGGAATGGGAAGAAATTAGAGAGGGAGACAAAGGATGAGAGACTCTGTACTCTGGGACACATACTGAGGGTTACGGTAGGGAGGGTGTGGGGAATGTCATTTAAGGAGGGCCGGAGTTGTGATGAGAAGTGGGTGTTATACACAACTAATGAATCTTTGAACACTATATCAAAAACTCATGAAGTACTATGTGTTGGCTAACTGAAAATTTTAAAAGAGAGACTCACATGCATGATATTCACGCTGCCATTGAAAATCTTCACATAGGGCTTCAGGATGTTGAAGTGGAAGGCAGGTGTCAGCATGTGGCGGTGGCTGCTCCATTTGTCACCAGCACTCAGCAGAAGCCCATCCCCTAGCACAAGAAGCCACGAGGAGTGGGCAAGGGAAATGCCTTCCTCTGGGTCCCCAAGGTTGTCCCCAGTCCCCTTTACCCACAGTTACTCACCCAGCCAGGGCTTCAGAAAGTCGTAGAAGACCATGTCCTTAGGCACAATGGCAGCTGACATGAAGGAGGACCATCAGGAGAGGCACATTGGGTTTTGGGGGTAGCAGCTCCCACCAGGGGTCTCCATATTCCCTCCAAGCCCAGCATAGCAGGAATGGAAACAATGGCAGAGGAAAGAGAGAGGAGTGGGTAGGATGAAGGGGAACCAGACCAGGCTGCAGCATATAGCAGAACAAAGGCAGAGCCTACAGACACACCCCTATGTACTTGGATGCACCCTAACATGGCACAGCATGGTCCAACATGTTCAAAACACCCAAACACTAATCAGCACTCCAAAAAATGCCTTACAGGGACCTAGAACACCTCATGTGTCCCAGAGCCCTCTGACATCTCCTGCAAAAGCTGACATGGCCCCACCATGTGTTAACATGTCCTGACATGAAACAACGTGCATAACACACATTGACAGAACAAAACATGCTCTGACATGGACCCAAAGACAACCTGACACAACTTCAGTGTGACCCACAGGTTGTGAGACAGGACTGAAATATGACCCCACTAGGTGTGACACAGACATATCCTAAGACCTGCCCTGGACAAGACTCACATAAGGCCTCAGCATTTCTCAGAAGAAATCTGGGTCACAGACCTCAGACAAACCCCACACATGGCCCAGACATGACCAACAGGAGAACTGGGCATCTCAAATGGCATCTCGGACAAAAACCAGACAGACCCTACACATGATTCGAACATCCTTGGCCACAGCCAAGCCCCAGCCATGACTAAGGGCATCTTCACTTGATCGCAGGTGTAACTATATACCAGGTATAACCAAGCATAATGCATACCAGCTGTAACCACAAGGCAGGTGGAAACATAAATGTGACCAGATATGGTCATACAGCAGACATTGTATAATCACAACCTAGGCGTGAGCACACATGACTGCAGGTCTGGCAGGTTGGGGTGCAGGTGAGACAGAGACCATGGCATCTCTGCCACAGCCCCTCCTATCTGCAACTGGGTCACCAGCCAAGCTGGAAGCAGCACAGAAACCTCAGCAGTGACTAAGCTGTGGTCATGGTGTAAAGAGCACAGGCTTGATGCAGGTGGGGTGGAAGATGCAGATGACTGCATGTCAGGGACCCAGCCACCAGCGACACACATCCCCATAGGTGTACAGGAGACCTTCCTCTGAGCTCCGAATCTGGAGAAGAACGAAGAGGACCCAATTCACACTCCTTCTAGGTGGCCACAGGATAGAAGGACTTGCAGGGCAATGACCCACACCTGAGCCTCATGAATCCCCTCCAGCAGCCCAGCCTCCTATGGGATCCCTACCCAGACCATCCATATGACAACTGGGAATCCCTTGGTTTTAAGACCTAAAGGGGTCTTTCCCCATTTTGGATCCCAAACACTACGGTCACTGGCTTCTCTTCTATCCTCATTTTCCAGATAAGAGAACTGAGGCTCTGAACAATGAAGTCACTTGCCTACGATCTCCCAGGTACTGAGTGCATTCCTGAGATCTAAGGCCAGGTCTGTCTGAACCCAGAGCCTCTGTTCTTAGCCACTGAGCTGCTTTCAGCCCCAAAACAATAGTTCTGAGAACCTACACTTAACAAAAATAGGCAATCAGGTCCACAGTGATTGAATGAGAAATTGACCCTCGGGTGCAAGCCAAGAAAATTAAAGGGAATTATGCAACTTTTCCTGGAACTGTTAGGAATAAGCTGACTTTTCTATGGGGTTGCTTCTGACACTCATTTTTACCAGAATGAGAATGAAGCCATCACAGAGAAATTAGATTTTGTTTAAAAATGAACACAGATATTTGATGATGTTGTTTGAGACCTGAATCCAGCTGTGCCTGAAGACAAACTCCCTGGACTTCACTGTAAATAGATTTCCTTTCTCTGATTAGACCGCATAGGGTTAAGTTTCCACCACTCACAACTGAAAGAGACCTTGGCAGCCCGAGAAAACTGGGGGCCTTCCCAGAGTCACCCAGAATTTGGGTGTCAAAGCCAAGGTCTCTATTGGATGTTGCCCATTCCCCTGCTCAGTGTGGTGTGTCTGGAGGTGGAAGAAGCAGAAGAAAAGGGAAGGAGCCAGGCTGGGGTGGGGTCTCCTCAGGCAGATTCCTGGGGCCTGGAGCAGGAGGGCAATGAACTTGCAGTGGACAAGCTGTAGGACAGGGTGGAAGGAAACAAACCACCAGAATGTCTGTGGCTGTCACAGAAATAACAGCCCAGGTACTGAACCACCTGCCAACCCTCATTGCTCTGGCCCTAGGGATGGGTGGGAGTGAGGCCAGGCCCAGCAGGGGACCTCAGATGCTATGCATGCCCACAGCATCACCCTGCCTTTTGCTTTAAATTTTTTTTGGTCTTGTCACAGACCCAGGTCCAGTAACTCCTCCCCCAGGAAGTCTTCCAGCCTGCCCCAGCAGAGGCCTTGACTCTCCTCTGGGCTGCCACAGTCATCTCCCTCTGGCCAATTCCACACCTCACCAGTTTGGGGTCTCTCTGTCTAGATCCATCTCTTCAGGATTGGGGGTTCCTCGAGGACAGAGCCTTGCAGTGAGGCCTCTTGGGGCCCCAGTGGTGCCAAG
Source organism: Ursus arctos (assembly GCF_023065955.2). NCBI lineage: Eukaryota > Metazoa > Chordata > Mammalia > Carnivora > Ursidae > Ursus > Ursus arctos. Next base: position 26,270,106 of record NW_026622808.1, on the reverse strand, counting down.
AACACCAGGGTGGGGGCGGGAGAGCAGACAGCAGTGGAGGGGGGAGAGGGTGAGAAGGGGGGTGATGAATAGAAGAAGGGAAGAGGAAGATGGCTGAGAGGGAAGGGGGAGGAGAGGCCAGGGACCTGCAGGGGCTGCAGGGAAGCTTGGAGATGGAGGGGTTGGAACCCCTGGGGTGTGTCAAGGGGCCCACCACCACAAGGTCTGCATGAGTACCTGAGGCGCTGGTGACACTCCGGACCATGTCGGGGTGGCACAAAACGACCAGGGGCAGCATGGGGCCAAACCAAACCTTAAACCCCTGGGGGTAGGTGGCCACCAGCTGAGTTACGACCCTCAAGCCCTCCTCTGTGGAGGGGACCTACAAGCAAGAAAAGGGTCGTCACCTCCCCAGAAGGAACCATGGCAGGTCCCCCTGCAGTCTCTACGGTGCAGAGTATCCAGATTCTGCATGGATGGAGGGAATCTCTGCTTCCCTCTGCTCCTTCCCTCTGGGGATGATGGGTCCTGGAGGCCTCTCCACATCCCAAGGGTGCATCCCAGGTCACAGGGAGAAGACGTGCTTCTCTCTGCCCACAGAGAGGCTGACCTTGGCTTGAGAAGTGGGATTTTTCTGCTCCTGGGAGTGGTTCCAACCTCAGCGAGGTCCCCATGGTTGAGGTTTGTGGGCAACAGGGTAGACTCAGGACTCATACTGGGGCTCATTCCCACATCCTGTCATGTCCTGTCCAGTCCACACAGCCCCAAGCTCCCACATGGTGAAGACCTTCCAGTGCTGGCAGACCCCAGGGGACAGATGTGATCTCTGCTCATCAGTCAGGAGGGCAGCTCCTACCTATGAGCCCCTACTACCTGCCAAGCTGTGCATAGAGCATCCTGTCTGTGTGTCTATCTATCGATCTATCTATCTACCTATCTATCTATCTCTATTTCCCCTGAACTCATGGACTCTGATCAGTTGTGCCCTTTGCAAATGAGGACACCAGGCCCCTGCCCCAGTTGGAGAATTGGGGGCAGGGTTTGCTCCTGGGGACATATCCTCTCCAGTCCCTCTCCATCCCTCCAAGATATCCCATCCTGGTCTGACAAATACTCTTAGATGCTCCAGACAGGTGGACAGAAGGCATTTTCACCTTTTTGACTGCCCCCTGCTCCCCAGGGACCCTGAGGCACTTGATGAGGTTGGCCCAGAGAGGGAGAGTGATTCAGCCAAGCTCACATAGCACAAGAAACTAGGGGAGAGAAGAGTGACCCAGACCAGCCTCCAAGGCCAAGACCTGGAGGGGGAGTGGGAGCAGTAACTTGATAACATTCCTGCAACCCCAAGGGTTTCTTAAGAACATTCCAAGGCCCAGAATCTCAGGCAGACTTCACAGTGAGCCTCGGGAAAGCCCCCTATTCTGACCTTAGCTATAACAAGCAGTAAAATCACAGGAAGTCCTTCCCACAGCCGTGGTCCTCTTCCTGGCAGTTAAGGTGAGCTGTGCTCAGCCCTGAGCCTGCCTGGGGATGGGAGGAGCTAGCCGCTCATCCTTTGACCTTGACCATGGCAGGTGATGGCAAGTTTACCATCTATGTCATCAAACACTTATTTGTTGTGTCTGTTATAGGCCAGCCCCTGGATGGGCACTCTAGTGTCTGCTCCCCAGAGAACTATCTAGTTGGAAAGGTGGAACATAAGGAATTGGACAACTAACTCTTTAATTAAGCATGAGCAGATCCAAGTCAAAGGTCAATGTCTGGTGCCCTGGTGAGGACTCATAAAAGCTTCTGCAAGGGGAAGTGAGCGGTTATATTATTCAGTTTGGGCAATGAGCTCATTGGACAGTGAAGGGGAAGCTCAGAGGAAGCTGTCCTGGGGAAGGCTATGGGTGGGAAGCTTGACCCCTCTGTGTCGGGGTGGGGAGGTCATACCTAAGTCCTGTGGACAAGTGAACAGACACAAGGGAATGGGCCAGGCAGGCAGTGGACCCTGGACAGGCCCCTTAGAAGCTCTCCAGGTTAGCCATGGACCCTGGGAACCCCAGACTGTGCCTGTGCAGACCGCTATGGGAGCCCCTCAGAGGGACATTAATGTGGAGAAGAGAGGCAGGAAGCGGATACAAAACATGCTAAGGGTGGGAAGACAAAAATGTGCAAATGGTCTGGGATGGCAGAGTGGAAGACTGAGTGAGTAAAGAGGGGCTCCACTAGCCTCCCTGTTTCTCCCCTGACCCAGACCTCAGCCCAACCCCTGAGCCCCATTCCCAACCCTTCAGGAAGTCCATCCACACTGATACCCCAGACCTGTCTTCCCATCCACACTCACCAGGCCCGCGTGACCCCAAAGCCAGTTCCTCTTCGGGGGCTGCGAGAAACACCGGAGACGGCAGCAGATGTCATACAAGCTGTAGCTCCAGGCCAGGATGCGGGCCAGCAGCCAGGTGGCCCCAGCCAGCAGCAGGAGCAGCCATGGAGAGGCTGCCAGCTGCCCCAGTCCCAGCCAGGACAGGCTCAGCTGTGACATCCTGGGCAGAGCGGATAGAGGGTGAGCTCCTGAGACCCAGGAATGGGGCAGAAAGGTGAGATCCCTGGACTGCTCACAAACAGAGGGAGAGGCCGCAGGGTGGGAGGGACAGCGACAGGGAGGGGCAGGGACGGTGAGTCCTGGGAACTGGACAAATGGTGTGGGGGGCGAAAGGGGGAGGAGGATCAGGAGAATTCCATAGGAAGAGGTAGAGTGAGAGGGAGAAACAGAGAAACAGAGACAGAGTGAGAGATATTTAACCACCCACAGGTAGCCCCTCTTACCCTGGAACAGCCGCTCCCTGGAGCCACCCCCACCTTGGACAGCAACCTTTCCCACCCTGGGGCCAGAACACCCAGCCTGGTACCTTCAGTCAGGAACAGCTTAGCCACACAACCTCCTCTCCTCTCCTCTTGGGAAGTCTTTGCCTCTGGCCCCTGACCTAGGACTTATCGCCTGCCAGCTTACCACTTCCCCACCTGGCAGTAGCCCAAAAGGTAAGTGGGGGAGGGGGACTTGAGCTTGATGAAGAAAGTTTGGGCTCCGGTTGCTGAGTCAGCGCTGCCCTCGGTGGGGTGGGGGGGTTGAGGGATGGGCAAAGGTGACTCTAGGCCCCCAAGTTAACAGCCACCCCTGCCTTTTCAAAGTTGGGGTGTGGCAGGTAAAAACTTGAACTTGAGAGTTCAGGTGCCATAGAAACAGGGTTGGGCCAGGCCTTGTCCCAGTACATTTCCAAGGCTCTTCTCTATGTGTGATTCAAAACGGTGGCCTGTACCATTTCTCAGAAGACAATCAGGAAGCCTCTGGCCTCTGAACTGCACACCCTGGCAGGAGTTCAAGGCCTGCCTCCAAGCAGTCCAGGGCCTGGGTTGAGACATGACTACTGGGGGCAGGAACAAAGCAATGGGCCTGGCTGGGGATTACCTGTATCAGATTCAGGGGGTAAGGGGTCCAGCCCTCACCTGGGGCTGAAGAGGTAAGACTGAAGGGGTCCAGGAGAGGTGGGGCCCAGACAGAGGGAGCAGAGCTGGGAGACCCTGCATGGAGTTCTGCCCCGTCCTGGCTGTGACTGTGGGCTGTGCCAGCCCCCTGTGGCTCAGTCTTGCCATCTGGGAAATGGGGGTCAGATGAGGGCCTGAGATAAGGACAGAAGACAGTTCCAGAGGAAGGTGGAAAGGATCAGGCGCCTCCAAAAAGACAGAGGAGAAAGGGCTGACAACTGGTATTTGTGCTGCTGTGAGCCAGCATCCACATAAGTAAACCTACTCTTGCAGAAGACTGTATGTAAAGTGTGCCTACTGTGTGCTGGGCACCTCAAAAAGAATGCCTACAGTGTGTGGGAACTCTACATGAAGTGTGCTTACGATGTTCCAGGTACACTATATAAAGTGCACCCACTGTGTGCCACATACTCTCCACAATGTGCAAGTACTCTACACAAATCCTGTGTATGCCAGGTGGTCTACCCAAACCATGCCTACTGTGCTCTGGGTCCCTCCCTAAGGCATGCCTACTAAATGCTGGGTGCTCTACCTAAAGCACACTTACTGTGTGCTGGGTACTCTATGTAAAGTGCACCTACTGTGTGCTGGGGGTTCTACGTAAAATACACCTACTGTGTGCCAGGTGCCCTCATAGCTTTATGAGGCTTTATGTGAGCTTTATGACACACCTACCATGTGTGTCACATGTGTCACTTTACAGAAAGTGAGCCTAGTCTGTGGCAAAGTACTTTACATAAAACATGCCTACTGTGTGCCAGGTACTCTACATAAAGTGCACCTGTGATATGCTGTACACTCTACATATATCTGACTACGGTATGACAGGTGTTCTACATAAAGCATATCTCCAGAGTGCCAGACATACTCCATAAAGAGTGCCTGCTTTGTCCTAGGGGCTCCACAAAAAGCATGTCCACGGAGTGCCAGGTACCATGCACAAAATACTCTTTCTGTGTTCCTGGTGTTCTACAGAAAGAAAACCTACTGTGTGCCAGATGTTCTGCTAATGAGAGAATGCAGCACCCTCCCCTCAGCTCTCTGGGCCAGTGCCCTGGGATCAGGCAGAGAGACCCAGGAGATGACATCCACAGGAGGGAAGATACCTGTTTAACAGAAGAGAAAACTGAGGCTCAGAGAGGGCAAGCCACTAGCCCAAGATGCAGAGCTTGAAGGAAACCGTACCTGTCATATTCCCAACCCCAAGCCTTTCCCCTCTGCCATGCTTCTCCACGCTGTTCATAAGGGACAATGCCCTATGAATCCAGGGACATTTATGTGGTGGAATCTCAGGCAATGAGGTGACCCAGAGGGAGAACTCTTGAGACACTCATATTACCGGTAGATTAACCTCTCATATACAGGATACATCAACCAACAGATTTACTGTTCCCCTCTGGGCCCTTCCTTGGTCCTGTGCAGAATTGTCCATGGGGTGGTCTTAGGTGAAAGCCGACATGAGGGATGGGGCTCCTGGCAAAGCTACTGAGCAAGAGGATGAAGAAAGAGTCCTCCTGACACTCATAGGGTATTGGTGATGCCCCAAACTTCCCTCTCTCCCACTCCCATGGGCCAGGGGGTTCAGGTGACTGGTCCTAAAGCCCTCCGTGGAGTGGGTTGCACCACCACCCACCTGCCCTGCTTTTCCACCCTCTGCATGAAGGTAGACTTCCCCTGCTGGCAGATCCATCCACATATGGGTCAGGGGGCATGGCCAGAGTACGCTAATCCAGACAGAATCCTGGACACACAAGAGAAAGAGCCCCCAGGGCCCAGACGGGTTCAGCTCACTGTGCACCTACTGTACACCAAGAGTGGGCAGGCAGCTACTACAGGAATGGCATTTGCCCACATGAGCCACAATCTTGTTTTAAGTCCTGTAGATATATTCACTACTTTTCCCCACTCATTTCACAGGCTACAAAGCTGAGGCTGAATGCTTTTTTCAGCTCTTTCAGTGACTTGCCCAGAGTCCTAGAGCTGGTGGAACCAGGCTGTGCACCAGGCAGCCCCACTTCACCCTGGGTGCCCTGAGTGGCCGGACCATGCTCCTTGCATCTGCACGTGGACATTTCATTAGCACCACCTCCTAAGGTGGCAGTAATAGTCTTAAAAGATAATGCATATAAAACACGTAGGATAGAGGAAGGGCTTAATAAATGCCAGTCACTGTTACTGCTAGTGTTGTTGCTGTATAATTATCAAACAGCCCTGCTATATCACTTGCATGAGCTCATGTTTACAGAGGAGGAACCAGAGATTCAGACAGGGGAAGCAACTTGCTCCAGCCCCACAGCTGACGAGGTAAATATGACAGCACAGGTGACAGAAAAGCCTTGCACATAGGCAATGCTCATTGACTATCTGGGGAAAGATTTCCTGGAAAGGTTTGCAGCAATGAGCTCTAAGGATTGGCTACTCAGTGTGGTCCTCAGACCTCCAGCATAGGTATCACCTGAGAGCTTGCAGGAGATTCAGAGTCTTGCACCCCTACCCAGAAATATTGACTGCAAACAGCGTCTAAGTAGATCCTCAGGAAAACTGTTTCCTTCAAGTTTTCAGAAATGTTGCTTTAAGACCTCTGAGTCCACCAGGTTCTACAGGGAAGGTGGGGAGGGGAAAGGCTTCACTTCTCTGATTCCCAGGGTTGGGTTTGTTTTTTTTTTTCAGTTATAAAATAAGGAGAAAAATCTAAATCTCCAGGCGCTGTTCACATATCCATAAGTTTTTTAACATGTTTTGTGTGTTGTGCATATTTTAGGCACTGGGGATGCAGCAATGAGCACAGCAGACCCAGTCCCTGCTGTCACCGGACTCACATCTTATTGGGCCATGGGCAATGATCAAATAAATGATAAAGAACATATCAGTGAAAAGTGATGTGCCAGGGGTAAGGGTCCCAGGCCTTAGAGTGAACAGAGATCTTTAGAAGAGGATGAGTCACCAGGGTCAAGCATGGGAGACGGGTTACCCATACTGCACAAAAAGGCAAGTGGGTTCATGTTCTTTTGGCACTGGGGCTAAGAGCACCAACAGGCAAGATCACACAATTGACCAAGGCCAAGATAGGCAGCAAAATCTGCCCCATATTGAAGCCCTAAGCAGGTCTTGAACTTTCACCAGCCATGTCAAGGACTAAAACCCCAGCAGGTCTCTGCAGCATCATAACGGGAGAGTTTATCAGACCAGGGCTCCCCATGATCCCTGAGCCAGGAAGCCTCAGGTGGGTTCTTTTGGCTCTGAGCTCGAGGAGGCTGGAGCATCCCCAGTGTTTCTTATCCAACAAGATAAGTGTTTCTTATCCAATGTCTCAGCTGCTAAATCACACAGTTGGGCTTCTGGAATGTCCCCCAGCCAGCGTCGGAGGGAGGGCAACCACACACTGAGAAGCAGAGGCTGATCTTTCCACTCCCACCCAGAGCCAGGAAGTGGGCAAGTGCATGTCAGACCGGAGGTGGCAGTCACTCCGTGAGTCACCAGCTTTGGACACAGCCTGTCAGCCCTCTGAGCCTCAGTCTTCATATCTGTAAAGTGGGCATGATAAAACATCACAGAGCATTGCGAGCATTCTATCAGACAGTTCAGAGAGAGGGGAAAGCACCTTTCGAAGTGATGTGTGAAGAAAATTTTTCCATTTGTGACAACATGGATGGATGGATGGACCTTGAGTTCATTATGCTCATTGAAATAAGTCAGACAGAGAAAGACAAATACCATATGGTCTCACACGGAATCTTTAAAAAAATAAATGAACTCATAGAAACAGAGGACACATTGATGGTTGCCTGAGGCAGGGTGTAGGGAGTGGGTGAAATAGGTGAAGGGTTGAAAAGGTACAAACTCCATTTGTGAAATAAGTCAGTCCTAGGGTTGCAATGTATAGCTTCATGACTACAGTTAATAACACTGTATATGTATTTAAAAGTTACTAACAGAGTAGATCTTAAAACTTCTCATCACTAGAAAAAAAAATCCTGTAACTCTGGGTGGTGATGGATGTTAACTAGACTTATTCTGGTGATCATTTTGCGATATACACAAATATTAAATCATGTGTACATTGAAACTAAAATAATGTTACAAGTCAATTACATCTCGATAAAAAATTGACATATGAATATGGTCCCATCTACACATAAAGCTTATGAATGTGCGTATGGGTCCTTGTCCACACATTTATGCATATTCATTGAAAGAATTCTAGCAAAGTCTGGCCCAAACTGTGGGCCCCAGAAAGGTTTTGAGGTCCTGGATTCTGCACCCCAGGGAGGGGTGCTCCTACAGCCTGAGAGGAAAGAGTCCAGCGATGGCCGCTGTCCAGGTGCTGAAAGAGGCGGTGCCCCTCCCCACCTCGCTATTGCAACACACATGACCTCCACCTCTTGAAACATTTAGGCAGAAATGAAGCTCGGATCATGCCTCTCTTGGGGGGGAAACTTTTTTTTTCAGTTCCAAGCTTCAAGACCAGCTTGCCATCAAAGGGATCTTGGAGTTTCTTTGGGGTAACTTTGGATATTTACAACTAACGTGGTCTTCTAATGATAGTTTTCTTCAACAGAAGGTTGCCACATTTACCAATACTTAAATTTAACTTTTGTGACTAAAGCTTTTTAAATTTCAGAACGTGATGCAAAAAGAAAAGAGAAGGGAACAAATTAACCCTCACTGAGTACTGATGCTTTCCAGATATTGACTCAGTGATGTTGCACATGCTTGCTTATGCACTCTCCCCATCAATGTAATAAGGTAGCTATTACCACATGGTAATGGAACTGAGGCTCAGAGAGATCAACAATTTTCCCCAACCCACACAGCTAGAAAACAGCACACTGGGATTGTGATCTTGGTAGTACAACTCCAAGGTGTGCTGGATCAGGGTCATCTGACCCTCACTGCATTTAGTTATCTGCCACACCTTTCCTAAAAAGAGTGGTCTTGTCCTCTTGATCCAAGAGGGAGCTGAAGCTACCCACACCACCCCAAGAAGCAGAAAAGAAGAATGGGGAAATGGGACAGGCAATGTCCAGCCTTCTCTTCAGGAGGGTTTCCAGAATTAACAGGTACTCTTTGACTTTTCCTTATGGAACAGGGCATACTCAGCCAATCCAGTTTCAAGAAAAGCATTCAAATACTATCTGTATTTCAGCCTGCCGTGCACCTAACTAAAAGCTGAGGATTACAGGAAGGCAAAAAGGAACGTCAGGATACACAGCAGTCTCTGACACCGTCCATCCTGTTGACTACCAAAGCATCTAATATGTACTCTTCTTCCTATACAAGGAACACCCCCAGGGAAGTCAACCTCAAAGTGCACCAGCTCCCTCCATTTAGCCCAAGTTCCAGGGTCTCTGGGTGATGTGCTGTCCTCTCCCTTAAGCCCTGATGTGAGCTTTTTGTGGTCTGGGAACCTATACACTTAAAGGCAATTATCACCCTCAATACATTCAAGAGTGGAGCAATAACTGGATCGTGAGCATTAAAATTCCAACTGAGACTTCCTGTTCCCACTAATAGCAAGCTAGGTTATTTGGATTAAACTTCCAATTTTTCAAAAACAACTCTCACAGCTGGATACTTTTCCAATGTCTCAAATGAATACATGACCAGAAAAGACAGTAAAGAATTACAAAGACACCACTCAAATGAAAACAGAAACCTAGAGCTAAACAAACGTGAATTACAATTTTGCCCTTTTTGGTGAGAGGAGTGGAGGAGCCTGCAAGTGTGATCTCAGCTAGAATTTAAAGTGCCTTCCTTGGGGCGCCTGGGTGGCTCAGCCATTAAGCGTCTGCCTTCTGCTCAGGTCATGATCCCAGGGTCCTGGGATCGAGCCCCGTGTCAGGTTCCCTGTTTGGCTGGAAACTGCTTCTCCCTCTCACACTCCCCTTGCTTGTGCTCCCTCTCTCGCTGTCTCTCTCTGTCAAATAAATAAAATAAAACCTTTAAAGTGCCTTCCTGATCTTGGGCACCACAAGCCTTGAACTTCATTTAACATAATCCTCAATCAGCAAAGCTCCATGACTTCCTCCTTAGAGAAAGCTACCTTCTTCAGCTTCTACAAATGTTATTTCAAATATCATACCCAATACTCAGGCAAAGATAACCAGACACACAAGAACAACAACCCCACCAATGAAAACCAGCAAAACAACAGACTATATAACAGATACAGTGATTGCAATGATCAGACACACAGGATAAAGTATCTATATTTGTTATGCTGAAGTAAACATAGTAACTATAGAAACATAGCAAAGGACTCTGAGGTAAGAAAAGTTGGGGTATATTAGATAGGAACAGAGGTCAGGGTGATCAGACTGCAGCGCCACCATGGCTTCTCCTCTGTGACCCAGAGCCTCAAACATGCCCCTTAAGTCGGTCCTTAACCCTGGTCTCTCCCTTGCTCAAACACCTCCCATGACTCCTTATTGTCTACAGGATAAACTCCCTTATTGGGCTCTGGGAAAACCAGCACTCAACATGGGGGCCTGCGGTCAGCTGGAAAGGCTGTCAGGGTCTTGGGCTCAGACAGCAGCCTCCTCTCTACTCCTCCTCGCCCACCCCTGGGTTCCCACAGGTCCCAAGCGCCCCCTGCTGGTACTCAGTGAGGCTCCGGCAGAAGAGATGGCAGTTTCATTCCTGGGATTGTGCAAAGCGAGGCGTGTAGGGTCTGGGTAGATCCCAAGCCAGGAGCTGGCTGGTTACTGGGGGCCCGCGCTCAGCGGCTCCACGCGCAGCCAAAGCCCGCCCTCCGCGCGCAGGATGAGCTCCGGCTTCCTGCGCGGCTCCTCCTCATCTGGCAGCACCCGGAAGCGCAGCAGCGTGAGCGCCAGGACCACCTTCATCTCCGTCATGGCGAACGTCTGCCCAATGCAGTTTCTGCGGGCGGGAGTGGGGGCTCTGACACGCCAGGAACCCCAGCAGATCCCATCGCGCAGGGATGCTCGCAGCCCGGCCCGCAGGGATCCAGAAGGGGGCTAACCATGCCTGGGACCCCCATGTGGGCTTGCCTATCCCCTGAGCTTGGCTCAGACCCCAGCCCTGAACTCAGACCAGCAGACAGGGGGAAGAGGCTCTGCCCACACCTCGAACCCCTCGTTGGACCCACTCAATCCCCACTCCCCTCTGGAGGAGGGGAGAGAAGGAGAGCCATCCTCAATTTCCCCCCTTTCCCACCCCCACAGCCATGTCTGGGATCTCAGTCCCAGACCCCTGCCTCCACCACCCCATTCCCACCTCAGATACCCTCTGCGCTCACCTGGGCCCTGCAGAGAAGGGAATAAAAGCCAAGGGTGACCTCTCCTTGATGTTTTCTGGGTCAAAGCGAAAGGGGTTGTATACCTGGGGGCAGGGAGAGGCAGGGCTGCTGGATGGAGTTTCCCAAGCCAGCCAGCCTTGGAAGAGGCAAACTTGTGTCTGATGGGGGAAGGTGATGTCTGATTTGCTAGGTCAGAACCCTGCGCCCTCCCCAAGGTCCCCCTAAGGGAATAGACAAGGAGGAGGGTGGGCTGTGGGGATGGAGGGGGAGGCAGCACCTCAGGGTCTGGCCACACGGATGGGTTGTGGTGGGTCCCAAAAATACTAATGAGGCAGATAACACCTGTGGGAGAGGAGGGCCCAGTCAGAAAGAGTTTCCCCCAGCCTGACTGGCCCCTCTTTCTGCCCTTGAGGCTCCTCCCCCTGAGGCTGTGGGCACCTTTGGGGATGACCCGGCCATCTGGGAGCACAATGTCCTGGGTACAGCAGCGAGAGATGACTGTGACTGGGGGATGCAACCGCAGACTCTCCTTGATGCACATGGTCAGGAAAGGCAACTGGGCCAGGTCGTCCCTAAGGAAGCTCCCCAACAATTATCCAGGCAGCAAAAACAGAGACCCTTCCCCCCCAATCCCCTACTGCCCCTTGAGATCCTCTCTCCCTCTACCAAAATGAATTCCAGATGGATCAAATATCTCCAAACTTATTGAGTTCTGTACATTAAATATGTACAGCTTTTTGTATTCAATCATACCCCAATAAAGTGATTTTTTAAAAAGAAAAAGAAAAGCAGTATCACAGAAGTAGGAGAGAAAATTTAGGTGGGTGTTTTTAGATTTTCTGAGCAAAACACAACACCCAAAAGCCAACCATAAAAAGGTTTACAAATCTGCATAAAAATTACATATTGCTTATAGCAAGAGAGCAAAATCAAAAGCCAAATGACTCAGAATCAACAGAAACAGATCCAATGTTGTATCTATGATGGTACTAGAGATACTAGCTAATGCAATTAGAGGAGAAAAGAGGAGAGTAATGCAATCTGAAATGTAGGGGTCAATGTGTCATTTTTGGCAGGTAGTGATTCTATGCTTAGAAAGCAAAAAAGGAAAAAAGAAAGAAAGAGAATATGCCAGAAAACTTTTATAAACATTGAAGATAAAATAAGGGGATTGTATTCTTGTTCTTTAATCCCCTTCAAATTGTGTGGTGATTTAAATTTTTCACATCTGATATCGTTAAGTAATTCAAACTGGAAAACTGTAAAACACCACCCCTCTGATTCAACACCACTCATTTCCCACTCTTACAGTTTGCCTAGGTTCTTATTTTTTATTTATCCTTCCAGAGCTACTTTTTGCATTAAAATTTTTTTAGAGTACCATCTTTTTCATTCAACAGTAGAGCAATCTCTTCTTGTATATTTCCTGGGATTTGTGTCAAGAATAAAGGCATCCATATTCTGGAACTATAAAATAATTTCCCACAGTTTCCTCTGGAGTTTTTAAGACACTTTTATTTTTTGTTTTAAATATTTGATTCCATCTTGATGTTATATTATTACAAGACGTGAGAAGCAGATTAAATTAATGTTTTTCTGGACAGCTCCCCAGTTATTCCAAGAGCTTTTTAAAATGGGTGAAGGAGTCAAAAGGTAATAACTTCCAGTTATAAAATAATTAAGTCATAGGGATGTTATCTACAGCATTACATAGTTACTGTATTTTCATTAATAATACCTTATTGACTATAGTTAATAATACTGTAGGTAATCGCACTGTATTGCATATTTAGAAGTTGCTAAGAGAGTAGGTCTTAAAAGTTCTCATCACATGAAAAAAATTCCATAATTATATATAGTGACAAATATTAGCTAGACTAATTGTGGTGATCATTTTGCAATACATATAAATATCAACTCATTTGTTGTACACCTGGAAGTAATAGAATATATGTCAGTTATACCTCAATATTAAAAAGTGTTGGGAGTAGTCCCCCAAAACGTGCATAAGATGTTAAATTGACAAGGCAAGAAACAACAAATGTTGGCGAGGATATGAAGAAAGGGGAGCTCTCTTATGCTGTTGGTGGGAATGTAAGCTGGTACAGCCACTCTGGAAAACAGTATGGAGGTTCCTCAAGACGTTAAGAATAGAGCTATCCTATGACCCAGCAATGCACTATGAGGTATTTGCCCCAAAGATACAGATGTAGTGAAAAGAAGGGGCACATCCACCCCAATGTTCATAGCAGCAATGTCCATGATAGCCAAACTGTGGAAGGAGCCAGGATGCCCTTCAACAGGTGAATGGAGAAAGAAGATGTGATCCATATATACAATGGAATATTACTCAGCCATCAGAAAGGATGAATATCACCATTTGCATCAACACGGATGGAACTCAAGGGGATTATGTCAGGTAAAATAAGTCAAGGAGAGAAAGACAGTTATCATATGGTTTCACTTATTTGTGGAACATAAAGAATAGCATGGAGGACCACAGGGGAAGGAAGGGGAAAATGAAGGGGGGTGAAATCCAAGGGGAAGACAAACTATGAGAGACTATGGACTCTGGGAAACAAAACTGAGGGTTTTGGAGGGGAAGTGGGGTGACCGGATGGGTTAGCCTGGTGATGGGTATTAAGGAGGACACATATTGCAATGATCACTGAGTGTTATACACAAACAATGAATCATGGAACACTACATCAAAAACTAATGATGTACTGTATGGTAACTAACATAACATAATTTAAAAAAAAAAAGGAACCGAGATGCCCTTCAACAGATGACTGGATTAAGAAGCTGTGGTCCATATATACAATGGAATATTACTCAGCTATCAGAAAGAACGAGTTCTCAACATTTGCTGCAACATGGACGGCACTGGAGGAGATAATGCTAAGTGAAATAAGTCAAGCAGAGAAAGATAATTATCATATGATTTCTCTCATCTATGGAACATAAGAACTAGGAAGATCGGTAGGGGAAGAAAGGGATAAAGAAAGGGGGTAATTAGAAGGGGGAGTGAAGCATGGGAGACTATGGACTCTGAGAAACAAACTGAGGGCTTCAGAGGGAAGGGGGGTGGGGGAATGGGATAGACTGGTGATGGGTAGTAAGGAGGGCATGTATTGCATGGTGCACTGGGTGTTGTACGCAACTAATGATTCATCAAACCTTGCATCAGAAGCCAGGGATGTACTGTATGGTGACTAACATAATGTAATAAAAAAAACATTAAAAAAAGAAATGTTCATAAAAAGGGTAAATATGAAAAATTGGCAAAGATTTAAAATTCAATACAATAATACCATAGGTAAAGGTATGGGAAAGCTGGCAACATCAAGTTCAGCTGATAGGAACAGATTTGCAATAACTATTAAAATGACAAAAACTTGGGGCGCCTGGGTGGCACAGCGGTTAAGCGTCTGCCTTCAGCTCAGGGCGTGATCCTGGCGTTATAGGATCGAGCCCCACATCAGGCTCCTCTACTATGAGCCTGCTTCTTCCTCTCCCACTCCTCCTGCTTGTGTTCCCTCTCTCGCTGGCTGTCTCTATCTCTGTCGAATAAATAAATAAAATCTTAAAAAATAAATAAAGATAAATAAAATGACAAAAACTCAGAATGTCTTTGACTCAGTAATCGCTTTTCTGGAAATGTGCACTGGAGAGACATTCACATGTGTAAGCATGGGTCAGTGTTCACAGATGTTGATACCCCATGTTTATTTTAGCAAAAGGCTAGAAATGATCCAAATATCCACCAATGTGAGAGGTTTAGATAAATTATGGTACAGCCATTATGGTAGAATATTACACAGCAATCAAAAAGGAGAAATTAGGGCTCACAAGTCCTCTCACACACTGCAAGCTGAAAGGTAAATCAGCACAGAGTCTCTGTGCTGACTCTGGAAAGCAATTCAGCAATGTCTAGTATAATTGAGAATACTAACATGAGTGACCTCATAAAGGGATGAACCAAGTAAACTATGGACAGCTATGCAGCACACAGAAAGGAGTTGTAAGACACACCATCGAGTGAATAGAACAGTTACAAACTATGTATACAGAAATGCAAAATGTGTTAATTGACAAAAAGATGAGAGAGAGAGAGAGAGAGAGAGAGGATATAGATGATATAGATGATAGATAGATGATAGATAGATAGATAGATGATAGATGATAGATAGATAGATAGATAGATAGATAGATAGATAGATAGATGATAGATAGATAGATAGATAGATAGATAGATAGATAGATAGACAGATAGTTATGGAAAGACACATGACAAATCAATGAATCTAGAAACACCTAGGGAGACAGGAGGGGATTCAGCTAGGGGGTGGGGAGGACATCAGTGATAAACTGCAGTCTCCTTTATAATGTCTCAGGGCAAGAAGAACTTGTTCTCATCATTGTTTTTGTAATTCAAAACTACTTTCCCAAAACCCATGTTTGAGGAACAGAAAAGGTCCCAAAGACATTTTGCTACTGTATAGACCTTAATTGCCACTGGAGGCGGTAGGGAGACAGTTTTCATATAAACGTGGGTATAAGGATAGATGTCGTCTGAAAGGACACACAGGAAATCATTGACAGGAGTCACTCCTAGGGTGAGGATTAAGAAAAAAGTTCATTTCTATTATAAACCCTCTCTTTCTTTTAAAGATTTATTAGTTTATTTGAAGGGGGAGAGGGCAGGGAGAGGGAATCTTAAGCATGCTCCATACTCACCTTGGAGCCGGACACGGGGCTCAATCTCACAACCCCGAGACCATGACCTGAGTGAAAATCCAGAGTTGGATGTTTAACCAACTGAGCCACTCAGGTGTCCTGATTATAAATTCTTTTTAATACACCTTTTATTTTTTTTAACCAGGTGTACAGTTTTGTTTGAAATCTTGGTTGAAACAGCATAAAAATGTTTCTCTAGTCTACCTCACAGGACTGCTGTGCTGAATGAAGGCTTGGAGTGGAAAATACTACCTATAAGATGCCCCTCCAGTCCAGTGCCTACTCAACAGCCCCAAGCCCCTGGCCCGCCCCAGGCCTCAGAATCCCCTCCCTGGTCCCCATGTTACTGCTTGTCCTCTCCAGTATGTTCCCCATACTAGCCCTAGAAAGATCTTCCTGGTACCCAGATCTGACCAGTCCTCCTCCCACTCAAACAATTCCCACAGTTCCCCATTGCCCTGGCATTAACAACTGAAGCCAATGACATTGCTTCTAAAGTCTCCCGCAGGGGCGCCTGGGTGGCGTAGTTGGTAAGCGTCTGCCTTCGGCTCAGGGCGTGATCCCAGCATTCTGGGATTGAGCCCCACATCAGGCTCCTCCACTAGAGCCTGCTTCTTCCTCTCCCACTCCCCCTGCTTGTGTTCCCTCTCTTGCTGGCTCTCTGTCTCTGTTACATACATACATACATACATACATACATACATACATACATACATACATAAAATCTTTAAAAAAAAAAAAAGTCTCCCGCAACCAGGCTTTGCTGCCATTCCCCAGCCACATCACCTCCCCGGGAGTCAGTGTCTCCTTCTCTTTTTCTTTCTTCTCCCCCTGTGTGTCTGCCTGTCTGCCTCTCTTTCTCTCTCTCTCCTTCCCCTCTTCCCTTCTCTATTTCTCTGTCTCTCTCTTTCTCCCTCCCTCCCCCTTTCTTCTCCCTTTCCCTCTTCCCTTCCTCCACTCCTCTTCACTTTTGCCCACTCTGTCTTCTTGAACTAACTGTACCCCAACTACACCCAAATATCTACTAATCATCACTCAGGGTCTCAGCAGAGGCACTCTCTCTACCCGTAGGCTTGCCTTTCATACTCTCCACCCTAGTCCAGCCAATGTGGACCAGAAGCGTCCTGACCTGAGACAATTCCCCCACCAGTCTGGGGCTCTTGGAAGGCAAGGGCCAGGGCTGGGTCCTTCTTGGGTCTCCAGGACACAGAATGAGCTAGTAAGAATTGGAGAAGGTACAGAACTGGGAACAGAAAGGCAGTGTGTCAGTGTCCTCTGAATGGGGGCTGGATAGATGAAGACTCAGGAGTTCCTGGACAAGAATTAAATGATTTTAGAACTATGTATCCCAAATGAATCCTGGACTGAACAATATGGAAGGAATTAGAAGGCAAGAGAGAAGCAAACATATAGGGAGTGAAGATGTTCAGGGAAAAAAAATGTGATTTAAGAGGAAAGTAAGAGAATGGAGTGAAAGTTCACTTACTGAATATGTACTAAGTGGCATCATCTGCCTTCATACATTGTCACTAATTCTCTCAGCAGCCCGGATCTTTCTCACTTTCCCCTACTCTCCAGGCTGGGTACAGACCCTGCCTCTGAGCTCTACTCCTATCCTCACTACGCAATAATGACAGAATTAACCAAAAGATTCGTCCCCTTCCCCAGCTGGGGAACAAAGCCAATGACAGAAGTTCAGGAAAAACCATAAGGATCTGCACTCACCATTCAATCTCTTGAGGCTCACGGTCCCTCAGGAGCTCTTGCACCTCCTGCCGGCAGCGCTCCTGGTATTCTGGGTGCTTTGCAAGGTTGTACAGGACCCAGGAGAGGCCACTGGCTGTGGTGTCATGGCCTGAGAGGCAACCAGACATGCTTGGGTCCCTGGGCTTATTCAGCACCAGAGGGTGGACAACACCCTTACTTAAAGACCTCAAGGGAGGATGGGGAAGATGGGGTGGGATGGGGTGGTCCAGGGCCAACCCAGCAAGTCCCTGGGATTGAACAGACCCCTGCCCCCCCCATAGTCCCACACAGGGATGCTCACCCTCAAACATAAAGGTGTCAGCTTCAGCTCGGATGTCCTCGTCTGACAATTGTTTTCCATCTTCATCCTGAGAGAAATAAGACAGCCACGTACACACACACACACCAAGTCACATCAGCTCTGAGAGCTGCTGAGCCTAACCTGATACATCCAGAACCCCAAGCCCAACCTGCATTCTTACACCTCTTTTGCTCACTATCATCGGAGACCCCACTCCACAGTCCTCCTTCTTGGACTCTTTCCCTCCTGCTTTGTCCCTGGTTGGAGGAATCAATGATCCATAAATATTTTCATGTTTCTACATGATGAGGACTTTCTGGAAAAAAGTTACTGACAACCTGCATTGCAGGAGATTGAATGACAACTTCCCTTGGAAGTTAGAGATTGAGCATTGCTCCAGAGCCACTTGCTCACATTCTACAATAGTAAATCCAGAGATTCCTCATCTCCCCTGGCGATAAGCCAACAGAAGCTGTAGACTTTGCCTTCTCCATGAAGAGGACTTCTTTGTCCTCCCAAACTCTCTCTCTCTCTGTCTCTCTGTCTCTCTGTCTCTCTCTGTCTCTCTCTCCCATGAGTGCGCGTGCACACACACACACACACACACACACACAGAAGAAGAAGGGGCAGCTGTGTCAGCCGTCCTTCATAAGTTCCAAGATTCATAATGTAGAGTTACCTCTCCTGTGATGGAAGCATGGCTGCATGGAAAGATTAAAGCATCATGTAACTCTCAGAAGAATTTTAGAATGAGGAACCACGCCTACAATTCTACTCTGGCTACCCTTACTTCTGTGAGCAATAATTGGGCTTCTCTGAACTAGGGTTCTGGTGTATAAATAAACACACACACACACACACGCACACTAGACGACCTTATTAAGTAGAATAAAATCTCAGGCCCTTCACAGTTTCAGACTTAGCAGTCCCCTGCAGACTGCATTCTACATAGTCATCTCTAAAACATATCCCTAATCCATTCCTCCCTTCCTCAAGCAACTTCCATGGCTCCCCAGTGCCCTCTGGATCAAGTCTGAGTTCTTCAATCTGAAATTTGAAATCAAGGTCCATTCTACCTCTTGAATTCAGATCCCAGAGAAACCCACCTTGGTCAGCAGGAGGACATCAATGAAGTCCAAAGTCTTGGTCTTAGCCTTGGCCTGGAGAAAGTCATCAACACCCTGATCGGGGAGAGTGCGGCGCCGCTCCTGGATGACAGCATCTGTGAAGTTATGCACCAGGCGGCAGGCTCTGCGGAAGCGCTGTCCATCCGGGGTGAGGTAGTACAGGAAGTCCATGTGCACGAGGATCTGCTGATGGCGTTTTGCCACAAGGGCACTGAGATCCAAGATGGCAGCAATATATTCACTAGGCTTCCTGCAGGATGAGGACATGAAGGGATGCAACAACTCACCTCACCTGAAAACTGAGAAAACGCCTCCCACCAGAGCTGGGAGCTACCTCCCATCAGAAAACTGACCAACCAGGTGGCCCCACAGGTACATGGTGGGGATGAGCCAGGAGATGTGACTCTCCAGACTTCCTTCTCTCCCTGATTCCATTTCTGTGAGCTGTGCCCATGCCCCAGGCACCCTATCCCAGCCAAGACATTACGTTTTTCTTCTCTCTCTCCATACCATTCAGACTTTACCTTCTCTTAGTTGGTCAGTGGATCCAGGCCCCTCCCTACTCTTGCATTCAAGTTCAATACCATCCAATGTCTACACAACAATTGGTCTTCCCTAGAGTCAGATGTCCAAGAACAGCTTTGACCATGACCTTCATCTGCTCAACACCTTCCAGGCCTCCCTGCAAACTGCAGGATAAAGTTCACATGCCTTTGCCTGGATTTTGAAAGTCCTTAAGGTACAGCCCCTGCCAACCCATCCAACCTCATTCCCAAGGCAGCTCCTCACTATGGCACATGCTTTGCTCATCGTGGCCCCCTGGCCTTTATCAAACTTTTCTACCTATCCAAAAGAATCCCTCTTTCTCTTTCCCTTCCTTGTCCTTTAACGTCTAGCTCTGATCCATTACATCCAGGAAGTCCTTTCTAATTCTACTGAGAAGTCCTCCCTTCCCCATCCACTCCTTTGGGCCTATGGCTTATGTTCCCATGCCCAGGGCAGAGACTCACTCCTGGCAATTGCTGTCAAAACTGAAGACACATTTCTGCAGACTATCCAGGGTCATGAGGCTGATGTGTTCAAACATGTCCAGATGGGTGCTGCCCTCTGACACCAGGCGCTTCCATTTGGCCTGGGAAGAGAAGGAGGCAGAGCGGGGGATGGAAACTGCCTCCCCTGAAGCCCTCCCCAACACCAACCAACAAGATGGAATCCCCCAGACCCAGCCTTCTGGCCCCAGGCACACATCCCCAAGGAGGACCAAGCTTGGGTAGAAGTAGAGCCTGTTACTATTAAGACCCATGGCTGAGAGTCAAGAGATTTGAGTTCAAATCCTGGCTCTGCCTCATATACTATATGTGCCTTTGGTCAACTCATTGCCCTCTCTGGGCTTCACCTGCCAAAACTTCAGTAACAGTGAAGACGACTTGTCTGGTGTCAAATAAACCAGGTTGGAATGCCAGCTCCACTTATGAGCTCACATGCTAGCTGTGTGTGTGGGCAAGCTCCCTAGCCTCATTTTAATCACCTCTAATGGATAGGATTAACTCTGCCTCATAGAAAATCAAATGACACACCATATGTCATGGTATGTGCACATCCTTTCTAGCAATAGTAAGTGCTTAATGTTAGCTTTCATCATTTTCATTGTTATAAGTTAAGAAAAAGTCCTTTTTTGAGAAAGGTAGTCCATGGGCCCTGAGTACCCATGCACATTCTTGCTGGTATGCCCCCCAAAATGCAAGGCCTTTATGTTCTATACTTGAGCTATTTCTCTGAGTTGTGTTTGAAGGATACCCTTGAAGGAGAAGGTAAGGTTTCCCCCTGAACAGATGACAGGCTTTCTTCTAATTTCAAAAAAAGACAAAGAGTCCCTAAACCTAGTTACCCCTCCCCTGTCATGCAACATACTGCATAAGCATTGAAGCCCACCTGTGTTATCCTCATGGGATTTGGTGACTTAGAACACAAATCAAGAAACAACTGTGCTTATTGCACCATGAGTAATCAACTATCGTTTGTCTCTGACACAGGAGTCTCCTGTCTTCTGCAAGAATCCACAAAACAATAACAATCTCACTCCTCAGCTTGCAAGTGCAAAAAAACCCCAGGCACTTTACAAAGCCCCCACCTCCACTTCTTCACTTCCCTATATCCATACCCTCTGCAATGTGATTTTTCAGCACTTTCCATTAAGAGATGGAGCCTCGTTCACTACCTTTCGATTCTACGCTGGCCTTTTGCCTTACTTTGACCAATAGACCATGGTGAAAATGATGAAGTGATCTCCCTAAACCTAGATCTGAAGAAGCATTGTAGCTTCCTCTCATTTTCTTGGAACCCTGCCTCAGCAACATGGACAAGCCTGAGATGCCTTCTGGAGGGAGAGAATCACATAAAAGGAAGTTCAGTTGTCCAAGCTGAGACTATCCTAGATCAGCCTGCAGCCAGACAAACCCCAAACATGTGAGAGCCCAGATCTGCAAAGTATATACCTGACCACAGCGTGTCACAGGTACATGTGACCCCATCCATGTCCAGAAGAGCCAGCCAATTGACTCACAGACTTGTTAGCAGTAATAAACCCTCACTGTGTGAGACCAATGAGCTTGGAAGGGGCTCATTAATTCAGTAATAACTACTGTGTGATGTTCATGGATATTCAACTGTGTCTCATGTTCCAAGGCTTCTTTGCAAGGGAAACATAGAAACTAACACCTTCTGGGCACCTACTATGTGCGAGGAACCTGACTATACTACATTATCTTGAACACTCTGAAACGTGGAGACCATTATTCCCATTTTACAGCTGAGAAATTGAGACTCAGAGAGCAAGAGCAATGACCCCAAAGCTAACCTAGAAGAGCCAGTATTCCAGGCAAGATGTCACAGAGGCCTCATCACCCCCAAGGCTTCAGCTGGGACCCTGGGTTCAAGAGACTCACATGCATGATATTCACGCTGCCGTTGAAAATCTTCACATAGGGCTTCAGGATGTTGAAGTGGAAGGCAGGTGTCAGCATGTGGCGGTGGCTGCTCCATTTGTCACCAGCACTCAACAGAAGCCCAGCCCCTAGTAGAGGCAGCCATGAGGTGTGGGCAAGGGCAGTGCCTTCCCCTGGGCTCCCAAGGTTGTCCCCAGTCCCCTTTACCCACACTTACTCACCCAGCCAGGGCTTCAGAAAGCTGTAAAAGACCTTGTCCTTGGGTGCAATGGCAGCTGACATGAAGGAGGACCATCATGGTTCATAAGAGGGGAAGGGTAAGTGCTTTGGGCTTGGGGGTAGAAGCTCCCACCAGGGGTCTGCACACCTCCTCCAAGCCCAGCATAGCAGGAATGGGAACAAGGGCAGAGGAAACAGAGAGGAGTAGGGAGGTGAGGGGGGAGACCAGACCAGGCTGCAGCACAGAGCAGAACAAAGGCAGAGCCTGCAGACACACCCCCCATGCACTTAGATGCACCCTAACATGGCACAGCTCCTACCTGGTCCAATATGTTCAAAACACCCAAACACTAATCAGCACTCCAAAAAATGCCTTTACAGGGACCTAGAACACCTCATGTGTCCCAGAGCCCTCTGACATCTCCTGCAAAAGCTGACATGGCCCCACCATGCATTAACATGTCCTGACATGAAACAACGTGCGTAACACACATTGACAGGACACAACATGCTCTGACATGGACCCAAAGACAACCTGACACAACCTCAGTGTGACCCACAGGTTGTCCGACAGGACTGAAATATGACCCCACTAAGTGTGACACAGACATATCCTAAGACCTGCCCTGGACAAGACTCACATAAGGCCTCAGCATTTCCCAGAACTCTGGGTCACGGACCTCAGACAAACCCCACACATGGCCCAGACATGACCAACAGGAGAACTGGACATCTCAAATGGCATCTCGGACAAAAACCAGACAGACCCCACACATGCCACAGCCAAGCCCCAGCCATGACTAAGGGCACCTTCACTTGATCTCAGGTGTAACTATATACCAGGTATAACCAAGCATAATGCATACCAGCTGTAACCACAAGGCAGGTGGAAACATAAATGTGACCAGACATGGTCATACAGTAGACATTGCATAATCACAACCTAGGCGTGAACACACATGACTGCAGGTCTGGCAGGTTGGGGTGCAGGTGAGACAGAGACCATGACATCTCTGCCACAGCCCCTCCTATCTGCAACTGGGTCACCAGCCAAGCTGGAAGCAGCACAGAGACCTCAGCAGGGACTAAGCCGTGGTCATGGTGTGTCTACCTGGAGCAAAGAGCACAGGCTTGATGCAGGTGGGGTGGAAGATGCGGATGACTGCATGCCAGGGACCCACCCACCAGCAGCACACATCCCCATAGGTGCTTGCCAGGTCCTGTGTGTACAGGAGACCTTCCTCTGAGCTCTGAATCTGGAGAAGAACAAAGAGGACCCAATTCACACTCCTTCTAGGTGGCCGCAGGATAGAAGGACTTGCAGGGCAAAGACCCAAATCTGAGCCCCATGAATCCCCTCCAGCAGCCCAGTCTCTTCCTGGGATCCCTCCCCAGACCATCCATATGACAATTGGGGTCCCCTGGTTACAAAACCAAAAAGGGTCTTTCCCCATTTTGGATCCCAAACACCACGTTCACCTTGCTTCTCTTCATCCTCATTTTCCAAATAAGACAACTGAGGCTCTGAACAATGAAGTCACTTGCCTACAATCTCCCAGGTACTGAGTGCATTCCTGAGATCTAAGGCCAGGTCTGTCTGAACCCAGAGCCTCTGTTCTTAGCCATTGAGCTGCTTTCAGCCCCAAAACAATAGTTCTGAGAACCTACGCTTGCCAAAACCAGACAATCAGATCCACAGTGATTGAATGAAAAACTGGGGCACTTGGGTGGCTCAGTCAGTTGAGCCTCTGCCTTCAGCTCAGGTCATGATCCTGGGGCCCTTGGATTGAGTCCCACATCCAGCTCCCCGCTCAGCAGGGAGTCTGCTTCTCCCTTTCTCCCTGCCCCTTCCACCTGCTCAGGCAGTCTCTCTCTCCCTCTCTCTCTCTCTCTCTCTCTCTCAAATACATAAAATCTTCTTAATTAATTAATTAAAAATTGACTCTGAGATGCAGGCCAGGAAATTAAAGGGAATTCTGCAACTTTTCCTAGTACTGTTGGGAATAAGCTGACTTTTCCACTGAGGTTGAGCCTCTGGAACTCATCTTTACAAGAATGAGAATGAAGCTATCACAGCGGAAAACAGAACCAAAAATAAATAAATAAAAACAGATTTTGATGATGTTGTTTGAGACCTGGATCCAGCCATGCCTGAAGACAACATCCCTGGGTTTCACTGTAAATAAGTTTCCTTTCTTTGATTAGACCACATAGGGTCGAGTTTCCACCACTCACAACTGAAAGAGACCTTGGCAGCCCGAGAGAACTGGGGGCCTTCCCAGAGTCACCCAGAATTTGGGTGTCAAAGCCAAGGTCTCTATTGGATGTTGCCCATTCCCCTGCTCAGTGTGGTGTGTCTGGAGGTGGAAGAAGCAGAAGAAAAGGGAAGGAGCCAGGCTGGGGTGGGGTCTCCTCAGGCAGATTCCTGGGGCCTGGAGCAGGAGGGCAATGAACTTGCAGTGGACAAGCTGTAGGACAGGGTGGAAGGAAACAAACCACCAGAATGTCTGTGGCTGTCACAGAAATAACAGCCCAGGTACTGAACCACCTGCCAACCCTCATTGCTCTGGCCCTAGGGATGGGTGGGAGTGAGGCCAGGCCCAGCAGGGGACCTCAGATGCTATGCATGCCCACAGCATCACCCTGCCTTTTGCTTTAAATTTTTTTTGGTCTTGTCACAGACCCAGGTCCAGTAACTCCTCCCCCAGGAAGTCTTCCAGCCTGCCCCAGCAGAGGCCTTGACTCTCCTCTGGGCTGCCATAGTCATCTCCCTCTGGCCAATTCCACACCTCACCAGTTTGGGGTCTCTCTGTCTAGATCCATCTCTTCAGGATTGGGGGTTCCTCGAGGACAGAGCCTTGCAGTGAGGCCTCTTGGGGCCCCAGTGGTGCCAAGAACACCAGGGTGGGGGCGGGAGAGCAGACAGCAGTGGAGGGGGGAGAGGGTGAGAAGGGGGGTGATGAATAGAAGAAGGGAAGAGGAAGATGGCTGAGAGGGAAGGGGGAGGAGAGGCCAGGGACCTGCAGGGGCTGCAGGGAAGCTTGGAGATGGAGGGGTTGGAACCCCTGGGGTGTGTCAAGGGGCCCACCACCACAAGGTCTGCATGAGTACCTGAGGCGCTGGTGACACTCCGGACCATGTCGGGGTGGCACAAAACGACCAGGGGCAGCGTGAGGCCCATCCACAACTTAAACCCCTGGGGGTAGGTGGCCACCAGCTGAGTTAGGACCCTCAAGCCCTGCTCCGTGGGGGGGATCTATAAGCAAGAAAGGGTCGTCACCTCCCCAGAGGAACCATGGCAGGTCCCCCTGCAGTCTCTACAGTGTAGAGTATCCAGATTCTGCATAGATGGAGGGAATCTCTGCTTCCTCCTGCTCCTTCCCTCTGGGGATGATGGGTCCTGGAGGCCTCTCCACATCCCAAGGGTGCATCCAAGATGAGAGGGAGAAGACATGCTCTCTGCCCAAGGAGAAGCCGACCTTGGTTTGAGAAGTGGGATTTTCTGCTCCTGGGAGTGGTTCCAGCCTCAGCCAGGTCCCCATGGTTGAGGTTTGTGAGCAACAGGTGGACTCGACTCGTACTGGGGCTCATTCTCACACCCTGTCACGTCCTGACCAGTCCACACAGCCCCCAGCTCCTCACATGGTGAAGGGTCTGCAGACCTTCCAGTGCTGGCAGACCCCAGGGGACAGATGTGATCTCTACTCGTCAGTCAGGAGGGCAGCTAATACCTATGAGCCCCTACTGCCCTCTAGGCTGTGCATAGAGCATCCTGTCTGTCTGTCTGTCTATCATCTATCTATCTATCTATCTCTTCCTATCAATCTCCCCTGAACTCATGGACTCTGATCAGTTGTTCCCTTTGCAAATGAGGACACCAGGCCACAGCCCCCAATTGGAGAACTGGGGGCAGGGTTAGCTCCTGGGGACATATCCTCTCCAGTCCCTCTCCAGACTCCAGGATGCCCCATCCTGGCTGACAAATACTCTCAGGTGCTCCAGACAGGTGGACAGAAGGCATTTTCACCTTTTTGCTGCCCCCTGCTCCCCAGGGACCCTGAGGCACTTGATGAGGTTGGCCCAGAGAGGGAGAGTGATTCAGCCAAGCTCACATAGCACAAGAAACTAGAGGAGAGAAGAGTGACCCAGACCAGCCTCCATGGCCAAGACCTGGAGGGGGAGTGGGAGCAGTAACTTGACAACATTCCTGCAACCCCAAGGGTTTCTTAAGAACATTGCAAGGCCCAGAATCTCAGGCAACCTTCACAATTAGCCTCGGGAAAGCCTCCCATTCCGACCTTAGATATAATAAGCAGTAAAATCACAGGAAGTCCTTCCCACAGCCGTGGTCCTCTTCCTGGCAGTTAAGGTGAGCTGTGCTCAGCCCTGAGCCTGCTTTGGGTTGGTAGGAGCTAGCTGCTCATCCTTTGACCTTGACCATGGCAGGTGATGGCAAGTTTACCATCTATGTCATCAAACACTTACTTGGAGTGTCTGTTATAGGCCAGCCCCTGGATGGGCACTCTAGTGTCTGCTCCCCAGAGAACTATCTAGTTGGAAAGGTGGAAGATAAGTAACTGGAAAATTAATTCTTTAATTAACCATGAGAAGACCCACATCAAAAGTCAACATCTGGGGTGCAGGAGAGGGATCAAGGAAAGCTTCTGCAAGGAGAAGTGAGTGGTTAACTTTATTCAGGTTGGGTAATGGGCCCATTGGGACATCTTAGCAGGGAAGAGGAAGCAATCCTGGGGAGGGGTGTGAGTGGGAAGCTTGACCCCTGTGTGTCAGGGTGGGGAGGTCATAGCTAATGCCTGTAGACAAGTGAACAGACACAAGGGAACGGTCCACGAAGGGAGTGAACCCTGGACAGGCCCCTGAGAAGCTCTCCAGGGTAGCCATGGGCCCTGGGAACCACAGGACTGTGCTTATGCAGCCCGCCATGGGAGCCCCTCAGAGGGACATTAATGTAGGAAGAAGGCAGGAACTGGGTACAAACAGGCTAAAACTGGAAGAACAAAAATGTGCAAATGGTCTGGGATGGCAGAGTGGAAGACTGAGTGAGTAAAGAGGGGCTCCACTAGCCTCCCTGTTTCTCCCCTGACCCAGACCTCAGCCCAACCCCTGAGCCCCATTCCTGACCCTTCAGGAAGTCCATCCATGCTGATACCCCAGACCTGTCCTCCCACCCACACTCACCAGGCCCACGTGACCCCAAAGCCAGTTCCTCTTTGGGGGCTGCGGGAAGCACCGGAGACGGCAGCAGATGTCATACAAGCTATAGCTCCAGGCCAGGATGCGGGCCAGCAGCCAGGTGGCCCCAGCCAGCAGCAGGAGCAGCCATGGAGAGGCTGCCAGCTGCCCCAGTCCCAGCCAGGACAGGCTCAGCTGTGACATCCTGGGCAGAGCGGATAGAGGGTGAGCTCCTGAGACCCAGGAATGGGGCAGAAAGGTGAGATCCCTGGACTGCTCACAAACAGAGGGAGAGGCCGCAGGATGGGAGGGACAGCGACAGGGAGGGGCAGGGACGGTGAGTCCTGGGAACTGGACAAATGGTGTGGGGGGCAAAAGGGGGAGGAGGATCAGGAGAATTCCATAGGAAGAGGCAGAGTGAGAGGGAGAAACAGAGAGAGAGTGAGAGATATTTAACTACCCACTGGTACCCCTTCTTACCCTGGGACAGCCGCTCCCTGGAGCCACCCCCACCTTGGACAGCATCCTTCCCCACCCTGGGGCCAGGACACCCAGCCTGGTACCTTCAGTCAGGAACAGCTTAGCCATACAACCTCCTCTCTTCTCTTGGGAAGTCTTTGCCTCTGGCCCCTGACCCAGGGGACAAGGCTGCAGAGGCCAGTCTAAGCCAGCCAATCCCCGCCTGCCTGCTTACCTCCTCCCCACCTGGCAATGGCCCAAATGGTAGGTGGGGGAGGGGGACTTGAGTGTTATCAGAATAGTTTGGGCACTGGATCCTGAGAACTCAGCACCTCCCACGTGGGGTACGGGCTCAGTTGGGGGATGGGCAAAGGTGACTCTGGACCCCCAAGTTAACAGCCACCCCTGCCCTTTCAAAGCAGGGGTGCAGCAGGTAAAAGCTTGACCTTGAGAGTTCAGGTGCCATGGGAACAGGATCAGGCCAACCTCCTCCCAAAATGTATCTAGGGCTCCCCTTCACATGTGATTCAAGAGGGTGGCCTGCACCATTTCTCAGAAGACAATCAGGAAGCCTCTGGCCTCTGGACTGCACACCCTGGCAGGAGTTCAAGGCCTGCCTCCAAGCAGCCCAGGGCCTAGATTGAGACATGACTGCTGGGGGCAGGAACAAAGCAATGGGCCTGGCTGGGGATTACCTGTATCAGATTCAGGGGGTAAGGGGTCCAGCCCTCACCTGGGGCTGAAGAGGTAAGACTGAAGGGGTCCAGGAGAGGTGGGGCCCAGACAGAGGGAGCAGAGCTGGGAGACCCTGCATGGAGTTCTGCCCCGTCCTGGCTGTGACTGTGGGCTGTGCCAGCCCCCTGTGGCTCAGTCTTGCCATCTGGGAAATGGGGGTCAGATGAGGGCCTGAGATAAGGACAGAAGACAGTTCCAGAGGAAGGTGGAAAGGATCAGGCGCCTCCAAAAAGACAGAGGAGAAAGGGCTGACAACTGGTATTTGTGCTGCTGTGAGCCAGCATCCACATAAGTAAACCTACTCTTGCAGAAGACTGTATGTAAAGTGTGCCTACTGTGTGCTGGGCACCTCAAAAAGAATGCCTACAGTGTGTGGGAACTCTACATGAAGTGTGCTTACGATGTTCCAGGTACACTATAT
Organism: Ursus arctos; assembly: GCF_023065955.2. NCBI lineage: Eukaryota > Metazoa > Chordata > Mammalia > Carnivora > Ursidae > Ursus > Ursus arctos. The sequence continues at coordinate 26,241,455 of NW_026622808.1, read as the reverse complement.
AAAGTGCACCCACTGTGTGCCACATACTCTCCACAATGTGCACCCACTGTGTGCCAAGTACTCTACACAAATCCTGTGTATACCACCCATTCTACCTAGAGCATGCCTACTGTGCTCTGGGTCCCTCCTTAAGGCATGCCTACTAAATGCTGGGTGCTCTACCTAAAGCACACTTACTGTGTGCTGGGTACTCTATGTAAAGTGCACCTACTGTGTGCTGGGTGTTCTATGTAAAATACACCTACTGTGTGCCAGGTGCCCTCATAAAGCACACCTACCATGTGTCAGGTGCTTTACAGAAAGTGAGCCTAGTCTGTGGCAAAGTACTTTACATAAAACATGCCTACTGTGTGCCAGGTACTCTACATAAAGTGCACCTGTGATATGCTGTACACTCTACATATATCTGACTACGGTATGACAGGTGTTCTACATAAAGCATATCTCCAGAGTGCCAGACGTACTCCATAAAGAGTGCCTGCTTTGTCCTAGGGGCTCCACATAAAGCATGTCCACGGAGTGCCAGGTACCATGCACAAAATACTCTTTCTGTGTTCCTGGTGTTCTACAGAAAGAAAACCTGCTGTGTGCCAGATGTTCTGCTAATGAGAGAATGCAGCACCCTCCCCTCAGCTCTCTGGGCCAGTGCCCTAGGATCAGGCAGAGAGACCCAGGAGATGACATCCACAGGAGGGAAGATACCTATTTAACAGAAGAGAAAACTGAGGCTCAGAGAGGACAAGTCACTAGCCCAAGATGCAGAGCTTGAAGGAAACCGTACCTGTCATATTCCCAGCCCCAAGCCTTTCCCCTCTGCCATGCTTCTCCACGCTGTTCATAAGGGACAATGCCCTATGAATCCAGGGACATTTATGTGGTGGAATCTCAGGCAATGAGGTGACCCAGAGGGAGAACTCTTGAGACACTCATATTACCGGTAGATTAACCTCTCATATACAGGATACATCAACCAACAGATTTACTGTTCCCCTCTGGGCCCTTCCTCAGTCCTGTGCAGAATTGTCTATGGGGTGGTCTTAGGTGAAAGCCGACATGAAGGATGGGGCTCCTGGCAATGCTACTGAGCAGGGGATGAAGAAAGAGTCCTCCCGACACTCATAGGGTATTGGTGATGCCCCAAACTTCCCTCTCTCCCACTCCCATGGGCCAGGGGGTTCAGGTGACTGGTCCTAAAGCCCTCCGTGGAGTGGGTTGCACCACTGCCCACCTGCCCTGCTTTTCCACCCTCTGCATGAAGGTAGACTTCCCCTGCTGGCAGATCCATCCACATATGGGTCAGGGGGCATGGCCAGAGTACGCTAATCCAGGCAGAATCCTGGACACACAAGAGAAAGAGCCCCCATGGGGCGCCTGGATGGCTCAGTCGTTGGGCGTCTGCCTTCGGCTCAGGGCGTGATCCCGGCGTTGTGGGATCGAGCCCCACGTCAGGCTCCTCCGCTGTGAGCCTGCTTCTTCCTCTCCCACTCCCCCTGCTTGTGTTCCCTCTGTCGCTGGCTGTCTCTATCTCTGTCAAATAAATACATAAAATCTTTAAAAAGAGAGAGAGAGAGAGAGAGAGAGAAAGAGCCCCCAGTGCCCAGATGGGCTCAGCTCACTGTGGACCTACTGTGTGCCAAGAATGGGCAGGCAGCTACAGCAGGAATGGCATTTGCCCACGTGAGCCACAATCCTGTTTTAAGTCCTGTAGATATATTCACTACTTTCCCCCACTCATTTCACAGGCTACAAAGCTGAGGCTGAAAGTTTTTTCAGCTCCTTGAGTGACTTGTCCAAAATCCTACAGCTGGTGGAGCCAGGCTGTGCACCAGGCAGCCCCACTTCACCCTGGGTGCCCTAAGTGGCCAGACCATGCTCCTTGCATCTGCACGTGGGCATTTCATTAGCACCACCTCCTAAGGTGGCAGGAATAGTCTTAAAAGACAATGCATATAAAACACGTAGGATAGAGGAAGGGCTTAATAAATGCCAGTCACTGTTACTGCTAGTGTTGTTGCTGTATAATTACCCAACAGCCCTGCAATATCACATCATGAGCTCGTGTTTACAGAGGAGAAACCAGAGATTCAGACAGGGGAAGCAACTTGCTCCAGCCCCACAGCTGACGAGGTAAATATGACAGCACAGGTGACAGCAAAGCTTGCACATAGGCAATGCTCATTGAATATCTGGGGAAAGATTTCCTGGAAAGGTTTGGAGCAATGAGCTCTACGGATTGGCTACTCAGTGTGGTCCTCAGACCTCCACATTAGGTATCACCTGAGAGCTTACAGGAAATTCAGAGTTTTGCACCCCTACCCAGAATTATTGACTGCAAACAGCATCTAAGTAGATCATCAGGAAAACTGTTTCCTTCAAGTTTTCAGAAATGTTGCTTTAAGACCTCTGAGTCCACCAGGTTCTGCAGGGAAGGTGGGAAGGGGAAAGGCTTCTTCTCTGATTCCCAGGGTTGGCTTTGGGTTGTTTGTTTGTTTGTTTGTTTTTCAGTTATAAAATAAGAGGAAAAAAATCTAAATCCCCAGGTGCTGTTCATATGACCATAAGTGGTTTTTTCCTTTTCTTGTTTTTTTTTTAAGATTTTATTTATTTATTCTACAGAGATAGAGACAGCCAGCGAGAGAGGGAACACAAGCAGGGGGAGTGGGAGAGGAAGAAGCAGGCTCATAGCGGAGGAGCCTGATATGGGGCTCGATCCCAGAACGCCGGGATCACGCCCTGAGCCGAAGGCAGACGCTTAACCGCTGTGCCACCCAGGCGCCCCCCTTTTCTTGTTTTTTTAATTTTTTATCATGTTATTCACCATATTCACCATACAGTACATCATTAGTTTTTGATGTAATGTTCCATGATTCATTGTTTGCATATAACACCCAGTGCTCCATGCAATATGTGCCCTCCTTAATACCCATCACCAGCCCAGCCCAATCCCCCACCCCCGTCCCCTCTGAAACCCTCAGTTTGTTTCCCAGAGTCCATAGTCTTTCGTGGTTCTAAGTTTTTGTACCTATCTTGTGTGTCGTGCATATTTTAGACACTGGGGATGCAGCAATGAGCACAGCTGACTCAGTCGCTGCTGTCAATGGGCTCACATCTTGTGGGGAGATGGGCAATGATCAAATGAATGATCAATAATGTATCAGTGAGGGCTCCATTGGTTAAGTGTCTGTCTTCAGCTCAGGTCATGATCCCAGGTTCCTGGGATCAAGTCCCTCATTAGGCTCCTTGGTCAGCGGGGAGACTGCTTCTCCCTCTGATTGCCACTTCTGGTTGTGTTCATCCTCCACCCCCCTCTCTCTGACAAATAAATAAATAAAATATTTTTTAAAGTAAAAAAAAAATACATATCAGTGATACGTGATGTGCCAGGGGTAGGGGTTCCACCTTAGGCCAGGCTTCAGGGTGAACAGAGATCAGCAGAAAAGGATGAGTCACCAAGGTCAAGCATGCGGGGTGGGTTACCCATGCTGCACAAAAAGGCAAGTGGGTTCATGTTCTTTTGACACTGGGGTTAAGAGCACCAACAGACAAAATCACACAATTGAGCAAAGCCAAGGTAGGCAACAAAATCTGGCCCCATATTGAAGCCCTAAGCAGGTCTTGAACTTTCACCAGCCATGTCAAGGACTAAAATCCCAGCAGGTCTCTGCAGCATCACAAAGGAAGAGTCTATCAGACCAGGGCTCCCCCTGATTCCTGAGCCAGGAAGCCTCAGGTGGGGTCTTTTGGCTCTGAGCTCGAGGAGGCTGGAGCATCCCCAGTGTTTCTTATCCAACAAGGAATGTCTCAGATGCTTAATCACACAGTTGGGCTTCTGGAATGTCCCCCAGCCTGTGTCGGAGGGAGGGCAGCCACACACTGAGAAGCAGAGGCTGATCCTTCCACTCCCACCCAGAACCAGGAAGTAGGCAAGCGTGTGTCAGACCAGAGATGGCAGTCACTCTGTGAGTCACCAGCTTTGGACACAGCCTGTCAGCCCCCTGAGCCTCAGTCTTCACATCTGTAAAGTGGGCGTGATAAAACATCACAGAACATTGCAAGCATTCCATCAGACAGGTCAGAGAGAGGAGGGGAAAGCACCTTTCGAAGTGATGTGTGAAGGAAATTTTTCCATTTGTGACAACATGGATGGACGGGTGGACCTTGAGGTCATTATGCTCAGTGAAATAAGCCAGACAGAGAAAGACAAATACCATATGATCTTACTTATACAGAATCTTTAAAAAATAAATGAACTCATGGAAACAGAGGGCACATTGATGGTTGCCTGAGGCAGGGTGTGGGCAGTGAGTGAAGTGGGTGAAGGGGTGAAAAGGTACAAACTCCAGTTGTGAAATAAGTCAGTCCTAGGGATGCAATGTATAGCTTCATGACTACAGTTAATAGCACTGTATATGTATCTGAAAGTTGCTCAGTAGATCTTAAAAGTTTCATCTCTAGGGGCGCCTGGGTGCTTAGTTGGTTGAGCATCGAACTGTTTCAGCTCAGGTCGTGATCTCATGGGTTGTGGAAATCGGGCTCCGGACTCCGCAGGGAGTCTGCTTCTCTCCCTCATCTTCTCCCTCTGCCCCTCCTCTGCTCGCTCACTCTCTAAAATAAATAAATAATGGGCGCCTGGGTGGCTCAGTCAGTTAAGCAATTGACTCTTAATTTTGGCTCAAGTCATGATCTCAGGGTCATGAGATTTCCAGCCCTGTGTCAGGCTCCGTGCGCAGTACGGGGTCTGCTTGTCCCTCTCCCCATGCTCCTCCCCGCACTCTCATTCTCCTTCTCGCTCTCAAATAAATAAATAAATATCTCTAAAATAAATAAATAAATAAATCTTTTTTAAAAAGTTCTCATCACTAGAAAAACAAATCCTGTAACTCTGGGTGGTGATGGATGTTAACTAGACTTATTGTGGTGATCATTTTGCAACCTACACAAATATTAAATCATGTGTACATCTGAAACTAATATAATGTTACATGTCAGTTATATCTCAATAAAAAATTCGCATATGAGTAATGGTCCCATCTACATATAAAACCTACAAATATGCATAGGGGTCTGTGTGTGCACATGTTTGCATATAGACTGAAAAAATTCCAGGAGAATCCACACAACACAGTGGAATTGGAGAAGTAGAATTGGAGTCTTCATCCTTTCAAGTTGCAACTTGTTTCTAATGTTTTCTGTTTCCCACACTGTGCTGCTATAATTTTTATCACTAAAACACCAATTTTAAAAGAAGTGAGGATTTGGCACAGTGGGGCTAGGGGGGCAGCACATAGTTCGTGCACAAAACAGATGAGCAGTTTTTCCTTTGTGTCACCATGAAGACACACCTCCCAGGAGTCAGCCTGGGGTCTCTCTAGAGCAAGCATGCGGGCTGCCTGGTGGCTAGAGTCCCTCTTTTCCTTTCCTTGGCCATTGGGAAGAAACGCTTCTGGATTCAGCACAACAAAGTTCAGATCCCAGCCATGCTGGCTGGCTGTGTGACCTTGGTCAAGTCACTTGTCCTCTCTGAGCTTCATGCGCCCTCGGTAAAATGGAGAAAGGGACTTATACCTCCCAGATAGCTCATTCTTCAGCAACAAACTGTACTTGAGCACCCACTCTGTACCAGGCACAGTGCTGGGACCCAGGACCCGGGATGATCAAGACAGATGAGGTCTCTGGATGGTGGTGATCATGTCTGATGGGGGAAGCCAACGGGAAATAAGACCAAGTCAGATGGTAATGGTAATAAAGGAAAGTAACAGAATGAGAAGAGTTAGCAGGTGACCAAGGGGCAATCAGGGAGGGCTGCCCTGTGCAGGTGACCTTTGACAGGAAACCTGAATGACATGGAGGAGTGAACAGCAAATAAACATCACTTCCCACCCCTAAAACACCAAGACCGTAAAGATCCAGTGCAGAGTGGGGTAATCAAATGGCCTAATAACTGTGTCATTCTTACTTCCTTCCTCAGACATGCTGAGATAAACAAAGACAGTGAGGCAATTTCACTCAGAGCCAGTCCTGCAGGAGATCCATGGTGGTGGTATCTGGGCCAGCACTCAAGCAGGAAATAGTTGCTACATTTCAGTGACTGTAGTAAAGATCAGGAAACCCAACCAGCCCCTGAAGCATGGCAAGGGTCAGGTACATAAGCTGGAGCTGCCAGCTTCTTGCCCAAAGTACCAGGAGAGCAAAGGAGCTGGCTTTGGAAAAATAAGTCTGAAGGGAAACTTCAGGAAAGTCTGAGGCCCCACAATAGTTGACATCAACTTCCCCTGGACAAGAGTTTTCGGATGGTACCAGCTCTGAAAAGTAGTCAGACCACCCCCACCACTCCAGCAGGGTATGTTGCTGTCAAGAGAGATCATCCCCGTGGAGCACAAAAGGGGCATTTCTCACTCAACAGCCAATGGAGGGAGACCCCAAGAACATCACAATAAAAGCAGTAGAGCTTGCAAGGAGAGAGGCAGGATTTCGCCCCCCATTCTGATGTCTGCTTAGCCAGCAGGCAAGGGGGCCACCCTGCTAAAAAGAGGAGCTGAGTGAACCCCCCATCTGCGGAGGCATGTGGAGCAGACACGCACCCTGGTCAGAGGATATTAGAAAAATGACATCCAATATCTGCCAAAGGATAGACTTTGCATGACAGCCCTTTCCACGGCAGCGAAGCCCTCTGGATTCCAGGAATAGCTAGCTACTCCTTGGTCCCAGGGACCTGGGGGTGATGGCAGCTCTCAGCTGTTGCTACCCCCAGGACGCTGAACTAGCCCTGACGGTTTCCCTTGGCCATGCCCATACCTTTGCAAAGGACTCCTACTTACACTCACGCTTAAGGCCACCTGCTCCGCCCACTAGGTCGAGCTTCTGACTCTTGGTTTCAGCTCAGGTCATGATCTCAGGGTTCTGGGATCGAGCCCACCTTGGGTTCCGTGACCAGTGCGGAGTCTGCTTGGATTCTCTTTTTCTGCCTCCCGCCTCCCCCCACCCCCTGAGCGTTTTTTCTCTCTCTCTCTCAAATAAATAAATCTTAAAACAAAACAAAACAAAAAAAACCTCACTCTTATTTAGTCATCTAAGGACCCTGCCAGTTACAGGGTTTAGTTCTTCAAGACACACACAGTCACACCCTTACACCCGCACACAGTCACATACAAACACCTATGCTCCCCCACGGGCATACAATTACATACACATGCACACACAAACACATGTGCACACATATTCACACGCATACACCCAATTACATGCATACATTCACATACATGCACGCTCACACATGTGTACACACAGTAGTGCGAACGCGCACACAGTCACACATACACTTATACCAGACGCATATTGAACTAATGGAGACCAGATGCCGTGAAGTCTGTTGTCCCCAAACTGTCCAGCAGAGGGTGCGTCCGACGCACCAGGAGAGGAAGGAGACCCACAGCAGTCGTTGATAGGCTAGCGTCTTTTAGAACTACACACACAGGTGCAGCAGAGTCCTGGGGACCCAAGACCTTCATGCCTTTCTTCACCATCTCTCATTCACACACCATGACGGTCCTTAGCCAAAGCCTGTTTGTACCGGAATAAGAGATACTTAACACTACAAGTAGAGATCACACTTTGAAGGGGTTAGCTGTGTGGTGGAGGAAAGAAACGGTACCTCAGTTGATGGGAAAGTGGATCAAGAGAAGGGACTTTTTAAGATTGATGAAATAACGCCATTATTTATATGCCAATGGGAATTATCCAATAGAGTTCAGGATACATGATCAATACACAAAAATCTATATAGAATATATTCTATGTAGAATATAGAACATAGAAATTCTATTTCTGTATTCCAGGGGTCAGCAAACCATGGTCCATGGACACAATCTGTCCTGTGGTCTGTTTTTTATGGTCTATAAGCTAGAAGTGTTTTTATATTTTAAAAGGATTGTAAAAGGAGAAGAAGCAAGAGAAGGAGGAGATCCTGAATGGGATGTGCAAAGCCTAAAATATTTACTCATGATCCTTTACAGAAAAGGTATGCCAAACCTGCAGTAAACCTGCAGTAAAATTGGAAAACAATTGGAAAAAATATTTTCATATACCATTTTTTAAAAAATATTATGAGTGTCAGACCAGAGAGCCTTCTGGTTGGATTCTTTGGGCACTAGGGAGTCATGGAAGGTGGGATCTCTGGCTGCTGGTGAGGGTGGGCAGAAGGGGCTCCTAAGAGCAGGTGGGAGTCTGTGCTAGAGATGACACAGAATGAGGGCTCAGCTGGGACAGTGGAACTGAGCTTAGAGAGAGGTGGAGTGGAGGCTTAAGAACTTTCTGGGGACAGGTCCTAGGAATCTTGGAGACTGGAGCCCTTTCTGTCCCTCTCAGGGGCAGAAACTTCAGGTGAGCTGCTTTCTGTGCGGCAGCGCTTGGCTGTGCCATACACCCACCTTCCAGCAGGAGGCGCCACTGGTACAGAAACCCTCAGCTTCTAAGCGCTCATAAACGGAAGAAAGAAGGGCCCCCGCTCCCCGCTCCAAGTGAGTGAATTAGATGGATGCCACTCTTTAGGGGAGGGCTTGAGACCTAGCAAGACACAGCCAGCAGCCTGGAGTTGGGCGGGCTTGGGTTTAAATCCGAGCGCCACCGTTATCTGTGTCTTTACCTTTCCATTCTCCCATCCGTGAAACGTAGGTGATGAAAATACCTTCTTCAGATGATTGTTACAAGGATGAAATGAAATAAAGCACATTAAAGACCCTGGCTAAAGATGCCAAAGACTTAGAATAGTCAAAAACTTTTTAAAAAGGAAAATGTAACGGAAGGAGTCATATTACCCCTTTCAAGACATACTATAAAACAATGATAACCATGACAGTGTGGTATTGGCCCAAGATTAGACATAAACCAATGAAACAGAATACAGTCCAGAAGTAGACCCACCCAAATTTGGTCAATTGACCTTTTTAAAAACATGCAAGGAAAATCAATACACAAAGGACAGTCTTCAATAAATGGTACTGGAACAACTGGACATCCACATGCAAGAGAAAAGAAAGAAAGAAAGAAAAGAAAGAAAGAAAGGAAGGAAGGAAGGAAGGAAGGAAGGAAGGAAGGAAGGAAGGAAGGAAGGAAGGAAGGAAGGAAGAAAGAAAGAAAGAAAGAAGAAAGAAAAGAAAAAGAAAAAAGTGAACTCATACCTCACACTTTCACAAAATTTAACTTAATATGGATCGTAGAACTAAATTACGTAAAATCTAAAACTTTTAGAAAGAAAAATAGAAGAGAATCTTTGCGATCTTGTCAGACAAAATAGTTCTAATATACAACACCACAAGCATAATCCATAAAATGAATGCTACCTTGTACTACCTTGTACTTTATTTTAAAAATGTTTGCTCTGTGAAGGAAACTTAGATAATGAAAAGGTTAGCCACAGACTAGGACAAAAGACTTGCAAATCACACATCTGACAAAGGACTTACATGCAGAATACATAAAGAATCTCAAAATCCAACAACAAGAAGGCAGATAACACAGGGAAAATTAACAAGCAAAAGATTCAAGCAGGCACTTCACCAAAGAAGATAAACGGATGGCAAATAGGCTCATGAAAAAATGTCCAGCATCATTAGCCATTAAAAAATGCAAACAAAAACCACAGTGAAATATCACACATTCATAAGGATGGCTGGGTGAAGAATTGACAATCCCAAGTGCCAGTGAGTACATGGCACAATTAGAACCCTCATATGTTACCGATTGTAATTTAAAATGCTGGACACTCTGGAAACAGCTTGCTCATTTCTTTTAATGTCAAACAGACACATACAAGATGGCCCAACCATCCCACTCCAGGAGCAATGAACACTTGCACACAAATATTCGTAGTAGTCTTTTTCATAATAGCCCCAAATTGGAAGCAATCCATATGTTTTTCAACTGGTGAAGAAAGAGTGGCTAATCCCGAGGATAGAATATTGCTTTAGCAATAAAAAGAAGCAAAGTACCGGTACAGCAACATGGATAAAACTCAGCTGCATTGTGTTGAGTGAAAGAAACCAGACCCTGGAGGTGGAGGGTACAGATCAGTGCTCCCCAGGGGTGTGAGTCAAAGGGGATTTTTGACTCCCAAAAGTAACCGTGGGTAGTTTTGGCTACACAACTCAGGCATTTGCCAAAACTTAAAACTGTTCACCAAATAGCACAAATTTCACTTTTGTAAATTACATACAATTTTAAGATGAGGCAAAAGGTAACTAAGCACATATATTATTTGCTTAAATATATCATGAAAATATATGCAAATGTAAAGGTATTGACCTAAAGATGAAGAAACCAGGGAAATGAAGGACAGAGGACCACTATTTTTCACTGCGTATTTTTTTACATGAGTGAATATATTCCCTGCCAAAAATATTCCATTTAAAAATTTAGTCGCTGTCAAAGAGTCTCGTGTAGTGAGGCTGGAGTGGTTCCCAGGTGATCTGAGCTATCTACGGCTGAGATACACCTTGAAAATCACTTCCTTTGTAGGTTAAGATGTAACTCTGAAACCAAGCTGACCAAATTCACCTCCACTCCACCACTTACCGAGTGACCTTGAGCAAGTGAGTTAATCTCTCCAATCCATAAGACTGGTGTGAGGATGAAGTCCGTGTTTACCTGGGGGAGTTGGAAGTATTGCCTTCTCCCTTCTCAGTGGTGTACTGCTGTTAATAGGACAAAAACATCAGTGTCTGTGGAGTCCCCAGGCCATTCGTGTTCTATGAAAGGTGTTTAACTACCCCCACATCTTACACAACTGTATGTGTATCTATTACTATATAAATAAAACTTAGATATCAGAAGTTATCTGATTGAGGGCAAATTCTGTATTGGGTGTTGGTGTTGGGGTGGGATGGGTATATGGAACTATAGGAAACTATACGTATGTGCTCAATTATTCTGTAAAATTAAAACTGTAATTTTTTACAGTTTTTACTGTGCCTGGGTGGCTCAGTTAAGCGTCCAACTCTTGATATTGGCTCAGGTCTTGATCTCAGCTCAGGTCTTGATCTCAGGGTCTTGAGTTCAAGCCCTGCCCTGGACTCCACGCCCAGCGTGGAGCCTACTTTTAAAAAAATAAATGAAACAGGGGCACCTGGGTGGCACAATCAGTTAAGCATCCAACTCTTGGTTTCACTCGGGTCTGATCTCTGGGTGGTGAGATCGAGCCCCATGTTGGGCTCTGCACTCAGTGCAGAGACTGCTTGAGTTTCTCTCTCCCTCTGCCCCTCCCCTGCTTTCTCACACACACACACTCTCTCTCTCTCTCTCTCTAAAATAAATAAGTGAATCTTTTTTTTCTGATTCTTTCTTTTTTTTATTATGTTCAGTTAGCCACTGTATAGGACATAATTAGTTTTTGATGTAGTGTTCAGTGATTCATTAGATAAGCAAATCTTTTTGAAAAATAAGAATAAAAAAGTACTAACAATAAAATCTATTATTTTTGAAAAAAGTTATTTTAGAGTAACTCAATTTATAGTTGATAGTGATAGCTCAAGCCATCAATGTGCATGAAGAGAATTCTTGCAGAGCAAGACAAAATTTTAAGATTTTATTTATTTATTTATTTATTTATTTAGAGCACGTGAGTGGAGGGAGGGGCAGAGGAAGAAAGAGAGAGAGAATGTCATGCAGACTCCCCGCTGAATACTGAGCCCATCAGGGGGCTTGATCCCACAACACCGAGATCATGACCTGAGCTAAAATCAAGAGTCAGAGCCTCAACTGACTGAGCCACCCAAATGCTCCTGAGACAAAATTTTGAATTGTTTTTTTAAAGATTTTTTTTTTGAGAGAGAGCAAGAGAGAGAGAGAGATTGAGAGTGTGTGCACAGGAGCAGGGGCAGAGAGAGAGGGAGAGGGAGTCAAAGAAGCAGACTCCCCTGCTGAGCAGGGAGCCCAATGCAGGACTCTATCCCAGGACCCTGAGATCACAACCCAAGCCAAAGGCAGATGCTTAACCACTGAGCCACCCAGGTGCCCCCTAAATTATTTTCTAATATAATGCCATTCAAAAAATTAAAAATGGCTTGAAACTTAACACTTAAGACCCCAAAATGATGATTTTATGTCACGGAAAGATGATTCAATGTCATGGAAAGATGCTTACAATATATTATTATATGAAAAACCCAGATTAACAAAAAATATATATGATAGAATCCTTTGTTGTTGAGGCAAAATGCACATAACATAAAATTCACCATGTTAACCATTATAAAGTGTACAATTTCATGTATTTAGTACATCCACAGTGTTGTGCAACCACACTCTCTAACTAGTGCCAGAGCATTTCATCACCCAAAAAGGAGACCCATACCCAGTACAGTCACCCTCCAGTTTCTCCTCCCACCCTCCAGCCTTGGCAACCACCAATCTGCTTTTCATAGCTATAGATCTTCCTATCCTGGGCATTCCATATAATGGAATCATACAATATGTGACGTATGACTCCGTATCATGTTTTCAAAGTTCATCCATGCTGTAGCATGTATCAGTGCTTCATTCCTTTTTATAATCCGGTAAAATTCTTGTTATGGATATACCACATTTTGTTTATCCACTCGTCTGATCATGGACATTTGGATTGTTTCCCAAATATCCAACTTTTGACAATTGTGAATAGTGCCACTATGAACTCACGTACAAGATTTTGTTTGAACACCTGCTTTCAATTCTTTGGGGTATATACCTAGACATGGGATTGGTGCCGCATATGGTAGTTCTATGTTTGATTTATTGAGGAAATTCTAAATGTTTTGCATAGGGGCTGCACCATTTTACATTCCCACCGGCACTGGGTCGGGGATGCAACTACTCCACATCTTCACCAGACCTGTTATTTTCCCTTCTTGACTCTTGCCATCCTGGCGGGTACGAAGTGGTCTCACATGAAGCATTGCTTTGCATTTCCCTACTGACTAATGATGTTGCATTTTTTCATGTGCTTATTAGCCAGTAAAATAGCATTTTTAAACAGAAGATTACATGTAAATATAATACATCTAGATGTAAATAACATTTTCTTACTTGTATAAAGATTATATATAAATAAAAGCTGGACGTATATGTGAGAAAATATGACCAGTGATTAATTTGACATGTGTGAATTATGGATATAAAAATGATTTTTATTTCTTACTTTTTCTTCTTTGTGTTCTTCTATGAAGACATTTCATTTGGGGAATAAAAAAATATTTTAATTAAGAACTCGGCAAAGAGGGGCGCCTGGGTAGCGCAGTCGTTAAAGCGTCTGCCTTCGGCTCAGGGCGTGATCCCGGCGTTCCGGGATCGAGTCCCACATCGGGCTCCTCTGCTGGGAGCCTGCTTCTTCCTCTCCCACTCCCCCTGCTGTGTTCCCTCTCTCGCTGGCTGTCTCTCTGTCACATAAATAAATTAAAAAAAAATCTTAAAAAAAAAAAAAAAAAAAGAACTCGGCAAAGAAAAACACATGTAATTTTCAGCTTAAAATATATTAAAAACTTATTCATTTCATGTTGTGATGTTCCTTTCATATTTTGCAGTCAGTAAGCCTACAAGACCCCAATCTGTGAGCACGAGAAAGGATTTGAGGCCCTGGACTCTGTATCCCAGTGTGTGTGGGGGGGGTGCTCCTACAGCCCGAGAGGAGGGAGTTCAGGGGTGGCCACTGTCCCGGGTGCTGAAGGAGGGAGTTCCACTCCCCACCTCACTACTGGGACCTACATGACCTCCACCTCTTGAAACATTAGGCAAAAATGAAGCCCGGATCATGCCTCTCTAGGCGGAAAAAATTTTCTTTCAGTTCCTAGCTTCAAGACCAGGTTGCCATCAAAGGGACCTTGGAGTTTCTCCGGGGTAACTATGGATATTTACGACTAACTGGGTCTTCTAATGATAGTTTTCTTCAACAGAAGGTTGCCACATTTACCGATACTTAAATTTAACTTTGTGACTAAAGCTTTTTAAATTTCAGAACGTGATGCAAAAAGAAAAGAGAAGGGAACAAATTAACCCTCACTGAGTACTGATGCTTACCAGATATTGACTCAGTGATGTTGCACGTGCTTGCTTATGCAATCTCCCCATCAGTGTAATAAGGTAGCTATTACCACATGGTAATGGAACTGAGGCTCAGAGAGATCAACAATTTTCCCCAACCCACACAGCTAGAAAACAGCACACTGGGATTGTGATCTTGGTAGTACAACTCCAAGGTGTGCTGGATCAGGGTCATCTGACCCTCACTGCATTTAGTTATCTGCCACACCTTTCCTAAAAAGAGTGGTCTTATCCTCTTGATCCGATCCAAGAGGGAGCTCCAGCTACCCAAGAAGCAGAAAAGAAGAATGGGGAAACTGGACAATGTCCAGCTTTCTCTTCAGGAGGGTTTCCAGAATTAACAGGTACTCTTTGACTTTTCCTTATGGAACAGGGCATACTCATTTAGCCAATCTAGTTTCAAGAAAAGCATTCAAATACTATCTGTATTTCAGCCTGTCGTGCACCTAACTAAAAGCTGAGGATTACAGGAAGGCAAAAAGGAACGTCAGGATACACAGCAGTCTCTGACACCGTCCATCCTGTTGACTACCAAAGCATCTAATATGTACTCTTCTTCCTATACAAGGAACACCCCCAGGGAAGTCAACCTCAAAGTGCACCAGCTCCCTCCATTTAGCCCAAGTTCCAGGGTCTCTGGGTGATGTGCTGTCCTCTCCCTTAAGCCCTGATGTGAGCTTTTTGTGGTCTGGGAACCTATACACTTAAAGGCAATTATCACCCTCAATACATTCAAGAGTGGAGCAATAACTGGATCGTGAGCATTAAAATTCCAACTGAGACTTCCTGTTCCCACTAATAGCAAGCTAGGTTATTTGGATTAAACTTCCAATTTTTCAAAAACAACTCTCACAGCTGGATACTTTTCCAATGTCTCAAATGAATACATGACCAGAAAAGACAGTAAAGAATTACAAAGACACCACTCAAATGAAAACAGAAACCTAGAGCTAAACAAACGTGAATTACAATTTTGCCCTTTTTGGTGAGAGGAGTGGAGGAGCCTGCAAGTGTGATCTCAGCTAGAATTTAAAGTGCCTTCCTTGGGGCGCCTGGGTGGCTCAGCCATTAAGCGTTTGCCTTCTGCTCAGGTCATGATCCCAGGGTTCTGGGATCGAGCCCCATGTCAGGCTCCCTGTTCGGCTGGAAACTGCTTCTTCCTCTCACACTCCCCTTGCTTGTGTTCCCTCTCTCTCTGTCTCTCTCTGTCAAATAAATAAAATAAAACCTTTAAAGTGCCTTCCTGATCTTGGGCACCACAAGCCTTGAACTTCATTTAACATAATCCTAAATCAGCAAAGCTCCATGACTTCCTCCTTAGAGAAAGCTACCTTCTTCAGCTTCTACAAATGTTATTTCAAATATCATACCCAATACTCAGGCAAAGATAACCAGACACACAAGAACAACAACCCCACCAATGAAAACCAGCAAAACAACAGACTGTATAACAGATACAGTGATTGCAATGATCAGACACACAGGATAAAGTATCTATATTTGTTATGCTGAAGTAAACATAGTAACTATAGAAACATAACAAAGGATTCTGTGGTAAGAAAAGTTGGGGTATATTAGATAGGAACAGAGGTCAGGGTGATCAGATTGCTGTTCCACCATGGCTTCTCCTCTGTGACCCAGAGCCTCAAACATGCCCCTTAAGTCGGTCCTTAACCCTGGTCTCTCCCTTGCTCAAACACCTCCCATGACTCCCTATTGTCTACAGGATAAACTCCCTTATTGGGCTCTGGGAAAACCAGCACTCAACATGGGGGCCTGCGGTCAGCTGGAAAGGCTGTCAGGGTCTTGGGCTCAGATACCAGCCTCCTCTCCACTCTGCCTCGCCCACCCTGCGTTCCCTTTGGTCCCAAGCTCCCCCTGCTGGCTCTCGATGAGGCTCGGGCGGAGGAGATGGCACGGTTTCATTCCTGGGATTGTGCAAAGCGAGGCGTGTAGGGTCTGGGTAGATCCCAAGCCAGGAGCTGGCTGGTTACTGGGGGCCCGCGCTCAGCGGCTCCACGCGCAGCCAAAGCCCGCCCTCCGCGCGCAGGATGAGCTCCGGCTTCCTGCGCGGCTCCTCCTCATCTGGCAGCACCCGGAAGCGCAGCAGCGTGAGCGCCAGGACAACCTTCATCTCTGTCATGGCGAACGTCTGCCCAATGCAGTTTCTGCGGGCGGGAGTGGGGGCTCTGACTAGCCAGGAACCCCAGCACATCCCGTCGCGCCCAGAACCAGGCCCCAGACCCCAGACCCCCAGCCCGGCCCGCAGGGATCCAGAAGGGGACTAACCACGCCTGAGACCCCCATATGGGCTTGCCTATCCCCTGAGCTTGGCTCAGACCCCAGCCCTGAACTCATCAGGCCAGCAGACAGGGGGAAGGGGCTCTGCCCACACGGCAGACCCCTTGTTGGAGAGGGGACCCAACCCCTATTTCCCAGACCCTTACCTCTAACCTCTGGAGGAGGGGAGAGGAGAGCCATCCTCAATTTCCCCCCTTTCCCGCCCCCACAGCCATGTCTGGGATTTTAGTCCCAGACCCCTGCTCCCACCGCCCCATTCCCACCTCAGATGCCCACTGCGCTCACCTGGGGCCCACAGAGAAGGGAATAAAAGCCAGGGGAGACCTCTTCTGGGGGTTTTCTGGGTTGAAGCGGAAGGGATTGTACACCTGGGGGTGGAAAGAGGCAGGGCTACTGGTTGGGGTTTCTCAAGATACCCAGACAACCCTAGAAAAGACAGATGTGGGTGACTTCCCTGTTCAGGACCCCACCCCTCGTCGGGTCATGGGATGGAGAAAAGGGAAGGACAGCACCTCAGGGTCCGGCCAGATAGAGGGGTTGTGATGAATCCCAAAGATGCTGATGACACAGATGTTCCCTATGAGGGAGAAGAGAAACAGTCAGGATGAGGTCTCAGCTGATGGGACCACCACCCTCCTCCCCCTGATGCTGTAGACACCTTTGGGGATGACGCGGCCATCAGGGAGCCCGACGTCCTGGGTACAGCGGCGGGCAATGACTGTAACCGGGGGGTGCAGCCGCAGACTCTCCTTGATGCACATGGTCAGGAAGGGCAACTGGGCCAGGTCGTCCCTAAGCAAGCCCCCCAACAATTATCCAGGGATTGAATCAAAGACTCCCCTAGCCCTCTTACTGCCCCTGGAGATCCTCTCTCCACCTTGCTCCGACCCTCACTTCTATAACAAAATAAATTCCAGATGGGCCAAAGATTTAAGCATTAGAAAATCAAAATCACAAAAGTCAACAGAAGGAAATTTAGCCTAGTATTTTTAGAAGCACTTCTGAGCAAAGCACAACATTCACAGGGTATCCTTAAAAGTGTTAATACATTTGCATAAGAAAGTTTTTTAAGGTATACAATTAGCTGAAAAGGAAAAAAAAAATCTCTATACTGGACTTAACAGGTTATTTGAACAAATAAGACCTGCACTCTAAGGTGGGATGACCTAATATTATAAAGGTGTGGATTCTTTGTAAGTTAATTGATATATTCAAGGCAATCCAGTAAAAATCTAGTTTTGGTTTTTTGGGGTTTTTTTTTTTTTTGGAACTCAGTAATCTTATTCAATTTGAAAAAATAAAGTTCAAGAGCTATGTCAATTTAAAAATAAAAGATCGAAGAAAGAGAGTTCATCCACCAAATATTAAGACCTATTATAAAAGTGTGGTAATAAATAATAAAATAAAATAAAATAAAATAAAATAAAATAAAATAAAATAAAATAAAAACAGCATGTCACTGTTGCAAGAACAGGAAAACAGACCCATGGCACAGGATAGAGAGCTCAGAGACAGGCACATGAATAGGTAAAAACGTAACATCTGGTAAAGGAGGCCCCACAACCCCTGGACAATGGATGGTTGAGACAACCGATGATGCGGAAACAGAAAGAACTGGATTAGCATGCACTCCACATCAAGATGGAGTCTTCTCTTATACTTGAAAGGTAAAACCATAAAGTTAAAAGAAGATATAACATAGAAGACATCTTTGCGACCTGTGAGTAGAAAGGAATTCTTAAAATTCCCAAAACATAAACTGGAAGACAAAAAAAGAAAAATATGCACAGAATTAAGGATTTCTGTTTAACAAAAGACACTGTGGAACCATGGACCAAATTAACATTCAGATGAGAGATTTGCAGAAGATGATCTGCAATAAATACATGGATCTAGAACAATATCTTGAATATACAAGAAATTCCTGCAAATCAACAAGAGAGATGACAGGGACTCAAGAGATAAGTAGACAAAGGACACGATCTAGGAATTCATGGGAGCTCAAACTCAGAGATTTAAAACATGAAGAGAAGCCCAAAGTCACTGGTTATGAGAGAAATGGAAATTATCTAGTAATGAGATACTACTTCACATCTATTTGAGGGGAGAATTAACATGGTCGGTAATGGTAAGGATTAAGTAGCTGAGGTGTAGGGGTAGGGAGACCCCATGTGCTGAAAGTGAAGGTATGGACACTCTAGAAGGCCTCAGTGTGGTCAAGGAAAGGCAATGTGTGTTTCATGACCTAGCAAGCTGGCTCTTGGGCGTAGAACCCAGAGAAATTCTCAGACAGGTAGATACATGCACACTAACATGTTCATTGCAGTAATGAGATGGAAGCCTCCTGGGTATTCAGCTCTAAGGGACTAGAGAGGGAAGTTCTGTATGACAGTTCAAAGCAATAACCAAAATGTAACAGAGAAGCATGAATGTCTAATAAAATCATAGTGCTATGTTTCTGAGAAAGGTAAGAACCAGCAGGAGATCTGTGATATAACATGTGCCTGTGACTTTTAAAATACATACACCCAAAACAAAGAATTATGCAAATAAAAGGATTGAATGCTCTAGAATCATATTGGTGGAGGGCTGGAGATGGAGAATTGGAATGAATGGGAATAAGTAAGTATTGCACAGAAAAAATGATGATAATTAGTCATGAATTGAGGGCCACGTTTAACTTTATCCTTGGCAAGGATGACACCCAAAGCACTAGCTAATTAAAAATGTCAAGAGTAGTTTTCAAACTACCCAATCTAATCATAGAGTTCAAATGAAAAAAATAGAAATGCAAGAAAAAATGTAAATGCAAAGTAATAAGATAGGACCAAACTTATCAAGTATGAAAATGTGTTTTTAATATGATAATGAAGACTGCTTAGTGCTTATGTATGAATATATAGATAGAACAGAATGGAGTCCAGAAATAAACCCTAATATATGAACAAATTCAGTTTATCGTAAAGCTGCTATTATTTAAAATTCTAAGACAAATACAAAATATGTATCAAATTATGTTAAAATAATTAGCCATTTGGAGGAAAGAAAACAGATTTCTGCTTCAGCACTTACACCAGCATGGATTTCATATGGAAAAAGGATTAAATATAAGAAATAATAAAAATATTAAGTAAAATTAAAGTTAAATAACATTTTTTAATAAATAAATCCATTAGAAGAAAACAAACAAGTTTCACAGTTTAGCATTAGAGTGTGAAGGGCTTTTCCAAGCATTAAAAAAGAAAAAAAAAAAGCTATAAGAAAAGCTAATAAATATGACTACAAAGAAATGAATGAAAACTAAAATAAAGTTAAAAGACATCCTGGGAAAGAATTTTTGCATAACAGAAAAGAAACTAATTCTCTTTATATTTAAAGAGTCCTTATAAATCAATAAGAAAAAAAACAAAAAAACTCGAAGTAAAAAGGAAAAATTATGCAAACTGATGCTTCACAGAAAAAGAAATATGCATGGTTCATAAACATGTGAAAATAGTGCTCAGTTTTACCCATACTTAAAGTGATGTTCATTAGAATCACAAAGTATTATATTCACTTATCAGGTTGGCAGAAGTTTTAAAGTTTCATAACACACACTGCCAGTGAGGATGAGAGGAAATTGGCACTCTGAAAACCCTTTTGTAGGAGTGGATTTGCCAAGAGCTATTAAATTGTGAAAACTAAAATGGTCTTTGATTCAGGAACACCACTTCTAGAAATTTGTTCTGGAGAGACATCCAGACACGTGAGCAAAAATCAGTGTACATGGATGTTTGCTACCTCATGTTTATTACAGCAAACACTCCCAAACTACAAATGTCCATCGACAGAGGGATGTTTAGATAAATCATGGTACATCCATGTGATGGAATATTATACAGCTATCAAAAAGGAGGAACTAGGGATCACTAGTCCTAACATACACTGCAGAGTAAATCAGTACAGAGAAGCTGAAAGGCAGTTCGGCAATATCTGTCATAACTACAAACCTTCACATAAATGTGCCCAGCAGAAGGGTGAGCTGAATAAATTATGCAATGCTATATAGCTCAGAAAGGAGCTGTAAGAAACAATATTGAGTGAAAAGAACAAGGGACCAAACATGTGGGCATGTATTTCTATTAAACTATAATAATTATGTAAATATAAATATATAACTATAAGAATTTCAGAAAAGTCTGAAAGGACATATGACAAATTAATGTCCCTAGAGATCCCTCAGGAGACAGGGGATTTATTAGGCTTGGGGTGGGTGTCGGGGGGCAACAAATCTTCTCCATAGTGTTTCATTTTGTGTAAGAAAAATAAAAAGTCTTCTTCCCATTATTGATTTTGTAATTCAAATTAATTTCCCAAAATTTGTATCTTGGAAAAAAATGAAAAGATCTTGAAGTTAATACTGTCAATGTGTATGCCTGAATGCTTTGTGTATACTTTCAGTTGTAGAAAGAAAACTGAGCAAAATCCTTCAGCCCTTGGCCCCAAATCTGTCCCAAGGGCCTCCAGGCTCCAGTTCATCACCTCCAGTTTGCCCCTGTAGCTACAGATATTTTTAATAAGAATATCTGACTTTTCTCTCCTCTGCACAAACATCTCCCATGGCTCCCTATCGCCCTATGTTAGTCATGACTCTCCCTTCAAAAAAGAACTTGCTGTCCAGATGCAAGAAGTGCAGTTGGCTAACAGCCTCCAGTTATAGGGTCTCTGGGCTCTGTGACAGCATTCAAGTCAAGCCAATGGCTTAGGTGGCTCCCAGCCAATGACAGGGCATGGTGGGCCCCTACTTCTTGACCATTTTCTGCCCAATGGAAGACTCCCCTAATGGCAGCATCCTTACCCACTTTTATCTTTTATCCAATATTGGCTTCCCAGAAGACTTGAACAGACACTTTTGGAAAGTCTTCACATGGTTTCCAACATATTCCCAGGACGACTTCCATTACCAGCTCTAGCTTCACTAGGAGCCCCTCTGATTCTTTACACTGTAAATTTAATGAAGATCCAGCCACAATTACCTCCTCCCAAACATGCCAGACTCACTCCTGCATGCCCTCATTCTGGCCTTTGCACAAGGTATCCCCAGAGCACAGTCCACTACCCAAAACTAGAGTGGCGAATTCATATTTGCTGCTTCACTACCCACCCTCACCCACCTTCTTTCCTATCTGCCCCAGCCTTGCCCAGGTAAAACTCGAATGGGACTGGACGTGGAGTTGGGAGAGGGCGGGCAGTGTGGACATGTTTACTGAACAAAGAGATGGGTAATTTTTTTCACCCCAAAAACCTCTTGTGACTCCTGCAATAGATTGTTAGGTGGGAATTAGATATAAGAGCAAAAATTAAGGGGAGTAAGGATCTTTGGGAAAAATGTGCAACTTCAGACAGAAAAGCAAGGGAGGGAAAGTTCATCCAACACATGCTGGATGGCATCTGTTCTAAACACATTGTCACAGTTCTCCAAGCAGCCCTGTGGAGGAGAGATTCCCTGCCCCACCCCCATTTACAGAGGAGAAAAGTGGTATTCAGAAAAGGGAACTGATTTTATTAAAGTCACATAGCAAGTAAGCAGGGCAATAAATGTGGACACTCAGCTCTTTCTGTTGCATAAGCCTGCAAGCTTTCCCTGCTCTCCAGGCTGGCTACCAGCCTGTCTCTAGGTTCTGCTCCTATTCCCAGGAAACAATAATGACAGAATTTAAAAAAAAAAAGTTCTTTCCCCTCCCCAGTTGGGGAACAAAGCCAATGAGAGAGGTTCAGGAAAAAACCATGATGACCTGCACTCACCATTCAATCTCTTGAGGCTCACGGTCCCTCAGGAGCTCTTGCACCTCCTGCCGGCAGCGCTCCTGGTATTCTGGGTGCTTTGCAAGGTTGTACAGGACCCAGGAAAGGCCACTGGCTGTGGTGTCATGGCCTGAGAAGCAGCCAGACAGACTTGGGGCTCTGGCCTTATTCAGCACCAGAGGGTGGACAGCGCCTTTAAATAAGGCCCTCAGGGAGGAGAGGGAGGATGGGGTGGAATGGGGTGGTCCAGGGCCCACTTACCAAGTTCTCGGGGTTGGACAGACCCCTGCCAGACCCCTGCCCCCCCCCCACAGTCCCACACTGGGATGCTCACCCTCAAACATGAAGGTGTCAGCCTCAGCTCGGATGTCCTCGTCTGACAACCGTTTTCCATCTTCATCCTGGAGAAAGGGCAAGACCTCTTGAATCACACCAGCTCTGAGGGTGTCTGGGTCTAATCTGAAACAGTCCCTCAGGGTCCATTATCAAAGTAGGATCTGTTCCTCGTCATCTCTAGGGCCCACCCCACAGGTCTCCTCCCTGGTCTCCAGCCTCTTATTTATCCCTTCCAGGCAGCCTTCTTCAGAGTCATGTCTAAGACATATCACTGACCCATCTCTCCCTTCCTCAAGCACCTTCCATGGTTCCCCAGTACCCTGCAGATCAAGTCCAGCTTCTTCCATGTGACATTTGAAGTCAAGGTCCTTTCTATCTCTTGAATTCTGATCCCAGGGAAGCCCACCTTGGCCAGCAGGAGCACATCAATGAAGTCCATAGTCTTGGCCTTCGCCTTGGCCTTGAGGAAGTCATGGGAACCCCCACTAATGAGGGCACGGCGCCGCTCCTGGATGACAGCATCTGTGAAGTTGTGCACCAGGTTGCAGGCCTTGTGGAAGCGCCGTCCATTGGGGGTGAGATTGTACAGGAAGTCCATGTGCAGGAAGATCTGCTCCTGCCGTTTCACCACGAGGGAACTGAGTTCCAAGATGGCAGCAATATATTCACTGGGACTCCTGTAGGGCCAGGCCAGAAAGAACCTTAACAAACAGCTTCTTAACCCACATGAAACCCTAGGAGCACCTTCCCACCAGAAACACAGAAGCACTGTGGCACATCCTTTGCTCATCATAGCCCCTTGGCCTTTATCCACTGTTTTGGATAAAGGCCAGGCATGCTTCTCCCTCTACATCCACCTTTATGAATGGCCTCATGTCCCAGACCCCAGGGCAGAGCTTAGGCATCATGCTCTTCTCCTCTCTTTCCTACACAATATCTGGCCCTGCCCATTCTTCCTTAGTTTCTCCCAAATCTGTCCCCATTTTCTCTACCAAATTCAAGCCGCCTCCTCTCCATGGTCTCCTTGAATTCTGTGTCTATACGACAGCTGGTCTTCTCTAGAGTCAGATGTCCAAAAACAGCTTTGACCATGACCCTCATCTATTCAAACTCCTTCCATGCCTCCCTGGAAACCTCAGGATAAAGTTCCTATGCTTTTGCCTGGATTTTGAATGTCCTTAAGATATAGTCCCTGCCAACCCCTCCAACCTCATTCCCAAGGTGGCTCCTCACTGTCACACATGCTTTGCTCATCATAGCCCCCTGGCCTTTATCAAATATTTCTACCCACCTGAAAGGATTGCTTTCTCTTTCCCTTCCTTTCCCTTCAATGTCTTGCTCTGATCTATCTCCTCCAGGAAATCCCTTCTGATTGCCCTGGTCAGACTTCCCTCCCCCACCTACTCCCTTGGGTCCATGGCTCATGTTCCCATGCCCTGGGCAGAGACTCACTCCTGGCAATTGCTGTCAAAACTGAAGACGCATTTCTGCAGACTGTCCAGGGTCATGAGGCTGATGTGCTCAAACATGTCTAGATGGGCGCTGCCTTCCAAGGCCAGGCACTGCCACTTGGCCTGGACAGAGAAAGGGGCAAATCTGGGGCTGGGACCTGCCTCTCCTGAGCTCCTCCTCAGCCCCAACCACCAAGATGGACTCCCCCAGACCCAGCCTCCTGATCCTCCATCCCAGGTACCCATCTCCAGGAAGGACCAAGGCTTGGGTGGGAGTGGAAACTGTTACTATTAACACCCCATTAAAAAAAAAAAAAGACCCTGTGGCTGGGAGTCAGGAGACCTGAGTTCAAATTCTGGCTCTGCCTCCTATACTCTGTGTGCTCTTTGTCAACTCATTGCCTGCCTCCTGTCAAAGCTCACTGGGCTCTACCTGTCAAAACTTCAGTAACAGTTAAGATGACTTGCTTTGGTGTCAGACAAACCAGGTTGGAATCCCAGCTCCACTTATTAGCTCACTTGCTAGCTGTGTGAACATGGGCAAGCTCTCTAACCTCTCTGAGCCTCAATTTCATCACCTGTAATGGGGAAATAATAATCATCTCTACCTCATATGGTTGTGAAAATTAAATTAGACAACATATGCAATAGACCTGCTGCATCATCTCTGGTATACAGCAAGTACTGAATAACTGTTAGCTATCATCCTCAATTTCATCATTATCATAGTGTAGGTGACTGCTGCAAAAATGTCCCCATTCCTTTGTCCCTCCCTATACCTTCACCCTTTACAATGAGGTTTTGCAGGTCTTCCAACAGGAAGTAGAACCTCTTTCTCCAGCCCTTGAGCTGGATGTGGGACTTGCTTTGGCCAACAGAAGAAGGTGAAGGTCATAGTTGCCTGTTCTGAAATTAGGCTTCAAGGGGTACTGCATGTTTCTCTTCATTCTCTTGGAGCCTCCACCATGTGATCAAGCCCAGGCTAGCCTACTGGAGGATGAGGGACAAATGCAGGAGTCAATTGTTTCACCAAGGCCATCCTCGACCAGTGCCCCAAACATGCAGCAGAGCTGAGCCTGGACGAGCAGAGCTGTCTCCCAAACCCACCCATAACCACAGACATGTGAGTGATTCCAGCCAAGATAAGAACTACTCTACTGACTCTCATCTTGGGAGCAAAAACAAACACTCATTCTTTCAACCCAGTGAGTTTTAAGGTGGAGTGCTATGCAGAAAGAGCTACCAAACAATCTTCATCATTAGTGTCTTGAATTTTATAATTTCAGTGAGGCAGACTAGAAACTAAAACCTTTTTTTTTTTAAGATTTTTTTTTAATTTATTTATTCGACAGAGATAGAGACAGCCAGCGAGAGAGGGAACACAAGCAGGGGGAGTGGGAGAGGAAGAAGCAGGCTCATAGCGGAGGAGCCTGATGTGGGGCTCGATCCCAGATCGCGGGATCACGCCCTGAGCCGAAGGCAGACGCTTAACCGCTGTACCACCCAGGTGCCCCAAGAAACTAAGACCTTTTGAGCACCTACTATGTACCAAGATCATGATTCCATTACATCATCTTGATCACCCTTTAAGAAGGGCTTATTCCCCCCCTCCATTTTACAGATGGGGAAACTGAGGCTTGGAAAGGAAAAGGAATGGCCCTAAAGCTATCCAGCAAAGCCAGGACTCCATATCATGTGTGTCTGAGGCTACTCCCCTTTTCCCAAGGCTCCAGCTGGGACCCTGGATTTAAGGAACTCACATGCATGATGCCTGCACTTTTGTTGAAAACCTTCACATAGGGTTTCAAGATTTCAAAGTGGAAGGCAGGTGTCAGCAAGCGGCGGTGGTGACTCCATTTGTCACCAGCACTCAGCAGGAGTCCATCCCCTAGTAGAGGCAGTCACAAGGAATGGACAAGGGCAGTCCTTCCCCTGAGACTCCAAGGATGTCCCCAACCCCCTTTCCACCCACAGTTACTTACCCAGCCAGGGCTTCAGGAAGTTGTAGAAAAACATATCCTTGGGTACGATGGTGGCTGACACAAGAGATAGACCATCAGGGGCCATGGAGAGGAGGTGGGGAGGAGCTTTTGGTTGGGAAGTGGAGGATCCCAACCAGGGATCTGCATACCCCCTCCAAGCCCAGCATAGCAAGAATGGGAAAAAGGGCAGAGGAAACAGAAAGGAGTGGGAAGGTAAGGGGGGACCAGACCAGGCTGCAGCACATAGCAGAACAAAGGCAGAGCCTGCAGACACACCCCCATGCACTTTGATGCACCCTAACATGCCACAATACACCCCAACATGCCTTGACATGGCTCCTACCTGCTCCAACATGTTCAAAACACCTAAACACAAATCAGCACTCCACAAAATGCCTTTACAGGAACTTAGGACACCTGATCTGTCCCAGAGCCCCCTGACATCTCTTGGGACTTCTGACATGGCCCCACCATGTGTTAACATGTCCTAACATGAAACAATGTGCATAACACACATTGACAGGACACAACATGCTCTGACATGGACCCAAAGACAACTTGACACAACCTCAGTGTGTCCCACAGACGGTCCCAGACAGGACTTGAAGGTCCCAATGTCCCAGACATGGCTCAGGCATGACCTAGCTTTCTTCAGTATCCCCTTCCACCTCATACTCATTAAGTGTTTAGGTAAGGGGTTCCTACGTCCTTAAAGAGACCAAAGGATGCTGCCACCCACCACCAAGAGCTGTCACTGCTCCCTTATGCCTCTAGACCAGCCCCCTAGGGCCAACCAGACACAGTGGACCAATCTGAGGTCTGGGAGCTATTCCCCCACAATACTCTGGCCATCTTCACACCCCAAATCCCTTTCCAGCTTAGAGTCCCTCCCAGAAGAGGCAGCTACAGCAGCCAAGAACAACAAAAGAGGGAAGCTTCAGCATACTATGTGGCCTTCAGAAGTTATTATGCCTTCCTGAGCCTTGATTTCCTCACCCAGGAAATGCGCACCTAGGAGGGATGCTGGTGGATGCCCAGCATCCGTCCCCTTCTGGAACTAGCATCTCATTCCTTCTCCACTCTCAATCCAAGTAGTTAGGAGGGTGGACATGCCACCCCATCCTCTGTTCCAGAGCTGAGCATATGACCCTAAGCCTCAGCAAAAAAGTCTCAGTGACTAGATGAAGAATTGATTCCTGTGATCCAGGCCAGGCCAATTTAAACGAATCCTGCAACTTTTGGGGGGTGTGCAGAGAATGAACTCACATTTCCATGGGGGCTGAGCTTCTTGGACTCCTCTTTATCAGCATGAGAGTAAAGCTGTCAGAGAGGAACACAGAACTACAAGATGAAGACAGATTCCCAATGGCACTGTTTGAAGATCCAACCATGTCAACCATGCCTGAAGACAACATTCTCTCAGCTTTTCAGTCAACAGATTCACTTTCTTTACTTAGACTAACAGTGTTGAGTTTCTACCACTCAAAACTGAAAGGGACTGGCAACCAGAGAGTGACAGGGACCTGTCCAGAGTCATCCAGCAGGTTAATGGCAGGTGTCTGTCAACATTACCCATTTCCCTGCTCAACCTGGTCTGTCCAGGGGTGGGAAGGACTGGGAGCAGGGGCAGGGGAGTGGCTAGGTTGGGGCTCCTGGGAGAGATACCTGGGGCCTGGAGCAGGGGGGCAACAAAAGTAGGGTGGACCAGCCGCAGTACAGGGTAGAAGGGTCCAATCCACCAGAGGTGAACGTCACGGAAGCAGTGGCCCAGGTCCTCTATCATCCGCAAGCCTTCCTCATTG
Organism: Ursus arctos; assembly: GCF_023065955.2. NCBI lineage: Eukaryota > Metazoa > Chordata > Mammalia > Carnivora > Ursidae > Ursus > Ursus arctos. Next base: position 26,213,732 of record NW_026622808.1, on the reverse strand, counting down.
CTCTTCACCTGGGAATGGCAGGGCCGGGGGAGGGTGGGCGGTATGAGGCCAGGTCAGGCAGGAGACCCCAGAAGCTCACAACTGCCCGCTGCAACCCTCCACCCTTCACGCCCCCTCCCCCACTCCCCCCTTCTGCCTGCATTATTCGTCTGCACTTCTATGTCTCACTAAGTCAGCTTCCTTCTGTTGGTCTGCTTGTCTTTTTGTGCATCTATCCATCTGCAAGTCTCTTCCTGTCCCCTCGCTCTCTTCATCTGTTTCTTTAGATAGCTGATAGATAGCCAGATGATGATAGCTAGATGATAGCTAGCTAGCTAGCTAGACAGACAGATAATGGATGAATGGAAAATGGATGGATGGACAGATGGATGGGTAGACAGATGGAGAGAAATGAGAAATGGATGGATAGATGATAGAAAGATGATATGTATTTGCATCTGTGTGCGTGTATGTTTCTTTTACATTCTCTGTATGTCCTCTCTCTCTCTCCCTCACTTTTTCTCTGTATCTCTCTCTTTCTTCACCCCTATTTCTCTCTCCATCTCTTCTACTCCCTGAGTCTGTGCCTCCTCATCTCAACCTCCATGGCTCCCCAGAGCCCTCAGAGTAAACCCCCTGCCGCTGCTTGGCTCTGCTGTCCCCTCCACCTTTTCCCTGCCTCTCACCAGCATTGCTCTCACTGCACTGAACAACTTGTTGCTCAAATCCAGGTGCCCGCTCTGTCCCCTCCAGGCCTTTGAGTGGGCTATTCCCTTCCATTTTATACCCTTTATCTTTTTTTCTTAAAAAAATTAATACCCATCATTCCAGACCCACTTCCAATGACTCTTCCTCCAAGAAGTCTTCCAGTCTGCCCAAACAGCAGAGGCCTTGCTTTGGGGTGGAGCCCCCTCTCTCCCTCAGATCCACTCTGACCACACAGAATTAGAGGTATCTCTAGTTCTACGTGCCCAAGACTGGGGTTCCTCCAGGACAGAGCCTGGGGCTGAGTCTCTCCAAGCATCCCGAAGCAGTGTGCAGAAAGAAATGACCAAGGGCACCCGAGAGCAGGAAGGGCCTTGTGATCTACAGGTGCTGCCCAGAAGCTTGGTAAGAAGGGGCCTGCGGCCCTCAGATGCTGCTCCAGGGCCCACCACCACATATTCCAGGTGGGTACCTGTGGCATGGTGACAGATCAGGCAATGTCAGGATTGCAAAAAAATGGTGAGAGCCCAGGCAGAACATAAGTCCCTGCGGGTAGGTGACCACCAGCTGAGTTATGACCCTCAAGCCCTCCTCCGGGGGGGGGGGGCTACAAGCAAGAAAGGGTCCGTCACCTCCCCAGAAGGAACCATGGCAGGTCCCCCTGCAGTCTCTACAGTGCAGAATATCCAGATTCCTGGAAGTGGTTCCAGCCTCAGCGAGGTCCCCATGGTTGAGGTTTGTGGGCAACAGGTGGACTCAGGACTTGTACTGGGGCTCATTCCCACACCCTGTCACGTCCTGACCAGTCCACACAGCCCCCTCTCCTCACATGGTGAAGGATCTGCAGACCTTCCAGCGCTGGCAGATCCCAGGGGACAGATGTGATCTCTGCTCATCAGTCAGGAGGGCAGCTCCTACCTATGAGCCCCTACTGCCTGCCAGGCTGTGCATAGAGCATCCTGTCTATCTATCTATCTATCTATCTATCTATCTATCTATCTATCTCTCCCCTGAACGTATGGATTCTCCCAGCAGTCATGCCATTTACAAATGAAGAAACCAAGGCCATGTCCCCCAAAAGGAGAAGTGGGGGATTGGCTCTTGGGGACACATCCTCTCCAGTCCCTCTCCATCCTCCAGAATGCCCCATCCTGGCTGACAAATACTCTCAGGTGCTCCAGACAGGTGGACAGAAGGCTTTTTCACCTTTTTGACTGCCCCCTGCTCCCCAGGGACCCTGAGGCACTTGATGAGTTTGGCCCAGAGAGGGACAGTGACTCGCCTGAGGTCACACACATAGTAAGAGGGACTAGCAGAGAAAAGAGTGACCCAGACCAGTTTCCATGGCCAAGCCCTTATAGGGGGAGGTAGGAACTGCAGTAACTTTATAACATTCCTGCTACTGCCAGAGGTTGCTGAGAAATTCCCAAGACCCAGAATTTTAGGCAATCTTCAGGACGATCTTGGGACATCCTGTTCTGTAATGAGCTGGTCTGCAGGAAGAGAGGGGAGGAGCTGAACACCCATTCCTTTGGCATTGGATGACCTAGATAGGTGATAGTAATTTCACCCAAACCCAGGACATGGCCTCCACCATGACATCATCAAGCGTCAACTGTATGTCAGCTCCTGAGCTGGGCATTATAGATGTCATCGCTGTCCCCCAGTGCTACTGTCTAGTGAGAAAGAGAGATAATACACTAAAACTGGACAATTAACTGTTTAAGCTTGAGCAGGACCAACTCAGAGGTCCAGGTCTAGTGGGGGGAAGTCAAGGGAACCTTGGAGAAGTTACACTTGGGCTGAAAATGGGACAAAAAGGAGGGATCAACCCAGTGACTACAGGAAGGAAAGTCCTTCCTGGCAAAGGAGCAGCACAAGCAAAGTCCCTGAGGTAGGAAGGATTTGGCTCATTGAGGAGAGAAAGCAGGAGCTTGGGAGTATCTAGGGTATGCTGTGGGCCTGGCAACACTTAGTCTCTGTGTTCAGAACAATGGGCAGTCTTATAGAATGGTTTTCAGCCGAATAGTGGTGTTAACAAAAGCTAAATTTCAGAAAAATCTCTCCAGGACTCAAGAAAGAAAGGACGACAGGGGACAAGAGTGGCAATGAGGAGCCCAAGGAATTGGAGAGAGGGCTTCCTGGAGAAAGATGCCAGTGGATGTGGTGGGGAATGCAGAGAAGGGACAGATTGAGGAGAGGCTGTGGGGGCAGCACCTCTGGCTGTGCTGAAGGACCGGACTGCAGGAGAGAAAAGAGGGAGGTCAGGGGCCCCAAAGTGTGGGAAGTGGGCAAAGGAAGGGTGGACAAGACTGAGGGTGGGGCAGGACTGGGGACCGAGCCTGAGTTCAGATTCTGACTTGGTGGAATGAGGTGCTTAGGAGACCCCACCTAAGGAGGGGAGGCTGGGGCTGAAGAGACCTGAACTTGAACTTGTAATTCACTTGTGGAAAGAGACCATGGCCCACTTAGGGAGTCAGAGCCCAGGGTAAGGTGATGGCCTTGGGAGCCAGAAAAGAGGGAAAGCAGGTTAGAACCCTGAGGGCTCCCCACATGGAGAGGTAGGGTGAAGGAGGAGCCCAGTGGAGGGCAATGTGCTAGAATGCTAAAACCCAGAGAACAAGGAGGTTCAGGGCCAGTCAATGGTCAGCAAGGCCAGATTGCTTTTGGGAGGTGATGAGGTCCTGGTCATCTCACAGAAGCATGATGGGGGTGGGAACCAGGCTGGAGCAGGTGAAGACTGGCCAAATGGAGGCAATAAGTGAAATAAGTTTGGCCATTAAGTTCAAGGCCAGTGATTTCTTCTGAAAGGGGAAGTGGTCAACTTTTATCCAAGTTGAACAATGGGGCCCACTGATATAGCTTGGTGGTGGAAGGCAAGATTACAAAAGGAGGAAGGCGAGGAAAAGGACAGACAGCCCACACCTCTCCTCCAGCCCAGCTGTGCCCCCATGGGGGAGGGGAGGGCAGAAGTCATAGCTGATTCCTGTGCAGAAGCCAAACCCCAGACAGGAGCACCTGCTGGCCTGAGGCCAACAAAGATGGGCCAGCCAGGGAGTGGACCCTGGATACTGGTCCTGGGGAGACTGGGGGCACCGGGGGACCTGGCTCATGCAGCCCTTCGCTGCTGTCCCAGACCCCAGCCCAACCCCTGAGCCCCATTCCTGACCCTTCAGGAAGTCCATCCACCCTGATACCCCAGACTCCTCCTCTCACTCACACTCACCAGGCCCACGTGACCCCAAAGCCAGTTCCGCTTCGGGGGCTGCGGGAAGCACCGGAGACGGCTGCAGTTGTCATACAAGCTGTAGCTCCAGGCCAGGATGCGGGCCAGCAGCCAGGTGGCCCCAGCCAGCAGCAGGAGCGGCCATGGGGAGGCTGCCAGCTGCCCCAGTCCCAGCCAGGACAGGCTCACCTGTGACATCCTGGGCAGAGCGGATAGAGGGTGAGCTCCTGAGACCCAGGAATGGGGCAGAAAGGTGAGATCCCTGGACTGCTCACAAACAGAGGGAGAGAGGCCGCAGGATGGGAGGGACAGGGACAGGGAGGGGCAGGGACGGTGAGTGCTGGGAATTGGGCAAATGCGGGCTCCAAAAGGGGAGGTGAACGCGGGGAATTCCAAAGGAAGAGGCAGAGTGAGATGAAGAGATTGGGGTGGAGGAAGGAGAAGAAAGAGACAGAGAGAAACTTATCAAAAAACACCCAAACTCAATCACTGGGAGGTTGCCACGAGATCCAGCTACAAGGAAACCACCATCCCCCAGCCAGCCGGATTCCTGGCGTCACTTCTGCCTGGGGTAGTGCCGCCTTCCCGCCCCCAGGCAGGAACCCTCTCAGCCCTGCAAGCCCCAGCCGGTCACCTTCTGTCCGGAGGCACTTATTCCACACAAGCTCTGCCCCCCTCCTCCGGGCAGGTCTTTGTCCTTGGCCCCTGACCTCTGAGCTGGGGGAGGCTGGGCTTGGCTGCGTCAGCCAATGGCAGCATGCCTGTCTGCCACCTCCCCACCTGGCAGCTGCCCAAGACCTGAGGACAGAGCAAGCAGGATACACAGAGAAACCAGTCCTGGGTCACATGGCCTGGGTGCTGGATCCTCAGAGCTCAGTGCCTCCCTCGCGTGGTGGGAGCAGAGTTGAGAGATGGGCAAAGGTTACTCTGGGCCCCCATGTTAACAGCCACCCCTGCCCTTTTAAAGCAGGGGTGTGGCAGCTAAACACTTGAACTTGAGAGTTCAGGTGCCATGGGAGCAGGATCAGGCCAACCTCCTCCCAAAATATACCTGGGGCTCCCCTCCACATGTGATTCAAGAGGGTCGCCTGCACCATTTCTCAGCAGACAATCAGGAAGCCTCTAGCCTCTGGACTGCACACCCTGGCAGGAGTTCAAGGCCTGCCTCCAAGCAGCCCAGGGTCTGGGTTGAGACATGACTGCTGGGGGCAGGAACAAAGCAATGGGCCTGGCTGGGGATTACCTGCATCAGATTTAGGGGGTAAGGGGTCCAGCCCTCACCTGGGGCTGAAGAGGTAAGGCTGCAGGGGTACAGGAGAGGGTGGGGCCCAGACAGGGAGCAGAGCTGGGAGACCCTGCGTGGAGTTCTGCCCCATCCTGGCTGTGACTGTGGGCTGTGCCAGCCCCCTGTGGGCTCAGTCTTGCCATCTGGGAAATGGGATGCCAGATGAGGGCCTGAGAGGGGGCACATCTTATCCAGATCCCGTCCTGAATTTCCCTGTGAGGTGGTCTCAACCCCTAATGAGGTCTTCCCATGTCAGCCTCCAAGATGAGGATGAGTTTGAAGAATGGACCCGCTGAGCAAGAGAACTGGAAGAGACAGTTTTCCTGCAATGACAGTGTGCTAGGGAAATGCATTTCCTCTCCCTGACCCATACATTCCTTCCAGCCCTGCCTGATCCAGTCGCAGGTGGCTGCTTGAAGCCCTCAGCAAGTTGAGGTACACCGCCCTAGATATCCCCTCCTGCTCTGCGGCCAGATAGGTCTGAGGAGGAGCAGGAAGAAAGAGGAAGGAAGAAAGGTCCGGGGAGGTACACTAACTCCCTTAAGCCATACAGCAAAGTCATTCCACAGGACAGCACAGGTGAAGGTGAATCCTGGCACATAGTGGGTGGTCACTAACTATTCAGGGAAGAAAGGGACTTTTGTAGCTGTGAGCTCTAAGAACTGACCCCTCAAATTGGGGTCCTCAGCCCATGAGCACTGGCATTACCAGCAGCATCCTAGAAACCCAAAATCTCAGGCTCTAACACAGACACACAAAGGTGGTGGCTGTAATTTTTTTTGCCATTGTCACCAGTAAGGGGAGGAATTTATCTCCGTTCTCCTGGAATCTGGACTGGTCTCGGACTGTGTACCCAATAGGGTGTGGTAGAGGTTGTGCCATGCCAGTTATGGGTGATAGAGGGCGGCCCAATGCTGACATTTGCTCTTGGAACGCAACCCCAACTGCCATGCTGCGAGGAAGCCCATGGAAGGGCCTCCCTCTCGTGCAGCTCAGATCAACAGCCCCAGCTGCTTTCCCAGCAAATCACGCGTATCAACCGCCAGCCACGTGAAGGAGCCATTTGGACATCCCATCCCAGTTGAGCCTCCAGATGATACCACAGCCCCAGATGATATCATGAGGTGCAGACCCTTCTGCCTGAGCCCAGGCAACGTGCAGAGTCACAGGAGAAAATAAAATGGTCATTGCTTTAAGCCAGTAAGTTTTGGGGGCTGTTATCCAGTGATAGATCACTGGTATACCAGAATTCATGTTTTTGCCAGATCTCCAGAGATTTGTATGCACATCAAAGTTTGAGACGTACTGCTTTAAGAGACCTAGGTCAGGCACCTGGGTGGCATAGTCTTTTAAGCATCTGCCTTCAGCTCAGGTCATGATCTCAGGGTCCCGGGATCAAGCCCTGTGTCAGGCTCCCTGCTCAGCGGAGAATCTGCTTCTCCCTCTCCCTCTGCCCCTCCCCCCACAGTCATGCACACACCATCTCTCTCTCTCTAAAGTAAATAAATAAAATATTTTTTAAAGATTTTATTTATTTATTTGACAGACAGAGAGACAGCCAGTGAGAGAGGGAACACAAGGATGGGGAGTGGGAGAGGAAGAAGCAGGCTCTCAACCGAGGAGCCTGATGCAGGGCTTGATCCCAGAATGCTGGGATCACGCCCTGAGCAGAAGGCAGACGCTTAACAACTGAGCCACCCAGGCGCCCCTAAATAATTTTAAAAGAAAGAAAAAAGAGACCTGAGTCAGGCTCTGCAAGGTACCTTAGGAAACTTACCCTGTCTGTCCCTCAGTTTTTTTATTTGTCAAATGAGGAGGAAAATCTATCCTTGTCCAGGCTGTTTACTGAACACCTACCATGTGCTGGGCAGTATTCTAGATGCTTGGGATGCAGCAATGAGCATGGTGGACACCGTCCCTGCTGTCAAGGGGTTCACATCTAGTGGGGAGACAGTCAGTGATCGATTGAATAAATGATCAAGAATGTATCTGACAGTGATTACGATGTGAGGGCTTCCAGGAGGAGGTGGCCTTTGAGTGGGTCCTGAATGAAGAGAGAGAGTGGGAAGTGTTGTTGAAAGGGCCCCACAGTCATGGGGTAATATGCCCAACAGTGGGCATAAGTGAGTGTGTCCTTATTCCATTGACACCTGCACCCTGATTACAGCTAACGTGTCCTTCAAGGAACCAGCCCAGGTGGCAAAATTTGGTCCAATATTCAATCCAGAAGCAGGTTATTGAAGATTGCTTCACCACATCCAAGAACTCGAACCCCCACTGGCCTCTGGCCATGGAAGGAAGGACAGAACCCATCCATCAGGGACTCCTCACTTCCTGGATCAGGTGACGGGAGGCAGAAAGGGAGTAAGAGACCCAGCGTGGGAGGCAGGAAGCCTCCAAGGGGGACTTTCTGCTCTGAGTCAGAGGAGGCTGGAGCGTCCCTTTCTCATCCAACAAGGAATGTCTCAGCTGCCAAATCGCAGGCGCCTGGCTTATGGAATGTTGCCCAGCCAGTGTTGGAGGGAGGGCCGACACACACTGAGAGGCAGAGGCTGATGCTTCTCCAGGGACCCTTCCAGTCCCATCCGGAGTGTGGGTCAGACCAGAGGTGGCAGTCACTCTATGAGTCACCAGCCCCAGGTGTGGCCCGTCACCCCTCTGAGCCTCGGTCTTCACATCTGTAAAATGGGCTTGATAGAACCTCACAGAGGACTGCAAGCCTTCTATCAGACACAGGCAGAGAGGACAGGAGAAAGTACAACTCTAAGTGATATGTAAATGATGGATTCATCTATATATACAACTTACGAATGTGCATAGGGGTCTGTGTGTGCACATGTTTGCATATGTATTGAAAAAGTTCCAGAAGAATCCACACATGGAAGTGGAATTGGAGAAAGTACAATTGGAGTCTTCACCCTTGTAACTTGCTACTTGTCTCACATTCTTTCTCTCTCCCTCACTGAGCTGCTGTAACTTTTACCACTAAAATACTAAAAGGATTGGCACAGGGTGGGGGCAGCGCTTAGTTGTGCACAAAACAGATAAGCAGTTTTTCTTTTGTGTCACCACGGAGACACACCTCCCAGGAGTCAGCCTGGGGTCTCTCTAGAGCAAGCATGCGGACTGCATGGTGGCTGGAGTCCCACTTTTCCTTTCCTTGGCCGTTGGGAAGGAACATTTCTGGATTCAGCACAATAGAGTTCAGAGCCCGGCCCTGAGCCTCGCTTGGTCAAGTCACTTGTCCTCTCTGAGCTTCATGCGCTTCTTGGTAAAATGGAGAGGGGGACTTACACCTCCCAGATAGCACATTCTTCAACAACAAACTATACTTGAGCGCCCACTCTGTACCAGGCACAGTGATAGGACCTGGAACCGGGATAAACAAGACAAATGGGTCTCTGGATGGTGGTGCTCATGTCTGATGGGGGAAGCCAACGGGAAATAAGACCAAGTCATATGGTGGTAGTAATGAAGGAAATTAACAGAGCGAGACATGCTAGCAAGTGACCAAGGGGGAATATTCAGACAGGGCAATCAGGAAGGGCTACCCTGTGGAGGTGACCTTTGAGCACAAACCTGAATGATGGGGAGGAGTGGGCCATGAATAAGGACAACCCCATGAAGCCGTGCCAGGACTGTAAAGACCTAGTACGGGGTGGGGCATGCATGTTTGTCTTACACATGTTCATTCTTGCTTCTGTCCTCAAACGCGCTGACACAACCAGGGCTGGTAGAGCCCCTGCAAACAGGACAGTGGGAGCAGTGGTGTTGGGGTTTCACTCCACATAATCAAGAAGTTGAAACTGACAGGCTCCTGAAGCCGTGTTGAGCACAAGACCAGCTGGCAGATCTGCCAGATTCCCGGCCCAGGCAGCGGAAGTCCGAATGAACTGGTGGAGGAGGCAGAAAGCCAGGAGGAAAACTCAAGAAAAGTTCAGAGGGCGCACAACAGCTAGGAACAACCACAAGGGTATTTTATTAGGTACTGTACTCATTGATACCCTCCCTCCTCCCCCACCTGCCCCTCCACATGCCCCCCTTCTCCTCTCCTTTCCTCCCCCTCCTGCCCCTCCTCCGCCTCCTCCCCCCTCCTTTGCCTCCTCCCTCCTCCTTCCACTTCCCCTCCCCTTCCTCCTGCCCCAGTCCTTCTCCTGCTCCTCTTCCTTCTCTCTCTCCCTCTCTGATTATTGGGTGATGATTGCTCTCAGAAACTAGCCTGACCACCACCAACACCCAATCCACAGAAGGGAGACTTGGAGAAGGGAGCCTCAGGAAGTGCAGTGTCCTAAAAAGAGACCATTTGCCCCCAAGCGGTAGATTACAGATAGCAGTGAACTCTTTGCTAGCCCTCCCCTTGAGAGGGTGTTTTTTGTGTCAGCTAGCCTAAGCTTCGGTACCCACTGTTTACCTAAACAGTTATTAGGTGTTGCTGTGAAGGTGTTTTGTACATGGAGTTAACACCTACAATCAGTTGACTTTAAGTAAAGGAGTAAATCACACCCCGTCCATGTGAATGGGCCTCATGCAGCCCGTTGAAAGGTCTTAAGAGCAAAATTGAGGTTTCCCAGAGAAGAAATTCTGCCCTGAGACCACAACATCCACTCCTGCGTGAGTTTTCAGCCTGGTGGCCTGCTGGCCTACAGATTTCAACCCTGCCAGCCCCCCAGTTGCATGAGCCAATGCCTTAAGATAAATCTTTATATATACATATATGTATGTATATTTTTATTTTAAGATATATATATATGTTAAGAGAAATAAATCTTAAGATAGAAATGTATATATAATATTTATATCACATATAAATCCTAAGATAAATACACAATATATAGATAGATGATAGTTGTAGATAGATGGATGGATAGATAGATGGTAGATAATGAAAAGGTGATAGAGAGAGCTCGATACTATTAGCTCTGTTTTCCTGGAGAACCCTGACTGCTACAGAGGTAAACTATTATTCCTTTCTCCTTGAACCCTTGCTGTCCTCTGTGACTCTGGGGACTTGCGAATCTAGGTTGTAGGAAAACTTGCGACTTCCGTCTGGTCCCCTTGGAATACACCTGCTTGGATTCAGCTGCCATATTAAGAGGAAGCCCAGGCAACCCCATGGGGAGGCCCCACGTTGAGAGAAAGTAAGGACCCCAGCCAACAGCCAGCACCAAATTGCCAGGCAGGAGAGTGAGCCATCTCGGATGTGGGTTGTCCAGCCTCAGAAGAGCTGCCCCAGCTGACCCCGCATTGAGTAGAGAACACTGCCCCAGCTGAGCCCTGCCCAAATCATAGCAAACAAACTAACATTTGCCACTTAAGCTATTAAACTTCCTGGCAGTCCGTTATACAATAACAACTAACTAGAACAAATACATTTCTGTTGGGGCGCCTGGGTGGCTCAGTCGGTTAAGCGTCTGCCTTCAACTCAGGTCGTGACCTCAGGGTCCTGGGATTGAGCCCCGCATTGGGCTCCCTGCTCAGCGGGGAGTCTGCTTCTCCCTCTGCCTCTGCTGCTCCCCCTGCTTGTGCTCTCTCTCTCCCTCTCTCTGTCAAATGAATAAAGTAAAATCTTAAAACAAAACAAAAAAAAACAAATACTTTTCCCAACATTGGAAGTCCTTAAAAAAAATGGTTATGTGTGCAAAAATGTTTGTATGTACATTGAAAAATGTTCACATATGCAATTTTTTTCAAACTGAAAATAAAAAAATCACACCAAACTGCTGGGCTTGGGAGTAGGGAGCAGAAGCTACCGTGGGAGAATTTCCTTTTTAAGTGTCTACACTTCCATAAACAAAAGCATGATTCAATTTCTACACTTGCTTTTTTTTTTTTTTTTTACCTCAAGCCGATGTAATACTTGGAGAGAGAGGATTTAAATGAATAAAGTACTTATAACAACCTTCCTGGCTCAAGTCAGTATCAAGCATGTGTTTGACATTACTTCCCTTATTTTATAACAGAATAAGGACATGAGCACCAGCCAGGAGCCTTGGGTGTCTCTGGTGCACATATCAGGGACCTTACTGGTTGTGAATCCCCCCTCCCCGCCCCCGGCGCACACTTCATTCCCTTGGTCCTCATCAAGGAGGAAGCTCTCAGGGGGAGCAAGTGCCAGGGTCAGATGGCCCACGGTCAAAGCCCACCCTTTCCACTCTCCAGCTGTGTGACCTTGGGCAAGTGACTTGCCCTCTCTGAGCCTCAGTTTCCTTCTTGGTAAAAATGTCATAGTAATAGGCTTGTGGGGATTGGAGGAGTGACTTGTATGTCTTGGTTTGGTTTTCCCAGAAGTAGACTGTAATGCAAGGATTCAAGTACAAGTACAAAAACTGTATTCTGAGATAGAAACTCAACTGCAAGTTCTTTCTTTGGAAAGTGACCCCAGGAGATGCCAGTCGGGCAGTGAGATGGAGTGAGACAGAGAAGGGAAGGCAGTAGGGAAACGGGGCTTTGTCAAGGAAGTTCCTACTTGGGGCACCTAGGGCTCAGTCCCTCTGGGGACCTCTGGGACACAGCAGAGAACAGAGGCACCCACCAATCCTTACTCAGGGCCATTGCCAAGGGCCTTATTTCTCCAGAATGTCCTGCTTGCTGCAACAGGGTGGAGTTTGGACAGTGGCCTGATGTGGACATTTACAGTTGTCCAGTGAGTGGGGTTCTCCCTCCTCTCTTCCCAATACACCCCCACACAGTCTCACACACACACTCACACTCATAGATGCACGTATACTCACAAATGCACACTTGGGTACACACAATCTCATGCACACATGTACTCACACAATGCACCCACACTCCACACTTGCACACATACACACACTCACATGCACATTTGGTCACTCAAGTGCACACATCCACACACTTACTCACACACATGTGCACATATCCAAACATACAGTCACACGCACACACCCTCACACACTCATTGGACTAATGGACACCAGATGCCTTAGAGCTTGTTGTCCCCAAACCGTCCAGCAGAGGGAGCCTCCAACACACTCAGGAGAGGAAGGAGACCCACAGCAACCAGTGACTGGCCCAGGCCTGCGTGTGTTTGGAGAATCGGACACGCAGATGCAGCAGGTCCCGGGGACCACGGGCCCCATGCCTCCCCTCCTCCCTCCCTCGATGCACTCACCATTATCGACCTTAGCGGAAAGTTAATATGCATGAGAAGCATGACGAAAAATCCACCTGGCAAAGAACCGAGGTCCAGAAAGGGCCGGTCACGTGCCCAAGACCAATGCTAGAAAAGGGCAGAGCTGGGGTTTGACCCCACATATGTCGCCTCCCAAGACCAAGTATTTTTGCTGGAGGGTGAGTGGCCTCAGACGGGGGATTCCGCCCGACGATCCCAGCACACGCCACCCGGGGGCGCCGCACTGCCGTGGCCTCCAGCATCACACCTCCCAGGTTTGACTTCTCTCCACGCATCCCCCCACCCCGCTCCACCCCACCTGGCTCCACCCGCGCCTGCCAACACCCCCTTATAGGCAAAGCGAGGCTAGGGACCCAGACCAGCACTAGAAGCCTGACGGGTAAGCCACCCCGCTGAGGCCACGCTATGAGGACACCGTGGTTGGACCTTGGGTGAATCATCTCACTCTAGGGAACTTCGTTTCCACCTCCATTAAACGAGATAATGACAGTGCCAATCTCATAACAGTACCCGTGAGAATTACGTGCGAATATTCGGAGGGCACAAAGGAAGCGCTCAACCAACTTAAATCTCATTATGGTTATATCAGCTTTGGAGATCCCCAGGGCTTGGTCCTGAAACCCCACCGTCTTGTGCGCACACGGGTGCAATATGGGAGCATGCGCGCGCGCGCGCGCGCGCGCGCGCGCACACACACACACACACACACACACACCACGGATCGCACCAGTCTTGGCGCTTTTTAAACAACCACCTAAGTGCTGAGGAATCCCAAATGAATATCACCAGTCGGAACTCCCTCCCGAATTCGAGACCTGCCTATGTCAACTGCCCACTTGACATCTCCAACTGCTCCTGCCCCAAACTGACATGCTGATCTCCGCCCCTCCCCACCCCCCAAAAAACCCTTAGTCTCTTAAGCATTCTCCATCTCATGATGTCACTTCTATCTTTCCAGGTGCTCAGACCCAAACCTGGGTTCCCCCTTCTCCCAAATCCCTCATTCAAAGTATCAGGAAACCTGCCAGCTCAACCTTCATGAAGCAACCAGTCATCAGAATCCAAGCAACTGTCTTCACTCTACAGCCCTCAGCTTGCTTAGAGCCATTGTCATCTCTCACCTGGACAAATCTGGTCACCCCATCTGATCTCCCTAGTCCCATCTTCCCCTTACAGTCTCTATTCAACATAGCAACCAAAGACTATGACAAATTTTGTTCCTCCTCTGCCCAGAACCCTCCATGGCTCCCTATTTCTGTCATAATAAGTCAGTGGACTCCAAGGCTCTGTGTGACCTGCTCCCATCCCCTCCCTGCCCTCATCTCTTTCCAGGCTCCTCCTCAAGCCACACTGGTCTCCTCAATGCCCCCTAAACACCCCAAGCTTGTTCCTACCTCAGGGCCTTTGCACTGTTTCTCTCTTCCTCAAACACTCTTCCCCTAAATATCCACATGGCTCCTGCCCTCTCCTACCTAAAGTCTTTGTTGAAATGACCCCTTCTCAGTGAGGGTTTCACTGATGATCTAGCAACATCTCCCCCACCAGCATTACTGAACACCCCCCAACACTTACCCAGCTCAATTTTTTCATAACACTTATCACTTCTCTCACATGGGCCAATGCAGTCACCCCATCCGGTCTCCCTAGTCCGACCCTTGCTTTTCCACTTAGCAGCCAAAAGAATACTATAAAGACCAAATGACAACCCTGTTGCTCTGCTCAGAATCCTCCCATGGCTCCCCATTTCTGTCACAATAAAAGTCAAAATCCTCCAAGGCCCTGTGTGAATTTACTTATTTATTTGCTTATTTATTATCCGTCATCTGTTAACACCCCCCCACCCCCACAGCAAATGTCTATTATGTAAGGGCTCAAATACGGCCTGGCTCATAGCAGATGCTCAATAAATATTTGATGAATTAATACAATTATTGTAGACACCATCACCACCCCATCTTCTGTGTCATCATGTCAAGGACTATGCCATCATCAGTTCCCCCAGCTAAGACTTGGAAATCACCCTTACCTCCTCCCTCACCTCAGCCTCTGTGGCTAGATAGTCACCCTTCCTGTACTGCCTGGACCTCAGTCTCCCTCTTCCCCAGATTTCCAGTTCCCAGTGCCCCCCTCCTTCCAAGCCACCTCCCTGCCAGCCCTCTTCTGACCATGCCCTGTCCTGCCCCCTGCTCACAGGCCCCCTATAGCTCCCTATGGCTCTCAGCATAAGGCCTGAAGTGAGATATAGCCCGCAGTTCCTGACAGTTGGCCCCTGACCAACCTTCCTCCATTCTGCCCCCCTCCTCCAGATCCAGCCACGCTCTCCCTCACCTGGGGACATTTGTAGATGCTGTTCCTCCCGCCTCACATGCTCTTCTGTCCCTTGTCACCACTCACCTTGTACCCTCACTTCAGCATCGGAGAAAATCTCCCTGAGCCACCCGCCTGGTGTGTTCGCAGAGCACCAAGCGCCTCTCTTTTGGAGCACTTGTCATGGATTACAAATAAACTTACGTGTGGAATTATGTGTTCAACATCTGTCCCCTGTTCTCCCGAGGACAGGAATCGGGCCCGGCTGTGCTCCTGGCCCAGTGCCAACAAGCACTTAATTAATATGTGGTCCTTTGACGAGATAAATGAATGCACAAACTCTCCCAAAAAGCCTGAGTTTATGTCTGAGGGCAAATGGCTTCCCAGCCTCCTAGCCCACAGCTTCCCTCATGTGCCTCCCAACCGCCCAGGGACCTTCGTTCCCTTCCTGGGCTCCAAGGGAAGTGTCTGGCTGAGCTAGGGGGTGAATGGTGGGGACGTCTGCATCCCTGGCTTTTATTCCACAAAAATCAGAACACTCAGCGAAGGGCCTTTCAGCAAGGGAGGAAGGAAGGGGCTTGTGAGGGAGGGTCTAGATTTACAACACAACAGCAGAAGCACACATCCTGGACCCTGGGATGCAGCCTGATGCCAGAGGAGTTCGCCCAAATGAGCTGGGAGCCTCAAGATGATGTCCGGGTTCAAGGCTCTAACTTCGGGCTCCAGCTCCCAAGTCCTCAACTTAGAAGCCAGCAGGGATCCACGGTGGGAGGGACTGGTCCTGAATCCCACAGGCCTTAGGTGTTGAGTCTTAAGTCCTCGGATGGCTGGGTGGGTGGGGCCTGAGGCCCCGAATGCTCTGGATCCTGGCAGGGGTCTGGGCCCAAGGGGACATGGCCAAGCCTGTTCCCTCAAGCAGGAGAGCCGGACCAGGCCCTCAGGGGATGGGACCTGGACCTCAAGGGGCGGGACCAGACCGCCAGGAGGCGGAGCCTTGTGGTGAGGGGCGTGGCTTGCACCGTCCGGCTGCTCCGCGGAGGAGCCTGGTCCTCTGGAAGCCGAACCTGAACTTCGAGGGGCATGGTTTCTGCCCTCAAGATCTTGGGGGCGGGGCCTGGGCCTCTCCGGGCGGGGCTTGGGCCCCCGGGAACCGCAGGGCGGCGCCGGTGCTCAGGCCCGCGGAGGCAGCGGCTCCACGTTGAGCCAGATGCCGTTCTCCGTGCGCAGGATGAGTTCGGGCTTCCGCCGCACCTTGCGCGTTCGGTCCACGCTCAGGCGGAAGCGCAGCAGCGTCAACGCCACGGCCACGCGCATCTCGGCCATGGCAAAGCTCTGTCCGATGCAGTTCCTAGAGGAAGGGGCACGGGGGTGGGGCTCAGGCTCAGCCGCTGCGTGAGCCAGGAAGGGGGCAGTCCCTGGGTAAATGACCTCTCCCTATAAGCCTCAGTTCCCTCATCTGTAAAATGGGGGCAGTGGCATCATAGAGTCGTTGGGAGCATATGAGCTCAGAACTTCGGGCCTGGCACACAGCAGGTGCTCAATACCCAGGGATACTATCACAGAGTCTGATTTGGGGACATCCTGGTACATTGAAAGCGTGCCGGGTTGGCAGAAAGCACATCTGGGTGAGAGGTGGTCTCTGCTCCTGATCGGCACATTCCTGACCTTCCACTGGCCTCCGTGACCCTCCTATGCTTGGCTTGGACTGGGGGAAATAGAAGAGTTACCTGGGTCCTGCGGAGAAAGGCACGTAGGCCAGCGGGGAGCGCTGCTGTGGGTTGTCTGGGTCAAAGCGATAGGGGTTGTACACCTAAGAAGGATTAGCGGGGGGGGGGGGGTGAGTCTGGGGGCTTAGCCCAGCCACACCCTCTTCTTTCTGTTGTTCAAGCATGCCAGGCTCATTACAACCACAGGGCCTTTGCACTTCCTGTCTCCTCGGCCTGGAACAGGCTTCTCCCTGCTCTTCACACTTTTCAGGTCTCAGCTCAAATCTCTCTTCCTCCCCAAGGCCTTTCTTCATCACTTGAGCTAAAGTGTGCCCCACCCCACTCCAGTTTTTATTTCCTTTGTGCATGTATCAATATCCACAATGATACTTTTTGCTTATTTTCTTCCCCCGAACTTCACCATGAGCTCCATGAGGGCTAAGGCAGTAACTTTCTCTGTCCTCAGTGCCCAGCATAGAGTCTAGCACACAGCAGGTGTTCGATAAATATTTGTGGGCCTAATGAATCAACAGTGAGTGAATAGATGGGGGAGGGGCACTCAAGCTCTGTACCCAGCCAGGTCATCTGGGTCCCTGGGGAGTAGGGTAGAGAGGCCTCACCACCCCAGGACCACCCCTTCTGAGGAGGAAGAAGCTGAGGCAAGGAAGAATTGAGGCAAGGAAGAATTGAGGCAGGGGCTCACCTTGGAATCAGGCCACACAGTGGGGTTGTGGTGGGTCCCATAGATGCTGACCAAGCAGATAATTCCTGTGGGGAGGGTGGAGTCAGTGAGGCCACTGGGGCTGAGGGGAACCAGGGCCTTCTCTGAAGACCTCCTCCTTCCCTGGTCTTCCTAGAGCCATGCTGCTCCCATGAGCTATATGCTACCCTTTCCTGCCCATCCTTCTCTGAAAAATTCTGCTGCTCTGTCCACTCCACCTGCTGCTCCCTAAAAGATCCCCATCTCCCTAGAGGTCCCCACTCCCCCTTTCTAGCTGCCAGGCTGGCCGCACAGGGATCTTTCTCACTCACATATCTGACATTGTTCCTCCTCAACTCAAATACCTCCCATGGCTCCCTACTATCCTGAAGATTAAGTTCAAGTGCCTCAACCCAGCATTCAAGGTCTTTTACTACCTGAGACTCTGCTCCATAAATATGCTCTCTCTTTCACATTCAACCTCCAAGGCTCACCTCTCATGTTGCCTCTTCCAGGCAGCCCTCCCTGCATTTCACCGCAGATAAAGTCATCGCTCCTTATTTTAGGCTGTTCTAGCCCCTGTCCCTCCCTTTAGCCCATCCTTGACCCCATGTGACGGGGATGTCTGTGCCCTGCTGTGTCTCCCTCAGACTGGGTGGTACTCAACGTTTGGGTCTGGGAACGAGGCCTCTCTAGATCTCCAGCATCACTTGGGCTTAGTCTCCAAGGGGTATCTGGCAACTGAACGAAATCATCCCTCCCCTACCTGCACCCTCACAGGGCCCACCCTGCCACACCCACTCTTGCCTTTCCACCTGGACTCACCCATGTCTGCCTCCCCCCCACACACAGCTGGGTCTCCTCCCTCATCCCAGAAGCAAAAGCCACACAGAGAAATGCCCCATCTACAGGGAGGGTGCACCTGGGACAGGTATGACCAGGCCCCCCTAGGCAACAGAGCAGCCCAGCAGCCGGGAGGACATCATGGGCACCTTTGGGGATGATGCGCCCATCCGGGAGTTTGATGTCCTCTGTGCAGCGGCGGGAGACCAAGGTCACTGGCGGGAACTGGCGTAGGCTCTCCTTGATGCACATGGTGGTGAAGGGCAGCTGAGTCAGGTCATCCCTAGGGAGCATGGAACATGGAATCGTGGGTGACCTGGGGCCAGGCCACAGCCACAAACATCCCCTTCCCTAAACACACACGCACACGCACACACACATGCATTCGGGAGCAACCACACAGGAAACCAGTCCAGGATCTCAGACTTGCCCCAGCTTCCGGCATTTGCACATATCACTAATCCTCAGCCTGCAAAATATCTGACCCACAACCAATCAGAGCAGCACCAGCAGGCTTCTGCATGCCCAGCATTAACCCTTTAACTGATTAATTATGGGGCAGTCAGAGGACAGCTGGGAGTGCTGCCAGGATAGGCAGGGGGGCCCAGGGCCACAGCAGTTTGCCAGCCTGTATGGATTGATTATTTAGAAACCCATACATTCTCTCCTTATGCTGTCATTAACCTTTTTCCATTGGACTCCAGGGCCCCAAATTGGATTAATTATAACCCTTGGTCCATGATCTGGATCATTTTCTTTCTCTTTCAAAGAAACTTTATGTCGCTACCATAAAGGCCAAACAGCATGCCTGGCATAAAAGTACCCATAACATAAACACCATTGGGAAAACAGAAGAGTTATTAAATTCTAGCTAGACCATCTCCAGCCCCGTCCTCAAAAACTGAGCCATCTTCTCCCTTTGTTAAAAAGGCAGATTCCTGGGATGCCTGGGTGGCACAGTGGGTTAAGCGTCTGCCTTCAGCTCGGGTCATGATCCCAGGGCCCTGGGACTGAGTCCCTCATCTGACTCCTTGCTCAGCGGGGAGCCTGCTTCTCCCTCTGCCTGCTGTTCCCCCTGCTTGTGCTCTCTCTCTCTCTCTCTGACAAATAAATAAATCTTAAAAAAATAAAATAAATAAAAGGGCAGATTCTCAAGGAGTTCGAGATACAACGGCACCCAACTGAGAGTGTCTCCCTGACGTCAAAATCTAAAAGTGGACACTGAACAGAAAAGAGCTTTCCTTCTCACTGTTCGATGCTATTTATTGGTGTGTTTTCTTCGAGGCACCCAGAATCAGCTCTATATGGCACACATCTGAAGTAGTTTGGATTATGGTTCCCGATTCTTCACTGCCCCCACCCCACACCTGATGTTTGAATCGTACACCCTGTGCCCTTTGTGTGTGATTCTGCCGTATCTTCTGCTCAGGTGCGTGGAAAGTGCGTCCTGCCCCACTCCTGTTGGACATGGCCATGTGACTTGCTTTAGCCAAATGGAATGTTACAATGCCAGCAGAGGTTTTAAACTGTGGCTCTTTGTACTTCTGGAATCTGCCTTGAGAAGAATGTGCCCAGGGTAGCAGCTAGTTCAAGGAGAATGAGGAGACACATGGAACAGACCTGAACCCACACATCTGTGTGGACGGCACCCACTCAGCAACACCCACCCAGCAGGAGCAAGAGTAATATACAGGCAAGAGCAAGAAATGTGTGCCGACCAGAGCAAGAAATGTGTGCCGACCAGAGCAAGAAATAAATGCAAACTCTAGACTCAACCTGCCACCACCAGCCCCCTAACCCCAGACCAACCACTCCAGCTCCTCCAGCTCCCGGCCTTTCATGACTTCCTGGATCTCTTCCCGGCACTTCTCCTGGTACTCTGGATACTTGGCCAAGTTGAAGAGCACCCACGACAGCCCACTGGACGTTGTGTCGTGACCTGTAGGCAGAGGAGGGGCTCAAATGGAGGCTGCCTGAAGACAGCGAAGATGTGATTTTCAGACAACAGCCCCCCCGGCCTCCCCCAGCCTCACCCCACATTCTCACCTTCAAACATAAAGGTGTCTGCCTCAGCTCGGATGTCCTCATCGGACAGTTCCTTCCCGTCTTCATCCTGGAATGAGCCAGAAAGGACACTCAGCTCACTTCATCCCACTGTCCACATCCTAGGGCTCCCCTGAAGTCAAGATATCTGCCCCTTTCTCAAGCCAAGCTGCAGGGGGAAGGAGTCCAGGCAGACAGAGGTAGGCGGCTTGTCTAACAAAGATAGACAGCAGGGGGGGCACCTGGGTGGCACAGCGGTTAAGCGTCTGCCTTCAGCTCAGGGTGTGATCCTGGCGTTATGGGATCGAGCCCCACATCAGGCTCCTCTGCTATGAGCCTGCTTCTTCCTCTCCCACTCCTCCTGCTTGTGTTCCCTTTCTCGCTGGCTGTCTCTATCTCTGTCGAATAAATAAATAAAATCTTAAAAAAAAAAAAAAAGATAGACAGCAGGAGGGAGAGTGAAAGGTGAAGGGAAGAAAGGAGTCTGTGTTTCTAGAGTAGCTGCTAGCACCAAACAGCCAACAAGGATCTGTGATCACGCCTCGTGACCATCATGTCATAAATGCGGAAACTGAGGCTCGGGGGGAGAGTCAGATGACTAAGGTCAAGCATTCACTAAGCAGCAGGGCCAGAACTGGAACCCAGGGCTGTCTGACTCCAGAACCCAAGCACTGCTCAGAAATTCTATAGAAGCAATCTCTGCAATGTCACATTTCCTCAAAGTCTTGTGATTTCATCATCATAAGTCTGGTGGGCAACATTGCACCCACCCCACCCCACCCCCGCCTCTAGAACTCATACGGTGAAGTCCTAACCCCCCAGGACCTCAGCATGTGACCATATTTGGAGACAGGGCCTTGAGAGAAGTAATTCAATTATAATGAGGTCCTTAGGGTGGGCCCTAGCCCCATACGACTGGTGTCCTTAGAAGAAGAGGAAATTTCCACAGAGACCCAAGCCGAGGGAAGACAAAGGGTACATGAGAAGGTGCCATCTACAAGCCAGGGAGAGAGGCCTCAGAAGAAGCCAACCCAGTCAACGCCTTGACCTCAGACTTCTAGCCTCCAGAACCTTGAGAAAATTCATTTCTGTGGTTTCACTCCCCCCGGTCTGTAGCACTTTGTTATGGCAACCCTACAAACTAATACAGTCAGTCTCACGCGTGCTGCACCTGCCTGCATCCCAGATCTATGTTTCTTTGGACGTTTATCGGTTTACACAGCCGGTGCGATTCAAGAGGAGGCCGCCCTGGGCAGGGCTCCCCCTCCAGGGCCCAGCCTCACCCGCGCCAGGAGCAGCACATCGATGAAGTCCAAGGTCTTGCCCTGCTTGCCCTTCAGCCAGGCCTCAGCCCCCTGCTGGCGGAGTGCCTGCCGCCGCTCCTGGATGACCTCTGTGGTGAAGCGGTGCACAGTGTCACAGGCCTGCCTGAAGCGCCGCCCGTCCGCCGTAAGGCAGTAGATGAAGTCTATGTGGTGATGCAGGCGATACTGACGCCGGACCACCAGGGCACTCAGCTCAATGATGGCCGAGATGTAATCGCTCATCTTCCTGTCGAGGAGGTGGGGGTAGGGGGAGAAGAGATGTTAGCTCAGGCCTAGCCTCTAAGACAAGCTTCTCCTCCCCATGCTTGGGGACAGAGAGAGGCCCTGTATAGACTAGATTTTCTTATTTTCTTGTATTCTTTATGCTCTGCCAGCCGGGCCCTTGCTAACTGGAGAGACACTGCCCCTCCCAGAACCAGCCAGTTCTTAGAGATGGCCAATGATTCACCCAAGAGCATGCCTTTCATATGAAAACCAAACAATCCAGAGCCCAGACACTGACATTTAGCAGGCAGAGCCTCTATTTCCAGGCCTTAATCACCCCACGGCCAAGTACTGGACCACTAGAGACAGCCCCTAGCCTCCAGAGCCCTCTGAAGTTATTCAAGCTAGCCAGTCCCAAGCCTGCACCCTGCCATACTGTTCCTTCCCACGGAAACCATAAAAAAGTCTCCTGCCACGCTTTCTCCTGACTGACACTGGTGCTTCCCCGTGTGGCCCTGAGTGGTGTGGCATGTCCCTTCCTCTTGGAAACTGTAAGTAACTATTTTTTTTAATGCCAATCATCTGATCTGTTGGCCTCATCATACCGGAATAAAAATCCAGGTACATTTTAAAACAGGCCCAAAGGATTAGGACTTCCAAAGAGATGTAGCATCACTAAGACTAAATGCCTACATGCCACAGAGTGGGAGAACTCCTATTCCTGATGGCAAGCTTGTATCTAAAATAGAGAAAGCGCTCTTAAAATGCAATAATAGACAAATAACCCAATTTAAAAATGGACAAAGCATATGAATGGACATTTCTCCGAAGAAGATATACAAATGGCCAAACAACACATGAAAAGATACTTAACAGGACTAGCCACTAGGGAAATGAAAATCAAAACCACAATGAGATGCAGCTTCACCCCAACTAGGAATGGCTAGAACCAAAAAGACAGATAATAACAAGTCTTAAAAAAATATATAACAAGTGTTGGCAAAGTTGTGGAGAAATTGGAGCCCTCACACACTGCTGCTAGGAAGATAAAATGGCACATCTACTTTGGGGAAAATGTCTAGCAGTTCCTCAAAATCTAAACAAAGATTATCACATAACCCAGCAATTCCACTCCTAAGTACAAACCTTAAAAAGTTAAAAATATATGGTCACACAAACACTCATACACCAGTGTTTATATAATAGCCATAAAGTGGAAACAACCTAAATGTCCATCAGTAGATGTATGGTAAAACGTGGTATTATGTGGTAAACGGAATATTATTCAGCAACCTAAAAAATGAAATATTAACACAGGCCACAGCATGGATGAATCTAGAAAACATTATGCTGAGTGAACAAAACCAGATACAGAAGTCTGTCTCATTCCATCAATATGAAATTTCCATAATAGACAAATCTATGGAGGCAGAAGGAAGATTCGTGATTGCCTACACTGGGAGAAGTGGGAAGTGGGGGTGAGTGCCAAAATGTACAGGGCTTATCTTTGGTGAAAATATTTTAAAATTGATTATGGTGATGGTTGCACAACTATGTGAATATACCAGAAATCATTGGATTGTATATTTTAAATGGGTGAATCATATGGTATGTGAATTACATCTCAGTAAACTGTTATTAAAAAAATAACAAAATGAAGGGGTGCCTGGGTGGTGCAGTTGGTTAAGCATCTGACTCTTGTTTTTGGCTCAGGTCCTGATCTCAGGGTCATGAGATCAAGCCCCACATCAGGTTCCACACTCAGCATGGAGTCTGCTTAAGATTCTCCCTCCCTCTTCCTCTGTCCCTCCATCCCCCCTAACCCCGTGCTCGCTCTCACTCTCTCTCTAATAAATAAGTAAATCTTTTTAAAAATGAAAAGATGGGCACCTGGGTGGCACAGCAGTTGAGCGTCTGCCTTTGGCTCAGGGCGTGATCCCAGTGTTATGGGATCAAGCCCCACATCAGGCTCCTCTGCTATGAGCCTGCTTCTTCCTCTCCCCCTCCCCCTGCTTGTGTTCCCTCTCTCGCTGGCTGTCTCTATCTCTGTCGAATAAATAAATAAAATCTTTAAAAAACAAACAAACAAATAAATACATACATACATACATACATAAATACATAAATAAATAAATAAAAATGAAAAGAAAAACCAAAATGAAATCACTGGGACAGGTGTGCAAAGGGCTGTCCTTGGTCCTGAAGTATGCTTGTTTTCATACACTTGTCACAGTCTGTCATTTTCTTGTTTATTTGTGTATGGTTACTGCCTTTCTTCCCATCAACACGTAAATTCCAGAGGAGCAAGACCTTGTCTATTTTGTTGACCACTGTATTCATAGTGTCTAGTCCACAAGTGGCGCATAGTAGGCACTCAGTAAATATTTCCAGATTAATTAATTAACTAATCAATCACTAAGGCCATCTCTACCTTACCCAACTGAAGCATAAGCCTACAAAGCCCAGAGTGACAAAGTCAGCAGCTTATTATTAAGGACCTACTATGTGCTACAAATTTGCCATTTACAATGTCTCTTATTCTTTCTATACCCACTTAGACTATAAATTCCAAGGAACTGAAACTTCGTCTGTTGCTCACCACCATATTCCCAGTAGCTAGCATAGTATCAGGCACATAGTAGGGACACCAAATATCTGATGAATGAATGAATGAACCAGGACAGTGATTATCTTATTCATTCATTCAACAAATATTCGCTGAGCATCTACTGTGTGCCAGGGCAGTGTGGCATGATTTTATTTTTTTTCTTTTTTAAAGCAAAAAGTGCTATTTATTTAGAGCACAAGCAAAGGGGAGGGGCAGAAGGAGAGGGACAGACAGAATATTAAGCAGGCTCCACAAGCACAGAGCCCAACATGGGGCTTGATTGCACGACCCTGAGATTATGACCCAAAACAAAATCAAGAGTTGGAAACTTAACCAATTGAGCCACCCAAGCACCCGGCATCATTTTATTCTTAAAATACCTCTCAGAGGATCAAGGATTGTCATCCTTGTTTTACAAAAAAGGACACTGAGGCTCAGAAAGTGGGGAGACACTTTCCAAAGGCCAAACTACTCTTCATGGAGCAATGAGGGAAACTAGCACTTATTGAACACCTACTGTATGCAAAACCATCAACTGACATTATCTCAATACTCACAAAAGGGCTATGGGAAAGGAATTGGGATTCCACTTTCAGATAAGGGGATAGGGTCAGAGAGGTGATGTTTGTTTTCAGAAACACACAGCACGTCAATGGCAGAGCACCAACAGCCCAGGCATGCCTAACACCTGAGAGTTTCCTTTCTTCTCCCACCACCTTGCCCTAGAGCAACGGGCTCTATCTTCCCCAGGGAGGCCACACTTACTCCTGGCAGTTGCTGTTGTAGCTGAAGACACATTTCTGAAGACTGTCCAAGGTCATGAGGCTGACATGTTCAAACATGTCAAGGGAGACCACTGAGCCCTGTGCCAGGCGCCACCATTTACTCTGGAAGAGAAAGAGACATACAACAAAATGACATGGAGACTGCAGACTTAAGCCAGGCTGACAACAACCTCACTGCCTGCTCACTACAAGCCCACTTTCTAGGGTAAAGGAAGTGAAGCTTCCTGACATCACCCAGCTTACCCATGAGTCGGAGCCTGGACCAGTCTCACTCCCAGGACACCCTCTTCCCAAGAAACCTTGCAACTCACGTGCATGATGTCAGTGCACTGGTTGAAGATCTTCATGTAAGGCTTCAGGATGTCGAAGTGGAAGGCAGGTGTCAGCAGGCGGCGATGCCGGCTCCATTTATCACCTTTGCTCAGCAGCAGTCCATCACCTGGGCCCAGAAGACTGAGATTAGAGGCCTTTCCTGTTACTCTGAAACACTATAAGAAACCCCATCCCCCACCCCCTCTTCCCTGAAGCCCCAGCCCAACTCACCCAGTCCCACACTCACCCAACCAAGGTTTCAGGAAACCATAGAAAAGGTCATCCTTGGGGGCGATGGCAGCTGTGGAGAGGGAAGAGGTGATGATGACTCAAAACAAAGTTCTGACGCTTGGCCTTTCCTTATGACCTCCTGGGCCTCCTCTCTGAGCTCTGACTTCCACGTCACCCCTGCAGTCCATCCTCTGTACCTGCCCCAGAAAGATCCTTAAAACACGCTGATCTGAACATGAGCCTCCCCTGCTCAGATACCTCCCATGGCTCCCTATCACCCTGGTAAGAAAGTTCAAGCTCAGTCTAGCACTGAAGGCCCTGCCCCATCATGCCCACCTATGCCTCTCCTATCTCACTCATCAACATACACCAAATTATCCCACATGCTGGCCCTACTTCCAAACCTTTGTCCGGGCTGTGCTCTCCATCTAGGACAGCCCTCTTCACCCTAATCACCCCTCTTTTCTGCCAACTCAGGCCATCTGAATTATACCTCCTGTGCTCTCAGTCTCCAGTCTGCTCTGCACTCTGGTCTAGGTCTTATCAGATGCTAGATCTCACCGTGTCCCTTCCTACTCACACCTATTAGCCACAACCACCAGCTGCTCAGACTATTTTCAAAGCCTTGAATGATCTACCCCAGTCCAGACCTCTCTTAAAATACCTCTGGCCTCCATGGAGGATATTTTACATGCTCTATCTGCTAACATCACAAAACTTTCTCATCTCCTTGAAAAAGTCACATTCTCTCTCTGTTCCAGGTCTTTCTACTACATGCCTTCTCTGCCTCAAACATTCTTCCCTCACCCTTCGAGTCTCTGCTTGGATGTTATCCCTCCTCCACCAGTCCCTCTAGATTTTATCCACCCAGTTACAGGCCCCTTGAGAGGAGAGACCATGTTGATCACTGATATACTGTGCTAAATAATGTGGTTTTTTTAGAGAGGGAGAGAGGAAGGAGGACAAGAGGGAGAGGGAGGGACAATCTTTTTTCCTTAAAGATTTTATTTATGTATTTGAGAGACAGAGCAGGGGGAGGAGCAGAGGAAGAGGGACAAGTGGACTCCGCACTGAGCACAGAGCCTGACACGGGGCTCGATCTCACAACTCTGAGATCATAACCTGAGCTAAAGTCAAGAGTCAGACAATCAACCAGATAAGCCACCCAGGCGCCCCGGAAGAGAAAGAATCTTAAGCAGCCTCCACACCCAGCACGGAGCCCAACATGGGTTTCAATCTCACAACTCTGACATCATGACCTGAGCCAAAATCAAGAGTCCAACACTTAACCAACAGAGCCACCCAGGCACCCCTAGTGCTAAATAAATTTTTTATTGAATGAACCAACCAAAGGATGAATGAATGCAAAAATGGATGGATGAATAGATGAACGGGTGAGTGAATGAATTCCCTTTCTATGTGTTGAGCAGACTTGGGACAGAATGGGCTGGGGCCCAGGAAGGAAGTACTTGAAACTCAAGTGATGTCACTTTTATCTGATATGTGACTCAGCCACCTACACACACGCTACCTAGGAATTGGCCAATTGTGCACACAGTCATCTGTCTACTCATCCTCCTATTCAGAACATCTCTTCTATCACCTTCCTGTACCCAACCCATGATGGGCAATGCTGGGGACCAGAGATGGCTCAACTCCACACCCTGCCTGGAGGAACTCCGGGTGGGGTAAGAAAGGGAAGCGGAGGCATGCTGTGCAATTATCAAGAAGATAGAAAGTGTGCCAGAAGCGAAGGGAGGCACAGAGAAAGGGCTGCTGGAAGTCAAGGCAGGCTTCCAGGAAGAGGCAGCATTGGAGAAGAAGGTGGAAGTCTAGTCACTCCTTTACTTTCTGGGATCTGGACTCCAGGCTAGGCCCCTTGAGGGTCTTTTTGATATACAGACCTCAATGGCTGTCCTGCTCAGACACATCCCCTCATTCCTTAACGCCCCCAGGGTAAAACGCAAGCTCACTTGCTTTGCACACAGGTGCTCTGAGTTCAGTTCCAGTCGCATTGCCTACTCCTTCCCACACATCATCTTCCCTCCAGACACCCCAAGTCACCTGAATTCCCCTGGCACTTTCACACAACTGCACCTTTGCCCTGGTAGAGCCCTCCACCTGAGACTTCTCATCTGGCAAACTCCAAACATCCTTCAAGGCCCAGCCTCACCAACACCGCCTCCAAGAAGTCTTCTCCAAACCCCTCCCCAGCTAAACCCTTGCTCTTCCATTCTTGGGTCTCTGCTCCACTCCAACTCTGACCACTTGATTCCAGGAGAGTCTGTGTCCTGGCTGCCTTTCCCACCAGTCTCCCCTTCAGTAAAAAGGGGATGGTAACATCAACCCTGAAGGAGGTCATATAAGAAAAGGCCCCACCCAGTGCCCAGCAGGAAGGTCCATATCACTGTGGTTGAGAGCTTGGCCTCTGGGTGGGCCAGGTCTGGGTTCAAATCCCAGTCCTACCACTAACTCCGTGTGTAAACTTGGGCATGTTAGCCCTCTGTCTCTCTGTTTCCTCCTCTGCCAGAGGAGAAGTAGAGCAATCCTGCCTGCCTCGTGACATCTCTACAAAAACTCAATGAGCTAATACATTCTTGGCACATGGCAGGTGTTCATTAAATATTTGTACACATAAATGAATAATTAACCAACTGCTGGCTACTTTTATAACTATGATTATAATTATTGTCCACTGGTGTCAAGAACTTGTGAGATGAATATCTGTGTCTCCAGCCCTCAGCAAGCCCTTACTAGTGAAAAATAAATGCCTAGCCATCATGGAAAGCAGTTTGGTGGTTCCTTAAAAAGTTAAAGGTAGAATTCCCATATGGCCCTGCATTCCTACTCCTCGGTATCTACCCAGGAGAAATGAAAACATGCATCCACACTGAAACTTGAGCATTCATGTTCATAGCATCATTCATAACAACACAAAGGTAGAAACAACCCAAATGTCTGTCAATGGAGGAGTGGATAAACCAATGTGGTATATCCATATATCCAGACAATGGAATATTACTCAGGCTTAAAAAGGAATAAGGTCCTGGTCATCTCTACACTGTGTATGAACCTTGGGAACATTTTGCTGAGTGAAAGAAGTCGCAAAAGGCCACATTGTGTAGAATTCCTTTCCTATGATATATTCAGAACAGGCAAAGCCATAGAGATAGAAAGGAGATTGGGGGGATGTACCAGGAGATGAGGGGAGAGGAGAAGGGGAAATAATTACTTAATGGGTTCAGGCTGTTTTATGAAGCTATGAAAATTTTTGAAACTAGAGAAAGCTGAGTGAACAATCAAAATACCTTACAGTTTAAAACTGTGCGCTTTAAAATGGTTAATTATATGTTGTGTAAATTTCAACTCCGTACAAAATGAACATAGAAAGACAAGCTATAATTAGATGCCTATATATCATGTTTCGTCCTCTATAAATCATTTTCAACTCCTTTCGCCCATTAATGCTCTCTATCCCAATTGCCCAACATAAGATGAAGAAACAGAGGCCCACGAGGAGACGTGCCTTTCTCAGGCTCCATGGGCTATGTGGGCTTGGGTCCCGAGCAGCAAGTTCCCCAGGTGTGGCCCTGTGGAGGCCCCAGTGGGGAATGGGATCCACAGCTTGGGGCCAAGCCTGTCTTTCCTGACTCACAGCCTCACCCTTCTCAACCAGAGCCCCCCATCCTGCCCCTCCAGTGGGGGACTCAGTGGATGTCCTGCCCGTCCTGTGGGAGTGGAGGGGAGAGGAGAGGAGAGGCAGAGACCTGAGCATCTACTGTGCCCTGAGGCCACACTGAGGGCTCCACTCCCTATTCTACTTGGGGTCTCACAACCATGGAGGACAGTACTCAGGAAACTGGGGCTCTTAGGAGTAGGGGGATGGAGGAGGGGTGAGGGGAGAAGGGGAAAGAAAGAAAAACAGGATATGAGAAAGGCAGGAGAGAACAAACCCTCATGAGTGCCTACCCACATCATCTGGAGCCTTCACAACCACCCCATTTTACAGAGCAGAAACTGAGGCCCTGTGAGGCTGCACGAATTTCTCGGTCACACAGCAAGTATGGCTTCAGCCATGATCCACACCCAGCCTGCCTAAGTCCTAGCCCAGGGCTCTTCCCACAAGTTGGTGCCCATCCCTCAGAAGAGTCACCTTTCCCAGGGTCTAGGTTCCCCACTTGTGCACTGGGGTTGGCATCCCCTCACAAACGTAGTAATGGTGGGAGGGCATAGCAGGGGAAGGGAAGGATGGTAGCCCCTTCCTCTTCCATGGCTCCAGGGTGGCAGCCTTGATGATGGTCTCTAGACACAGCTTTGTAGAGGCCCAAACTGGGGCCAGACACCTAAAAATCCTAGAGCTTTTTCATTCCTCCCTCCTCTCTCAAATGCCCCTGATGCCTCTGGTGGTGCCCAGTTACATGCAAGGCCACACTGCAGATCCAGACTCCTATGAGGGAGACAGGGCTGGATGCAGACACACTCAGCCTAAGAGGGTTAGGACCGAGAATGGAAAAGCCCAGAGGAGAAAGCTATGATCTCTCTGGAGGGTCAGCCCCAGGTCTTCCTGGAGAAAGGGTCATTGGATCTGGGTGTTGAAAGTTGAACAAGAGCTTGCCAAGCACACCTTGGAGTCCTACACCTTGGAAGAGGTGTGGACTGCAGAAGGGAGAAGCAATCCTTCTACATCTCCTCTTCCACCAATCAGGGGCAACCCAGGTGAAGCAGGGAGAGCTGCAGTGGGAACGTCAGAACCCAAATGGTGGTCTGCCATGGCTTAGAATTAAGCAGCAAACACTTAACAAAATCCTGGGCCACCAATTGCCTATCCGAACATGTTTGGCTCTGACTTCCAGGTGGGTAGACATCGTCTCAAAGTTCTTGGGACTCTTAGATATTGTCCACCTTTCCCCATGCTATTCCCCCTACCTGTATTACCATGGCTGCTTTGGTGAACTCCTATTCATCCTTCAAATCCTTACTCAAATGGCCCTTCCCCCTGATAGCCGATGTGCCTAGGAGCCCAGGTGAGCTCTGGGAGTTAAGGGGTTACCCATCACTCAAAGGCCCAGCCCACCTACCCGATGCACCCACTAGGGGCTTAATGTAGTCAGGGTGAACCAGAACCAACAGCGGCAGGACAGGTCCGATCCACACCAGAATCACATGGTGCATGTTGTCCAGCACCTTCTTCTCATCTTGCAGGCCCCTCTCATTTGGAAGATACTGCAGGGGGCGGGAAGGAAAGATAGTGAGGAGGATCCCAGCTCCAGATTCCCCCAGCCTTTCCCTCCCCGCACCTCCCCTGCCCTCCAAACGAGTCCAGGAGAGCTGAAGGATTGGCTGTATGAAGGCTGCACCCTGCTGAGCCTCCCTTCCCTCATCTGAGAAGTGGGGAAGACTCAACTCTCTGAGGGCAGTTGAAAAAATTCATGAATGAACAAAATGAGAGAGCCTGGCACAAGAGCCTGACACATAGCCGGTGTTCAAGAAATAAAAAACAGTAAGCACAATCCTAATGATTGACATTTATTGAGTACTTGCTCTGTTAGGAATAAAATATTACTAGTATTGTTATCTTTAACATGTACACGGGCTTGCAGTGGTAGGCACTGCGGTGGGCATTTTTCATATACTCATACCTTCAACCCACACAAGTATTCTGTGACATTGTTGCTACTATTTTCCCCATTTTACTTGGTTCAGAAAGGTCAAATGACTTGTCTGAAGCTACAGGTGAGTAAGTGATTGTCTTGGTTTGGGCTTCCCCAGAAGCAGGTCTTGCAGCAAGGGCTCTAGGGCAAGTGGTTCATTTGGAAGGGGATCCCCAAAAAATGGGCAGGGGGCTAAGAAAAGTGAGACAGGGAGGGAAGGCAGTCAGTAAAGGGGGGTTGCCAAGGGAGTTATGGCCAGGGGCAGCTCAGTGCTCAGTCTTCCTGGGGACCTCTGGGGGGCACATATATCAAAGCCAACCCAGCAGAGGATGAGTGAGCTAGGGTGTTATACATCAACTCCTACAGTCCCATAGTTACTGGCTGAGGGTCACTCCTGGGGCATTAACTCTCAAGCTCACAGTGCATGGTGCCAGAGAAAGCCCTAGAATGCAGGTGCTTGCAGCTGGAGGTCAGGCCATCACATCCAGGAAAGGGCCAAAAGGATCCGGGCAGGCACTGGCATCATCTGCACAATGGCAAAGCTAGGATTTGAACACAGGACACCCAGCTCCAAAACACCTGCTCTTAACAAAAAAAAGGCAGAAGTATTTCAGGCCCAGTGTCAGAAGGATCTGAGCTCAAATCTGCTCTCGGCAGCCATGTGACCTTGGGCAAGTCATTTAACTTCTCTGAGTTCCAAAGATCAAATCCACAATATTGGGAAGATCCATCCCTATTCCACAGGCTGTGAGAATTAGGGGAGACCTCAGATATTAAGGGACCTAACCCCTTGCCTGGCCAAATGCAAGGCCCAGCAATTGCCAATCGAATGAATAAATGAAAGAGTGAACAAGCCAACAAATGACTTCTCTCTGGCTCCTGTGTCTCCTTCTCAGTCGGGTTCAGCCCTGCACCTGTCCACACCCAAGGGAAACCATGGCCTCACCCAGAACTCATGGCCCCAGGAGGCAGGCTGGGCCCACGGGGTCAAGTTTGGACTTCAGAACCGGCCCTGGCCAACTGTCTGGGGCATGAGAGCCTGGCTACTACCTCTAGAACCACCCGTAAAGCCAGATGGCTTCTCAGAGTAAGAGTACTGGATATGGGGAATGACAAGTGAGTAGAAGTTCATCTAACTGCGAAGGGTATTTGGGGCAGGGGTACAGTTCCAGCAAAGCACAAGGAGGTGGGAAGTCAGAACCTGGTTATAGGAACGAGAAGTCATTCTGCAGGACTAGACATGAGCAGGGTGAGAGTTAGAGTCTAAAGGGGCTTAAACACTACCTGAGAAGCTGAGACTTTTTCCAGACAGCAGTGGGGAGCCATGGAGGGTGTGTGAGTAGAGGAGGGATGTGGTTGGTCTCAAGAATCCTCCTGGAGCCAGGATGGGGGATGGACTGAATGCAGGAGCCCAGGGAGGAGGCTGGACCATGGTCCAGGAGGAGAAGATGAGGCCCGAGCAGGGGTGGGAGGTGAAAGGGAGGGAGGGCTGGCCCCAGGGGAGTCATTCCTAAAGACACATAAAATATTCTTTGAGCTATTGAGCGGAAATGTGTCTCCTGCTTCCTCCTTCTGGGACACTCACTCCAAGTAGTATCCCAAATATCTCTAGAATCCCCTGATACTTCCAGTCTCTGCAGGACCTGGGAGCTGAGCACACCCGCCACTGCGTGGCAGGCTCAGTGCCAAGCATGCCACAGACATGACTTTAAGAACTGTCAAAACAATCTCATGAGGTTATTAGGAAGAATCATCATCCTCACACTGCAGATGGGGAAACTGAGGCACAGTAGGTGAAGTCGTTTGCTCAAGGTCACATGGCAGGAGAGGGTAGAGATGGGCATCAAGCACACACTGATGACCACTGCCCTTGAACTTCAAAGTCCACCTCTGCACTGGCATGAGGCCTGAACCAGGAAGCTTTCCACAACTGTCCCTCAGAGTCCTTTAGGCCTGGAAGGGGGGACCAGATGAGTGCCATGGGCAGTGAGGAGCTGGAATGGAGGACCCTAAAGGCCTCAGGGTCCTCAGGAGTCTGGCTTTCTTCTGACATCTAAAGCTCTTTTAGAAAAGTTCAGGTTTCATCATCCAGAAACAAGAGGCTGCAGAGGGCAGAGGGCACAGAGCTAAGAGCAGGGACTCTGGAGCCAGATGGCCTGGGTTTGAACTCCAGCTCTGCCACCAAAGAGCTGTGTGACCGAGGATCAGCTACGCAACCTCTCTGTGCCATAATAGTCTGAGGAGTAAAATGGGGGTAGTCATGGGAACTACCTCCTAGGACTGTCAAGAGGACTGAGTTGGTATTTTTAAAGCACCTGATCTAGTGCTTAGCACCTGTATGCGAGGTGAGAGATGAAAGACAAGGGAAGAGAATGAGAGAGAGGGTGCAAACACACTGGGGGTGGGGCATATCAACAACACTGACAGGAGCCCCCCCACACACACACACCGCCCTGGGATCATAGAACCTGACAACTTTCACAGGCGCTGGTACCTGTTGCTATGGCAATAGCCTGAAATTATAGAGAAAACCTTACAGTCATCTCTGCCTCATCCCAGCTGTGTGACCTCAGGTAAACTGCTTGCCCTCTCTGAGCCTCAATCACATTCTTATCCTGTAAAATGCATCTGTTCATGCCTCCAACCAGATTCTTGGGGGATGTCAGAAGCCATCAGGTCCATCATGCTTACTGACTACCTGGGACATGCCCAGCCCACCTGCCCAGCCACACACACACCATGCCTAGGTGGCCCAGCAGCCAGTTGCGCCGGGGTGGCTGGGGGAAGCAGCTCAGGCGGCGGCAGGTGATGTAGAAGCTCCAGCAGAGCCTCAGGAACTGCATCAGCAGGCGGAAGAGGAAGAAGAGCAGGGAGAGGAGAAGCACAGACATGGCATACAGGCGGAAGGTGGTCTTCTCCACGCCCAGGAGGTGCAGCAGGTGTTCTGTGACGGGCAGCATCCTGGGGGGACACACAGGACGGGGGGTCAGTGCAAGTAGGAACCCCCTCCGGCCATGCATGCACCAAACACAGGATGACCTGTGGAGTCAGGCAGAGTGTACCTGGCACACAGTAGGTGCTCAATACACAGAGGTCCCAGACACCAAGGATACCCCTCAAACTTCCCCCAGCAGTGACCTTCAGCTAGCTGGCCAGATGGATGCACCAGTGCCCTGTCCACATGCCCTAAGCCTTGACTTTGCAGGGCATCCCTCCAGACTTCTCTGCCCATGTGTAGATGGCCAGAGTGTTGGAAAATTTAAACACACACACACATACACACACACACACACACACACACACACACACACACCCATGTTGAAAGCAGCTCTTAACAGAGGACTGATAAATACTGCTGGCTAGATACCTTCT
Organism: Ursus arctos; assembly: GCF_023065955.2. NCBI lineage: Eukaryota > Metazoa > Chordata > Mammalia > Carnivora > Ursidae > Ursus > Ursus arctos. Next base: position 26,179,294 of record NW_026622808.1, on the reverse strand, counting down.
CCCCTGGGGTGCAATGACCCTGAGATGCGGGCTCCACACATGCCACCAGGCTTCCCCAGTGGGATTAAACACCAGCTGCCCGCCATTGAAACTTTCTCTATTAGCTGCCTCCCTTCTCCTGTCTCCACTCTTTTTCTTCTTTATTTAATTGAGATGAGATTCACCCAACATAAAATGAACCATTTGAAAGAACAGTTGACCTTTGAACAATGCAGGAGTTAGGGGTGCCAACCTCCCCACACAGTCAGAATTCTGTATAACTTTTGATTCCCCAAAATCTTAACTACTAATAGCCTACTATTGACTGAAAGCCTTACTGATAACATAAAGTCAATTAACACATATTGTGTATATGTATTATATACTGTATTCTTATAGTAAAGTCAGCTGGAGAAAAGGAAATATTGAAAAAAATCATAAGAAAGAGAAAATCCACGCACGGGGCTGCACTGTAAAAATTCTGCATATAAGTGGACCCATGCAGGTCGAACCCGTGTTGTTCAAAGGTCAACATGTGTACAATTAGCTAGTATCTATCACATCCACAGTATCATGCAACCACCACCTCCATCTAGCTCCCAATTTTTTTCATTGCCCCGAAAGGAAATCCCATCCCAATTAGCAGTCATTCCCCATTCCCCTATACCTTCAACCCCTGGCAACCACTAATCTGCTTGCTTGCTTGCTCTCTCTCTCTTCCTTTCAAGTAGGCTCCATGCCTACTGGAGCTGAGACCAAGAGTCGGATGCTTACCTGACTGAGCCACCCAAGCGCCCCTAATCTGCTTTCTGCCTCTATGGATATTTTACTTCATATCAATGGGATCATATACTAGGTGACCTTTTGTGTCTGGCTTCTTTCACCCAGCATGATGTGTTCAAGGTTCATCCCCGTCATAGTGTGTATACGAACTTCATTTCTTGTACTCCTGGGTAATATTCCATTGTAAGGGTGTATCACAATTGGTTTATCCGTTTATCTGTCGATGAACATCTGAGATGCTCCCACCTCTGCCTGTTGTGAAATGTGCAGCTATGAACATGCATGCACAGGTACTTGTCGGAGTCCCTGCTTTCAATTCTTTGGGGTTCCCTTCCTTTTTCCTTACTGGTATGTTCTGTGATCACTTCCCAAATAAGCTTCTTGCACTCCAGTCCTTGCCTGGAGATCAGCTCTTGAAGGAACCCAAAGCAGGTAGGTAACAATAATATTAATAACACAGTGACCAGGGATGGAGCATTGCCGCGTGCCGTGCTCCACACTCAGGGATGTGCATGCCTCATTTTATGGAGTCTTAAAGTGGTCCTTGGACTTAAGTGTTACATTCTCTCCATTTTCTGGACAACTGAATCTCAGTTCCTCTAACTCAAGGGAGATGGGAGCTGGCAGAGGCCCCCTGAAACCCCACCAAAGGCCAAACTCCATCACTTTGGGGGCTCACAGATCTCAGACGATACCAAGGAGACTCCTGGAAATGGATGGGTCCTTCCCTCATCTCTCCTCTCCACTCAGTCCAACCAGTCAAGGATTCCCTCTGTGTCCCACCTCCTGGGGCAACATAGCTAAAGGAACCCTACACTCCAGGTCCTCGCCTGAGTCCCCAGTCCCCACCCACGGTTCCCTCCATTAAGGGCTCAGACTCACTGGCTCTTTCATCAGCCAATGTCCAACTACATCCTCCATACAGAAGATGTGAAGTTTCTATGGGTTACTGAACCCTGGGAAAACAGCTGGGTGGGTTATCCCCAAATCTGGAGAGCCCCTTTGGGATGGTGTGACTTACGTTATAAGTCATGCAGTTGACATGATCACTCATTAGGATGGCTACTTATCATGAGAGGAAATAACAAGAGTTGGCAAGCATGCAGAGAAACCTTGAACCCTTCTGCATTGCTAGTGGGAATGTAAAATGTTGCCACTTTGCTGTGGAAAACAGTATGGTAGTTCGTCAAAATATTAAACACAGAATCACCATATGATCCAGCAATCCCACTTCTGGGTAGATCCCCGAAAGAAGTGAAAGCAGGGACTCAAACAGATATTTGCACCCCCATGTTCATGGCAGCATTAGTCACAATCGCCAAAAGGTGGAAACAAGCCAAGTGCCCATCAGCAGATGAACAGAGAGACAAAATGTGGTCCATCCATACAGGGGAATATTATTCAGCCCTAAAAAGGAAATTCTGACACCTGGTACAACATGGATGAACCTCGAGGACATTATGTTAAGTGAGATAAGAGACACATAAAACAAATGCTATGTGATCCCACTTGTAAGAGGTCCCTAGAGGAGTCAGATTCAGAAACAGGAAGTAGATGGTGGGCACAAGGGGCTGGGGGAGGGGAACAGGGTGGGGGAGTTAGTGTTTAACAGGGCAGAGTTTTAACTGAAGAAGATGAAAACTTCCTGGAGATGGACCGTGGTGATGGCTGCACAACAGGGTAAATGCACTTAATACCACTGAATTGTACACTTAAAATGGTTAAGATGATAAATGTTATGCATATTTTACCACAATTTAAAATCTTTTTTCTAAATTGTTAAAAATATTTATTTATTTATTTATTTATTTATTTATTTATTTATTTATTTATTGGCAGGGGAAGGGCACTGGGAGAGGGGAGAAAGAATCCCAAGAAGACTCTGCCTTGAGCATAGAGCCCGATGCGGGGCCCGATCCCACAACCCTGAGATCATGACCTGAACTGAAACCAAGAGTTGGACACTTAACTGACTGAGCCACCCAGGCACCCCAAAAAATATCTTTTTAAAAAAGACGGACTACCTGGTGTAGGCAATATGCCCTCTGGAAGGCCAGGTAGGGGTGGGGATGGGGAGAAAATAACCTCCCAAAATGAAGCACAGAGAACTCCAAGTCACAAGTCCCAGGCAGAAGGCTGTGGGCAGCTCCAGGTGACACACTCACCAGGGGGTAGCTGTGGATATTTGTTTCTTTACCAATTTAACGATGGGTAGTGATTCTCCCCCAGCAACGCAAGGGAAGGCAGCCAGTGATTAGGATTCAGAATTGTGACCTTCCTCTAAATGCTCTCCCATGCCAGGCCTCTCACCACGTGCACCTGCATTTCTTCATCCAGTTGGCAAATCATGTTTGAACCCCTCCTATGTGTGTGACTCTGTTCTGGCCATGGGAATGTAACGGCGAGCAGGACACACATGGTCCCAGCCCTTAAGACAGGTGGTCACCAAGAGGCATGATAGAACACCACGTAAACACTATGTGTCCTGAAGGAGGTACAACGGGGATGGGGGTAGCTGAATATGGGCCCCCCAAAGATATCAGGTCTCTGGAACCTGGGAGGGAGACCTTCTATGGCAAAGTCTTTGCAGATGGGACTAAGTTAAGGGTCTAGAGATAAGAAGAATAGTCTGGATTGTCTTGGTTGGTCCCAGCTGGAATCACAGATGTCCTTACAAGAGAGGGGCAGAGGAATGGGGGTGCCTGGTGCCTGGGTGGCTCAGTTGGTTAAGCATCCAACTCTTGATTTTGGCTCAGGTCCTGATCTCAGGGTCATGAGATCAAGCCTCACATTGGGCTCCACGCTCAGCAGGGAGTCTGCTTGAGATTCTCTCCCTCTCCCTCTGCCCCTCCCCCTACTCGTGCTGGCTAGGTCTCTCTCTAAAACAAAAAGAGAGAGAGGGAGAGGCAGAGGCAGAGGGAGATTTGATACCCTGAAGAGGAGAAGCCTATGTAAAGATGGAGGCAGACACTGGAGAGATGTGGCCACAAGCCAAGGAACACTGGAGCCCCCAGAAGCTGGAAGAGGCAGGAAACAGATTCCTCCCTAGAACCTTCAGAGGGAGCACGGCGCCGCAGGCACCTGGATTTCAGACTTCTGAGCTCTAGAACTATGAGATAATAAATGTGTATTGTTTTAAGCCACCCAGTTCATGGTAAATTGTTACAGCAGCCACAGGAAATTCATACACAGAGTAAGAGGATACAGACCAGTCCTTTTAGATAAGGTGGTCCAGGAGGGTTTCTGGGGAGGGCTAGCTGGGCAGACACCTGAGTGAAGAACCTAAATGAAAGGGGCTTCCTTATTAAATGCACACGTGTGCGGGCGCACACATATAACTGTGTTCTATCTAATCCTGACTCCACTGACTGGCTGTGAGGCCTGGGCCACAGTTTCCCTATCTGAAACTGGAGGTGACTGTAAAAGATGATTCTGGGATCCACCCCAGTGTGACCTTTTCCTGTGTGTGGCCCAGGGTCAGGGGGTGTCAGCATTTTGGCAGGCCCAAGACATCTGGGTCATCTCTAACCCCTGGGCAACCTGGCTTCAGTCTGGCTGCCATCGCAACCACCACAGTCACCTTCATGAAGGTCTGTCACTCCCCTGCTCTAATGTCCTCCATGGCTCCCCACTGCCCTCAGTCTGGCACACAAACCCCTTCAGGAGCTGACCCCTGCCCATCCCACTTCTCAGGATGTTTTGGACCCCACCCCTTCACCCAATTTGTAAATGTTGGAGACCCTTAGGGCTGGTCCTGAGTCATCCCTTCCTCTCCCTCTGTGTATACACCCTGGGGATCTCACCCCCTCCCATGGTTTTTGTGACCTTGTCTCTGAGGTGCCTCTCATGTCTCAACGACGCTCCTGATAGGTCCAGCCACCTCCTGGATGTCCCCCCGGGGCATATGCCAGACCCTCATATTCACCTCACCTCCTTCCTCCCTCTCTCCCCACATTCAATCTGTTGTCAGGTCCTGCCAGTAGTCTATCCTAAATATCTTTCATACCCATTCACTTTTCTCCATCCCATCATCCCAACCCATGTCAGGCCACCAGGGCAGTAGCCTCCTCCCACTGGTCTCCCTAGTTCCCTCCTGTCCCCCCAAACAGTCCACTTTCCACCCAGCAGCCAAAGGGCTCTTCCTAAAATTAAATCAGATCACAACCTTCCCCTGTTCAAAATCCTCCCATGGCTCCCCATTACAGTCTGAACGCAATTCAGATTCCTTTTCATGCACTACAACGCCCAGTGCGCCTGGCCCCTGTGGGACCCCTCCAACCCTCTCCCACCGCTCTCCCCCTTGCTCACACAACTCCAGCCACGCTGGTCACAGGCCAAGTTCATTCGCCCTTCAGAGCCTTTGCACATGCTGTTCCCTCTACCTGACATACTTTCCCCAGCTCTGCCCATGAGGGCTCTTCCTCACCCCCCAGGCCCACCTCTGTCGGACAGTCTGTTTTTGCCACAATCAGCCACCCACTTATTGAGCACTGTCTGTGTGCAGTGGCTCTCTGGGTCATTTCCTTCATCCTCCCAGTAGCCCCTAGAGGCAGCAGGAGGGGGGGTCCTCTGAGTGGAGTCACAGCAAGAACCTCTACCCCCACCCAGAAAAATCCCAGCTGATATCCTGACAAAGGAAATGTCCTCCCAAAAAAATTGAAATGGGGGAGGGGGGTCTGCAACAAGAGAAAGCACCAGCTCTGAAAGAAGGGAGCCTGCTCCAGTGGGTGGGTCCCTCCAGGGAGGGGAGTTCTGAAGTACCTTGCCCAACCCCCTGTGCCAGACGTGGGCTGAGGCTTTTCCCAGGACAGACTCTGCTCCGAGCAGAAAAAGCACACGGTATAGATCCCCAACTGGCTGTCGCCCTGACAGCCTCCATCTTCTCATCTATAAGATGGTAATAATAGAAAGAAGTCCATCTGATGCTCACGGGAGGAGCTTAATGAACTGGAGAAGTTAAGTCCTCTACTTTCTGTAGCTGGGTTCCTCTTGCCCCTCTCCAAACAAGAGTACTCCTGCCAAGCCTCCCCACCAAAAAAAAAAAAAAAAGTGCTACAAAAAGTTTTGAGGTGGTGCAGCCGCTTTGAGAAACAGATTGGCAGTTCCTCAGAAAGTTAAACATAGAATTGGCAGTTCCAAGGGGCGCCTGGGGGGCTCAGTCAGTTAAGCATCTGCCTTCGGCTCAGGTCATGATGTCGGGGTCCTGGGACCGAGTCCCGCAGTGGGCTCCCTGCTCAGTGGGGAGTCTGCTTCTCCCTCTCCCTCTGCCCCTCCCCCCTGCTCGTGCTCTCTCTCTCTCTCTCAAATAAATAAAACCTTAAAAATATGTATTGGCAGTTCCTCTCCTAGGTATATAGTCAAGAGAATGGAAAATGTACTCTGATACTTGCATATGAATATGCATAGCCACAGTATCCAGAATAGCCAAAGGTGGAAACAACCCAGAGGTCCATCAATGAATGAATGGATGAGTATCAGGCAGTATATTTGTTCAATGGAGTATTACTCAGCCATGAAAAGGAGTGAAGTCCTGATATACGATACAATGTAAATGAACCTCAAAAACATTATGCTGAGCGAAAGTAGCCAGATACAAAAGGCTTATAGTGTCTGATCCCATTTATATGAACTGTCCAGAACAAGCAAATCCAGGGGGACAGCAAGCAGACTGGTGGCTGGCAGGGGCTGGGGGGAGGAAGGGAGTGACTGCTGACAGGGTTGGGAACTCCTTTTGGGGAGATGAGGCGATGGTTGCACAGTTCTGTGAATGTGCTAAATGCCACTGAATTCTTCATTTTTAAATAGTTATTTTATATTAGATAAACTTTGCTTCAATATTTAAAAATGAAAAACAAAACAAAAAACCATTTTGAGGACCCACGAGAAATTTATCCTGATGGTTCCCTCTGGAAGGGGCCTGGAAAAACTGGGAGCAGAAGTGGAAGGGAATCTTTACTTTCTCTGTCCATCTTTGGGGATTTTTAAAAAATTTCTCTAACATGAGCACATACTGCCCATTCAAAAATGTTTTAATTAAATACAAAGATGAATCAGTTGACTGTACAACCCAAAGAATGAACTCTAATGTAAACTATGAACTTCAGTTAATCATAATGTGTTTACATTGGTTCATCAATTGTAAGAAACATGTCACCCTAGGGGTGCCTGGGTGGCTCAGTTGGTTAAGCATCCAACTCTTGATTTCGGCTCAGGTCACAATCTTGGGGTTGTGGGACTGAGCCCTGCATCGGGCTCTGTGCTCAGCACAGAGTCTGCTTGAGATTCTCTCTCTCCCTCTACTCCTACCCCTCCATTTTCTCTCTCTCTCTCTCTCTAAAATAAATTAATGAACAAACAAATAAATTTTTTTAAAAAGAGGGGCTCCTGGGTGGCACAGCGGTTAAGCGTCTGCCTTCAGCTCAGGGCGTGATCCCGGCGTTGTGGGATCGAGCCCCACATCAGGCTCTTCCGCTATGAGCCTGCTTCTTCCTCTCCCACTCCCCCTGCTTGTGTTCCCTCTCTCGCTGACTGTTTCTATCTCTGTCGAATAAATAAATAAAATCTTTAAAAAAAAATTTTTTTTAAAGAAACATATCCCCCTAATGGAAGATGTTAACGGTAAGGGAAGTTGTGGGGAGTTGAGGGGTGTTTTGGAACTCTATACTTTCTGCACAATTTTTCTGTAAACCTAAAACTGCTCTAAAATATAACATCTATTTAAAAGTTAATTCGTTGAGGGGCACCCAGCCGGCTCAGTCGGTAGAGCGTGTGACCCTTGATCTCAGGGTCGTGATTTTGAGCCCCACATTGAGTGTAGAGATTACTTAAAAAGATTTTTTAAAACTTTTAAAAAAAAGGTAATTAGTTGAAATTAATGAAAAATGAATGAAGATGCTTCAGTTGGGAGAGGATGTTCTGGGGGCTCGGACAGCTGTTTTCTTTCTTGACATGGGTGCTGTGACCTGGGTGGGTTCAATTTGCAAAAACTCCTGAACTGCTCAGTTACGGAAGGTACACTTTCCTGTACCTATATTGTGCTTCAACTTAAAAAATTGAAAATGAGGGGCACCTGGGTGGCTCAGTCGTTAAGCGTCTGCCTTCGGCTCAGGGCGTGATCCTGGAGCCCTGGGATCGAGCCCCACATCAGGCTCCTCCACTGGGAGCCTGCCTCTTCCTCTCCCACTCCCCCTGCTTGTGTTCCCTCTCTTGCTGGCTGTCTCTCTCTCTGTCGAATAAATAAATAAAATCTTTTTAAAAAATGAAAAATGAAAGGTTGCTTTGGGACTGCATCATCTTTTAAAATGTGCATTTTTGACTCAAGCAAGCCTGGATTCATTCACAGCCCTGCCCCTCCCCAAGCAAACAGCCTTGAGTAGAGTCTAGTCCTCGCCCCCAGCCTCTGTTTGCCAATCTGTGAAATGGGTTAATAACAGCAGGTGCCACCTCTTCAGGTTGTTTGGGACACTTCAGTGAGATGAGGTTTGGCAGGCAGCATGCAAATTTTAGCCATTATTCTTATTTCCATTATTACTCTTATATTGGAGGGAGAGAAATTCAGAGCTGACACTCTCAGGATGCTCCGAGAGGCTGGCAAACCCGCTCCTCTGGTGCATCAGACACCAAGCAAGGACACCCAGTGGCCCCACCCTGGCAGAAGCAGCCCCACCTGTCCTGCTACGGCTGGTATTATCTGAAAACCGAGGTGCCAGCAACTGGCTAAGTGGCCCACGCCCATGGAGCGCTGGTTTGTCAGGTTAGTCCGGCCACCTGTCAGGGACTTGTCCTACAAGGTGTGTGGGCTCCTGAGAAGGAATGCGGGACACAACAGTGCCGCCCCCCCACACCCCGCCAGAAACCACACATAGCTGCTTCTCCTTGAACCGCAGGTCTTGGAGCCCACCAGCAGCCTGGCAGCCAAGCACCCAACACTGGCTCCACTGCCCCACATCCTAGCCCTGCCCTGCACTCACTCTGGAAGCCTGTAGTCGAGACAGCCTATCCCCATCCCTGCTTGTGGCACCCCCTTTCTATGCCAAAGGGCTGTCTGACCCCAGTAACTCCCAAACTGCCAGGCCCTAGAAGTCTGAGCTGACAGGGGGCTTACTCCAAATTTCTGGGGTTCTGAGAAAGGACTTCAAGGGGCATTTCTAAGGGCAGAGCCAAGTTGGCAAATGGAGATGGGAAGGAGAGTCTCACCACAGCTTTGGGCATGTTGTAGGCTTTTGCCTGCAGCTTCCTTGGCCCAAAGGAGATCCTGACAGGAAAAGAAGTTAAAAACAAACAAACAAACAAACCACCAGTAATCTAGATCATTCCAGAACTGCAATTGTCTCTGCCCACCGTCTCAACCAATTGTGGCCACACTTGGACATAAGCCTCAGAAAGGATTCCATAAAGCTCTGCCTCTTAGCTGTGTGACCTCAGGTGAGTGTCTGCACCTCTCTGAGCCTCAATTTCCTCATACGTAAGACAGGAACTATATTACCCACTTCACAGGGCTCTGATGACAATGCCACGTTTTTAGTGTGCTCAGCTTGGGGCTTGGCACACAGCAAGCCGTTGATCAAAGGTGCCTCTCATTGCTGTTGAGGCTGCCACCATATTCGTTACTGTTGTCCAGCCGTCTGGGATTTGGAGAATGGAGCCCAAGGTTTGCCAGGGAGGAGGGATGGGGTCCCCTTCTCTGTCCACAGAGTCATCCAAGCCCCTCTGTGGTTACCAACCCAGGTCACCGCTGGACACCAGCCCAGAGCTAATGTTACCTATCAGAAACCCAAGCTGGGCTCTACAGACAGACTGGGGCCATCGGAAAATGCACAGGATTTTGGGGTCAGACAGGACTGGTTTGTTCAAATCCCAGCTCCCCCACTGTCTCCCTCTCTCCTTCCCACCACCAGCCTGAGACTCCCCAGCTGCCAGGCCTCAGCCACCAGGCATGGTCTGGGCTGGCCAGCCACCCCCCCCCCTCCCCCGGCAACCGTCCAAGCAGAGAGGGCGAGGCCCTGGGACTCCAAGGAGCATGTATCTCTCCAGTATCCAACAAAAACATCAGCTAGTACCAACTACAGCACTTCACACAACCCTCACTGCCAACTCTGGGGGCCCAGGATGGCATCTCCTCTTCTCATAAAGGGGCATTTGGAGGCTCGGGCGTTTGGAGGCTCTGTGCCTACCATGGGTGGGTAGAGGGGCCGTGAAGGCAACCGATCACAAGCGTAAAGTCCATGAGTGAGACGATGTGGAATGACCCCAATCAGCCCTAGGAGGCGGCACAGGGCAGGGCTCGGATCCGCCTGAGCTGTCCTGATGGGGAGGGGGGTCTTCTTGAGGTCCCTTACCACAATGGATACCCAGAGAGAAGGATACACCCAGGACTCCAAGGCGCGCACTGAAAAAACTGCGCTCACACGCCACGACCGTCGGGGACACGCCCACACCCCACACCCCCAGACGGGCGTCCGGGACCCGCAGCCGCCGCCAGGGTCCCGGGGATCCTAGGCCGCGTTGGCAGGCAGACCCTCGCTGGCACACTGCGGGCACCCGCGCCGGGCGCCTCGGGTTACCGCGCTGCGCCGCAGCCGCGCTCGGGTTACTGCCCCCGGCGCGCACTCACCTCGCGGGTCTTGGCCTCCGGCCCTCGGTCCAGACCCGCCCGCACGGCAACCTCGGCTCTGACCGCGCCGTCCCGCGGTCTGGCCCTTTAACGCCGCCCGGCCAAGCCGCGAGGCCCGCCCCCGGCCCGCCCCCGGGCTGGCCAGCCCCTGGGCGGGGACCAAGGCTGGGCCCCCAGAGATGGAGAGAACCAGAGACCGAGACGTGGAGGCGTGGAGAGCGACAGAGAGGGAAAGGCACAGAGCCGGAGATGGAGAGACTGACAGGTGGAGAGATGGAGAGAAAGACAGAGAGAGACAGCGAAAGAGACATGTGGAGATAAGAAGACTTGGACACCCAGCATCCCGACACCATCACATATCCTGCCCCTCTGCCCCGTGCCTGACTCCAATTAGTGCCCAGATCCCCCTGTGGCCCACTCCTTAACACCTCCCTCCTACACCGGTACCCCGCAAATCCCCCACCTCAGGACCTGCTCCCAAGCTGGAAAGAGGTCCCTAAGCCAGCAACCTTGAGACCCCACGGGGCTCCTAGGAATCCTCAGACTCCATCCGCCCTTGGGAGCCAGCCCTTCTTTTCCCTCTGGGTCCAACCCACCCTCCTGGGGCTCTACCACCACCTGGGGCTTCTTCCTCCAGGATGACCTCCAGCCTCAACAAGGAGCCCTGGTCGTGCTCCTCCCACCCCACCCACCATCAGCCAACTTACCATCCCGCTAGGATGTTGTCCTTGGCCAGTTTGTCTGCTCCAGATGGGTCCAGACAGGGTCAGCCCCACCCCTGGATGTGAAACAGAGATACCATTCCTGGTTCGGTGAGTGGATGGGTGGCTGATCTGGGGAAACGGGCAGACAGATGGAAGGATTCACAGCTGGCCTTTGGCTCTCCACAGCCTCCCCAGGGCCAAAAGATCTTGCACATACTAGATACCCAGGAAATATCTGTCAAAGGAAAAAAATTTAAAAAATACCAACCCACGGGAGACTAAAGAGATCAAAGCCTCCAGCCACAACTGCAGGCTCATCTGGGGAAACTAAGGCACATGCTGTGGGCTGGAGGAGAGGCGTGGCTGGCTGGGTTCAGGCAGGGACCGGGTCAGACATGGAGAAGCCTGAAGTCCTAAGAAACATCGCCCCCCTCCCAGTGAGTTCCAAAGCCAAAATCACAGCAAACCATAAGGAAGCTGAAGGAAGGGCAAGGAAGTTCAGATTCCCCAGGATGGTCATTCCAAAGCCTTTAGACTGGTCAAAAATAAGTTCTTGTTGCTGTTACAGACTACAGGTGAACCGCCCTTAGCTTTGGGGGCCAAGCAGCTGGGAAATCTAATCTCGGGGCTGGTTAGCCTGGGGGATAGGGCCAAGTGCTAGGCCCTCAGAGGACAGAGCCAGGGGCCAGGACCACACACAAAGCCACATAGCACAGTGGTTAGAGCACGGACTCTGGAGGCAGAGGGTCCAAATGACTCCATCAGCTACTCTCCGTGTACCCACCTCAGAAGACTGCTGTAATGTTTTAGGATAACAGTTGTCACCCAAGGCAATTCTGTCCCCCAGGAGGCAGTTTGGCAATGTTTAGAGACACTTTGGTCAGCACACCTGGATGCTGGGGTACTACTGGCATCTAGTGGGTAGAGCCAGGGATGCTGTTAAACACCCTACAACACACACAGGATGGCCCCTCGCAAAAGAGAACAATCCAGCCCCACGTCAACAACGGTGAGGCTGAGAAACCCTGTGTCAAGGAGTAGGGAGCACTTTCGTATTTTAGCACACAGTAAGTGCCAGGTACGCGTTGACTACTGTTATTAACCACCGTGGAGTTTCCAGCCTCCTGCCTCACCAGCAAATCCTGATTACCAGCTGCATGCTCTGCATGCCCTGCTTCAGAGAACGTAGTGGCTTTGCAGCCCCATTCATGCTCAACCTTCAATCAGTCAAGTCCCGCTTTAGCTGGCTCTGTCTCCCCCTGAGACCAAGGTCTCCTTGAGGGTGAGAACCCAGGCTCAGCTGGTGCGGGGCTAGGCAGCGCTTGGCTCGGAATAAATCTGTGCCTTTGAGAGGACCTGCTGTTGAAAGACGCAAACATCATTCTAGGTGCCAGGAACATGGCAGAGAATGAAAACAGACTGAATCCTTGCCCTTGTGGATCTGAGGCTTAAGTGGGGAGGGGGGTGGGGAATAAAGAAACATATCCAGCAGGAAGTTTTTTACCAGTGAAGGGATGTAACAGGGTTTTGCAACAGGGTAGAGGGGAAGCTGCTTTCTGAGTTGGGGGTCAGGTGGCCAGTTGAAACCTGAAACACAAGAATAAACGTTGAGTCACATTATACACCTTCAATTTTTGTCAGTTGTACCTTAATGAAGCTGGGAAAGAAAAGATGGGATGAGTGAATGAAGAAATGTATTTTCACAAATCTGAACCACACAGAAAATACTCTGGCTGGTTCCCAAAGTCCAATACAAGTGTCCAAAGTCTGATACAAATTACCTTGGCCTGGTAATTTTAGATGGCACATGGAGGAATGTTTTCAATTCATTTTCTATTTTATGAATTTTATGTATTTATGTTAAATGAGAGATTGGTTTCGACTTATAGAAGAAAAAAAATAGACTCACCCTAGACATCAAATCTATAGCCTTGTGGGTATAATAAAAGTTACATAAATTTTGCTTAAAAATAAATAAGTCTTGGGGCGCCTGGGTGGCACAGCAGTTAAGCGTCTGCCTTCGGCTCAGGGCTTGATCCCGGCGTTGTGGGATCGAGCCCCAGATCAGGCTCCTCCGCTATGAGCCTGCTTCTTCCTCTCCCACTCCCCCTGCTTGTGTTCCCTCTCTCGCTGGCTGTCTCTATCTCTGTCGAATAAATAAATAAAATCTTTTAAATAAATAAATAAATAAATAAATAAATAAATAAATAAATAAATAAGTCTTGGGGCACCTGGGTGGCTCAGTTGGTTAAGCATCTGCCTTTGACTCAGATTGTGATCCTGGGTTCCTAGGATTGATTCCAGGATTGGGGGGGATGCTCAGCAGGGAGTCTGCTTCTCCATCTCCCTTTGCCCCTCCCCCCCACTTGTACACGCTCTGTAGCTCAAATGAATAAATAAAATCTTTTTTTAATCAAATAAAATAAACCTTCAAAGGAAGACCACTGAAAGAAAACTATTAAGTAATAAAAAGGTAGTACATAGAGCAAAACCAGTGTCAGATGATTGGGAATGTGTAAAATTTCCGTATCAGAAGCCATCTGTCTGGATTAAGACAAAGATGGAAGATGAGGTCAAAGAGTCCCAAATTCAAGTTTGGGAACTATTGGGGGACCAATCACTCTCAAATTCCAAAAAACAAGGCACGGCAGAGCTCAAAACTTTGAGGAAATTTTAAAGCCAGTGTAAGACGCCCACTTGTCCTGGTAGGTGATAAACTTGGCTGATGCCTGTATCCCTCTTCATTTCAGGAATGTTCTCTCTCCCTGGGTGTTGGGCCATCCATGAGAGTAAGAGAGGGCAGTGTTTCTAAGGGAAAAAGGGGCAATACAAATAATTGAAGCTTTGCTGCTTGAAGGAGGCAGAAGGGAAGGCTACGTGAAGGATGTGACATCCGAGCTGGGACTTGAGAGAGAGGTTGGATTTCAACAGATGCAGAAGAGGGGGTGGGGCTTGGGCACAGAGAAACCCGAGAGTGTGGCTGGGTAGGTGGCTCTCTCTGGCCTTGGGGTGTGAGAGGGGAGGAGGGGTGCAGGAGCGGATGTGAAGGGCCTTGAAAATTAGTCCAAGTGGCTGAGGGTTGATCTGGCAGGCAATGGGGGGCCATGGATGGTGCTTGAACAGGGGAGGAGCCCCCTCTAATTGGTTTATTCTAAAGCACATTGGAGCTTATTGATTTTGTTAGGGATGTGGATTATTTTAAAGATTTATTTATTTGAGAGAGAGAGAGAGTACATGAGTTGCGGGGGGAGAGGGGCATAGGAAGAAGAGAAGCAGACTCCCTTCTGGGTGCAGAGCCCAACGCAGGGCTGGATCCCAGGACCCTGAGGTCATGACCTGAGCCGAAATCAAGAGTCAGAAGCTCAGTGGACTGAGCCACCCAGGACCCCAGGGTTGTGGATTTTGGGGGGATGCGGAGAACATCTGCATTGGTGGCTGGCTGGATGTGGGGTTTCAGGCAGCAGAGGAGGAGAGGAATAGAGTAGAGGGGGGTCAGCCCAGTGTCTCTGCCCTCAGAGAGATGGAGACAAGGAAGGAGAAGCAAGCAGAAGAGCCTGGGGATGAGGAGTCACTGAAAGTAGGCTTCCTAGCCATGTTACCTTGGGCAGGTCACGCGGCCACTGTTAGCCTCCATCCCTGTACAAAGAAAATGGAGGCGATGACCCCAAGAGGAAGTGGTGTTTACAGGGTGCTCGGCCCCATGCTCGGCACAGACCAAGAGCCAGACAAACATCAGCACTTGGAGTGTGTGGTTTGATGTGGACTATCCCAGCTGTTCTCAACTGGGGCAGATTATCCCCCTAGGGGACATTTGGCAATGTCCAGAGATACTTTTGGTTGTCACGTTGTGGAGGGGGAGGACCTACTATAATGCACAGTGCAGCCCCCACCCCAGAGAATGATCCCGCCCCAGATGTCAGCAGTGCTGAGGCTGAGAAGCCCTGTCTGCCAAGGAGAGGCACCAGGAGGCCGCTGGGCCCATCATGAGAAGTGCATCTCTGAGTCACCTGTCCTGGGAAGACACAAACGCCCAGGGAGTGGATCAGTGAGGTCACCCGGGAGGCGGTGGACAGAGAATGGGCAGACAGAAGCATGGATCACAGCTGCGTTTAGAGAGAGGGCAGGCAGAGGCATGGAGCTGGAGGGAGAGGTGAGCCACATCTGGGAGGTTGAGGAAAAGCGGTAATAGATACAGTCACCATCACCTGTGTCCAGAGGCCAAGGCACCCAGGGCCTGGGAAGGGACAGGGCTCTGTGGTTCCCAGGCACCAGAGTCCTCTGCCTGGTGACAACCAACGAACTATAATCTAAGTGGGAGGATAAAACGTGGAGGCAGTGGCCAGATTAGGGAGATGGTACCAGAAAAACGTGTGGAAGTGGACAAAGGAGGGGAAGGAGTGGGGGGAAGAGCTTTTCCCGGGCCTCCAGAAGCTCACAGCAGACTTTTTGGGGGCAGAGACAAAAAGAAGAGCAATCTCCTCCAACACTGTTGGTGAAGATATAAAATGGTGCAGCCGCTATGAAAAACAGTGTAGCGGTTCCTCCAAAAGCTAAACATAGAATTGCCATATGAGCCAGCAATTCCACTCCTAAGTATATAACCAGAAGAATTGAGAACAGGGATGCAACGTCCCTGCATGTTCATATGTCCACACATACTCAGAGCACATTCACGGTCGCCAAAAGACAGAAACAACCCAACTATCCACCAACGAGAAATCAAGAAACAAATGTGGTCCATCCGTATGGTGGAATATTACTCAGTCATAAAAAGGAATGAGGCCCTGACACACACTACTCCATGGGTGAACCTCGAAAACATCATGCTGAGTGAAAGAAGCCAGGCACAAAAGGTCACACATTCTATGACTGCATTTCTGTGAAATGTCTGGAAGAGGTAAACCCATGGAGACGGAACACATTAGGGATGGCCAGTGACTGGGGGAGGGGACAGTGAGGAGTGAAGCCCATATCCAAGGAGAATGAGTGCAGGAACTCCTCTTGCGATGATGGAAAAATTTTGGAACTAGACAGCGATATTGTGCCTGTGGTTGCACAATATTTGTGAATGTACTAATGCTGCTGAATTATATGCTTCAAGATGGTTAACTTTATATTATGTGAATTTCACCTCAATAAAAGAGAGAGAGAGAGAGGGAGTTCCAGCAGGAAACAGAACATGCAAAGGGGGTAATTTTAAAAGAGTTTAATAAAAACACTATTTCAAAAAGATAGCGCAGCCAGGAACCATTACCACCCCAGAGCCCTGGGACCTGGGGCTATGGGGTGAAAGCAGTTGCTGGAACCTGACTTGATAGGGCTATGTGCCGAGAAAGGACTGCCTGGCAAGAGCTGTTGGTTGAGGGACACAGGCAGCCTGCATGGACCACACAGAGGAGGAGATGAGATATTAATACCTGACCTCAATTTCCTCCCTCCCTCCAATGCCTGCTGTGGCTCCCTATTGGCCTAACCCAACCGGAAGCCATAAAGCAAAGGTTGAGTGGTCCATGCAAGTCTGCCTCCCAGGACACAAAACAGAGGGCAGAAGGGTGGAGACAAGGCAGAAGATAATTCAGAGATTGGAAGCAAAGACCAGAGCAGTTCTGGGGTGCGGGGTGAATGAAGAAGCAAACAGCCCCTTCCAACTCATCACTCGCCACACTCTTGCTCGCTGCCACTTGCAGCCATTCTGCCAAACCCTTCAAGGCCAGCTCTCCCACCTCAAAGCCTTTGCACATGCTCTTCCCTCTGCCTGGAATTCTATTCCCTCTCACCTGCTCAGCCAACTCCTACTCTCCTTCAGGTATCAGCTCAAAGGCCATTTTCTGAGGGCTTCCCTAACTCCTGGGCTCAGTTCAAGCCCACACTCGATGCAGCCACAGGCCCCGTGTGTCCTCAGCCACAGCAAACTCACCCTTGGCATGGTTTGTTTAGCTGTGAGCTCTGTGCGGGTAGACAGGCTGTCTCGCACTCCCTGCCTTTTCCCCAGCCCCCGCTGGCCCAGAGCGCGTTTTCATTCAGCAAACACCAAGCTCCCACCAAGTACCAGGCGTTGTTCAACAGTGGAGATTCAATAAAGCATGACTAGAAACACATAAGCAAAAAGGTTATTCTGTGGGGTGTGCTGTGGGGAACGATCCCGCGAGGTAAGGGGGTGAGGGGCGGGGGGCGGGGATATCTTTGAGCAGAGACCAGAGGCGGGACCGTGCCTGAGCCCAGCGAGGCTGGAGCCGAGTGAGCGAGGGAGAGAGTGGGAGGAGACAAGGAGCTGGGAGGCGACCGGACTGATCGTGCCGACTGGGAGGCACTTTGCGTTTTCCTCTGGGGAAGGGTGGTGCCGCGGAGGGTTCTGCCGACGAGGATGCGGACTTCGCCGGAGCCTGACTCCGATTTCACCGGCTCCCTGCGCCTCTAATGCGCCGACGAAAGGGGGCGCCAGAGCGGTGGGAGGAGCGAGGGGAGGAGGCTGTGGCTCGGGACCCGCCCAGCTGCCCTGGAGGGACCGCGTTGTGAAAGGTGTAGAATCGGGGGTTTGTTTAGAGGTGACGGAACTTGCTGACAGACGGAATGTGGGTGTGAGCGAAGGAAGTAAGTAAGGGGTGATGCCAAGGGTTGGGGCCTGGGCCACATCTAGGCTGGCGTTTGCAAGGGAGGAATGGAGACTAGAGGAGAAGGAAGGAGAGGATGGAGAGAAAGACGGCAAATGGGAAGAGAGGGAAAAGAGGAGATGGTCACAATAAGGAGTCAGGTGGGGGCAGGACACCCCTCGGGGCCGGCGGCGGGAGGAGAGGCCCTGGTCCTCAGACGCTAGAGAGATGGACACACGTTCCCCCTAGAATTGGGGGTTGCTGCTGGGGAGCAGGGAGCTGGGAGGACCGAGGTGGAAGGACACTGCCCTGGGGTGGGTACGGGCGGAGGGGGTGGGGAACAAGGTTACTTCTCACCAGGTATGGCTGGGGAGGTGTCCTTCCTGGGCTCTGCCTGGAGTGACCCAACCCCCTCCCTTCCTCCACACACACCTGTCTCCATTTCCCCAAGTTGGTGGGGGATTAACCTCCAACACCCTCCACCGGGGCCCAGGGACAGGGGATCTGCGAAGTGCAGGCGAAAAGGTACTGCTGGCATCAACGATACCTCATTCCGACTTCCACTCAGCCAATCAGATTCCACCCTCCTAACCCTCAGACCATCAGAGTCTGCCTTCCCTTCTTTCGCTCAGACACGCCTCTCCCGCTTCACAGACAACTAGACTCCACCTTGGTGCTCCTTAGACAGATTGAACTACTCACCCCTCAGCGAATCAGGCTCGGCCCTCCCCACATACCTCAGCCTATCAGAAACAAGTCTTTCGTCCCTCGGCCAATAAGAATGCCCCTTTAGAAGAAGCCTGTGGGTGTCTAGGCCAGGGTCCGCCACTTACCGGATCTGTGGCATCTCTGTGCCTCTTCCTTTTCAGCTGTAAGCTGAAGGTGCTCCTCTTCCTTCTTTCGTAGGGTGGGCCTGAGGCTCCCACCTGAAAGTGATCTCTTCCTAAATATATGCTGTGTAACTATGTGTTATTATTTCTCCTCCCTCCCTCAAGTCCCCCAAAGCTGTTTCCTCTGCTGGATTGCCCCTGCCTCCCGGACCCAACCCTATTTATCCTCCAAAACCCAGCAGCAACAGCCCTCTCTTCCAGGAACTTTTCTATGCCCCCTTCCCAAGCTGTACCCAGCGGCCCCTCTGGCTCTTCCAGCTAACCTAGTCATGACCACGTGGGGTAGTGTCTGGCTGCACTGTCCCCGCTCCCCGCCAGCGCCCCCTCCCCACCCCCCCGCCGGACCCCCGTTGGAAATCTCAGAGCCCAGAGCTTGGACCTTTATGGGGCCCCAAAATCTCCCACCATGAGGGTGGGCACAAAATATTGGTGTCATTTGAATACCTGCTGACCAACTGAGTCAATGAACAAATCGATTTCAATATCGATCAGCATTGGACTCTGCGAGATCATTAAAACCCTTAAAAATCATAAAAGATGAGTTCATCTTTTCAGGAGAGGCTTGGAGCCATAGTTTTCACCAGATTTGGTGGGGGAAAGGGGGAGATTAAGCACTTTGTTTTACAAATTGGAGTCCCAGAGAGAGGCAGTAACCTGCCCAAATCACACAGGCTGGTAGGAACAGAGTCAGAAATTGAAGTCCTGTGGCCCACCTGAGGAGCTTCCCAGGACTTGGAGGCTGAGCATAAGAAGGTACTCATCCTCATGATCCAGTTTAGGAGGGAGGAAAAGTCATATTTATAAGAAGAAGCCCAATGGTCAGTCAGTTGAACACCTGAATGCCCTGTGCCAGGCACTGGTCTTAGCCCTGGGGATGAGGCACTGAGCAGGACAGGTCCCTGCTCCCATGGAGTTTCCATCTGAGTGGGGGAGGTAACGATAAATAAATAAATGCATAAGAGAAATAAACAAATGAATAAGATACTGTCAGGTAAGGATCTTAGTAAATAGAATGAGCTCATAAGGAGGGACCGGGAACCTAGTTTACATAGGTGGTCAGGGCTAGGCTTCTAGGAGGAAGTAATGTGATTCAGGAAGTGATCCCTGAATGATAGGAAGACATGAATTGGAGCATTCCAAGCAAAGTGAGCAACAAGTGCAAAGGCCCTGGGGCAGGATGAGGGTGGCATCCTCAAGGAGCAAGAGGCCAGTGGGCTGGAATAAGGAACCCATGAGGAGAGGAGATTAGAAGGGTTGGTAGAAGCCAGATCCTAAAAGTTCTAGTGTATGCACCGCAGAAAGGAGAGGGAAGGGAGAAGGGTGCCCCACAACAGAGGGACCAGTAGGAGACGATGCCTGGAAGCCAGGAAGTGCCTGGCCCGTGCCTGTTTGGGGCACCGGAAGTCAGCCTGCCTCCTGCTGTGCTGATACAAACTGTAGAACGGAGAGGAGGAGTGAGTGGGTTGGGGCAAAGGTGACCTGCATCAGGGAACCAGTTGTGGTTCATGACCACAGGCTACCCCAGGCTGATTCAGCAAGATTCTGTGTTGTCAAAGGTCAGCTCCCCAAAGCACAAAGCAGCCTAGCAGCAAATTGTCCCCAACCCCGGAGGACCTCCCTTAGAAATTTCTCCTCACTAGCTTCCAGAAAGGTTAAGCTTCAGAAAATTTCTCAAAAATGCTTGTAGGGTGGATCCAGTCACCAACTGCTGTGTGACTTTTGGCAAGTTACTTCACCCCCCTAGGCCTCAGCTGACCACTTTTTTGTCTGTTTGATCCACTGTAAATCAAAGGCATAATACAGGTACCACCCCCTGCCTACCCTAACCATTCTGATTCTCCACAATAAGGGAAGGGCTTGGATTATGACCATTTATAGGTAGAGGGATGGAGGCTTGGAGGAAGGAAACAACTTGCCCAAGCTGAGAGTTGAACCCAAATCTGTCAGATTCCAGAGATGGGGAGACTCTGGAGGTTCCAATCTTAAGCTCCTCCTTAGCAAGTGTCCAGCAACCAGTGGTCACTAAGCAGACAGTGGTTCTTCTGATGGTCATCAGCCTCAGGATGGTGTGGGGCCACCTCTCCCAGCCTCAGTTTCCTTGACTGCCAAATGGGGACTCAGAATTCTTCACTTGGAATTCTCTCTTCACCAGCTTTGTGAGGCAACAGATATAACGTGTTCGGTGGTCCCTCAAAAAGTTAAACTTAGAGGTACCATATGACCCAGCAATTCCACTTCTAGGTGGAGACCCCAAAGAATTAAAAACAGTGTTCAAACAAGTACCAGTTCACACACATTCACAGCAGCACTCTTCACAATAGCCAAATGTGGAAACACCCCCAAGATGTCCCTGAAATTATGAATGGATAAACGAAATGTCCTATATACACGCAAAGCAATGTCATTCAGCTGTACAAAGAAACGGAGCCCTGACACACACTATACAACGTGGACGAACCTCAGAAGCATTACACTGAATGAAAGAAACCAGTCACCAAAGCCACGGAGTGTACGCTCCCATTTATATGAAATGTCCAGAATAGGCCATTCTTAGAGATGAAAAGCAGAGTGGTGGTTGCCAGGGCTGAGGGGAGGGGAAATGGGAAGTGATTATGTAATCAGTACGGAGTTTCCGTCTGGGGTGATGAAAATGTTCTGGAACCAGATAGAGGTGATGGTTGCACAACACTGTAAATGTACTAAATGCCATTGAACTATTCTCTTTATAATGATTAATTTTACATTACATGAATTTCACTGCAATAATAAACACATAGCAAATAAATAAGTGGTGGGAAGTGGGTTGATATGATTTTATATCACTGATTCCTTTGCTAAAGCCATGAGATAGACACATGATTATTGTCATTTTAGAGTTGGACAAATCAAGGCACAGAGAGGGGAGGTGCTCCACCTGGGGAGTGGGGAAGACTAAGTGGGATGTGGGGTCTCCCTGACCTCAAGCAGGTTGCACTCCTCTGCCTTGGAGCCGTGCAGGTGACAGGCACCCACAATGAGTTTACCACCCTTGGGCACAGGTGACTCAGCCAGAGGGCAGACAGCAGAACCCAGGGTATTGGCCAGCTTGACCTGGTTCTTTTTCCCCGGCCCAGGAGGAGACAGCAAGGGAGGCCCAGGGCTTAGGAGCTGTCCTTTATTCAGATAGGAAACCTGTTATTGTCACCTGTCCCTGCCCAGTCCTGTACTGAATGCCCTAAGAAGACTTAGCCGTGGAGCCAGATCTCACAAAGCTCGAAGTCTAGAGAGTATAGAGTTGGACACAGACACTCCCAACCTCTCAGTATCAGGGCTGAGCCAAAGAAAGGAGCCTGGAGCTGGAAAAGCCAAGAGGAGAAAGCCAGGGGAGAAGGGAAGGCCTCCTGGAAACCGGGATATTGGAGATAGGTTTTGAAGAATGTATAGGAGTCTGTAGGAGTCCACCAGAGCGAATGAAAAAGTTTCACTAGTGGGAAGGCAAAGAGATCTAAGCCCTGGGGAGGAGAAATTGATAATATCTGGCAAAATTGTATGTGCATTTATCCACTTAGGGCAATATATCCCAATGACTCCCTTGCAAAACAAAACAAAAAAAGATAAATGAACATGGCTTTTCGTAACAGCACTATTTAAAATATCAAAAGACTGGATATAGCCCATAAGCCCATCAATAGGGAATGGTTGAATAAACCAAGACACAGCCACATGATGCAGTCCTATGCAGCTTGTAAAAAGGGATGAGGAGTATCTATTCTGGCATGGAGAGATCTCCAGGAAACAGTGTTAAGCGGAAAACAGGGAAGTGGAGACTATATATATATATATATATATATATATATATATATATATATATACACACACACTAGTGTTTTTAAAATGGAACAATGGACCATGAAAAAATTATAAATGATTACCTGAGGAGGAGGGAAAGAACATGATGAAAGGTAAATGAATAGAAGCTAGATGTTTCTCTATATACCTTGTTTTGTTGTTTTGACTTTAGAACCATGCAAAGATCTTACATAATTCTAAGGTAATACTAGACTTAAAAAATAATTCCCTCGCTTCACACCCATTAGGATGGCTATTATAAAAAAGAAAACAACAAATGTTGGCAAGAATGTAAAGACATTGGAACCCCTGTGAACCACTGGTGGGAATGTAAAATGGTGCAGCCACTGAGGAAAACAGTCTGGCAATTTCCTAAAAAATTAAACATACAATTACCACATGATCCAGCAATTCCACCTCCGGGTATATACCCAAAAGAAATGAAAGCAGGAACTCAACTCAAGCAGATATCTGTACACTCTTGTTCACAGCAGCACTACTCACAATAGCCCTAAGTGGAAACAACCCAAACATCCATCAACGAACGAATGAATGGATAAACAAAATGTGGTCTATCTCGACAACGGAATATTGTTCAGCCTTGAAAAGGGAAAAAACGGGGGCGCCTGTGTGGCTCAGTCAGTTGCGCATCTGCCTTCAGCTCAGATCATGATCCTGAGGTCCTGGGATAGAGCCCCACATCGGACTCCCTGCTCAGCGGGGATCCTGCTTCTCCCTCTCCCTCTGCAGTTCCCCCTGCTTGTGCTCTCCCTCTCATTCTCTCTCTCTCTCAGATAAATAAATAAAATCTTAAAAAAAAAATAAGAGTCCAACTCTTGATTTTGGCTCAGGTCACGATCTCAGGGTCGTGAGATCAAGCCCCGAGTTGGGCTCCCCGCTAGGTGTGGAGCTTGCTTGGGATTCTCTCTCTCTCTCCCTCTGCCCCTCCCTTCCATTCATTTGCTCGCGCTCTCTCTCTCTCTCTCTCTCTTTCTCTTTCTCTAAAAAAAAAAGGAAAAACGTCTGACCCAGGCTACAACATGGATAAACCTTGTGGACATTATGCTAAGTGAAAGCAGCCAGCCACAAAAGGACAAACACTGTATGATCCCACTTATATAAGACCCCTAGTGTAGTCAGATTCATAGAGACAAACTAGAATGGTGGTTGTCGGGGGCTGGGGTGGGGGAGGGGAAGGTCATGTTTGGCGGTTAGGGACAGAGTTTCTGTTTGGGAAGATGAGAAAGTTCTCAAGATGGATATGGTGATGGTTGTATAACAATGTGAATGCACTTACTGCTTCTGAACTGCGCACATAAAATGGTTAAAATGATAATATTTATATTATGCATATTTTACCTCAATAAGAAAAAAGTAACGTGGCATTACCTCATTTGAAAGACCCAGCTGCTCTAAATTGAATTTGTTATAATACAATATTTCAGAGATATTTTTAAACAGAAGGGTGGAATAGTGAGATGAATTTTTCAATAATCATAACAGATTAATAATAATAATTACAATATTAATCCTGTTATTTTAGAGGTTTTCTAATTACATAATGTTTCTTGTTGCACATTAATGCATAATCTTATCATGAGGTGTTGTTTTTATTGTTGTTGCTGTTGTAAGTTAAAACTTCCTGCACTCAAAAAAAAAATTCCCTAAAAATTAAAATTTCTGGTTAATGGTGCAAATGTGCAGAAACTAGTTCCAGTGACGCTATAGCACAGTAATTTGATAGCACACCCACAGTGGGATATGCCCAAAGGCAGAAAAGAACCAGAAAGAGAAAGGCTTAAACCGGCTTTCAATAATCATATTGTTTCAGGCACTGTTGGCACATTACTCGAAGATTGATATGTGAGATTGTGGAATGAAGCAAATTGAGAATTTGGATTTTCAGTGTGGGAAAAAGAAAATGCAGGCATAAGATTGATCCGTTTAAGTAAAAGCTATATAATTCTGAAGAGGAATTTGGAATCATCAGCACGAATTCATGATGTATTTTATTTAAAAAATGGTACGGGGAAGGGCCCCTAGGTGACTCAGTCAGTTAAGCACCCAACTCTTGATTTCCGCGCAGGTCATGATCTCCGGAGTGGTGAGAGCAAGCCCCACGTCTGGTTCCACACAGGCCACACGGCGTGGAGCCTACTTGGGAGTCTCTCTCTCCTTCTCTCCCTCTCACTCTGCCCCTCCCACCCTCCGCTCACGCCCACACCCTCTCTGACTCTCTCAAAAAAAATTAATAAATCAATAAATAAGTAAAAAATTAATTATTATTTCTGTCCAGTGAAAAGTCCTAGAAACAACTAACCCAACAGCCATGAGCACCCTTATCACCTTGATGGCTATTTCTAAGTACCACTTTCCAATCAAAGGAAGAAGGCTCCCTGGGGAAATGGTTGATTCCCAGGCCTGTGGCAGGAAATGTACAAGATATTCCTGGAATATCTTGTTACATCATAAAGCAAGAAACAGTCCTGTCAAAAGAACTCAGGAGTCAAAGTGAAGAGGCTCCCACTGGCCAAAGAAAGGATAATAATTTGATTATCAGTAATGATTATCAGTAATGATAAAAAAAAAAACCCTGCAACACGGGGCGCCTGGGTGGCTCAGTCATTAAGCGTCTGCCTTCGGCTCAGGGTGTGACTGGTATTGAGCCCCGCATCGGGCTCCTTGCTCCGCTGGGAGCCTGCTTCTTCCTCTCCCACTCCCCCTGCTTGTGTTCCCTCTCTCGCTGGCTGTCTCTCTCTGGCAAATAAATAAAATCTTAAAAAAGAAACAAACCCTGCAACATATTCACACATGTCAATAGTTTAAGTCCACAAATTTGTAAAAATAATGTGGGGAGAGGGAAATCTCATTATCTACCTTTGGAGGATGTTAAGGAGGTCAGCAATGACTTTGAAAACCAGGGAAGAAAAGATATCAAGCATTGATCTTGTCTTTCCATGTGAATTGTGCCACTGGGTAGCCAAATGGTAGATGAGAGGATGTTTCTCCCTCCAGAGGTATTCCAGCTAATAAATGAACAAGGAATAAATCATCCCAATATCACTCTGTTGTAGCTGCTAATGGATTAACAGGTCTAGGCAATGATCACCAACAGCAGA
This sequence comes from Ursus arctos, assembly GCF_023065955.2. Taxonomy (NCBI): domain Eukaryota; kingdom Metazoa; phylum Chordata; class Mammalia; order Carnivora; family Ursidae; genus Ursus; species Ursus arctos. The sequence continues at coordinate 26,153,788 of NW_026622808.1, read as the reverse complement.
GAACATCACAGAAGAGAGACAGCGGGTGGCAGTTATGGAAGAAATAAGATGGCTCATGAGTTGACAGGTGTCAATTCCATGATGGATACATATGGGGATTCATTATGTAATTCTCTCTACTTTCGAATATGTTTGAAATTTTCTGTTTAGAAAATAATGGTTAAAGCCCTTTGCCCTGTGTCATTCTCGCAAAGCAGGGTGACAACAGCTAGGAGCCGTAGGCTCTCAGTAAATATTCCCCAGGGTGTACCAACATCTGGCCCCATTTACCCCACACTCATTCTTGGCCTCTAGCATACCGCCGAGGGCTGAGCTCAAGATTTCACTATAATATCTCATGTCCTCAGTTACAAAACTCCCTCCTCTCCAGTTCCAGGTGTTGAGAGCTTACATCTTACCTCTATTCTAAGATGCAACTGAACTCCGTCAGGGACGGTGGAATCACCCCGGCTGGAGGCTGTGGGGTCATTGGCTCACACCCACAACTTTGCTTTCCCTTTGGCAAATTGGGTTCGACCAATTCTGGGGCTGGCCCGCCTGGCTTCGGTGATCTGGATGTAGTTCCAGACTCGCTGAAGGCCCAGCCCTCAGGCCCAGCTGGCTGCTGTGGGGGGCAAGGCCAGCAGGGAAGTCTTGGCTTGGACTAGTGCCCCAGATGCAGAAATAATACATGTCCGTGAGTCCAGACTCATTAGGAAGCGGGACTCCGACCATCACAGATTATCCTGTGGGCTGGACCTCTGCTGGGGAGGCTGGGGCCCGTGGGTGGGTGGGCAGAAACTACTCGTTGCATGCTTTCCACATGCAAGGACAGTCCTCAGCACATAGGACCACCTCATTCAGCACCCCAAATAACCCTATGAGGTTGGTACTATTCTCCCATTTTAGAGAGAGACAAAATGAGAGTTAGAGATTAAGCCACTCACTCCAGCTAGTAAGCGGCAGAGTGAGAATTTGAACTTGGGTTAACCGGCTCAGCAGGGGTCAGCAAACTTTATTAAAAGTCCACATACATCTGAGGGAAATGAAATCACTATTCCAAAGAGATCTCTGCACCCACATGGTCACTGCAGCAGGATTCACTATCGCCAAGAGTCCCTCAGGGAATGAACAGAGTTTTTTAAAAGGTGGCGAATGTAAACTAGGGAGTATTATTCAGCCATAGGAAAAAAGAAGGAAATCCTGCAACAATGTGAATGGCAGTTAAGGGCATTATGCTAAGGGAAATAAGCTGGACAAAGACAAATACCGTGTGATCTCACTTATACGTAGAACCTAAAAAAAAATCAAAAGAACTCATAGAAGCAGTAGAGTAGTAGTTGTCAGGGGTTGAGGATGGGGAAATGGGAAGACGGGTCAAAGGGTACAAACTTCTAGGGGTGCCTGGGTGGCTCAGTCGTTAAGCGTCTGCCTTCGGCCCAGGGCGTGATCCCCGCGTTCTGGGATCGAGCCCCACATCAGGCTCTTCTGCTGGGAGCCTGCTTCTTCCTCTCCCACTCCCCCTGCTTGTGTTCCCTCTCTCGCTGGCTGTCTCTCTCTCTGTCAAATGAATAAATAAAATCTTTTTTTAAAAAAAGGGTATAAACTTCTAGACAGAAGATAAATAAGGTCTGAGCATCTAATGTACTGCATGGTGAATAGTTAACAGGACTGTATTGTACACTTGAAAGTTGCTGAGACAGTGGATCTTTTTTTTTTTTTTAAGATTTTATTTATTCATTTGACAGAGAGAGAGACAGCCCGCGAGGGAGGGAACACAAGCAGGGGGAGTGGGAGAGGAAGAAGCAGGCTCCCAGCCGAGCAGGGAGCCCGATGAGGGGCTCGATCCCCAGACCCTGGGATCAGGCCCTGAGCCGAAGGCAGACGCTTAACAACGGAGCCACCCAGGTGCCCCCAAACAGTGGATCTTAAAAGTCCTCACCACACACACACACAAAAGATAACTAAGTGAGGTGATGGGATGTCTTAACTAACCTTATTGTGGTAAACATGTTGCAATATACATAGATCAAATCATCATATTGCACAGCTTAAACTTTACTCAGTGTTACATGTCAATCATATCTCGATAACCCTGGGGGAGGGGGAAGCCATGTACCAAATATTTCCGTTTTGCAGGCCAGATGGTCTCTGCTCGCCAAGAGACAACTCGGCCATGGTAGCATGAGGACAGTCATAGACAATACGTAAATGATGGGGGAGGATGTGTTCCAGTGATTTGTTTACATACCCTTGTGTATTTGTTTATTTACGTAAACAAATGGTGGCACATCCAGACAATGGAGTATTATTCACCCATAAAAAAGAATGATTCACCATAAGAAGCACCGAGTCACACCACAACACAGATGAACCTCAGAAACGTTATCCTGAGTGGAAAAAAACAGCCAGACACCAAAACTCACATAGTGTCTGATCCCATGTACGTGAAACGTCCAGAACAGGCAAACTCATAGGGACAGAAAGCAGGTCAGTGGTTCCCAGAAGCCAGGCGATAATGACAGTGACTGCTAGTGGGTACATGGGGTTTTATTTCAGGGTGATGGAAATGTTCTGGAACTAGACAGAGTTGATGACTGCACAACATTATGAATGTAGTATGTGCTATAGAATGATACACTTTTAAATGGTTCATTTCATATTAGGTGAATTTCACCATGAAAAAAACCCAAAAGCAAAAAAATAGATCGTCTACAAAACAGACGGCCAGCCCAGTCATTGGCGGACTCCTGCTCTATATCCCTTTGCAAAACCCAGAGCTGAATAAAACACCGCAGATGTATAAAATCTTAGCTTAAAGGCCCACACACTGCAGTTTTTATTATTAATAATTATTATCAGGGTCTTCATGACTGCTTTTCTGCTTACCAAAGTGAACATTATTAACTCTGACGTTGGCCCCAAGCCCAGTCTTGCCCCAAGTTCCTCTTCCTCTGGCCCCTGGCCATGATACCACCTTCACTTTGGATCCACAGCCCAGGGCTCTGTCTGTCTGTGTCAATGCTACCTCCATTAGAGCTGTTCCCAGGCCCCGGACAATGACTATTTTCTTGAGACTAGTGGTCTGTCTGCAACCTGGAGGGGCCTTGACCTACCCTGGCAGATGGTCCTCATGAGGTGTAAGGGAAGCAGGGGTGGGGAGTGGTGATTCATCATGGGAATCCCAGCCTTTCTGCTAACTCCCAGGCGCAGCACAGACCAGGCACTTTGGTGTGTGGGTGTCTGCGCATGTGTGTCTGCACGTGTGTGTGTGTGTGTGTGTGTGTGTGTGTGTGTGTGTGTGTTTCACAGCCCAATCCCCAACTGACCCCACATCCTCAATCAGGCCGTTTGTGCATTGAGCAATCCCTCCCTGCCACCCACCTGTTCCCTGTCCTATGCCAGATACTTCTAGGCACCCTAAGAGGACTTGGCATCTCCCAGTTTGGGGGAGATAGAACTGGACAGAGAAATGCCTAGCCCTGTATGGATGGGTCTGAGTCAAAGGGAGGCACCCCAGGATAGAGAGCCAGGATGAGAAAAAGGGGAACCAGGAGTAATCCGGGAGGCTTCCTGGAGGAAGGGTCCTATCCCAGGACACAAATCCCAGACCGACTCTAAGGGAAATGCTGGCCAGCCATGACATGCCCCTGGCTTGAACTCTACCTAGACTCTGCCACCAATTCCAAGCTTCAAAAGGGAATCAAGGCTGTCCGGATGGCTGGCCCAGGAATTCTTGGGTGTGAAGTCTGCAAACACTTCCCGTGTGAATTACTCTGACCCTGACCCAGCCACAGGATAGACGAAACCTGTTTCACCCTTGGAGCACTCCCCAGGTTCCAGCTGTGTGACCTTGAGCAAGTTACTTAACCTCCCTGAGCTTACCTTCCTGCTGCGTAAAATGAGCATAAATGGATGGTGACATAAAACGGGAAGGGTCCCCTGGGGCTGCAATCAGTGGGAGCCACAGAGGGACAAACCCAGGGTCCCTAATGCCAAGGCAAGGTCATTCCCAGACCAGGTGGACACTAGGTGGGGATCTCCTCAGCCACTCCTCCACATTCTGAGCACAAAGACAGGTCAGGATTCCTGATTTTGACTTTCACCTCTGGCTCCAATATGCCTCAACACAGGGCTGTTCCTGATCCTGTCTTTCTCTGAAAAGTTGGTATTTTGTTTTTCATGGATTTTTTGCATTCACTTTGGTCTTTTAAGATATCACATTAAAATATGACTTGATGACAGATTTTCAGCACCACCTTAAATTTTGCACCCTAGGCAAATGCCTTCCTCTCCTCACTCAGTTCTCCCACCAGATGGACACACAGTCCAGGCAGAGCCCACCTCCCTTCCCTGTGCCCCTGTCCCCAAATCCTTAGAAACTGGAACTCAGAGATTTCCTTGGAATCCCCTGGGGAGTGGCCTCCGTTCCCTCCCTACCAAGCCCCTGACTCCCTGAGCCCCCACTGTGTGATGCTGGATCCCCAGAGACAGGGCACTCTATACCTGTGAAAGGCCCCCCACCCCCACCCTGGGGAATCCCAGATTTGGCTCGACCTGGGCATTCCCTGGCCCGCCCAAGGCCTGCCCCATGCTGAGTCCCCAGCCTGGTGGGTCTCCTGGAAACTCCCCAAGCTGGTTTCGGGGTGGGAGGCCCACAGTGAAGCAATTCCCACCACAGCCCCAACCCCTTGGGTCCCATCCCACCTGACTCCGGAATAAAGGGGAGGCAGGTTCATTTCTACAGGACTCAGCCACCCGCACCGCACGGGAAAAGAGGAGGACCCCTCACTGTCAACCCAGGTGAGCCCAGAAGCCAGCTCCTGGGACAAAGCCAGGGTCCTGAATGCTCCGGCCCAATCCCTGCTCTCAGCTACCTCTGGTTGCTTGGGACCAGGACCTGGAACTGGGTCAGAGGTGACAGCTCCTGATCAGAGCAGGCCTCAGCAAACAATCCCCAGCCGCTGTACCCACCCTCTGCCTGAGCCTGTGTGCTGACAGAAAAGAAAGCAGGAGGCAGTACCAACCCCAGATCGCTCCTTCTCTCCCCTCCCCCAGCACAGCCGGTCTTACCAGTTTGGCGGGCACCTGAGAGTCCCCTCTGGTGGCCAGCTGCAGCTCCAGAACAATAATTATAGGAAGGGGTAAGGCTTGCTGGACTGGCCTCAGTCTACCTCTCTTGGGAATGGGCAGTGTTTGTTGGAGTCTAAACTACGTGGCCTCCAGACCCCTCCGGGGTTGGGCCTGGCTTGCTGACCCTCGACCTCAGCCTGGGAGGGACAAGATAGAATGGGGGAGCCCCTGAAATCCAGATGACCTTGACCCGGGGCACTCTGTCCCCATGCTGCCGCTACCTCCCGCCCACAGCTGTGCCAGGGGCAGCCGTGTCATTCACCGCTGGACTTTGACCATAGCCAAAGGCGCCACTCAGGTCTCCAAGCCTATCTCCTTCCAGTTCTGCCAAGGTCTCCGCTGAGGTCAACTGGACATGTCCCTCGGAAGCTGGAACCCCACAATGGTGGCCCAGCGTGTCCTCTGGATCCTGCTCGGATTGCTGCTGCAGCTGAAACCAGGGACAGGTGGGTCAGGAGGCAGAGACCCGGGGCCCGGACCCAGTTCTGTAGGAATGTACCGCTGCCCCCTGTGTGTCCAGCCCTGCATAGGCTAAGGCTGGAGACCCCAGGAGGCCCCTGTCTCAAAGAACCTCCAGTCTCCAGATACTCCCCACAGGGTCAGAACAGGAGCTGGGGGAAGGACTTGGGGCCAGAAGAGCAAAAATAAGGAAAGTTTCCTGGAGGAGGGGGCATAGATTTAGGACAGGATGAAGGGAAAAAAATTTTACTTGTTAGAGAAACAGGAAAGGGCATTTTAGGCAAAGAGAAGAACAAAGCTATAAAGGAATCATAGTGCAGACTATCTGGAGAAGAACCTGGATTCTGGACAGTGTAAGGATTAAAACTTCCTGGATTCAAATCCTGCCTCCGCCACTTCCTAGCTGTGTGACCCCAGGCAGATGATTCAACCTCTCTGTTCTCATTAGGGTCGTTGTGAAGATTAAATGGGTTAAGTTATATAAGTCACCTAGAATGGTGCCTGGCACGTAGTAAATGTTTCACAAATGTTAGCTATCATTCAACATCCCACCCAGCTCTGAGCCCAGCATTCTTGGGTTCCAGGTTCAGCCACTGACATTTCCCTCACTGGGCACAGGCCCACTCTCTCCTCCCTGCCCATCCTTAGGGACACTTTTCCTTCTAAAATCCCCCCAACTCCAACCCATCGAGAAACACTGTCCATTCCCCCCCCCCTCAAAACACCTGGGAACTCTTCCCATTTTTGTCCATCCCACTGCTACCACCCTGGCTTCGGCCACCTTCATCGCTTACCCCCACACTGTCTCTCCTTCCCTACTCTAGCCTCCCTCAAATCCACATGGTAGCCACAGGAGCAATCTTAGAATACCAACCAGGCCATGTCTCTCTCCTGCTCATGAACTGCCACGGCTTCCCAGTGCTCACTGATCATCTAAGCTCTTTAAACCAGTTTCTGTGCCTCAGGACGGTGGTGGGGATCACAGGTTTGTCCAATGAGGAGCTGGGGGCACTGAGAAAATGTGGAAACAGCAGGGGGAGGAACAGAGGGTGCTGGGTCACTGGGCTAATGTTGTCCCTCCCCCAGCAGCAACCCTGCCCCTGCTCATGGACTCTGTCATCCAGGCCCTGGCAGAGCTCGAGCAGAAGGTACCAGCCACCAACACCAGCCACACTGCTTCTGCATGGCTGCTGTTCGCCCAGGACTCTGGCCGCCACGATCTCCTCCATCACTTCCTGCTGGAGGGGCGGACTCTCCAGGCCACCAAGCTGGATCCCCAGCAACTGAGCCCAGAGCTTCTCGGCCTGACCAAGGACGTGGCCCAACATGGTATTCGGGGCAGGCAGGAATACGGAGTGGTGCTGGCACCCGATGGCTCAACAGTGGCTGTGGAGCCTCTTCTGGCGGGGCTGGAGGCAGGGCTACAGGGGCACAGGGTTGTACACCTGCCCTTGGACAGCACAGCCACGCCTCTGGAGGCTGGAGCCACCTTTCCAGACACTGGAGCCGTGGTTTCAGATGTAAGAGCCACATCCCCAAGACTCAGGGATGGCCCCCCAGATGGCACCTCTGCAGAGGTTGGAGCCATGCCTCCAAATATTAGAGCCACAGATCTAGATGTCAAACCCACCTCTCCAGGTGTTAGACTTGGCTCTCCAGATGTCCCAGTCACCGCTCCAGATGTCCAAGCCTCTTCACCAGGTGCCAAAGCCAGGTCCCCGACCACTGTGGACAGTCTCCTGGTGGTCACCCTGGCCAGAGACCTGGGTCTGGCCTTCCTCCAGAGCCCTCAGACCTGGAGCCATTCAGGCCTGGGGACTGAGGGCTGCTGGGACCAGCTATCTGCCCCCCGGACCTTCACACTCTTAGACTCCAGGGCATCGCCAGTCACCATGGCCTTCCTCAATGGGGCCCTGGATGGGGCCCTCCTTGGAGATTATCTAAGCCGAACCCCTGAGCCACGGCCACCTCTCAGCAACCTACTGAGCCAATACTATGGAGCTGGGGTGGCTGGAGATTCAGGACTTCGCAGCAACTTCCGGCGGCAGAACGCAGCTGCTCTGACTTCAGCCCCCACCTTGACCCAGCAGGTATGGGGGGCCCTCATCCTGCTACAGAGGCTGGAGCCAACACACCCTCATCTGCGGGGCATGAGCCAAGAGCAGCTGGCAGAGGTAGCCACCAATGCTACCAAGGAATTCACTGAGGCCTTCCTGGGTGAGAAGGGCCCCCCCCCCGTGACCTCCCCCCTCACAGATAGACACTTAGCCTCATGTGGTCAGGGGGATCCAGGACTGGAGGATTCCAGAGGGGGAAATGGAAGTTCAGGCTGGGGAGCCAGGGCAGCTGTACAGGTAAGGAGACGCTAGATTTGGGTCTTAAAGGATGAATAAAAGCTCACCAAAAAAAAAAAAAAAAGGAGTGGGGGAAGGTAGAGGGTATTCCAGGAGGTGGGCTCAGCATATGCAAAGGCACAGATGTTCAAATGGAAGTTCAGCCAGTTACTCCTGTGCATCTTTAGGGAAGTTGCTTCACCTCTCTGAACCTCACCTTGTTCAGTGAAGCCTGGGAAAATCATTGCTTCCTCTTGGACGTGCTGGGTGGGTTAAGAAAGATGAAGCAGGTAAAGCAAGTAGCACACAATTAGAGTACGATAAATGGGGCTGAGATTCCTCTTTTCTCACTGTGGCCGTCCCTCCCCAGAACTCAGAGAAGAACCAGCTGGAGAGTGTCGGGTCCTGGATTATAAAGGGCCTCAAAATAAGAGCTAAAATTCTTGGGGTTCATCCTCAAGGTGATGGGAAGCATAGCAGATATTCCAATAGGATTGAGATGCTGTTAATTTTACTTAAGTTAGATCCCCATGGGGGCCGGTGTGGTGCGAGATAGAAATGGCCTCAAATCTGGAGCGAGGCTGGTGGGATGGTCCACATGTGCACTCTAATGGGGGTGCAGGCAGCAGGCAGCAGGCAGAAAAACGTTGGCTGACCCCAGCCGTGGACTCCCTTCTCCGCAGCGTGCCCAGCCATCCACCCACGTTGCCGCTGGGGCGCCGCGCCCTATCGGGGCAGTCCCAGGCCGCTGCAGCTGCCACTCGGGTTCTTGTATGTGCACCACACATACGTGCCCGCGCCACCCTGCACGGATTTCGCGCACTGCGCCGCCGACATGCGCTCTATGCAGCGCTTCCATCAAGATACTCGGGGTTGGGACGACATTGGCTACAGGTAAACTGAGCCCGCAGGCTCCCGAACCTTTTAGGGTAGAGCCTGGGTGGGCGGAACCTGCCCCAGGGGGCGGGGCTTGGATCGGAGCCAACGGGGTAAGACGGAGGAGGAGCTTGGAGATGGGTGGAGCCAAAGGGGAGAGGGGGCGTGGCCCCGACGCCGGTCCTGGCTTTAGCAGTGGGATTCTTGCGTCTGGGGTAGGTACTAGGAAAGGAGGCAGGACCTGAGAAAGGAGCAGGACCCGTGGTAAGAGCCGGATCTGGGTCGGAGCATAGATGGACTATGACCTAAGACAGAAAAGGTCTCTGAACTGGGCAGCAGCTGTACTTGAGACAGTGTGGAGGGGGCTGGGTAGAAAGGGAGTGGCCAATGCTGACGGACAGATCCAGAGAAACTGGATAGTTTCTGCAGTGGCAGTTGGGGAGTGGGAAGAGGAAGGACCGGGCAGAGCCAGAGCGACCAGGCTGGACTTGGGTCAGAGGTGGCCATTGGCTCAGGTCCAGAACTGGGGTAGGGGACCAGATGAAAGGCGGGGCCTCCCTCACCCCGCGTGGGGCCTGTTTCCTCCTCCCCTCTACAGTTTCGTGATAGGCTCAGACGGCTATGTGTACGAGGGCCGCGGCTGGCACTGGGTGGGCGCGCACACGCTCGGCCACAATTCTCTCGGCTTCGGCGTGGCCTTCGTGGGCAACTACACTGCGGAGCTGCCTGCGAAGGCTGCGCTTCACACCGTGCAGGACGTGCTCCCTGGCTGCGCAGTGCGCGCTGGCCTCCTACGGCCAGACTATGCACTGCTTGGCCACCGCCAGCTGGTGAGCACTGACTGCCCTGGGGACGCGCTCTTCAACCTGCTGCGCACCTGGCCGCGCTTCGCTGCGGTGAGTACGAGACCCCTCACTACCTCAACGTGTGGCGCTTCTTTCCGCACAAGTTCAGAGCGCGGCCTGACTCCTTACTGTAGCCCCTATGCCCACACAGCCTCAGCCAGGCTCCTGGTCCCCCTTGCAGTCCATCCATTCAGGCAACCTAGGCTCCGATTTCACTTGTTTTACTTGGAACAAGCCCCTCTCCGCTGTCCGCCTGTACAACGTCAGCTCAGCCCTGACCCAGCCAGTTTGTCCTTTACCCAGGCCCAACACCTCTGCCCTCCCCCAAAAAAGCAGGGACTCTGACCCTACAGCAGCCCTTCTGCCTACACAACGTCACCCAGACTACCCAACCTTGGCCTCACTCCTGTCCCCTACCCAAAGGGCCCTCTGTCCACACAACACTAACTTAGCCTGTGACCCTCAACAGAAAACCCCTCTGCCTGCACAACCTCTGTGAGCCCCTAACGCTGTGCTGCAGTCCTCTGCCCAATCTCAGCCCTGAGGAGGCTTGCTCAGCCTCAGCCTCCCTGACCCCTGATGACAGCTTTTATGAAGGAGCAATCTATGTCCAGCCACCACAACCTTGGCCTGATGATCCCACCCAGCCCCTGACCTCGATTACCAAAACATCTCTGTATTCACACCTGCATAATCTCATGTTAGCTGCACACTGCCACAGTGTTTGACCTGCGCCCTGGCCAGCAGTCAGTGTTGTACCCTCCCCCTCACTTTGTCCCCCACCCCCACCCGGTCCTCTTCCCTATCCAGGGTCCCACCGTGACAGGGGCAGGCCCCCACTCCCCAAGCCTCACACTCCCCTGTCCTTTCTTTCTTTCTTTCTTTTCTTTTCTTTTCTTCTTTTTTTTTTTTTTTTTTGATTTTATTTATTTATTTGACAGAGACAGTGAGAGAGCACAAACAGGGGGAACAGGAGAGGGAGAGGGAGAACCAGGCTTCCTGCTGAGCAGGGAGCCCAATGAGGGGCTTGATCCCGGGACCCTAGGATCATGACCTGAGCCAAAGGCAGACGCTTAACCATCTGAGCCACGCAGGAACCCCTCCCGTCTTTTCTAGAATGTGAAACCAAGAACAGCCAGGAGGGCCTCCAGGAGATTCAAAAGGAAGCCACCTCCAAAGATCCTGCCAGCCACAGACCTCCAATAAAGAGACAGTGGAAAGAAAGCCTGTATCTACGCATCATCTGTGTTTGCACACGTTGTCTTTTTTTTTTAAGATTTTATTTATTTATTTATTTATTTATTTATTTATTTAAGAGAGAGAGAGAACGAGTGGCGGGGAGGGGCGGAGGGAGACGGAGAAGCAGGCTCCCCACTGGGCAGGGATCCTTGACAATTCCAGGACCCTGGGATCATGAGCTGAGCCAAAGGCAGATGCTTAACCTGCTGAGCCACCCAGGTGCCCTGCACATGTTGTCTTAATTCGTGTTTGCCTAGAAGCAAACTGGAGACAAGAATTTCAGTGCAAGTAGTTTGGGAGGTGAAGCTGATCCCAGGACATATCACTTGGGGAATAAGGAAGACAGGTAGGGAAGGGAAGGCAGCCAGGAAAGGGTACTTTATCAAGTAAGCTGGCACTGAGGGGATGTGGAGCTCAATCCCACTGGGGACCTCTGGGGGACAGTGTAAGAGACACACCTCAGAGTCATATTGATCCCAGGGAGCTGGGGTATTGATCCTCCAACCCTCATCGTCATTAAGGGCTGATCTCAGGGAGGTATTAATTCTCTGGCACTTTGGGGCTGCCGCTTATTGTATGGGGAGAGTGGACTCTATCGTCAGAGAAAGACCTCCAGCAAAAATGCAGGGAGTTGGGAGAGGATCAGCATTCAGCGAAGCAGGAAAGGCTCAGGGATACATCGGAACATGGGGAAAATCTATGAGTGTGTGTGCAGTGAATGGCTCGAGTACGGTATGAAGGAGGTGGGCATACCTAAGGTGTGTGCATCTGTGTGAACATGTCCAGTTCCAGGGAAAGGTCTTTGGCCCTCATGGAAGATCCTACTCCTTGGAACAGGTTATAGAATGTGTAAGGCACAGGGCAAAATGAAAATGCAGGGCTCCTTGTTCGAAAAGCAGGAACTTCAAGACAGCAACAGCAAAGCATTAAATCGAGCACAGTGTGGTGCCCTTCTGAGTGTGGGGGTCCTGGATGACTGCCCGGGCCACATGCCCATGAAAGTGGTCATCCTGTGAATTCTGGTCATCCTTGCCTTTGCACAAACTGTTCCTCCTATCTGGCATGCTCATCCCACGGTCAGCTCCTTATGCTTTGGGCCACAAGTGTCACCTCTTCAGGGAGGCCCTCCTGGATTTTTCCACTTGTGCTCAGCCTCTGCTCTAGTCTATTTTCCTCCACGTCCTCCTCACCAGCTAGAAATGTCCTGCATTGATGTTCAGGATCTGTTTCCCTCACTGGACTGTGAGCTCCAGGAGGGCAAGAACCAAGTTTGTTTAGTTCCCTGTGGCTTCTCCGGCACCTAGTACATAGTAGGCACTCAGGAAACATTTATTAAGTAAACATAGGCTCCCATTATGAACCTTCTGGAGCTAATATTATCATCTTGTTGTACAAATAAGGAAACCGAGGTTCAGAGAGAGGAAGTGACTTGCCTGAGGTCACACAGCGAGAGAAGGACCAGCTGGCACTGGAACCCACTCCTGGGCCAGGATTCAACTGAGTCTCATGCTGACTCATTCACTTCTTAGAACAGCATTTGCCCACCTCTTTTTACAAGTAAACACTTATTGAGGTACAACAGAGATATAGGAAGATACAGGAGAGGGCACTGAACTGTATAGCTCAGTAAATTTTCACAATAGAACACACCCTGTAACCACCACCCACCCAGTTCAAGAAACAGGACATGTTTAATGTGTTATGTGACTTTCACCACCATTAGGAAAGAAAAAAAAAAAAGATCAATTCCGAGAAGCTTCCCTCGTGCTCCCCTACCCTCTTCCAAAGGAAGATAACATCCTGACTTGTTCCACACAGTTTTGCCTCCTTTGCGACTTTATATAAAAGGGACCACATGGTATTGACTCTTTACCGTTTGTGATTCATCCAAGTTCAATCATCCCGCGGTTTGCTCATTTCGTTGCTGCATGGCATTCCACTGTGGAAGAGATCACAATGGATCTATTCCACAGTAGATAGATACTTGGGTTGCCTCCGGTTTGGGGTTATTACAAGGAGCACTAGTGGGCACGTCTATTGGGTGTAACCGCTGGGCCAGAGGAGAGGTGTATGGTCAATGTTAGGAGATCATGCCAGTTTTCCAACCTAGGTGAATTGATCTACACTCTGCCCAGCAGTGGAGAAGAGCTTCAGGTGCCCTGTATTCTCACCAGCACTTGGTCAGTCGGTACCCATTTTGCAGAGACGGCATCTGAGGCTCAGAGAGAGGCATTGCTGCCCCCTGGTCAATGAGAGATTCCGGGTCCTGCTCTGTCACCTCCTCTGCCTCCCGCATCCTGCCCCCGCTGTGCCCTCCCAGCCTGGCTGTGGGGTGGGGTGGGACAGACAGGGTCACGTGGAGTTGCGTTCAGCGGGAGGAAGCCAGGCAGGGTGCAGACGGCTGCCGATTCTGGGGCTGGTCGGGGGAAATCAAGGTAAGGGAGGGAGTGCATGTGGCCACTGAGGGGGTTCCCTGGGGGCGGAGCTGAGAGTGGGGAGGGGGGCAAGATGAGGACTGCATGTGGGAACACCCTGGGCAGAACTGTCACCCTCTTGTCCCCCAGGAGAACCCCCGCCATGGACCCGCCATCACCGCACAAGGCCTCCCAAACCCAGCCTGCAGCAGCTTCGTCCCTGCTAACCTCCTACCGCTGGCACACAGGGGGCGATGGGGAGAAAGTAGCCGGAGGGTCCCGCTGGGGCCGACTTGCAGGCTGGGGGAGGGCGCTAAGCCACCAGGAGCCCGGGGTCAGCAGCCAGCCTGCCTCTCGCTCACTGTTCCGTCGCGTCCTCTCTGCGCCCCCCAAGGAGTCACGCACAAGCCGCCTTCGCCTATCCAAGACCCTCTGGGGAAGGCATAAGAGCCTGCCGCTGGAGCCAGGACCAGAACCAGAGGCCCCAGGTACATGGTTCCCCCACCCAGGCTGGGAGGCCGGATGCTGGTTTTGTCTGCCTCCGGAGCATCAGCCCTACAGACACAGGAAGTTGTGGGGAGTGCAAAAGCCCAACAGGAAGTGGCTGGGGCCCAGCTGCCCTCTTCCCTCTTCCCCCTCACACAGGGACTGAGGGGTGGGGGGAGTGGCCAGGGACCTGTGGGCTGGGGGTCCATCCTGGGGAAGGGAGAGGGAAGAGACTGAGGGTGGTACTGTCCAGATGCCAAAAGGCTCTTGGCCCCAGTGGGTCTCTCCTCATATCCAATAGCCCAGGCTCATTCTCTCCTGCCCGGATCCCCCTCAGCCGCCTCCTGCTCTCCTGCCCTCTGGCCTCCGTATCTTCAGTTTCTCCACCTCTTTGAACCTCAGCTTCTCCATCACTTAAATGGGGATCATAATTCCTACCTTAAAGCATATATTATGTCATTCACTCATATTCATTCATTCATTCATTCATTCATTCATTCAAACGAGGTCTGTTGGGCATTTATGACAGGCCAGGCCTTGATTTAGGCACTAAGGGCACAGCAGTAAACAAAACAGATGAAATGGCCTGCCCCATGTAGCTCACAGTGTAGTGGGTATGACAGACAGTAAACAAGTAAACCAAAAACGACAGATGGGGCTATTCCATAGAAGGGTCTAGAAGAGTAAGGGATGCCATGAAGATTGGAGTTGAGGAATGTGGCACTAGCCCAGGGCCCAGCATGCCTTAAGTGATCTATTAACAAGTGGAGTATTTAGTCCCCTGATGGGAAAACGATAGGACAGACAGGTGATCTGGGAGGGTTGATTTAGTCCGTCTATTCCAGGAGGCTTATTTCCCACTGTTCATATTCCCATTTTTCAGAGGCATCCCTTCAATCCCCTCCAGGGTATCAGGTATTGCCCACTCCATAGGATCCAGAGAGAGTTCTCCAACAAGCAGGACTGTTCCTCCCCCCCTGCTCAAACACCTCCCATGGTTCCCCATTACCCCCAGGATAAAATCTCCAATTCTCTAACTGGCACCCAAGGTTCTGTACCAGTCTCATCCTGGATCTTCCCCTTCTAGCCTCTGAGCCCACTGGGCCCTTCCTGCCTTTCCTGGGCCTTGCCATCTCTGATGCTTTGCCCAAGCTGTTCCTACCCTTGTCCCCTCCATCTCTGTCAAAATCCAACCTGCTGTTCAAAACCCAGTGCAAACCTACTATCTCTGGAGGCTTTCCCTATCCCACTGCACCACCACCTCTCCCTACCCTTATCTTTTTTCTATTCCTTTCTCAAATTTTGAATGCTTTCCACCTTAGATTAGTTATTTATGTAAAGAACCAAGATGCTGTCTTATTGTTTAACCTCTTGGACTTGCCTACCTACGGTCTTATTTAAGAGAAGATGTTTGCGTCTGAAGCCCAGCTCAACCACTCACAAGCTGTATGACACTGGGCAAGTCACTCAACCTCTCTGGTTTTCAGTCTCCTCCTTGGCAAAATGGGGGTGATAATAGCCCTTGAATGGCTTTGGAGGATTAAATGAGAGAAGGCATGTGGAGCAGTGAACCCAGTACAGGGCACACGTGTCCACTACCCATGGCCTGCGGGGACAAGGACAAAAGAGGGGTGGAAACTGGTCCAACAACAACCCGACATGGCTGCTGGGTGGGTTGGGGTTGGGGGGAGAGGAGACACCTGGGAGGGAACCCCTGATGAGCCTCTGTGAATGGAGAGGGTACTCTGAGGGAGAGGAAAGGACTCCCAGGTTCCCAGCACCTACTCCTCTACCCAGAGCCTGAGCCAGAGCCAGAGACACCTGCCCCACAGATCCCTGAGGCCCCCACACCTGATGTACCCATCTGGAACATTGGGGCCTTCACCCTGCTCGATGGGAAGCTGGTGCTGCTTGGGGGTGAGGAGGAGGTGAGAAGGGGCACAGGGGTGAAGGGAGGGAAGAAGAGGGTGGGAAGAAGACAGAAGGGGGGGGAGGGGAGGATAATGGAAAGTGTCTGCCTCTCCTTCTATCTGCCTGCGTGCCTCCCCTTTATGACTACCCACTTTTACGGACAACAGGGTCCTCGCCGGCCCAGGGCAGGGAGTGCTAGCTCTGAGGGCAGCATCCAGGTAGCCATGGGGGCCCTCAGGGATTCAGGTAAGTTTCAGAGGTGAGGAGGGCTGGGGCATTTGGGAGCATGTCAAGTGGGGCAGAATTCAAGATGATCCCATCCCCCAAACTTCCACCCCTGACTACCTACAGATCGGATCCCTGGAAAGACTGAACCAGAGGCTGCTGGCCCCAACCAGGTCCACAACGTTCGGGTGAGGCATTCACTGGGAGGTGGTGGGGAGAGCAAAGACTCTCAGACCCTCAGAGATGAAAGGGGGCTCTTACTGGGTGATCTTGGACAGGTCACTTTTTTGGCCTCAGTGTCCCTATCAGTCAAATGGAACTAATGAGAGAAACCCGCCCCAACCAGGGCTGTTTATGAGAAGTCAATAGAGAATGCAGAAAAGCATAGGATTGGTGCTTTAGAAAAAGGAGCTGCTGGTTGCCTTTATTATTACTGCTAATACAGCCTGAGCTCGTGGCCCCCCCAAACCAGCAAACCACCCAGGACATCCTGGGGGGAAAGAAGTTGAGGAGGAAGAATAAGATTCTGTCCAGCTGATATCCCCCTTCCCACAGGGATTGCTCAAGCGGCTGAAAGAGAAGAAAAAGGCCAGGTCAGAGATTGGAGCCAGTGCCTCCCAGTATGGGTAAGAGTCTCTGAGGGGCAGAAGGGGCTGGGATTCAACATTGCCCCCTCCACCTCCACCTGCCTATCATTCCCACCTTCACCAAATACCTCCTATAGCCCCCTCTGTCTCCTGCCCCATGTTGAGCAATGCTGGAGCCACCCCTCGCCTGAAGGGTGGGGGCAGAGTCTAACACACTAACTCTAAATCAGGAACTAAGTCAACCCCCTGGGCTGGGAGTGTCAGGGAAGGGACCACTCAGCTGAGATCTGAAGGATGGATGGAAGTTCGCCAGGCTGAGGGACAGGAAAAGCATTCCAGGCTAGGAAACAGGGTGTACAAAGGCCAAGAGGCCAGATGAAGTGACAAAAAGAAGGCCAGGATCACTGGAGTTCAGAGAAAGGAGTTAAGTGGAGGGAAATGTGGTCAGAAGGTGACAAGGACTGTACTGTATAAGGTAACACAGGCCACCATGAGGAATTGAGTTTTTATCCTAAAAGCGATGGGTTCAAGTCCAATTTAGGTTCAAGTTCATCCTGGCCTCCCTTCACCCTTCAAGCTATGGGGGGTGGGTTGGTGGGGAGGAGGGAAGAATGACCACTTGTTCAACCGTCCCCTCCCAAGAACCCCCAGTGCTCTGGGATCTCGGGAATCGTTGGCCACCCTCTCTGAGCTGGACCTGGGTGCCGAGCGGGATGTGAGGGTCTGGCCACTGCACTCCAGCCTCCTGGAGGAGCCCCACTGCTTCCAGGTAAATGCAGACAACTCTCCACCTCACCCCGACCCTTTGGTTCTACCCTTGGCCTCAACCGCACCCTTGGGTCCCCATCTCCAACAGGTAACGTGGACGGGCGGGAGCCGCTGCTTCTCTTGTCGCTCCGCCGCTGAGAGAGACCGCTGGATCGAGGACCTTCGTCGCCACTTCCAGCCCAGCCAGGTCAGTACAGCAAGTAAGTTGGACGTGGATGTCCCGCCCACAGCCCGGGCCCCGCCCTCTCCCCAACCCAAACCCCCGCCCGCGCCCTAACCCTGCCTCTTTGACACACCTGCCCGCTAACATCTTTGCAACACTCTGAGACCCTCCTCAGCTTCCGTCTATTAACAGCCGCTGATAAAACAACCTGGTCCCTTCTATTCAATCCTGGACCTCTTTGCACCCAAAGCCCCGCCTACCAGGCAAACGCCAAGTCCCCATCCCGCAGCTACCCCAACATATCCTGGAGCCCGGAACTCTCCGCGAGAGCCCAGAAAAGCTAGTGGGCTTTCGCAGAACCACCTTGAGAGCGCCGTGGCCCCTGTCTTCCCCCAACGGCCCAGCGATCTCCCTGGGGACACGGTGCCCCACGTCGAGCACCGACGCGTCCCCCAACCCACTCCGGTCCGCAGGACAACTTGGAGCGGGAAGAGACGTGGTTGAGCGTGTGGGTGCACGAGGCAAAGGGACTGCCCCGAGCGGCGGCGGGGACAGCAGGCGTGCGCGCCGAGCTCTGGCTGGACGGCGCTCTACTGGCGCGCACAGCGCCGCGGGCTGGCCCGGGCCCGCTCTTCTGGGCCGAACGCTTCCACTTCGAGGCGCTGCCGCCGGCGCGTCGCCTGTCGTTGCGGCTGCGCGGAGCTGGCCCGGGGGGAGCGGCGCTAGGCCGCGTGGCACTGGCACTAGAAGAGTTGGGCGTCCCCCGCGCTCCCGCAGCTGGTCTGGAGAGCTGGTTCCCGCTACTCGGGGCTCCCGCAGGAGCCGCGCTGCGGGCGCGGATCCGGGCGCGGCGCCTGCGCGTGCTGCCGTCCGAGCGCTACAAGGAGCTGGCGGAGTTCCTCACCTTCCACTACGCGCGCCTCTGCGGGGCGCTGGAGTCCGCGCTGTCTGCCCAGGCCAAGGAGGAGCTGGCGGCTGCCATGGTGCGAGTGCTGCAGGCCACCGGCCGGGCGCAGGTGCGGCGCTGCGACGGGGCGGACCCGAGTGACCAGAGGCTGACTGATCGCTCGCTCCGGGGAGCAGGGTGTGGGGGGACCGGTGGCTCAGGACCCCGGCGGCACAGACGAGGGGCGTGGCACGATGAGGGGAGGGGCCTGAACTGAGCTTCTGGGCTGAAAGATTTAAATTCCTGCTGTGTAGGCTGGAGGTTCCGACCTCGTGAGCCCTAGCAGTGAGGACCCGGCCCCAGCACCAGCTAGGAGGGGGCAGGGCCTGTGTCCCAGGTGTGAGTGATTGCCCAAGAGCTCGTATTCCCCCTGGCTCAGTCAGCTTCCCGCTCAATGTGAACCGCACTGTCCTCAGGCACTGGTGACAGACCTGGGCACCGCAGAGCTGGCACGCAGTGGAGGCCGTGAGGCCCTGCTCTTCCGGGAAAACACATTGGCCACCAAGGCCATCGATGAGTACATGAAGCTGGTGGCACAGGATTACCTCCAAGAGACTCTGGGTGAGCCAGACGGTGGATGTCAGAAGCCATCTGGGAGGGCTAGGAAACCCCAAGGGGGAGATCTGGGAGTTCCTAGGTAACCTGGATGCTGGTAGTGGGTGGCACCTTTGGGGGTGCTGGAACCCTGGAGGCAACTGGGGGCTCCCCCAGAGATGTTAGGTGTCTCCGGAGGAAGCTGGAGACAAAGTTGGAGGCTGAGTGTGGTGGATTCTGGTGGTCACAGCCCTGGCCTCTTGTCTGTCTGTGCTGAACTGCAGGGCAGGTCGTGCAGCGTCTCTGTGCCTCCAGTGAAGACTGTGAGGTGGACCCCAGCAAGTGCCCAGCCCCAGAGCTGCCACAGCACCAGACCAGACTGCGACACAATTGTGAGGAAGTCTTCCAAAACATCATCCACTCCTACAAGTGAGAATCAGGACCCCAGCACCTGAGCCTAGCCCTACTTCTCAGCCACTGTGCTAATAACCCTGACCCCCAGGGTTTCCAAATAAAAACAGGATGTCGGGTGAAATGGGATGCATGCAACATTTGGGACATACTTATACTAAAAAATTATTCATTTTTATCTGAAATTCCAGTTTAACTGTCCTGAAGTTTTGTTTGCTGAATCTGGTAACCCAATCCCCATGTCATGTCAATTTGGGGTTATTGACTCCAAGTAACCTGGGACCCAATTCCTTGTCCTCTAGCTACAGGAGACCCCATACCTTAATTCCATGCTACTTGACCCCAGTTAACATAGGACCTCAATCATGACCTCTGATTCCAGGTGATGCTAAAACCCCCGATCCCATGACCCTTGATCTTAAATGACCCTGTACCCCAAATTCCACGCAACTGATCACAAGAAACCTGGGATTCCAATTCCTTAAACTCTGACCCCAGGTTAACCTCTATGTTCAGTCCCACGTCACTTGGGACATCAATACCATAATTTCTGAATCTAGATGACTCTGTAACCTCAAGCCTATCCTACTTCATTTTATGTAGTCTGGCACCCCAATCTCATGTTCCTTTATAGCTACCTCCCAAGAATATGGACTGTATCCCCATGTGAACTTGTATCCCCACCTCCCAGATTACTGACTCCAGCGGTCACCACAATAACCACACCATAAATCCTGACCCCAAACATTATTATCCCCAATGTCTCCAATCCTGGAACCCACAGTTCAGGTGATTCCTGACTTCTGACCTTAGGACCTTGATATGAATATGACCTTTATGTCCATACCCTCCCCCTTTGACCATGGCCTCTTCTGCCCCAGCTGGTTTCCGGCAGAGCTGGGCACCGTGTTCTCAGGCTGGCGAGAAGCATGCAAGGCACGTGGCTCTGAGGCACTGGGCCCCCGACTGGTGTGTGCCTCTCTCTTCTTGCGGCTCCTGTGTCCTGCCATCCTGGCACCCAGCCTCTTTGGTCTGGCACCAGAGCACCCTGCACCTGGCCCAGCCCGTGCTCTCACACTGATCGCCAAGGTCATCCAGAACCTCGCCAACAGTGCCCCGTAGGTGCCAGGAGGCTGCGGGGGGGCATGCCAGGGCAGTGGGGTGGCAGATGCCTGGTCTGACCCATCCGATCCGACCTTTGCCCAGGTTTGGTGAGAAGGAGGCCTACATGGGCTTCATGAATAGCTTTCTGGAGGATCATGGACCAGCCATGCAACGTTTCCTGGACCAAGTGGCCATGGTGGATGTGGATGCAGCACCCAGTGGCTACCAGGGCAGCAGTGACTTAGCCCTCCAGCTGGCAGTCCTGCACGCCCAGCTCTGTACCATCTTTGCTGAACTTGACCAGGTATGGCCAGAGCCCAGGGTATGGGGTAGTAAGGCAAGAGGGCAGGGAGCCTATGGTGCTAGAGAGCTTGCTTACTATCCTCCCTACATGCCCATCAGGCAACCCGTGACAGCCTGGAACCGCTGCCTACCATCCTGAGAGCCATTGAGGAGGGCCGGCCTGTACCTGTGACTGTGCCGATGAGACTCCCACCACCCCCAGCCCAAGTTCACTCCAGGTAGCCTGTCTGCCTCAGGTCTGGCCCAGTTCTGATGGGTTAGAGCAGGGGCAGGACCAAAGGCAAGTAAAGGGTCAGACCCGGGCCAGAGGAGAAGACAAGATCATGTCAGGGGTCAGGAACAGCAGTCACCTTGGGATTCACTGTCAGAAACTGTTGCATAAAGGTAAGAGTCTGGAGGTGGGGTCACCCAAGGGATCAGAGAGAGAGAGGGGTTCACAGTATGGTTAGAAGGCAGGTACTGGATCAGATTGGAGTCCAAGATTGGGATCGGCCATTGCAGAGGTCAGGGAGAGGTCACTTTTGGGGTCACACGGAGAAAGTGACATTGTGGTCAGTGATGAGGGTCAGGTTTCAGTGAGAGGTTGTGGATGGGGTCAAATCAAGGGTTAGATCGGGGTCAGATATTAAGATGCACCATCAAGGGTCAGGGACAGGTTCATATGATAAGCAGAGGTCAGGCCCAGGGCCAAGTGGGTCAAGGATTATAGGTAAAGTCATATGGTCAGAGATCAGGGACCATGGTCTGTGAGGAGGCGGAGACAGGATCAGCTTAAGGTCAGAGGTCAGGGACAAAAGAGGGGCCAGACAGGGAAGGAAGAGGGTATCCCTGTGAGCAGAGATCAAACCCAGGGTCAGATTGGAATTAGAGGTTACGGAGATGGTCATGTCAAGGGTCATAGAGAGGACTGTATTGTCAGAAGTCCAGGACACGGTCAGAGATCAAAATGTGATTCCATCAGTGACAAGGTCACATAGAAGTAAAAGATGAGAGGTGGAATAATTTCTGGTCAGAGGTAGGTTTGGGGGTCAGCTCAGGGGCCAGTCAAGGATCTGAGCTCTCCCATTCCACCCCCAGCTTCTCTGCAGGGGAGAAGCCAGGCTTCCTGGCTCCCCGGGATCTCCCCAAGCACACCCCTCTCATCTCCAAGAGCCAGTCTCTACGCAGCGTTCACGGCGCAGGGAGTTGGGCGCGACCGCAGCCAGACGAAGAGCGGCCCTCGCGCCTGCCGCGGCCCGTGCAGCGCACGCAGAGCGTCCCGGCTGGTCGCCCCGCTCGTCGCCGCCCCTCTGCAGGGCCCAGACCACGACCCAAAAGCTCGCTACGCACGGGGCCCTCTCCCCGAGGCCGGCCCTGGACGGGGGCCTCAGCATCGTTGCCTCGGAAGCCGTCCGTGCCGTGGCAGCGCCAGCTGGACCAGCCGCGGGACAGAGACCAGACGCTGGGCACGCACCGACCCGTGGGCAAGGTGAGGTCCCGCTCAGGTCTGCACACGGAGGGGAATGACGGGACTGGAGAGACAGAAAGCCAGGCAGGTCTGGGTTCAAATGCAGACCTCGCTGCGCTGTGTGACCCCGGGCCTAGTGCAACCCTCTCGGAGCCTCAGTTTGCTCCTCTGTAAAACCGGAGCGAGGTTTCCTAACCGGGCAGGGCAGTGAGGAGGCAGAGCGCAGGGGACAAGGAGGTCAGGGTTTTTCGGGTAGAAGATGGGGCGGGACGACGGGTCAGGTTACAGCTGCTCCCTCCCCACAGTTGGCAGAGCTGCAGTGTGAGGTGGCCGCCCTGCGCGAGGAACAGAAGGCTCTGTCCGGCCTCGTGGAGTCGCTGGGCACCCACCTCCGCGCCTTGACGGAGAAGCAGGAGCAGCTTCAGGGCCAGCTGCAAGACCTGGACTCCAGGCTCCGCGAAGGGTGAGCCCCGCCCCCTCCATTAGCTCTGCCCCGGGTGAGCCCGCTGTAATCACATCTACCTTGGCCCCACTTTCATTCAGGCCCTGCCTCTCAATCACACCCAAATCACTCCTGGCAGGCCACGCCCCCTTCCAGCACCGCCCCAACACACCTGTTTCGCCCCTCCCCTTGATCAGCTCCGCCCACCTCAGGTCGCAAGCGAGTCCTACCTTCCAGGCCCCACTCCTCAATCAGGCCCTCCCAAACAGGTTGTTCCCGGGCCTCTCAGTCTGGGCACACCCTCATCCCTGCCACCACCTCACTCAGGACCGTCCAAGCCCCGCCCTCAAGAGTTGGTTGGTCCTTTCATCCCAGCCATTCAAGGCTCTGATTCAGCCCGGGCTTCAAGTTTATATAGGCCCCGCCCCCTAGCGTGGACAAACCCCGCCTCCACTCCAAGCCCCGCCCCCCAGTTCCTGGCTGTCCAACCAGGAGCTGGAGGGGAGTTTCTCAGCCTCTGACACTCCCCGCTTGCCCCCGATCCCCACAGGACCCCGCAGTCGGATCCAGGGCGTGGTGCTCCAAGCAGTGAGGATCACAGGCTTAAAAGTCTGGTGAGACCCCTGCCCTAGCCCTGGGGAAGATCTGGGCGGTGAGGGAACCAGGGTTAGGGTGCAACCCTCCCCTGGCTCTGAACCCACTGCCACTGCCTCTCCAGGAGCGCCGCCTGGCAGAGATGGAGAGTACTCAGGCCCAGCTGAGGAATGTGGTCCAGAGCCTGCAGCTTCCCAGAACGTCAGGATCCCGGAGCCAGCCCCTACCCCTCAAACCACCCTGCATCAACGGAGATACCACTTGAGCTGCCCACCCTGTCCCACGTGATCCGGGAGCAGATAGCCGTCTTAAAGGCCTGTGCGACCCCTGCCTCAGCCCTACGTGGCCTCCAGTGGGGAGTGGAACCCTACTGCCAGCTAGTCTGGCACTGGGAGGTTACCCAGTAAAATTCTGATTTCAGTAAAATGGATGGATTTTTTTTTTGTTGCCAATCAGAAAGCATCCCCCTCCCACCATTTAAGTCTCCCAATTTCTCTTCTAATTGGAGGTCTCATGGAAGAGACAATATAAGGAGATTCTCACCAGCTGTGTGACCTTAGACCTTTACCCTCTTAGATCCTCAATTTCCTCATCTGTAAAATGGATCTAAAGTTTCTTACACAGTAGAAGACCCACTGTTTAAGGTGTTCAGTAAAAGGTATTTGTCATTGTTAGGGGCAGCACCTGCTTCTGATTGAAGCCCAGGCCCCAGGTGAGAGCACCTTCCTAGGCCCCCAAATCCCACACCAGTTCCCTCATGACAGGGAGAGCATGGGTCTGGGAGACAGATGAAGGAAGGGGCAAATAGGTGTGGAGACGGTTGAGCTCTGTAAGTGTTGGCTGGGTAAATGAGTGGGCATTTGAATCATGTGAACTGATGGGTTAGGGGTAGGTTGAATGGGACAATAGGCAGATAAATAGATTAGCATTTGGTGGAAACTTGCCCTGGTAGGTGAGTAAGTAGGCGGTTAGCTGAGATAGTTATGTCTGCCTAGAAAAGCCTGGTTCACAGTAGGAAATAAATATTTGAGTTAATTAAGTAAGTGGTTACATACATTGTATGAATATTTGTTGGGGTTTCCTGAGACTCTTCAGCTAGGCAGTGGGGAAACAATAATGAGCTAGGCAGACAGGACTCCTGTCCTCATGGAGCTTACACTCTAATAGAGACAAGTAAATGTGCAGTCGAAGGATGGATGTCTGCATGGCTGGGTGGAAGGATGTGTGTAGGGATGGGTGGATGCTTGCTTGGTTGTTTGGACATGTAAGTATTTACTTTGGGTGGTGGGTGGATGGGCAGGTAGATGGAATGTGGATGGGTGGGTTGAGTGGGTGTTCAGATGGGTGGATGGGAATTTGGGTGGATGGCTAGCTGGCTGACAGGACCAGATGTTGGTTGAGTGCTGGATGGATGTGTGGGTAGACAGAAGGTGGATGGGTGGTTTGAGTGGGTGTTTGGATGGATGGGTGGATAGCTGGTTAGTTGATTGAATGGATAGATGAGTGGTTGATTGGTTGAGTGTGTGAATGAATGGGTAGGGAGATGAATGGGTGGTTGGACATATGGATGGGTGGTGGATGGAAGAAAGCGACAGACCTGTTATGTATTCATGATGAGGTAGTTCTGGAGGCTGTGATCCTTGGGATTGGGTGGACCTAGGGCATTGGGGACCCAGGGCAGCTCTAGGGGCATGGAGGTGCTGAAGTCCAGTGTGGATAATGAGAAAGGAGGGAGAAGACTTGTGGTTGGAAGGTAGCTGATTAGGGGCAGGGAACCTAAGGATAAGGATTGGCTGGGTGGAGTTTTCAATGACCTATAAATGACCCATGGGGGAACTTCTCTGCCCCCTCCCCACTCTTCTGGTGCTATTCGCAGGCCTAGCATTGGAAGAACCAGTAGGGTGATGAGGAACGATTGGGGGCAGGGGGACAAGAGTGTTGTCATGGAAACAGACCCTCTCCCTGGACTCTCAGGCCGCGCGGCCCCTTTAAGGGTGACCCGCCTGGCCACTCCCAACATGGCGGCGCGCCCGCTGACAGCCCCCCCCCGCCCCGGGCAGCGCGGGGGGGGGGGGGGAGGGTAGGGGGGGCCTGGACCTCCCCATCATGGCGGCGCGGCGGGGCTGTCGCGCTGAGGTCACGGCGGCGCGCCGGGGGGGCGGGGCGGCGGGGGGAGCGATTTAAAGGGACAATGTCCCCCGAGCGGTGGAGGCGGCGGCGGCTGCGGAGGCCGCGGCACCGGCACCGGGAGCGGCAACGGCGGTAGCGGCAGCGACGGCCGCACCGAGGAGGGGAGCTTCGAACCCCGGCGCCTGGCCGGCGGCACCGCCTCCCCGGTGAGGCCCGGCCCGGCCTGGGGAGCCCGCGGGCGGGGCGGAGCCGGCACGGGGAGGGGGAGGCCGGGGCCGGGCCGGGCCAGGCGGGACCCCCCGGGGCGGGGGGCGGGGGCGGGGCCTGCAGGGGCGGGGCCTGGTCGGGGGCGGGGCCGTTCCGGTGGCGGGGAGGAGCGGGGGTCTTGGGGCAGGTGTCCCCCCACCTCCGCGCGTCCCACGGGGTCTCCTGCCCCGAAGTGCACGGGCGGAGGGAGCGTCTCCCGGACCCTGGCCCAACGAGGGGTGCGCTGGCGCGGCGCCGCCCCCTCCCCTGCGACCCCCGGGGGGCGTCCAGGCGGGAGGCCCCTTCCCACGCTGCCAAAGTGCTCCGAAGTTGCGGTCCCGCCTGTTCCCTGCGGGCAGTGCCCACCGGGTGGGCACCCGCAGGTGCTTCCTCTGGGCCTGGGCAGGGACCCCCGCCACGACTGCCAGGCCAAGGACTGGCCCCCTGGGAGCCCCCAGGCCCCCGAGGGCAGCGCCTGCAGCCAGGCCTGGAGCCCGGGCCCCGCCCCGGTTGCCTGGGCCCGGTCTCCCCACCATCTCCCTGGGGAGGGCGCCTCATTCCTGCCCTTCACTTTCCGCGTTACCTTGAAGGTATTTATAGGTGGAGAGGACAGCACCCACCCCCCTACACACACACACGGCCTCCCCAGGGTCCTCATTTCTGGACCAGGAGCCCCATCCATCGTTTTTGGCCGCAGACTAGAGAAATCTTGGGAGGGTGGGATGGAAGAGCCCAGGCTGGGTATGCATGAGGGGTGATGTTGGGGAGAAGGGAAGGGGTTAATGCTGGGGTCACTTGAGGCTGTGAGGGTGAAAGGGTTAATGAGAACCCTGAGGTCCTGAGGAGATGGGAGTTGGAGTGTGGGAAAAGTGCAGAGGTGATGATGGGGGCACTTGGGATAGTGTATAGGATCAGGGTGCAGAAGTGGCTGGGATTCGTGCTGAGGCATGGGCATAGGAGATGCATGTGCATGGAAGCGAGGGCACAATTGGGAAAAGTGCAGCAGTGTGTGAATGAAGGGAGGCACCTGGGAGAAGTGATAGGATTAATGCTGGAAGAAAACAAGGTGCATGAGTTTGCATGTGTAAAAATGGGGTAAACTGAGGCAGTACAGTACAGGAGCCGTGTAAAGAGGAGTTATGAGTGGGCAGACTGGGACATACTGAGGATAAAGGCCATCTGGGATATGATGCATATGGATAGGGCCTCAGCACCGTTTACTTAGCTCTCCTGGGCTGGGAGGTAAACTGAGGCACTGAGCAGCAAGGGTGAGGACTGGGGCTTCAAGGAAAGAGAAACTGAGGAAGCATCCCTTTTCCACCTCCCCTAAGCACCTGTCTCTCTGCCCCCAGACCTACAATGCCTTGCTGAGCCAGCCCAGCAACTGAGTGGAGCCAGGCAGAAAGCATCCATGGATGGGCCCCTGGCAGGCGGCCTGGCCGCCCCAGATCGTCCTCGTGGCCCTGAGAGACTGCCTGGCCCAGCACCGAGGGAAGACATTGAAGGTGGGGCCGAGGCTGCTGAAGGTGAAGGTGGCCTTTTCCGGTCCACCCATTACCTGCCTGTCACCAAGGAGGGACCCCGAGACATTCTGGATGGCAGAGGTGGCATTTCTGGTAAGAGGATGGGCCCTGTGGTCCTGGGGGAGCATCCAACCTGGTCCCTGAGGTTCAGAGAGGGCTAGGTCACCCAGCCCAGCAGGGGTTGAGATGGGATTCTGATTCTGCTTGAGTCCGGAGCCTTCTCCTTTTACTCAGCTTATTTTCCCATTCTATGGTTGTGAAAACAGAGGCCCTGGGAACCAGTGACCTGATGAATGCCCCCCCCCAAGTGGGTGGCTAGGAACTGGGACTTGAACTCGGGTCTGCCTAGTTCCCTCCTCTGGGCACATTAATTGGGTCCAGGTGCCCAGCTTAGCACCCCAAGCATCTGGCCCTGAGAGCCCACTTATTCCCCAGGCATACCCCATTCCCATCAACCTATCCCAGCTCCCTCTTGCTGCAGCGTCTTGGGGAGTCCTGCTCCTGAGCCATGGGCCAAAACAGCTTGTGCCCTCTAGTGGCCGGGGAGAGACTGGTTAGTCAGGGACACCAGCTACCCCTTTGTGCCTCGGTTTACTCAGTAAAAGGAGATCTCACACTGTCCCCACCTGAAGATTTGTTATTCATTCATTAAATACTCAGCAACCACCATGTGTCAGGCTGTGTTCTAGGTGCTGGGGATACAGCCATAAACAAAAGAGTCAGAACTTCCTTCCCACAGAGGCCTGACATTGTAGTAGGAGAGACAGACAACAAGGGCAGGTAGGGACAGGTGTCTCGAAGGTGTTAAACAGAGTGCCAGAATCATGCCCGGAGGACCTGGGAAACCTCCCTGAGTGGGTGGAATTTGAGTGGAGCATTCAATGAATGGTGGGAAAGACAAGCCAGGTGGTGGGAACAGCAAAGGTCCTGTGGTGAGGAGGAGCCTGGTGTGTTCAAGGACCAGGCAGGAGCAGCAGAGTGGTGGGGGCAGTGCAGGCTGATGCGCCAGATGTCCCCCTTCATCTGCTTGGCCTGCCCTACAGGCCGTGGTTTCCAGGAACTTCTATGTACCTCATCAGGAGTTTCCTACGTGCCAAGCCCTCTATGTGATCATCTCATGTCATTCTTAAAAGATCCCTGTGGGGTAGCTTCAGTATAATCATCCCGTGCTAGAGATGGGAAAATTGAAGCCTTGAGGGGTTAAGTAAGTTGCCCATGGTCCCACAGCTGGCTCTAACCTGGCTTGACAGCCCTCGTCTTTAACCACCACCCTGGGTCAAGGCATCCTTGACCTGCCCCAGCTCACCCTTAGCAACACGCATCATGTTTAGATATTTTCAGAGCACCTTCTTGGGGCCACACACACACTCCATCCTCACCTTCATGGACCCTGCCATCTGGTGCTGGGGAGACAAACCAGCCACCAGGTGTTAGGACATAGTCGCTGGGGCTGCAGTGGGTGAAGCCCAGCCGGGCCCAGCCTGGGGGCCATCTGGAGTCCTGGATGAGGAACAATGAGTTAGACAAAGAGGGCAGGGGGAGTCTTGGCATCAGGCTCTACCTAAGCAATGGCACAGAGGTGATGGGTAGTACTCAAAGGTGTTACACAGGAGAATGACAGGGTGAGAGTATCAGCTCAGGGAAACTTAGCAACCCCCTCCTCCAAACCATGAGTAACCAGGGCCCAGAGATTGGCAGGACCATGTTCCAGGCCATGCAGCTGGCCAGGGCAGGCCTGAGACTTTGATTTTGTGAGGACCCCAGGGAAGCAGGGTCTGGGGTCCCAGAGTCCTCTCTGGGTCTAATTCTGAGGAATTGGTCATTTCTTCTCTGCCGGGCAGAAGCCCAGGTCTGGCAAGAGAGGGTGAAGGTAAGTAGGTAGGTAGGTAGGTAGGTGCGTCCTCACTCGCTCTAGGGAATCAACCAGGCTCCAGTGCATGTGCCTGGGGAGGAGGGGAACGTGGCGGCCAAAGGGGGCCAGGCCTACCCTTAATGATGTCCTCGAGCAAATGGGGGCATGGGACAGGGATGGCTTGACCTGGGTGGGGTCACAGCCTGGAGATTAGAGGAGGGCCTAGGCTTGGGACACAGCGCCCCCCTCTTGGCCTGCTCGACCCCCCTTCCTGGCTCGGGCACCTGCCCTAGGAGTCTTGTGATGCCTATAAATAGGAACAGCCTCTGGGGCTGCTGTTCCACCCCAAAGTCTGGGCCCTCCCTTACCCCGACCCTGCCCTCGGAGACCCCCAAGGGTACCCCTAGAGCGGCTTCTTCCCAAGTTCTCTGTCTGGACATGGACGCTTCCACGGCCTTCTCTGTCCTCCACTATGGCTATTGGCTTGGAGCCCCCACAGCCTCCATACAGCCCCCGCCTGATGCTTGGCCTCTCTCTGGCCTCCTGGGTGCAGCCAAGGCGTTGGGGGCTGAGACGGTCCACATGGATTGATGAAGTCTGGTGCGTGCCTGGCATTGGGACCAGGGGTCAGGGGACGAACGACATGCTATTTCCGCCCTTGCGTGGGGCCTCAGGCTGGGGAGGAAATCAGAACATGGAGTGAGCAGACCTGAGGCTCTCAGTCCAGCCTCCAGCTTCCAACCTGGGATGCCTCCGGGCCAGCCCCAACCCCCATCCCAGGCACTCTCACAGCCCTTCCTTCCCCCCACCGACGCATCTCTGGATGGAGCATGTACTGTGTGATCTTCTTGGCCTCCGTCGCTGGCCCTGCAAGATGCGCGGTAGCTGTTCCTTTATACAGAGGAGGAAACAGGTGGGAAAGACGTGCCCTTCGGTCACTGCTGGGCCTTGAACTTGGATCTGTCTGCCTCCAAAGTCTAGATTCTTGGCCACACTGCCAAGCTGCCTGGCTTGGGGTTCAAGCTGCTTGTGGATACCCTTCTCATTTTCCCTCTCTCATTTTCAAATCCTCTCGGGGGCCCACAGATAGCAGGAGTCTATGAGGGCCCTTTGGCATGGCCACGGCCAAGGGCTGCATCCAGGCACCTCGTCTGACCTGCAGGGACTTCTGGATCCCCGCCAGCCACGGAGGCCGCTGGGCAAGCCCCCCAGCCCCCAGGTGTCTTGGACACGGGGCCCTGCTTGGCCTGCTTCCTCCAAAATGCTGCCACTAAAAATAGGAGCCTCGCTGGAGCTGCTCAAAGAGGCCAACACAGCCCCCTGGCTCATGGAATCCTTAGACAACGCCAATCGCAGAATCAACGAATCTGGGACGCCCAGAATCTCGGCAACTGGGGTCCCAGAATCTCAGAAGCAGGACGCCCACACCCTCAGACTGCACCTTTAGGCTGTGCAGGGGCTTGCTGCCACTGAATGACTTGCCCTCCCCCCCCCCCGCCCTTAGCTGGTCCAGGCCTTGCTTTCCCAACCCTCACACCTTCTCCCACATCCACCCACCCTGACACTCGCCCTTGCATTCAAGTGTACCCCTGGCCTGGCCCTAATCCCCATCAGTCTACTCCAGGGGGCCTCAGACGGGGGCCTGCAAGGGACGCTTTGGCCACGTCTATATAGACACTTTTGGTTGTCATGACTGCAGGGCTAGGGCCCCAGGGGCTACCAGCATCTAGTGGGGAGGGGCTGCAGATGCCATGTGGCATCCCACAGCACACGGAAAATCATCCAACCCTCCGTGCGGTAGTGGTGAGGCTGAGAAATAACTCTAGACAGTGCATCGCCACCCTCACCTTCCAGAGGCCATGTGACGGTCACAGACCTTCGCTCTGTAGAAAGACCCTCAGCCAGTGACCATGACTTTCTGACACCTCCCCCCACGCCACCCCTGATGGCACTTTTAATGCTTCTGGCTCCTGACAGTCAGCTCTCAATTTCCTGGGCAAATTGAACCGTGGGGGATCGGAAAAAGAACTAGCCCTGGCCCTCGCCCTCTTTCTGGACCATCCTCCAATTGAAGCTAATCCAACAATTGCATCTGTCAGGCTCTGGACGGGGCGCAATTCCCCCCGTGTGTTAACCTTGGCCCAGGCAGTTGGCCTGCACCCCAACTGGCACGTTCACCCATGTCAGGCGAGTGTGGCGGGCAGAGGAGGCACAGGCCAGGATTCCTGTGGTCGCTCCAGGCATTGGCTCCACAGGCGGATAATGGAGAGTTGGCTCTATCTGTGTGAGGGGTCCCAGGAGGGGATTTGATTCTAGGACTTAGGCCTGGAAGGGGGCCTGAGAAGCAAGGACAGGCCCTCTGCAGCTCAGACTTAGAGTTCCTCGCTCATCATCTGGCAAGCATTGGTTGAGCACCTGCTGTGTGCCATGCACTAGGATGCTACAGTGAATGAGGCTGAAAAAGTCCCCACCCTCAGGGGGTGCTTATGTGCTAGCTGGGACGCAGGCAGGCAGGCATCCACAAGAGAAACCAGGCGATTTCGGAGAGTGTGAAGAAATGGAACAGGTGACAAGAAAGAAAGTCATAGGGGCTCCCTTTGGTCAGCCACCAGGGAAGGACTCTCCAGATGGAAGGAATAGCCAATGCAGAGGCCCCGGGGCCAGAAAGAGTTGGGTGGGCTTGAGGCATCAAGAGGAGTCAGGACAGAGCGAGTGAGGGGCCAGGAGAGGGAGTGAGGCTGGAAAGATCAGCAGACGTCCCACCTCGCCGGGCTTTGTAGCTAGTGGTTGGGAACCTGGCTTTTATCAGAAGTACGATGAGAAGTCAGGTGAGTTTTTACCAGGGTGTGATTTTTAAAAATCACCTTGGCTGCTGGGTGGGGGCAAAGAGAGGAGGGTTGAAGGCAGGAAGCCCCAGGGGTCCCCCCCCAGGAGACTCCTCCAAAGAGACCCCTTTCAAGGCTCAGGAGTGCAGAGGCCAAAGGCCTCTCAGAGAGGGGTGGGGAGCCGGCTGGGCCCTTCCGAGGTGCCCGGCAGGGCTCCCTGAGCTGGGGTGTTGTGAAGGACCCTGGCCAGGAGGACCCCAGCCCCTCAGGGTCTCCCCTCTCTGTTGCAGACGGGCAGCCCCATCCCGGCCTCAGCGAAGCCCTCCCCCGTGCCACCTCCGCCACCCATCGGATCAGCAGCTGGTGAGTGCCATGCTGGCCCTGACCTCAGGGAGGGCAGGGGGGCAAGCAGGATGTGCCTAGGCCCGAAGGAAGCCCCCCGGGGAGTGAGAAGGGGAAAGGAGGGAAACAGGAGGCCAGGCAGGAGGAGGTGGCTCCCAGCAGGCAAGCGCCTGGGCATGTGCAGGGGGTGGGGAAGACTGGGATGAACACAGACAGTCAACTCTCATTATCCCTGCCAGGAGCAGGGCCAGAGGAACAGGAGCCTGAAGGTTAGACCCTTGGAGTCCTGTCTCTGCCAGGTGACCCTTAGAATGATGTCAGGCCTCTCTAAGCCTCAGTTTCCCCATCTGTAAAATAGAGTCCCTAAGATACATCTCACAAACTGGCCTTGAGGACCCCAGGGAGGTTGGACAGGAGTCAGAACTGACAGCAACGGTGACAGTAGCGACCCTTTAAGTCTTGGTGGGTGCTCATATGTAATAAGTGTTGCGATGGGCTAATGATAGTTCCCATTTGTTGAGCACTTGCTGTGGACTAGCCTCTTGGCAAAGGTTTGCCCCACTGAATCTTTGCCATGGCCCTGGAGGGGGGGTGGTCCTGTTGGTATCACACGTCACCAGTGGGGCTGAGAGAGGTGACCCCGTGATTTCCGCTCTGCCTCTCGGTAGAACCCATTTCTGCACCTGTTGGGTAGGCATGATCGATAGCCCCTCTTACAGGCAGGGTCCTGAAAATGAAGGGAGATTTATCAGGAACAGGCATGATAAGAACCCACGTTGGTTGTGGGCTTACCAGGAACCAGGCATCTGGTGAAATGAAGAATTTCCCCAGCACGGAGTTGTGTCCTCTTCTCCCTACACTTCCCGGGGTCGGGGTCAAGGTCCCCATTTGAAGTGTTGTAGTTGTGACCATTTAAACGAGCACATACCTCACGTGAACTCTTCTTTGACTGTGGATATGAGAAAGCTCCTTAGATGTTGCATAAAGACACAGAGGCTCCTGGTTTGGGGGACTTGTTCCCATTTTTAGGATTGGAAAACTGAGGCTCAGTGAGGTTGCTTCGCCTCCCCCTTCCCCCAAAGGAGGTCAGGGTCCTTGGGCCAGAGGCTGAGCAGGGTCCTTCAACCACTCCTGACTCTGCCCTTCCATGAGGGGAGCTGCAGGGGAAAGGGCATTCCCCTGAATTGTTTACGCCACAGGGTTGCACAAAATTTGCTGGAAAGTGAGACTAAATGAACTAAATCACCCCAGTTTGGGGAAAACCTCTTGGTCTTATGCAGCTGGGGTACAGATCAGAGCGTTGGGCCCTCCTGGGGGACAGATGAGAGTTGACTGTGCCACCAGACTTGAGGACATGCCTTGTGACACTGGTGTAACCCCTGATGGACCCCGCACACTCTCCCACAATACAACAGGGCTGGGCTACATGAACAGGTGCGTCCTGGGAGCTGAATGTGGTTTTTGGTCCAACGGCTCTGGAAGGGCCACATCCACTCCCCCTACCTCCCCGCCCTCACCTCCACACTCCCGGCCCCCCTGAGGTTGCCCTCAGGCGGGGTCTATGGGGCTTGTCTTGGACTGCCTACGAGGACCCCCTCCCCCACCCAAGGAAGGGAAACTGAGGCCCATGGCTAACCTGTCCCCATTGGCACTTCCTTGCAGTTGCTGGGATGGAGGCAGCCTGGACTTCCAGCCGGGCTCCCCACCACCCCACCTCCTGGGCCACTTCCCCGGCCCCCCTGATGGCCAGGGGACCTGGGAGCACTCCCTGGTCCAGGAACCCAGGGAGGGCATCCCATCTGAGCGGAGGTTCGAGGACTCGGTCATTGTGAGAACCGTGAAGCCCCACATTGAGCTTGAGGGATCTAGAAGGTTCTTGCACCATCAGGGTGAAGCGAAGCTCTTGGAGAAGGCCCCCCGGGGCCACCCCAGGTTCGACTGGCTCCGAGATGCAGAGGAGCAGGCCCCACCCCAGGAAGCAGGGCTGCACATGGACCTGCCGCCCCAGCCCCTGCCCCTCACCTCCTTCAGGACAGTGCTTGTGCCAGTAGAAGATACCACTAAGACGCTGGATGTGACAGTGGTGGACAGCAGAGAGCACCTGGCAGACCTCGAAGGGCTGGCTCAGCCGTCCGAGTGGGGCCTGCCCAGGTCGGCCTCGGAGGTGGCCACGCAGACCTGGACGGTGAACTCAGAGGCATCCGTGGAGCGGCTACAGCCGTTGTTGCCCCCGATCCGGACGGGGCCCTACCTATGCGAGCTGCTGGAGGAGGTGGCCAAGGGGGTGGCCAGCCCGGATGAGGATGAGGACGAGGAGCCAGCCGTGTTCCCATGCATCGAGTGCAGCATCTACTTCAAGCAGAAGGAGCACCTTCTGGAGCACATGAGCCAGCACCGCCGAGCCCCGGGCCAGGAGCCGCCTGCCGACTTGGCCCCGCTGGCCTGTGGGGAGTGCGGCTGGGCCTTCGCCGACCCCGGCGCCCTGGAGCAGCACCGGCAGTTGCACCAGGCCTCCCGGGAGAAAATCATTGAAGAGATCCAGAAACTGAAGCAGGTCCCAGGTGATGAGGGCCGGGAGGCACGGCTGCAGTGCCCCAAGTGCGTCTTTGGCACCAATTCCTCCAAGGCCTTTGTGCAGCATGCCAAACTGCACGTGCGTGAGCTTCCAGGCCAGCCTGCCAGGGAGCCCTTTGGGGGCGGCAGCGGGGCTGGCAGCCCAGGCCCTGATGCCACCACCCTCACCTATCGACCCTACCGAGCCTCCGCAGGGCTCAGTTGCTGCGTTTTCTGTGGCTTCCCCGCGCCCAGTGAGAGCCTGCTCAGGGAGCACATGAGGCTTGCACATGCCCAACCCCACTGGGAGGAGGATGCCGAGGCTTTTGAGGAGGACCCTGCCAGCCAGCCGGGCACCAGCCAGGATGCATATGCCCGCTTCCCTGATGCTGCTGAGGACTACTTTGGCAAAGCTGAGCCGCTCTTGGCCCCCACGTGGCAGGAGAACCCTGCTGGATATGACCCCAGCCTGGCCTTTGGCCCAGGCTGCCAGCAGCTGGGCATGAGGGATTTCCCACTGTCAAAGCCACTTCTGCACGGCTCAGACCAGAGGCCCCCAGGAAGGCCAGCCTTGCCCTCACCTCTAGCATCCGCCCCCTACTCCTTACAGCCTAGTAGAAACAAGAGCGTGGTCCACCCACAGGGGCTCCCAGCCCAGCTGGGGGACCGGAGACACCCTTGGAGCGAAGAGGAGGAGGAAGACATACCGCTGGCCTCAGAAATGGACTTTTCCCCCGAAAATGGGATTTTTCCACCCCTAGCTACCCCTGGCCTCATCCCACAGCTGGCCTTGGACCTAAAGCGGACTTTCCGAAAAGCTCTGAGGGCAGCCGAGGCCTCGCGGGCACAGCAGCAGCAGCTCCAAGGGATGGTGCCGCTTGTGCTGGTGGCAAAGCTGGGGCCACAGGTCATGGCTGCGGCAACCAGGGTGCCCCTGAGGCTGCAGCCTGAGGAGCTGGGGCTGGGGGGCGCCCACCCTCTGGACTTCTTGCTCCTGGATGCGCCGCTGGGCGGCCCACTGGGGCTGGACGTGCTCCTGGATGGGGACCCGGCGGTGGCACTGAAGCACGAGGAGCGCAAGTGCCCCTACTGCCCTGATCGCTTCCACAACGGCATCGGCCTGGCCAACCATGTCCGGGGCCACCTGAACCGTGTGGGCGTCAGCTACAATGTGCGGCACTTCATCTCTGCTGAGGAGGTGAAGGCCATTGAGCGCAGGTTCTCCTTCCAGAAGAAGAAGAAAAAAGGTAGGGCGGCTTCGCTCCAGCACCCACCTCCCTCCGAGGCCCAAGAGACGCACAGCTGGGCAGCCGAGTTCTGAACCGAGCAACCCTCACTCTAAATCCTCCCATAGCACCAAGCAGGGGGAAGTCAGGGCCTCCCCTTCTGGAAGACTGGGAGCCGCGGCAAAGGCCACCGCATCGGTGCAGGTGTGGGGACGCCCCAGTGCCCTGGCCCTTCCAGCAGCTGGAGGAAGGAGTATGGGCAGAGGAGGCAGCCCCAGGCAGGGAATGTCACTGATGTCTTCATTGGACAAATATTTATTGAGAGAGGTCCCCTCTGTTCTGGGCACTTGGGGACACAGCAGAGAACAAAACCGCAGTCCCTGCTCTCCTGGAATTCACGGCCCAGTAATAGGAGTGTGGGACCCTGGCCGGCTTCAGAACCCCCGGGGCAGCCTGTGAGGTATGCAGATTCCCAGGCACCAGGGTTCTGATTCTGGAGGTCTGTCTCCAACACGAGTGCCCTGGGTGGTTCTGACGCTGGCAGACATGGATCCCACTTGGGGGAGGTGCTGGTGTGGTGTTTGAGAAAGAGTGAGTGAGAGAGAGAGAGAGAGAGAGAGAGAGAGTGTGTGTGTGTGTGTGTGTGTGTGCACATGTGTGCGTGCACTGGGGATAAGGGTCAGGGGGCAGACAGCCAGAAAACCAGGCACTTACAATGGTGGTGACCATTGGGGCTGTGATGGGGGAAGCTGGGGGCTGGGGAAGCCCAGAGGAGGTCCCTGACTCCACCTGGGGGCATCCAAGCAGGCTCCCAGAGAAGAGCATCCTATCCATTTGGCCATGTCTTCATTCAACAAAGATTTAATTGACAGCACTGGAATGATAGTGAGCAAAAATAGGCATGTGCTCTACACACGAGAAGGATAGTAATTGAACACTCAGCCGAAGGATTGCAAATCCACCACTGGAGAAGGGTTTCTGAGGGTGGAGGCCCTGGTGCTGAGAGCTATGTGAGGGGAAACCTGGAAGGTTAGGCAGAGAAGGCTTCCTGGAGTGGGAGGATGGGAGGATGTGTGAGCACATGGGAGCTGATGCAGGCAGGAGGGTGAATGGCAAAGGGAAAGGGAGGTGTCCAGGGTCACGGATGGCACTGGCTGTGTGATCTGTGGAGGGGGAGCAGCCCCGGGAACAGGGAGGGCTGGGGCCAGAGAGTCACCCCTCCAGGCAGTCCATGTCCTTTCTCCCTCCACAGTGGCTAACTTTGATCCAGGCACCTTCAGCCTGATGCGCTGTGACTTCTGTGGGGCTGGCTTCGACACCCGGGCCGGCCTCTCCAGCCATGCCCGGGCCCACCTACGAGACTTTGGCATCACTAACTGGGAGCTCACCGTGTCACCCATCAACATCCTGCAAGAGCTGCTGGCCACCTCGGCTGCTGAGCGGCCCCCCAGCCCCCTGGGCTGCGAACCTGGTGGGTCGCCTAGCAGCTTCCTGACCTCTCGTCGGCCCCGCTTACCTCTCGCAGTGCCCTTTCCACCCACCTGGGCTGAGGACCCTGGGCCAGCCTACGGAGACGGTAAGGAGAGAGAGTGCGGATTGGGTAGGGGCCCTGACCCTTCTCAGGGCCCCATCAGAGATGTGGGGAAGGTGGAGGGGGTAGCCACTCCGCTTTCCTGGTAGTGTTTCAAGTCACTTTACAAAGTATGCTGACAACTGTCATTACAACTGCCCTGCCACTTAGAGGTTATTTCTGTTTTACTCAGGGGCTGGGTCAGGGCTACTTCTGGATCCAGTTCACCCCTGCCCTGCCTGATAGTGATTTTAACACACGCTTACTCAGCTCTTACTAGTAGCCAAATATGTTCTAAGCACTTTACCAACACAAACTTATTTACATCCTCACAACAGTGCTATAGGGCAGGTGTTATTATTATCCCCATTTTACAGATGAGGAAACTGAGGCACAATGAAATTACTTAACTTGCCCAAGGACACACAGCCAGAAGGGGTGGAGCTGGGCTTTGAAACCCCACTCAGGTCAGGCTCCAGCATCTTTGCTCTTAAAAGTGTCTTTGGTCTAGAGCAGCGCTGTCTGATAGAACTTTCTAAAATGGAAAGGTACTTTAAATACATGTTCTGTAGGTCACTAACGGCCACATAGGGCTATGGACCACTTGAAATGTGGGTAACGCAAGGTTAGTTGTAATTCTGTCAGACGTTGCAGAGCTAGAGTCTACATTCTGGATTTTTATTGGGGCCTACTTTGTCCAGCAGCATTGATAGCCCCTCCCATAACTGAGTGCTTGTTGTATACTAAGGTTTCATCTCATTTATGCCTCTAAACCATTCTGTGGGGCTAAGGATTGTTGCGTTCCTGTTTTGTGGATAAGGAAACTGTAGGTCATCTGCTTTCCCACATAGCCACAAAGCAGCAGAGCTAGACTTCTGAACGCCATGTTTGGTGGTCTCTCCATGGAGGACAGCTTGGGAAATCCAGAAGTAATATTTTGGTTAAGGAGCCTAGGGCTGGGCACCACTGAGGGAGTGGAAAGGTGAAGTACCCAGCCTTGAAAATCCAGACTTTGTAGGAGCCTTTACTGAATCTCAAAGCAGAGAACTCGGCAGTGAGGAGTAGGTGGGCTCTGGGGAATGGAGAAGTTCCTGAACAGGGGGAACTGTCCAGGAGCAGCTTGGGCTGGGGTTTCCTTCTGTTTCTCCTGCCTGGAGCTTCCAGGGTCCTACCTAGATCTGTACTCTGAACTCCGCTGGACCCATATGCAAGCCCCCTTATCAGTGAAAGGCACCTGAGGGTCTGCAAAGTGGAGAGTGGTGCTATTAAAGCCCCCTGTCCTCCTTGGACAAGGAGACCGAGTCACAGAAAGGACATAGTGGCTGACTGAAGTCACAGTTTGGAAAGAGGTAGAGTAGGGACATGACCTCAGGTTTCTTGCCTCTGCTGAAGGCTGCTGCCTGGGCATTCAGCTCACATACCTGGCTAGCTTTGTGGTATCTCAGTCGTGGCTGCGAAGTGGAGCTGGCTCTGAGGACCGCTGGGGGGTACAGGAGGTAGTTTGTAAGCTACAGCCGTGCCCTCTTCTTTTTTTGTCTAGAGTGTAGAGGCCTGATTGTCAGGCTCAAACTCCTTACTTGGCACTGGGTCAGGCCCCCCAGGGATGGCAGCCTGTGTCCAGCAGTCAGGTTCAGCTCTGGTCAACCTGTTTCCACTAGAAGACCAATGCGGCAGCCCTTAGTCAGTGCTGACAGAGACGGGCAAGACATTGGGGTGTCAGCATTCAGTCTGATACTGCCCTGGCCTTGTCCACGGGTGCGGGGGGGGCGGGGGGGCGGGCTTTGATCAGGCTTTCGGTTAACACTTGGTGGGCCGGAAGGCTGTTAATGAGTGGTTTGGAAGATCCTGGAAGCCTTGCCTTGAGGAAGGATGTCCAAGATTAAGGCTAGGTCTGGGCACCGCCCTGCACCGTTGTTCTTAGAAGCATCTCCCACAGCACTAAGTGGGCCGTAGGGGGTGGGGCAACGGTCAGATTCTGGCCCCATTCAGCTGTCAAGGAACAGCGGGGGGCAATCTGTTTGGTGTTGGGGAGAAGCAGGTGGTGCCTGAAATGGGGTGCCGGCGGCGGTCGTGTGGGAAGTTCCATAGGATTGCGGGACAGCGCCGGCGGGGGCAGGGGGACATTTGGATACCAGGATGATGTGGGATCCTCATAGCTGGGATCTGGTGTCTTCCAGGATCTCCGACACGGAAGGGAGAATTCCAGGATAGGGAATGGAAAAGGATCCCGGGGCAGGTCCTAGCTCCGCCTGTCGGGGCTCCAGGAGCCTGGATGCTGTTAAGGCAAATGCGTGTGGTCGGAGGATTCCCATTTTAGCCTTAAGGGTGTTCGGGGTGGGGGGGGAAGAGCGTCCCGTCCGGTCCAGGCCAGGGGTGGGACTGCAGTTGGCTGCCGCGCTCAGCGCGGCGTGCGTGCTTCGGTGAGCAGGGGTGCGGGCCGCTCCCTGAGGCTCCAGCCCCACCCACCCACCCACCCCAACCCCCGGACAGCAGGGCCGGGACAAATGTTTCGCTCGCTCACGGCGTTCGGCGCTCGGCCGGCCGCCCTGGGCGCGCCCCGAGGGGCGGGGCGGAGCGGAGCGGGCTCAGCGGCGGCGCTCGGCGCTCGGCTGCTCCCGCCTGGGGCGGCCGCCCCGCGTGCGCCGGAGCCAAGATGGCCGCCTCCACCGCCCAGTGCCGAGTGACAAAAGCGGAGAGCAAGGCGGCGGCGGGGCCGCGCGCGGGGGGCGCCCGGGAGCGCGCGCCCGCTGGGGCGCCCCCGCCCAGCCCCCCGAGCCCGGGCCCCGCGGCCGTCCCCGCGCCGCCGCCGCCGCCCCCGCCCCCGCCGCCACCGCCGCCGCCGCGGGACGGGCCCAAGGCCGAGCCGGAGCCGGGGCCCGGGCCGGCGCCCGCGCCGGGTAAGAGCCCGCGCCGGGGAGGGTGCGGGGAGGGCAAAGTCGGCATTCCGCCCGCCCCCTGCCGCCGCCCCCGACGCCCGCCGTCCAGTCTCCGGGACTCCCCCTCCCCCCCAAGGCCCTCCCGTCGCGCGGGCCCCGGGCCTCCTGTCGCAGCTCGTAGGGTCCCGGGCTTCAAAAACACTCTCCGCCGCTGCTCCGTGGGACCCTCACCCCGTCTGACAGATGTTCCCTGTTACCCTTGGAGCCCTGGGAGCGTCCCTCGCCACAGTCTCGATCCCTCCGGCGCGGAAACCCACTCCAAGTCACTTCAGACACGGTCCCTACACCATCTGACAGACGCGCCCACTCCACCCGGCGACTTTGACAAAGTCCTCGGTGTCCCGGGCCCCGGTGGCCCCCCCTGCCTGCCTTCTCCTTGCCTCCGTAGGATTCAAACTGAGCAGAGGACCTGCATGGCTTCCTGCCCCTAGCAGTGGACGACTCCAAAGCCCCATCTAACACACAGTTTCTTCAGCCTCAGAGCTGTCTCCATGCCCTGAACGCTAAACCTGGGGCTCCCAGGCCACCCAGGCCCCCTTCTCTGAAAAATTAGACTATAAAAACATACCTTCAACTCCCTGTTCTCATACACACCTCATTCAGGGAAGCTTCTTGACCTGACGGATGCCTCAGAAACTTCCTAGAAAGTTCTGTGATTCCCACTTTTCCTGTCTCCATTCAGATCCCGGCTGATCCAGACTCCCAGTTCTCACCTTACCCCACTTAGGGC
The DNA here is from genome assembly GCF_023065955.2 of Ursus arctos. Taxonomy (NCBI): domain Eukaryota; kingdom Metazoa; phylum Chordata; class Mammalia; order Carnivora; family Ursidae; genus Ursus; species Ursus arctos. Next base: position 26,112,656 of record NW_026622808.1, on the reverse strand, counting down.
TCAGCTTGTGATTAGCAGACTACTGCGGAGCCCCGAGTTCTCTCTGCAGCCCCAGCTGTCTTGTCTGGTGGAGGTTCCCCACAAGTCCTGTGGGGTCTCCTTCCTGTCCTTGGCTCCTCATCTCTGCATTGCTTCTCTGGCCTCTGACTCTGGCCTTCTCTTACTGGATTCCCCTTTTGACTGCAACCTACCTGCTCCCAAGACTGACATCCTCCCCTGCACAAGTTCTGCCCAGAGAGATATTTTGTCAGATCTAGGATGGGAGTCACTGCCCCAGCCAGTGTGTGTTCTGGTGGGTGGAAGGTGCTCTTAGTCAGTGTGCAGCCTTGACATCCTGGTGCTGGGAGTTTGGATGGAGCCTCTGTTCTCATAGGGTGAGTTGCCACCCAGAGTGAGAGCAGATGCCAAGGATGAGGAAGAAGGCTCCATGCCCCCCACTGTCAGTCCTTATGGGGGTAGACAGCTCGCACCCAGCCTGGGCTGAGCTTGTCTTCCTAACCTCACAGGCCTGGGTTCTGAGGAAAACACAATGGTGGCCATGGACTTGGGCTCCCCCCCCGCTCCCCAAGAAGAGCCTGCCTGTCCCTGGGCCCTTGGAGCAGGTGGCCAATCGGCTGAGTAGCAAAGTGGCTGCAGAGGTTCCTCATGGCAGCAAGCAGGAGCTGCCAGATCTCAAGGGTGAGTGACCCAAGTGGGAAGGTGAGGGAGCTGGCCAGGCTGGTCACACTTACAGGGAACTCTTGGGCCTGGGGTTAGTATGAGGTCAACAGCTTTCTCTTTACCCGAAGGCACTAAGGAGACATCTGGTTGTCTTCTGTCCAGCTTCTGCTGCCCTGGGCGAGCATGGCCTTGAGCTGTACCCTCACTGGGTGGGGGAGGGGCATCCAGGGAAACAGCCTGGTTTTCAAGAGTTCACACTCAGACCCAATTCATTTGCTGACTTTGGCCCTCATTAGCTATGTGATCTTCTGTGTGATATTGTCTCGTCTGTACGTTGATATTGAGATCATTATTGAGTGGTTGATAGGCACTGTGCTAGACTCCAGGGATGTGAGAGAGCAGAACAGGCCTGGCACTTGTCCTTGGAGTCATTGAAATTGGAGAGCAGGGAGGCAGAGAAGGAGACAGGCAGTGATAAGGGCTCTGCGGAAAAGGATGTAGGGCACCACAGGGACTGTGGCTGGGCCTTCCAACCCAGTGTTTGGGGCATGAGTTGAGCTGCAGAGGCTGGCTAGGACAGCTCTGGGAACTGTGTGACTGGCAGGTCAGTGTTTATGTGAACACCTGTTGCCAGGACACCCTGGTATGTTGGATATCCGAAGGCGTTCTACTGGCTGGACCACAAAAGGGCTCTGCCTCCTGCTGTGTGCCCTTGGGTACAACTCTTCCCTCTCTGAGACTCAGTTTCCTTATTTGCAAACTGGACAGGCTGATTCCTGCCTTACTAGGGTCATTTTAGGGGTCAGGGAGGCTTGCAGGGAGCCTGGGTGTGTGGGGTCCTGGGAGGAGGAGAAGTGGGGAGGGCAGGTCTTGAGGGGCCTCACAGCCAGCTCTCTTGGCCTCCATCTCGTCCTCCAGCCCAGAGCCTGACCACCTGCGAGGTCTGCGGTGCCTGCTTTGAGACACGCAAGGGCCTGTCCAGCCACGCGCGCTCCCACCTACGGCAGCTGGGGGTGGCGGAGTCGGAGAGCAGCGGTGCCCCCATTGACCTCCTCTACGAGCTCGTGAAGCAGAAGGGCCTGCCCGACACACCCCTCGGGCTGCCCCCAGGCCTGTCTAAGAAGTCCAACTCACCGAAGGAGGTGGTCGCTGGGGGCCCTCGGCCTGGCCTGCTTGCCTTGGCCAAGCCCTTGGATGCCCCTGCTGTCAACAAGGCCATCAAGTCACCTCCCGGCTTCTCAACCAAGGGCTTGGCCCACCCGCCCAGCTCCCCACTCCTCAAGAAGGCACCACTGGCCCTGGCGGGTTCCCCTACCCCCAAGAATCCTGAGGACAAGAGCCCCCAGCTGTCCCTGAGCCCCCGGCCAGCCTCCCCAAAGGCACAGTGGCCCCAGTCTGAGGACGAAGGGCCCCTAAACCTCAGTGAGTGCGGGTCCTGGGAGCTGAGGGAGGTCCTGGCACCGGGAGGGCTGCAGAGCCCAGGGTGGGAACAGTGGGGACTACAGCTCCTATGTCCTGGGTCCACTGGGTCAGAATATTGATCAGAGCACCATGTCTCCTGTTGGGCTGGCCATGCAGCATATTATCATCTGCCTCCCACTATACTTTGCTGTTCTTCCCTCTGGAGGCCTGGCTGTGGCTGCTGAGCCTGCCAGAGTCATCCTCACCACTTAGGGGCACTCTTGGCCTTCTCTGAGCCTGAGAGTTGGGGCAGTGAAGGTAACCAGAACTCCTGTGGGCCTGGCTTCCCCAGAGGGGCATCTTGGTTCCTGCAGGCAGACAGGTGATCCGCCTGGCAGGAGGTCCTGTAGTTGGCCCTGTCTTCATATCTTCCTGGCTGTCTGTGCAGAGGCACCTCTACTTGTGCCCATGGGTGGAGCCATACCTCCTGGGCTGCCTGTGGGCATGACACAGAAGGGTTTGGGAAGAACCACCCCCCTCCCTCCCAGGTGCAGTGATCAGATTTAGCATGGCTTCTCTGAGGAAGTCAGGCCTTCCCACACATTTGTTTAGCCTGGGGTGAGCCCAGGGTCTGGCCCCCTGCCCAGTGGGGCACCCCAGTTGGCACCTCATGTTCCCATGAAGCTGCTTCCATTGTCTGCTGTGCTTTCAGGAGCAAGGCCCTGAGCAGGTCTGCCCTTGGCTTTTTGATGGTTGGCAGCTGGGCGAGGCCCCTGCTTTGCACCCACACAGCTCCCACAGCTGGGGTCCCGGGGAAGAGTGCCTGGGAGCATCAGATTGTGCCACTAGAATTTGGCCACCACCTCTCCACCCCACATCCTTAAGCTCTCCACGTTCACCTTGATGCGAAAGGGCTAGGCAGGGAATAGGACATTCTGTTTCCCAAAACCTCTTAAAATAAACGTACGGCACAAGTCTTGATCCCCGATCGGCCTGGGCAGCCTTGAATCATATCAGGTCTTCCTGCCTCAGTCCCCTAGGGCCGGCCAAGGTGGCGGCCGTGAACCCCCCCCCCCCTGTGTTTTGTCTCCGCAGCTTTAGATAGTGACGGGGGCAGAGAGCTGGACTGCCAGCTGTGCGGTGCCTGGTTTGAGACCCGCAAGGGCCTGTCCAGCCACGCCCGTGCCCACCTGCGCCACCTGGGCGTCAGCGACCCGGACGCCAAGGGATCCCCCATAGACGTGCTCCACGGGCTCATCAGGAGGGACGGCGTCCAGATCCGCCTCCCACCCGGGCGCGGCACCCTGGCCCAGCTGGGGCGGCCTCCTCCCACCTCTCCGGCCCTCTCCTTGCTCCCCCCCCCACCGCCGGCCAAGAAGGCCAAGCTGAAGGCCGCGGGTACGGCCAGCCCCTGGGGGAAGCAGGACCTCTCGGCCGCCGCAGCCGCCGGCATTTTCTGGGCCTCTGATGTGGAGCCGTCTCCTCTCAACCTCTGTAGGTTCTCGCTTCAGCCGCTCCCTCCTCCCTGCGGGCCCTGGAGCCCCTCCCGGGGGGGTCACAGCCCCCTCCCTACTCCTTTCCTGCTGGGGCAGGGAGTAGACAGGGGCCCTTCGCAGTGGGCTGGTTCTGCCCAGAGATCTTGTTGGCAGTTGGCTGCTAGGCCCTCTTTCTTGGCCTTTGACTTCCATGACTATGACCTTCCCTGAGAATAAAGGCCAAGGGTGGGGTGCTGCCTTTTGGTGTGGAAAGTGTCCATGGTTGCCCCTGGTCTGGATAGCATTTGGCACTTAGGCTACTACTTCCTGCCCTCTTGCCCACATCCTTGTTGGGACCCGGGACCCGCAGAGCTGTGGAGTCTTGGTTCCATCCTCTGCCAGGACCAAGGGCCCATGTGCTCTCTGGAGTCTCCCCTCACTCCTGCTGAGTGTCTGGCCCCCACCCCACTCCTCAGTTCCCTCGCTTGCACCTGCCCTCCACCACCACCCCAGCCTGTGGGCATGCTGCTGCCCATGCCCAGCCGACCAGGAGACCCACAGACAAGGATGCTAATGATGCCCACAATGCTAATTACTCCTTTCTCCTGCTGCAGCCTCGGGCCCAGAGCCAGCTCGAGACATCCGCTGTGAGTTCTGTGGTGAGTTCTTCGAGAACCGCAAGGGCCTATCAAGTCACGCACGCTCACACCTGCGGCAGATGGGCGTGACCGAGTGGTATGTCAACGGCTCACCCATTGACACACTACGGGAGATCCTCAAGAGACGGACCCAGTCCCGGCCTGGTGGCCCCCCTAACCCACCAGGGCCGAGCCCGAAAGCCCTGGCCAAGGTCGTGGGCAGTGGAGGTCCTGGCAGCTCACTGGAAGCCCGCAGCCCCGCAGACCTTCACCTCTCACCCCTGGCCAAGAAGTTGCCTCCGCCACCAGGCAGCCCCCTGGGCCACTCACCAACTGCCTCTCCTCCTCCCACGGCCCGGAAGATGTTCCCAGGCCTGGCTGCACCCTCCCTGCCCAAGAAGCTGAAGCCTGAACAAATGCGGGTGGAGATCAAACGGGAGATGCTGCCAGGGGCCCTTCATGGGGAGCCACACCCATCAGAGGGTCCCTGGGCGGCGCCACGGGAAGACATGGCCCCCCTGAACCTGTGTAAGTGTGACCCCAGGGGCAGGGCAGTAAGAACAGGTAGAGGGGTCTCCCTCCGCCCCCCCCCCCCACACTTCATGGGTACCCAGAGCACCCAGGGTAGAAATAGAAGGGAGGATACAGAGGTCCAGAGAACAAGGGGTTAGCTGTGTGTTCTTGCTATGCAGACCCCCCAGCTGAGCTGCTGCTTGATTCTCCATCCACATTGGGGAGGCAGAATTGTGCCATTCAATGATGCCCAAAAGATTTTACCTTTTGGGCCATCGTCAATTGATTGGTAGTGTCTACCAACCAGATTCCTAGGGAGAAAGATTGGAGGAGTCAGTTAGTGATGTCTGCCACAGTCAGGAGTATAGGGATTGGAAGTGGGAGGCTGCAACCTCTTCCTGACATTCCTGGTCGCTAAGTGTTTGGCATTTGGAGCTAGGTTCAAGTTAAGTGCTCAGCTCTTACAATCCAGCAGTATGTGACCTTGGGCAAGTTTCGTCTTTCTGGAGGTAGAAGATAAGCATGGCCTGAGCTCTGTATAGTTCGAAAGTGGTATAAAGCACTTAGCATGGTGCCTGCGTAAATGAAGCCGTGTGTATACCATAGTCGGTAGTTGTACTGTCCCTGTCACTGTTCTTTCTGTTTGAGTTGGCTGAGGTCTGTGCTGAGCAGGTGAGGATGGCCCAGGCCTCTGCCTCAGTGCTCAGGGGCATTTCATACCAGCTGTGTGCCACATGCTTGGAGCTGCTCCCTCCAGGTGGAGGTTTCCATCTGCATTTTGTGGAGGAGGAAACTGAGGCTCAGAGGGGAAGTGGTTTGCCCAGTGTAACATAAGGGGCCACAGCCAACCTGGTGTCTGAGCCCAGGATCGAGGAATTGCTTGCTCCTCAATACTTCTCAGTGTCACAGGGAATCATCTTGAAGCCAGCTAGAATTTGAGGTGACAGAACAAGCAGAAGGGCTGAATGTACACAAGGGCCCCTGGAAGCGGATGAGGGAGCGGGTCATTCGGGTCTGGGGCTGCATGGACGGGACAGCCAGGCACTTAACATTAGCCTTGGGCTTGGAGGCTTCCTGCCGCAGCAGCTGCCTCCTTCTCCTCCCCTCCCTCCACCCTGGACCCCCTGCAGCGTCCCGGGCAGAGCCTGTGCGTGACATCCGCTGTGAGTTCTGCGGTGAGTTCTTCGAGAACCGCAAGGGCCTGTCGAGCCACGCGCGCTCCCACCTGCGGCAGATGGGTGTGACCGAGTGGTCTGTCAACGGCTCGCCCATTGACACGCTGCGGGAGATCCTCAAGAAGAAGTCCAAACCGTGCCTCATCAAGAAAGAGCCGCCAGCCGGAGACCTGGCCCCTGCCTTGGCTGAGGATGGGCCTCCCACGGCTGCTCCTGGGCCTGTGCAGGCCCCCCTGCCACTGGCGCCAATGGCTGGCCGCCCGGGCAAACCAGGAGCTGGGCCGGCCCAGGTTCCTCGAGAGCTCAGCCTGGCACCTATCACTGGTGCCAAGCCCTCAGCCACTGGCTACCTGGGCTCAGTGGCAGCCAAGCGGCCCCTGCAGGAGGACCGCCTCCTCCCAGCAGAGGTCAAGGCCAAGACCTACATCCAGACCGAACTGCCCTTCAAGGCAAAGACCCTCCACGAGAAGACCTCCCACTCCTGTAAGCAGTGGGTGGCAGGGTCCTGGGAGGGCATCTGCTGGGGCCTACAGGGCCTGGCAGTGCCACGCACACACTGACCCCCAGCAGGGGCCCATGGCAAGGCCCCAGTGGGAGGCGGGACTGACTCCTGACCTGGGCAGGGCCTTCTGGGTACTCTTTGTTCCCTTTGGGCTGGGACTCAGCAGCACCCCCTCTGCCTGCAGCCACTGAGGCCTGCTGTGAGCTGTGTGGCCTTTACTTCGAAAACCGCAAGGCCCTGGCCAGCCACGCGCGGGCGCACCTGCGGCAATTTGGCGTGACCGAGTGGTGTGTGAACGGCTCACCCATTGAGACACTGAGCGAATGGATCAAGCACCGGCCCCAGAAGGTGGGGGCCTACCGCAGCTACATCCAGGGCGGCCGCCCCTTCACCAAGAAGTTCCGCAGCGCTGGCCACGGCCGTGACAGCGACAAGCGGCCGCCCCTAGGGCTGGCACCCGGGGGCCTGGCTGTGGTGGGCCGCAGTGCTGGGGGTGAGCCAGGGCCTGAGGCTGGCCGGGCAGCTGACAGTGGTGAGCGGCCTCTGGCAGCCAGCCCACCAGGCGCTGTCAAGGCCGAGGAGCACCAGCGGCAGAACATCAACAGTGAGTGCTAGTGGGAGGGGGTTTTGAGGGTGGGGGTGCCTGCCACTGGGGTTCTCCACTGTGCATCTGCCCTTAGTCACTTCCCCAGTTGCTCGCCTGTTCTCGCATCTGGGCACCATGCCACTTGTCCTGAGGCCTAGGCAGCATCCAGTCACCAGCTGTCCTGTCTTACAGTTCCCCACAGCCTCCACCCCTTGCTTGCTAAAGGCAGGAACCTTCCCAGGAGTCTTGCCCTCTGGCTTATCTCCTATCCCTCTCTTCACCTTTCCCCACCTCAGAATTTGAGCGCCGACAAGCCCGCCCTCCAGATGCCTCTGCGGTCCGAGGGGGCGAAGAGGCCAATGATCTACAGCAGAAGCTGGAGGAGGTGCGGCAACCCCCGCCCCGGGTCCGGCCGGTCCCCTCCCTGGTACCCCCGGCCCCCCCAAACATCACTGGTCAAATTCGTTGGCAACATCTACACTCTCAAGTGCAGGTACGCAGCCCCTTGGGTCGGTGGGGGAGAAAGACCACCCACCTGGGAATTAGTCACCCAGAGCCTCTGAACAAGACAGGTTGGTGGGGGCAGGAAATGTAGCCTCAAGGACTGCCTTAGAGTGTGGTTGAACGCAGGCTAAGAGCTTCTCAACAGACAGCGGCACCTCAGAGCATTAAGCTGGGACCCTGAGGGTTCCAGTGCTGGCTCTGACACTTAGCAGCATAGTGACCTTGAGCAAGGGCTTCCTGCCGCATGTCTCAGTATTCCCACCTATAAAATGGTGTTGGGAACAGCTATGCTGTGAAGATTAAAAAAGTTGAATATATATAAAGCACTTGAACTATGTCTGACACATGGTAAGCACTCAACAAGTGTTTGCCTGATTAAGGAAAGTACGGGTCTTAGTTCATTTTTACCAAAGTCCAGGCGTACATCTGAGGCCAGGAAACTGGCTCTGAGACTTAAGGTGGCCTGCCTCGGGCCAGATAGGCCAAGTCAGAAGTAAGATTTGAACCCAAGTCTTTGGAGCCTTGAGCTCAGGTCCTGGGCCCCTGTTCAATGAGGCCTCCCTTGGGACCTCAAGCGTAGGGAGTTGGTGAGTTGGGTGCATGAGCAGGGTGGCTGTGAGTTAGTGCCTGACCCCCTTTCCCCAGCTGCTGTCCTTCTGTCCTGGAGCCTGGCAGGGTGGGGTCTGCCTCTCTGGGCTCTCTCCCCTCTCAGATCACATGCTTCAGTCAGATGGCAGAGGTACTTGGGAAGCCCCATGGCACTTTCCCAGCATCAGAGCCAGCAGACTGCCCTGAGCATAGAGATGGGGGTCATTAGGGGACCCTACCTTGATCCTGGAATGGGTACAGGCAACTGTCCATGTGGAAACATCTGGCTTCTGGGTCCCCTTCCCTGAAATCCTGGGCTGGCTCTCTGCACACTGAGTAGCGGCGGTGTGGCTGGTGCTCAGGGACGTGGGCAGGGCTACACATCTGCCTCTCCTCGTGGCAGTGGCCACTCCTCTCTCTTTCTCTGTTCCTCCACACAGGTTCTGTGAGGTGGAATTCCAGGGGCCCCTCTCTATCCAGGAGGAGTGGGTGCGGCACTTACAGCGGCACATCCTGGAGATGAATTTCTCCAAAGCGGACCCCCCGCCTGAGGAGCCCCGGGCCCCGCAGGCACAGACAGCGGTGGCAGAGGCGCCCTAACACAAAAGCATTCCAAATTCCCTCTTGTGCCACCTCTGTCTCCTCTTTCTCCTCCGTCTCTTCCACCCTCTCCTCCCTCTTTCTTTTCCGTTTCCAAAGGAGCAAGCCAAAACCTCAAACCGGTACCCCTCGGGGGCCGGGCACACTACAGCCGGGGCGCCAGGAGCCAGCTAGCGGCCCTTCCCCCAGCCCAAGGGCTCTGGGGCCACACACAGTGCATCTTCCTTCAGCCCATGCCCACCTGGTCCAGCAGGGGGAGAGGCCAGGTCTCTTGTGGTGGCAGCTGATCTGGTCAAGGGGAGGAAGGCCAGCGCTCCCCCGCATCTAGCAGCCAGGCAGGGCTATGTTTGCCATCCGTGGCCATTTGCAAAGACCCCAAAGACCCCTGTCTTGGTTCCCTCTTGCCCCTGTGAATATCCTCTCACACATGCATACACACATACACGCACACACAGACACACAGGCATGCACATACACACATGCACGCACGCACCTCGTAAGACCCGGGATCTGCCCCAGCCCCCCAGTTCCTGAGTCAAACGACCACATCATGCCACGGTGCTTGCTCAGGGGAAGGCACGCTCCCTCTGAGGGCCTGTTGGGGCCTGGGAGCCCCCCACTGAGCCCATGATGCCACGGAAATCCTTATTGGCCGCCCCCCAGAGGGGCCTTCCCAGCCTGGAAGAGCTCAGAGCTGACAGCTGCCTCCTGCCATGTCAAGGCCCCCCAGAGCCTTGGGGGACTCCGGGGCCCAGGAGGGGGTGGGGATGGGACTCTCCTCCCCCACCCCACTCCCCTCCCTCTTTTCACTGTTGCTTTCTATGTATAGCTCCCTAGACCTTTCACTTTTTTAAAAACGCGTTTTGTGTAGAGAATAAGGAACGTGGATCTTTTTATTTTGCAATCCTGGGCCAGCTAGAGACCGGGAGCTGATTGACCTTTTAACTTTTTTCAGTGGCCACATTTTGGTTATCGATGTACCTAGAAGTATGTAAATTAGATTAAATTTCTCTTCTGGAAACACCCCGGGGCAGGCAGCCAGCGTGTGTTTTTCTGTCGAGTGGACAGGCTGGCATCGTCTGGCAGCCGGGGCTGGGATCGAGCCGCCTCCTCCCAGAGCCCCTGGAGGCCCTGGGTTTTCCTGTTGGCTGCCAAGCTGACCAGACTCAGCTGGGGATGAGCCCAAGTTCCCAGCTGTTGGCCCTCATTGGCATGGTTGGTGGGGGGCTCTGGCTGGCTGGCTAGCTGGCTTGCTGGTGAAGCGGCTTCTGTGAGCAGAGGAGAGGAACCAAGACTCTGGGCAGCTGGTCTAGGAAGGGAGCCAGGATGAAGTGATGAAGCTGGAAGGGCTCTCCAAGGGCAGGAGCTGTCCAGTGAGGGTGTGGGGGACCTGCGGGGGGAGGGAGAAGCGCACAGTTGCTGGCAGCCTTCAGAGAGCTGGGGCCAGCCTGCCTTCAAGACATGTGACTTGTCTGGAGACACAGGCACCCTGAACCCGAATCACACGAGGGGAAAAGGGAGTTGCTGGCTCCTTCGCAATGTTATTTATTTTCTTGCTCTGCAAATGTTTATTGAACATTTCTGAGATTTTAAGAGATTTTGTTGGCTGCTCCTTCTTGTTTATTGCATGTGGTTTTTCAGCTCATCATTTTCACTTCAATGGCGAAGGCTGGAAAGTGGGAATAACCTCATGGAGTGTAGACAGCAGAGGCCTCCTCTACCCCCAACGCTATTGCCCCAGGCCCCCCACCATGCCCCTGCCTGGAAGGACAGGCTAACAAGCTGTGATAACATGTGGTCTTGGCCTGCACTCTTGGCTTTTCTGGTCCTGTGAGGTCAAGGCACACATCTCGCCTGGTGGAGGAAGGACTCAACCACTTCTGTCCATCCCACGCTGTGAGTGGGCATGTCTAAGACTTGAAAGCAGGGAGGGCATCTCTTGGGATGAGAGCTGGCCCATAGGCACTTCCCCTTTCAGCTTTTTATAAATTAGTTATAAAAATATAAAAGTGATGGAAGCTGGATGTAAAAAGCTCAAAAGGCACAAGACCTTATAAAGTAACATGGGAAGTTCCTCCCCACCTACACATGCAATGATAGCTGTGTAGGTCCTCGAAAGGGTCGCACACAGTTCTTAGCTTTTCAAAGGGACCTTTTCCTAAAATTTTGAGCATGCCCCTTCTCAGGCCATTCCGTCTCAGAGGCAGAGCATTGGATGTTAACAAAATCACCCAAATGAAGGTAAAATGATGGCTGTGGTGTGTGCCAAGAAGGAAGAAGTGTCTGGGGGCTCAGCTTTCATTTGGAGAACAGGCAGGCATCTCTGAGCGTGACACTTCAGTGAGCCCCGAAGCTGGTGTGCACATTAATCAGTTTTATGTGCTTCATATTTGGAGTTTCTCAACACATCATTAGCCTTGTCCATGTGGCAGCAAGTTCTGCATAAGCCATTTTTAGGGGAGGGGTTGTTTTATTAAGATATTTTATGGAGAATCCCAACCATACAAAAATAGTAAAATGAACCCTCATCTACTTATCAGTTACCAACTGAAGACCAAGCTCTTCAGCTGTAACCCTTCCACACCTTCCTTCCCTTTCCCCATCTGAATTATGGTGAATCACATAGTTGTCATTATGTGACTTAATCTCAACATTTCAGTCTTTCTCTGAAGGATAGGGACTTTTAAATATGCCATTATTGCACCTAAAGAGATCGACAATTCCTTAATATCAAGAAGTCAGCAACATTGCTCCTACTTTAAAACAAACTTTTAAAGTAAAAACATGTACAAGCCATAACTGTACTCAGTTTGATGAGTTTTCACAAACAGATGTACCATTTTCAGTGCCTGCAGCTCTGTAAAGTCATCTCTTCGAAGTTATGAGATGTCTCTGAAAGTGGATTCCATGCATCCAGTGAGGATGCTGAGGACACAGGGCTGGCCCCGGGCTGCACTATTACAGGATCTCTAAAGTCCTGAACGAACCAAGAGGGTCTTAGGAGTTCAAGCTTTAACTTAAGTGCCAAGGACCTAGGCAAGTCATGAATTCCAAGCCTCACTTTTATCTTTTAAATGGGAAATTCTTTAAAAAGGACCTTGCAGGTATGACGGAAGCATTTGAGATAAACATATGAATGTATTTGTTACATATACCACATAAACATGCTATATAAATATATCCGTTATCATTATTTAACGATTAACAACAAAAGGTAACATTTATTTAGTGCACCCGGCACTGGACTGATTTCTTTACATACATTATCTCATATGTTTGAACATGTGCCCAGCATCTTGTTTGGCGCTTAGTTGTAATTTTCACTCCAGCATGGCCATGCCATGCTCGTTTTTTTGGAGCTGAAGGCCAGAGAAGTTAAGAAACAACGTAGGCTTGCACAGCACCTCGGTAGCAGGGCCGAGACTGGAACAGTGCCCTGTGCGGTGGTTCCGGCTCCCTCTGGCGGTCCTCCAGGGCACCGGAGCTCGGCCCCAAGCCCAGACGCGCTTGGGCCTCGGGTCTTCCCGTAGTACACAGCTCCGCCCCTTCGAGTTCTGCAAGATTCCGTCTCCCGGCCTGCTTCTCCCAGCCAATCATCGTGCGCTTGGGATAACGGAGGGCGGGGCTCTCACGAGATCGGTAGCGTCATCAGTCTCTAACATGAGGATGGGCTGGGATAGGCAGCGCTCTCATCCAATAGGAATAAGGCTAGAGTCCGACGCGAGCCAATGGGGCCGGGAGGTGGGGTTCGGTTGTGTTAGAAGGGGCCCGGGGGATTGTAGCCGCTTTCCCGGCGTCGGACGTGTCGGACAGCTGCCTGAGTCTTCGGGTGCAGTGTTCGCTGCTGCCATGAGCTATACAGGTGGGCCCGCAGGGTAGGGGTCGGGCTTCGGGTGGGGAGGGACAGGGACGTGCCAGAGCCGCACCGTGCTCGCCCGCACCTCTCCCGGGGCCTGGACGCTGCCCTCTCTGCGGTCACAAAATGGCGCCGCGGGTCTGTCGCCTCAGGTTCGCCCCGCTCACGCCTTGGTGCCTCAGTTCTTTGTGCTCGGGCCTCGCGTCCTGGCTCCCGGACGCCCGAGGTCTTGGCCTTTGTAGCCTGTGTCCGAGGGCCCTGGCGTGAGCGTCTGCGTTTTCTGAGCCCATCACCTCCGCTCTAGGTCCCGTCTCCCCGTAGCTAGGAACCTCAGGCTGACCTTTTTCAGGCCTTAATCCTTCAGATCGGGCAGTGGGCTAGGCTACCGTCGCCATTGCCGCAGCCTCCTCCGCGCCGTTTCCCTGCAAAATGCCGCAGCTACCCCCGCCCCCAGCCCCTTTGCCTGTCCCAGGCTGGGAGAGGTGCCAGACTCCAGGGCAATGAGCGGGGGAGCCTTGGGCCCAGGGGGCTGGGGCTGAGCCTGAACCTTGAGAGGAATGACCAGCTTTTCCATTAATTCATTCACCATCTGTCAGAGTCATCGCGTCAGGTGCTAACAGGCAGTGGGATGTTGACAGGAAATCCTCAAGCAGCTTATGGGCGGACCTTAACAGGAAAACCAATGAATGTAGGATACACTCCCCGGCGCACCGAGCGCCGAAGGGCTTGCTTGCTCTTTAGCGGGGGTGGGGTGGGGGTGGTTGGGATGAATGTAAAGAGGTGACATTTGAGGAGAGATCCGGGTGGTGAGGGAGTTAAGGATATCTGGCCCGGGGTGCCATTGGCATAAAGGCCCAGGAGCAGAAACCGCCTGGCTTGTTAGAAGATCAGCTAGGAAGGCCAGTGGGATTTGAGTAAAGGGGGGAGGGTGGGTGATAAGGTCGGAGAGGGGGCCCTGGGCTATGCTTGGACGGTTGTGAATTAACCCTGGAGGAATTTGAAAGGCCGCCTGGGTTTGCCTTGGCAGTAACACATGAAGCCCTTCAGCCGGGAGCCATAGACTAGGCCTCCCCTTTTGAGGAGGGTATTAGGCTTGAGCAGGTATGGTTGCTGGGTAACCTACATTCTACTTGGAATGTTCAGGACTGACAATGGAACTGGAGCCTCTGGGGCTGTTCCATAGGCTGTTTTATGTTAGCATCAGCAAAGAAGTAGTGCCAGGCGTCCCTCCTCTGGGCCCCAGGTGAGGAGCTTGGCAAGAACCCTAGTTTTTCAGGGAACCATCCCTTACCCGAGTGGTTCTCATCCAGGGGTGATTCTGCCCTCCTGCCTCCACCCCCAGTACATTTGGCATTGTTTGCAGATGTTTCTGATTGTCACATCTGGGAGTGGAGTTCCTACATCATCCAGTGGATAGAGGCCAGGAATGCTGCTAAACATCCTATAATGCATAGGGCGGCCCCCACCACAATAAATTATCCAGCCAGGAGTATCAGTAGTGCCAAGGTTGGACAGCCTTGCCCCAGCCTTTCTGTAGCTTTTCTGGTTCAGGAAAAAAGTCAGTAGGGTTGTTGCTGACATCTCTGGAATTGAGATGTAGTCCTTTTCACCAAGTCTTACCGAGAACTGGAAGACAGTTTGTTAGTTTTTAGGGGCAGGACTGCTGAAAAAAACAGAAGATGAATGGTTGGGTGCTGTGGAGTAGCTTAATAATGGGGCATTTAGATCCATAGAAAAGGGAGACTGAGTTAGAGAGGTCACTAATGGCCAAGTCTGAATTTCAACTTCAGTTCTTGTAGGCTTTAATTCTTGGCTCACTGACGGAACCAAGATAATGAAACAATGATTACTTTTTCTTTGATCTTGATCAACTAAAAACCACAGCAGCTTTATAATGTGAGTCTTTCCCTTTTAAGAAGCAGACCATTAAAGTAAAAACATTTTAAGTCACATTTAGAACAATTTATTTGCCTTTAAGGAGGAGTTCTGGAAGCCTTGAAGCAAATGTTACCATTATTATCAAGCATAGGAGGTGATTAAAATAATTTATCTTTTTGATAATTTGTCCAGCTTTTGAACCTAGTCACTTTATGTGTACTTAGGAAAGGGGGCTCCATCTCTGGCACTGAGGGGAAGGATAGGAGCAATGGAAAAATAGGACAGAAAAATCCAAAATCAGACCTTCAAACTCTACCAAACCTTTTATAAGAACATTGATTTCACAGTTTGTGTTGGGAATGTGTAAGTTGTTTAGCTGAATGGTTCTGGCTTGGGATCTCTCAGGTTACATTTTGGATGTCAGTTGGGACTATGGTCATCTGAAGGCTTGATCCGGGCTAAAGGTTTCGCCTCCAAGATGACTCAAACTCCCATGGCTGGAGGGTTGATGCTGGCTATTGGTTCCTCACCATGTGGGCCTCTCCACAGGCCTGTTTGAAGGTCCTTACAACATGGTGGCTGTTTGCTCCCAGAGTGAATGATCTAAAAGAGAACTAGGCAGAAGCCTTGAAAGTCCTACTCAGTCATTTCTGCAATCTTACTGGTTACACTGGCTTCCTCTCTTAGTTTGGCAATTTTAGGAAGCAAGAATCAGTAGAGGCCATATTGGAGGCTGGTTACCACCAGATGGTAGAGGTTGGAGTCAACCTAACCTCATTCCAGTTGTCCTCTTGTTTTTATCACTTTCTGTCATTTCTTCAAAGAATCCCCTTTCAAAAAAAGAAGGAAAAGAATAACATTGAGAAGCTTTGTTTATTTTTGAGTGAAAAAGATGTCACAGTCTAACCAAGAGGGAGGGAGGGATTATGATGTGTAATTATCTTAAATCCGTGGTTTGACCCTTAGCTTTCTAGGGACAAACACTTATTTTATTTTTTCACCCAGAGCTGTTCAGGCTGGTAAATCAGACCAAGAAGAGAAGGATTTATGAGCCAGATAAGAATTTATTTATAATTGAAGCATAACTTGCTAAAGAAGATCCTGCTCTGGAGACAGTATTGTGCAATAAAATGTTAACATGGGGAGGACAGAACTAGAGCAAAGGTTGCCATTGACCTCTGAAGGTTTGGTGGATTGTCTTTCCTTTTTTCCAGGGAAGAATGAGGGCCCCTCTCCCTTGAATAGACATAGATTCTGTGCAGCTTTCATACCACGTTCCAGTTAGTATTCCTGTCAGGGTGTGGTGGTTCCAGCTGCAGCTGCAGTATGTATAAACCATGTTACCTGAAGTCTGGAGCCATTTGCTGGTGGCTGTATTGCTGAACAAACAGGTTTCCGGAAGCTAGTTAAGCAAACAGTGAAGAAGGTAGGTATAGGGTACTAATTTTTACACTGTGGGGCCTCCCCACAAGTGAACCGTCTAAAACGTGCTTTCGGTGTTTCTTGTGGACATTGTTCAGGATGTAGGCATCTTGGGAAGGTCCTGGGTCCCCGGAGGGAATCCATTATAACTTACCCTCCTTAACTAGGGGAAGGTAAAAAAGGTTAGTATGGATACTTTTGCATTTCTCCTTCCCCAGGGCCAAGTCTAACTCAATTCCCTCCTCTGGGAAGTAAAGATAAAAGTGTAGGTCTGCTGGTCTTTACTTGAAACCCCTGGAGCTGAGTATGTTTTGGAATTCTAGCTTGAGAGAAGGACATTCCACAATACCCCCATTGGGGTCTGGCGCATCACCCTGTAATTAAATGCATTATTTCTTTACTAGGTTGGGTAAAGAAAAATCGTAATTGTCCTCACAGGTCAGTTTTGTCCCACAATGAGTGTTGGCCCCACATTTGAGGAGTACACTTGGTTTTTAGACGTTTTGGACTTGGGAACTACAGGGTAAGGGATCTTGCCGCTGTCCCCTTTGTTGGCTGTTATGAGGATGAAATAAAATAATGCAGATAAAGCTCTTAGCACCCTGCAGGGGAAACACTTTTTCAATGTTAGCTTCTGTTGTGGTCATCTTTGTTGCTATGGTCCTAAAAGATGAGCTAGAGAGACTGTCAACGTGTGAATGCCTGCCCCATGGGAGGCACTTGGTGTATGCTTTTGTTGTTTTTTTGTTTTTTTGTTTTTTAAAGGCAGCTATTAAAGGCACTGGCTTTAATTTTTTGGTCATGAATTGGCTCTGATGAGAACAGGCAAATATTGCCTCTTATGGAATCCATCTTAGTTTCAGTGCTAAGGGTAAATAATTTAAAAATAATGTTTGTAAATGTAATTTTAAAGGTAGTGTCAGGGTTTATAATTTAAGAGCAATAGTTTCTTTCTTTCTTTCAAGATTTTATTTATTTATGTGACAAAGAGAGACAGCGAGAGAGGGAACACAAGCAAGGGGAGTGTGAGAGGGAGAAGGATGCTTCCCGCCGAGCAGGGAGCCCGATGCAGGGCTTGATCCCAGGACCCTGGGATCATGAACTGAGCCTTAGGCAGATGCTTAACGGCTGAGCCAACCAGACGCCCCTAAGAGCAATAGTTTCTGATAGAGGTTCAAGTTTTCCTTATTTAGTACTAATTCATCTTAAGTTGAGAAATAGTTTGAGGGACACCTGGGTGGCTAAGTCAGTTGAGTGTCTGCCTTCGGCTCACGTCATGATCCCAGGTCCTGGGATGGAGCCCCAAGTTGGGCTCCTTGCTCAGCAGGGAGCCTGCTTCTCCCTCTCCCTCTGCTGCTCCCCCTGCTTGTACACACTTTCTCTCTCTCAAATAAATAAAATCTTAAGAAAAAAGAAATAGAGAGTTGAGAAAATAGGAAATAGTATGCATACGTATATAACATTTGTTCAGTAAAAACATGCTCACCCCAAGTAATTGCATTTAAGAGGTAATTTTAATACACACATTTTTTTTTACGGGAAAACTAAAAAGTACAAGGCAGTTTCGGTTTCAAATCTACGGGGAGGGAAGGGGTAATATTTGCCTTAACATCGTTCAGAACCAACCCCCATCCTGTTTGAATTGGAGGCGGCTCACGTTTCACTCATTTGATATAAGTATTTTCCTCATTTAACTGAATAATTTGGGCACTCATTTATCGAAACTGAATACTGGTTTAAAATGTTTGAACATTTTTATCCACTTCTGGTGTAGCAAGTTAAATATAGCCTCTCTTTTCATTGCTAATATGTTCTGGAGGTATAATTAAAGTGCTGAGAAGCTAGAGTTTTTGGAGGCTTTCCATTGAGGGGAGGGCCTGCTAGCCAGTCTACACTGAAGGGTAGTCTTAGGTCATCTCTACGTGTCTTCTTTTGGGAAATTAACCACACTGTGCATACATTTAGGCTTTGTCCAGGGATCTGAAACCACTTTGCAGTCGACATACTCAGACACGAGCGCTCAGCCCACCTGTGATTATGGTAAGTGTGGGCCCCTGGGAACCAGAGGGTTAGTGCTCTGCCTTCTAGTGGCAGAGCAGCCTCATATCTTCTCAGTTGCCTTTGACTCTGCTCTCACTGTCTTGCTTGTCCAGATGCAATCTTGTGTAAAACGGTGTGGTGGGCTGTTAGAATAGCATGTGCTTCCCTTGGAGGCAGTAATGGGAAAGATGTCTGCTTACTGAGCAAGCTGGAGTTCTTAGAGCTGTAAATGATTGGTTCCTTTGACCCTGTAACGTGTTGCTAGTTGTTAGAAGTTCATATGGTCTGTGACAAAGGTCTGGCTTCACAAAATCCCCTTGAGGGCCTGGGAAGGAGAGTGACCAATCAAGAGTCCGAAGGATTGGTCTGAGCAGAAACCAAGCCATCAATTTAGCTTCAGGGTAGTATGTGGGATGTGTATGTAAGAGAAGCTGCCTGTCCGAATCTAGCAGGGTTTTTAGAGACAGACCATCTCAAGCCAGCTGGCTCCTCACATAGAGTTGAAGGAAAATGTCCGATCGATTTCTCAGTCATGATCCGACACACTAAATCTCTAATTCAGAAGTAGCCACTCAACAGAATCCATAGATGACCTCTTGGTATGCTCTGGCAACCCCTAACTGCCAATAAATGCTGATCTTTCTGTGGTCTGTGACCATAGGTGTCTGTGAGAAGAAGCCCTCTTTGGAATTAATAAGGATTATGCTTTACTTGCTGAGATGGGTAGCTTGTTGCACTACTAGGATCTGAGGAGAGACCGAGCCTACACTGTGACATCACCTCAAGAGTCACTGAATAAATGTACATAAACACCCTGAAGTATTAGCAGCTAGTCTCAGGGGGAGAAGGAAACTTAAAATGTTTCAAAATTGAGTAAGGAGGTATCAGGTATTTTCTAAACGAAGAGAAACTTGGTGTGTATGGCTTCCCTATCTTGCCCTGTCTGCCTCACCCCTTTTAATCAAATAGTAGTCCCAGAATGCACAGTTTTTTTGAATTCTCCCTCTGGTTTACATAGTCTGGGTGCGAGCATTTTAGCAGATGCGCCATTTGCAAATCTTTTCTCCCAGTCTGTGGCTTGTCTAGTCTCTGGTCAGTAGTGTCTTTCAAAGAACACAAGTTCTTCATTTTGATGAAGTCCTATTTATCAGCCTTCTCTTTAATATGTGGTGATTTGGGGGTCCCGTCTAAGAAATTTTTGCCTAGGGGTGCCTGGGTGGCTCAGTGAGTTAAGTGTCTGCCTTCGGCCCTAGGCAAGATCCCAGGGTCTTTGCCCCTATGTCAGGCTCCTTGCTCAGCGGGGAGTCTGCTTCTCCCTCTGCCTGTGCCGCTCCCCCTGCTTGTGCTTGCTCTCACTGTCTCTCGGATAAATAAATAACTAAAATCTAAAAAAGAAAAAAAGAAAGTTTTGCTTAACCCGAGGTCACCAAGATTGTCTTCTGAGTTTTCTTTTAGATGCTTCCTAGTTTTATGTTTTCCATCTGTTCTGTGATCCATTTTTAGTTAGTATTTCTACAAGGTATACAGTATAGGTCAAGATTCTTTTTTAACTTTGTGGAAAATCAATTGAACCTATATGTGTGGGTCTGTTTCTGGACTCTTAATTCTGTTCTGTCATCTGTGCATCTGAATTTCCTCCAGTACCAGTCTGTCTTGATTACTACATAATGAGTCATAAAATCAGTTAATACAAATCCTCCAGGTTTATTCTTTTTCCAGAATTGACTTGGATATTTTAGTTCTTTTTTTTTTTTTTTTTTTTTGGCATATAAATTTTAGATTCAGTTTGTCAATTTCTATAAGAATTCCTGCTGAGATTTTGATTCTGATGGCCTTGAATCTATGGATTCGTTTGGGAGAATTAGCATGCTAACGATATTAAGTCTTCCTATCCACGAACACAATGTCATTCGATTTATTTAGATCTTTGATTTCTTTCATTAGTGTTTTGTAGTTTTCAAAACACAGGTCCTTCACATAGTTTGTTAAGCTACATCTAAGTATTTCATATTTTTAGTGCCAAGGTAAATGGTATTTTTAAAAACTTTAGTTTTCAGTTGTTCATTGCTAATTTGTAGATTTTTATATATTGACCTTGTAATAAATCTTGCTGTGCTCACTTATTCTTGTAACTCGTATAGATTTTTTTTATGTAGGTAATTGTGTAAAAGAGTAAAGACAGTTTTGGGGCACCTGGGTGGCTCAGATGGTTAAGCATCTGCCTTAGGCTCAGGTCATAATCTCCAGGTCCTGGGATCGAGCTCCATGTCAGGCTCCGGCTCAGCAGGGAGTCTGCTTCTCCTTCTGCCTCTGCCTCTCCCCTGCTTGTGCTGTCTCTGTCTCTCTCCCTTTCAAATGAATAAATAAAATCTTAAAAAAAAAAAAAAAGAATAAAGACAGTTTTATATTTCTTTCTGGCTTAAATTGCAAGAGCAATATAACAATATTTAAATAATATTTTAGAAAACAGTCAGCTGCGATCCCACCATTTTAATACTTTTGTCAGCCTTCCTGTTCTAGGTAGTTGAATAATTTATAGGGGGATAGAATTGTGTATTCTGCTTTATTTGCTTATTGTTAGAAGCATTTCCTTGTACTGCATAAGGCTTAATGGATTCTTTTTTGATGCCTCTATGAGGTATGTCACTGAGAAGGTAGGCTGTAACTTCCTTGAAGTTGAACATTTACATTGTTTTATATTTTTGTTCTATAAGTTTTGCTTACTGTGACCATCTCCTTTTCTCTTCTTCTGTTTGTTTTTCTCTTATTAAAAATATTACATCCTAGGGCACCTCGGTGGCTTAGTTGGTTAAATGTCTGCCTTCGGCTCAGGTCATGATCAGGGTACTGAGATCAAGCCCTGCATCGGGCTCCCTGCTCAGCAGGGTGGCTGCTTCTCCCTCTCCTACTCCCCCTGCTTGTTAAATTATGTCCCTAAAATTTCTTGTGTCAACACTGGTCTCATCCCCCTCTGGAGGTGGAAGTGAGCTCTGGTGTTCTTTTGGAAGGGGCAGGTCTTGGTAACTCCCCAGGCCTCATAGTGTAGATAAAGGTTTCCCCTTCAAGGGACCTGCCTGGGAAGCCCCTCTTCAGGGAGTCTGAGTTGCTCTGGGCATAGCAACTAGCACATGGAGAGTGCTTTCCGAGTCCTGTCTGTCGCAGGGCCATCACCTACCTGTCCACTTGTCTGTCCTTGTGTTTACAGAGTTTAGTGTCCATTGCTGCTTCCTTGCTCTGTTCTGGCAGATTTTTGGCAGCTAAAGCCCTGGGGTGCTCATAAGGAGAGCCCCAGTGGGTCTGCCTTTGCTTCCCAGTCCTGTCTCCTTTTGAATAGCTAGTGTCCACTGTTACTGGTGCAAACACCCACGTGACCAGGCTCTTGTTAGTTGATGGGACTAAGTGTGTATTATTCCTTGGTTGCCTCTGGCAGCCTCACTTCTTGCCTGTCAGAACTCCTCTTTTGCCAATCATCTTTTACATGATTTCCTGCTGCCGGCCGTCCCTTGCTGCTTTCTAGTTAGAAGTGTCTCCTTTAACAAACAGTGTTCTGGGCCTGAGCAGTGCCCAGCACTGCCGGCCTCTGCTCTTATGTGCTCAGGATGATAGTTGTTAAATAAAGGAATGAATGAGAAGCTTCTGCTTTGATTTCCCCAACCAAGAGGATTTTTGCTTTGGATTTTTTTGCTTGGAGCCCAAGGTGCATTAAGCATAACGGTCATCTAGGGTTCTTTGCTGGTTTTTGACACCTCCCCATTCTGTTTATGCACTGGATTGAGGAGGAACCCAACTGTAAGACCTACCTTGGCCTGCCCCTGTCCTTCTTTTCAAGTTTATACACTCTTGCTCTCCTGTGACTGGACTCTGCCATTCATCACGCTGCCATCTCACTGAGCTTTGGTCCCTGCCCTGGGATGAGCATGTCTTGTCTGTCTGCAGAGTAGGGATAATAGGGAGTAGGAGACAACTCTGGAGTCTCACCAGAGACACTGGGAAAGTTCTGGTGGACTCCCCTGGGCAGGAACCATGTTTGCTTGACTTGGAATTTCCCATTTGGCTTTGCACTTTGTCAGTTCTCACTGGCTTTATGTTCCTGAAGGGATGAAATTTTCTCATGTGCTGTGATACAATCCAGAGCATATTTAGTTTATAATCCAGATTGTTCTCTCAATAGCATTTCTCAAGCTGGGAATTGTCTTGTCCTTACCTCTGCTGATGTGTTTCAGCATAGCATACACGAGATTCAAGGGCTTGGTGGCCCTCCCTGTTAAGGCATACACTTGGGGGATTAGGATAGTCAGCTTCTCTTGGGGCGCCTGGGGTCCAGTCGTTAAGCATCTGCCTTCGGCTCAGGGCGTGATCCCAGCGTTCTGGGATCGAGCCCCACATCGGGCTCCTCCGCTGGGAGCCTGCTTCTTCCTTTCCCACTCCCTCTGCTTGTGTTCCCTCTCTCACTGGCTGTCTCTCTCTCTCTGTCAAATAAATAAATAAAATCTTTAAAAAAAAAAAAAAAAAGAGGATAGTCAGTTTCTCTGTTCCAGATGGCTTTTTTGGGGTGGTTTGAGTGACATGATTTTCGTAATGGATGTGGGCTCTGTGCTGAACTTGTACAGCATAGTCTGTGTGAGGCACCAGAAACCATTCTCCTCTTCCTCTGATTGGTGCTTAGCAGGAAGTGGGGATAATCTAATTTTGGCTCCTCAAGGGAGGAGAATGAGAGCCAAATTCCTCAGCTGGCAGTGTTGGCAAAGGGAGGCCCCTTAAGTAGCAGACGGTCAGAGCCACAGAAGTTCAGGCGCCAGGGCACGGGATGACCTGGGTCGTTTATGGAATGCTCTTAAGCCCAGGGCTTTTCAGGGGAGGTTCATTCTTCTGTCACCAGTCAGATACTGGGAATCATCATCTTCATTTGTGCCTGAATTAAGCTCTTGTTGTATTATAATGAATCGTAGTTGTAATTGCGCTTTTCCTTTTTGTAGGATATGGAACTTGGAACTCTGGGACAAACAGAGGCAAGTATTCCTATGATTGTTCTCCTCTTCCTTGGGATTGAACTGGTTGTATGTTTCTTCCACTGCCAGGCTTGCCCAGAGTGTATCGGGAGGTGCCTTTGGGGGCCCCGGGGTCAGCTACTCTTTCATAGGAGGTCCTGGGCTGGGACCCACCCAGCGGAATGACTAGGCCCACCCAGCCTCAGTTGGCTAGGGTCCCCAGCTTATCACTGTGACAGAAGATGTCTTTGTCTCTCTGTCTGTCTCTCTGTCTGCCTATCCTTTCCCTATCCCTGCCATCTCCGTCTGTCCGTCTGTCTTCCTCCTTGCAGGCTATGAGAACTATGGCTATGGCTACGGCTATGGCCAGGATAACAGCACGAACTATGGGTATGGTATGGCCACCTCAAACTCTTGGGAAATGCCTAGCTCTGACACAAATCCAAACCCTAGTGCTGCGGGTAGCGCCAGTGCCGATTCCGTTTTGTCCAGAATTAACCAGCGCTTAGATATGGTGCCACACTTGGAGACAGACATGATACAAGGAGGCGTGTACGGCTCAGGTGGAGAAAGGTGAGTGGGTGTCCGCCCAGGGGCTGAGGCTGTGCCGGGGCGCCTGCTGCCTGCTGGCACCTCCCTCTCTGACCCGCCTCCTGTGTCGGCTTCCTCTCTCCTTGCTTTGCTCTTGGGGCTCCCAGAGACTCCTCAGGGGCTGCTGTGCTTCCCTTCTCTGGCCCAGGCCCCCTCTCTGCTCTTTGCAATTGCCTGGTGGCCAGTCCCCCACCTTGTAGAGAGAGGAACAAGCCCCAACTGGGCCAGCTTCACTGTATCCTCTGAATAGCTCTTCTCGGGACCAGTGTTAAGTGGCCCTTCCCTCTGGAGACAGCCGTTTGGAGTTCTCATGACACTTTGTATCCCACACGCTGTCAGGGCAGGACAGATTGGGTTGGACATGAAGCAGGGCGATGAGCCTTTGGGGCTGACCACAGCGAGCTGGGCCGTCCCCACAGAAGAGACAGAGCAGATGTGGACACTTCCAGGCCACACTTCTGAGCCTGACAAAGGTGTGCCTATTGGGCCTCAAAAGTGCCTTTGTGAGGAGCTGTTGTCGTCCTCATTCTTGAAGCACAAGAAGTCACACTCCTTGCCTGAAGGCACCCAGGAGTAGGTGGTGGAACTGGGCCTGCCTCCTAGATGTGCCATGTTCGTAGCATCATGCTATGGACATTTGTTTGTCACTGTCTATAAACTGGTGCTGGCTCAGAAGTCCTTGTGCCCCAGTGAGAGGTTTCAGTGAGGAGGGCACGTGATGGCGTGGGGCATCCTAATGGCTCCAACTGACAGATGGGAGGAGAGCAGAGAGTAAGGAGGGGTCGAGCCGGGCACTGATGGGTTCAGGTGAGGTCCCAGGGCCACTGGGGGCAGAGGCTGCCAAAGGGACTTGGCATGCATTGGCTCTCTGGCAAGCAAAAAGGGTTGGGGGGGGGATCCCCAGACATACCCCATGCCCTCATGCTTGGCAGTCACTGCACTTGGAGCTGAGGCTGCTTAAGGCAGAAGGGGCTTGGCTTTTGGCTCAGTGGCTGTGTGGACCCTGTTGGTGGTGGTGCCAGTTGTCTGTGTACCTTCTTGCTACAGCCTAGAACTGGGGCACAGGGGTGAGGGAGGGCTGACAGCTGGGTAGTGCTGGCTACTTCTCCCATAGCTGCTGGCACTTCTTGGCTGCCCAGTTTTGCCACAAGGGGCTTCTGTGTCTGTGAGATGTGTGGGGACCAGGGTCTGTGGGCTGTACCCACTGTTAGAAGAGCTTTCTGCGGCGCTCTCTTTCTCCTGGGTGGGGGAGGTTTGGCCTGCCTTCCTAGTTGCTGTGGAGGGTTTGATCCCACAAGGTTGATATGATAGAGCTCTTTCTCTAGACCCTAGGCAAAATCACAGTGACTTTCCTGGGAAACACTCTCCACTTTGTCTCCCTTCTCCTTTTGGGTGGTGAGGGCCTTTGGAGGATTGGAATTTCCCTCAGCCAAAAGGGATGAGACTAGCACAGGATTTCTCGTGGGCATTATCGGTCCTGTTGGACAAGCATTTGTGTGCTTGACTGCCCACATACCACAGGACGCTGGGGTGCTTGGCTCTGCCCCCCCAAGGAATAGCCTTGGGCATTGTGGCTACCACAGATATGTACGTGTTTCCAAAGGGCTAAGGGCTGCAGGGTGTCTCTGCCCCTACTGAGACCTACTCCATCCAGTTGTCACTTTTTCTTTGGGTCCCCTAGCTGGTGCAGAGGCTCCGGAGAGGACTTTTTATTGGCGTTCCTGAACATTGAGCCTCTCTGGCAGGGTGGCGTAGATGCTAGAGTAGGACTTCCTGTCCCCAGGACAGGGAGCTTTGGGGAAAGGCAGGAACAGTAGGCTCCACCCAAGGGTAATGGGACCTGAGGGCATCCCTGATGCTTGCCACCTGCTTCTGCAGATATGATTCCTATGAGGCCTGTGACTCGAGGGCCATTCTGAGCGAGCGCGACCTATACCGGTCAGGCTACGACTATGGCGAACTTGACCCCGAGATGGAAATGGCCTACGAGGGCCAATACGATGCCTACCGCGACCAGTTCCGCATGCGTGGCGGCGACACCTTTGGCCCACGGGCTCAGGGCTGGGCCCGGGACTCCAGGAGTGGCCGGCCGATGGCCTCGGGCTATGGGCGCATGTGGGAAGACCCCATGGGGGCCCGGGGCCAGTGCATGCCTGGTGCCTCCCGGCTGCCCTCCCTCTTCTCTCAGAACATCATCCCCGAGTACAGCATGTTCCAGGGCATGCGTGGCGGGGGCGCCTTCCCAGGTGGCTCCCGCTTTGGCTTCGGGTTTGGCAATGGCATGAAGCAGATGAGGCGGACCTGGAAGACCTGGACCACGGCTGACTTCCGGGTGAGTAGAGGAGGCCATCCCTTCTGGCCCCTGACTGGGTGGAACGAGGAGCGTGGAGCCACCTGCCCTGACTCAGCTCCCTCTTTCCAACCCAGACCAAGAAGAAGAAGAGAAAGCAGTGTGGCAGTCCCGATGAGCCAGACAGCAAAGCCACCCGGACGGACTGCTCAGACAACAGCGATTCAGACAATGGTGAGCTGGGCACTGGGCTGTCGCTTCCTGCCCCCTGCCCTGTGAGGCTCCTGGGCTGAGCTTGTCTCTTTGTACTTTTCAGATGAGGGCACTGAGGGGGAGGCCGCAGAGGGCACTGAAGGCGCTGAGGCTGTGGAGAAGGGCTCCAGAGCAGTAAGTGGCTGGGCTCTGTGCATTGTCAGCAGGTGGGGCCTGTGAAGAGCAGGCTGGCTGAGCCCCTGTGCTGCAGAGCAGGGCTCTCCACGGGGGCCACAGGCTATCCTGGTCATGCACGTGTGAACAGCACAAGGGTGGTAGAGGTCTGGTGGAGAGAGCACAGGCTGCAAGCAGCCACCCAGCCGGAGGCCAGGCTTCTTTATCAGAAAGTGGTAGAATGAACCCCCCGTGCAAGGGCTGCTGCGGGGTTGTGAGGCTTTTGGCCTAGTGCCTGGCACTTAGCAGGACCTTGTCATTCAGAGCCATTACAAACAACTGTACACACTTTAATCTGGGATTTTTGAAATGGTGTCCTAGGAAGGAGAAGACGAAGAGGGAAAAGAAGAAGGCAAAGAAGAAGGCAAAGAGGATGCAGAAAAGGGTGAGTCTTCTGAGTGGCCTGGATGCCGGGGAGACTCTTCCAGGCACTCACAGTTGGAGGGATTCAGCTGAGGGCAGGGTTGTGACAGAAAGGTGGCCAGCATTGGTTTTACCTTCCGGTGGGAGCAGCAAGCAAAAGAGGGGGGAACCACAGGCATACTCCCTGCCCTTGGTCCTTCAGTAGTGCACAGTTCCAAGTCCTCAGTGGCTGGTGTCTGAGCTGGGACCCTCGGTGCAGTTTTTACGGCTCTGGTTTGCGTGTCCTCTCCCTTAGCGCCTCTCCAGCCCCTGTTGGGAGTCCGTGTCCCCCTACCTGAATGATGAGCGCCAGCAGGTACCTATCAGTAAATCCAGCCTCAGCCCACTGTTGCCGCGGTGCGCCATGGGGGGGTGGGCTGAGCCCTGTGAGCTTTCGGGTCTTTACCTCTGGGGGCTGCACTTAGGCCTCAGCCATGGCCTCCCTGCATCCCGCTACCTGGCCCCTCTGAACTTGTGCCAGTGTCCCCACCGAGATGGCTTCTGTTTGCCTTCCAGCCTCCCTGTGGCCCTCTGCAGAGTACGGGTGTTCTGGAGAGCGGTGGGGTCAGCCTGTGTCCTCCCCTCTTCAGGACCTAGGCCCAAAACGGTTCCCTGCCCAGCCCAGGGTGCCCAGCCCTGCTCGTGTCCAGAGTCCTTGTTCGGACGGCTGCTCTCAGAATGGACTGTCTGGAGTAGAAGGCGGGTGATCCAGCCGGAGGCCCCAGGCCTGCCCTGACCTAGTGGAACCAAGCCAGTGACTGCGCTCCTCTGTTTCCACAGGGGCCCTGAGCACCCAGGATGATAGTGGCCAGATCAAGCGCAAGTTGCAGGCAGGCAAGAAGAGCCAGGACAAGCAGAAAAAGCGGCAGCGAGACCGCATGGTGGAAAGGTAACCGGCTTCCCTCCACTCCTTTGCCTCTGCCTCACTCTGGGGCTGCCGCCTGGAGAGCAGGGCCATAGCTCTGCCGCCTCGCCGCCCTCTGGCCTCCCTCGGGAGCTGCCACCTGCTCGGCCGTGCATGGACCCTGCTTCCCGCCAGGCCCAGCTCCCAAAGGCCTGA
The DNA here is from genome assembly GCF_023065955.2 of Ursus arctos. Lineage (NCBI taxonomy): Eukaryota > Metazoa > Chordata > Mammalia > Carnivora > Ursidae > Ursus > Ursus arctos. The sequence goes on along the minus strand of NW_026622808.1, from coordinate 26,085,061 downwards.
CTCGTTCCCCGCCCCACTGCGGCCGCCTGGCGACCGCTAGCGTCTTTGACCTGAGACCCGACACTGCTCGGCACCGTTGCCCAGAAGCTCCAGCGCTAGGTCACTCGGCGCACGAGCCCCGAGGTGCACTGGGGGCCTGATGCCCCTGCGGGAGGGGGCCAGCTCATCAGAGACTCAAGGTCCAAGGCGCCTGTGCCACCCCAGCTAGCTGCCAAGAGGCCGCCGCCGTGCCCAGGAGAGATGGCAGCACCTGTGGGCTGTGGCAGCCTCGGGCCTGCCCTCTGCCCTGCCCGCCGGCCCTGTCAGGCCGGGCCTGTCTGCGGCTGAGCCCTTCACGCCCCTTGGTCGGGTCTGTCTGCCCTCAGGGCTCCCGCACTGGCGCTTGCCTCCTCCTCCTCCGCCTCAGACTCTTGCTCTTGCTGGACCTTCCTCAGCCTCGCCGGCGCCCGGCCCCTGGGCTCTCCAGACAAAGCTGACCCCGTGGCCCAGATAAGGACGTCCGGCAGAGGTAGGGACCCGCCCCGAGGCCTCGGTGGCGGCTGGCCTCCTCCGCCCCTTGCCACGGCGGCCTGCTCCAGCCCAGGCCCCAGACCCCGGGCTTCTGCTGTGGACACCAGGCCCAGACAGAGCACCTCGCTCAGGTGACTCCAGGCTGCCCTCTGGCAGGCCAGGCGGGCGCCCTCCTTCCAGCTCAGACTGGTCTCTTCTTGGAAGAGGAAGATGAGGCAGCAGGAGCCCAGGCCTGCTTGCCTCCCATCCCTCCCGACACCACCCCCAAGCATTCTGAGCAGAGGATGGGCTGGGCCTTTCAGTCCCCCAGACCCAGAAGGAAGATGCAGCACCTTTTCGGGCCCTGCCTCGGGACTGCGTACTCCACTCTGCACCTCAGGGCCACCTGGCTCACGCCAGGGCATCCTTCCTTCCGGTCCCCAGCTGGGCCAAGTGCACACGCTCGTGCCCAGCCTTGGTAGAGAGGCCCACCGGCAGCCTTCCAGCGACTCCTTGCCTGTTGCAGCAGCTGCTGCCTCGGGTTTCAGCCTCCTGTCTGGGAAGGAAGAGCTCCTCCCCTGCCCCCACGTTGCAGTAACTGCAGCCTGCAGACTTTCTGTCCCTTTCTACTCCCGACCCCACTGGTCCCAGCCTGTCCCCCTGCTGGGACCGCACTTCAGAGGCCCGTGAGCAAGGCCTGTTTCAGGGCTCGAAGCTGGGTTGGGTGAGGCGGCAGCACCGCTCCCTGGGACCCTCGAGGCCTCAGCCCCTTGTTTCTTTCCTGTGGCAGGATCCAGTTTGTGTGTTCTCTCTGCAAATACCGGACCTTCTACGAGGAGGAGATGGCCAGCCACCTCGATAGCAAGTTCCACAAGGAGCACTTTAAATATGTAGGCACTAAGCTCCCTAAGCAGACGGCCGACTTTCTGCAGGTGAGCCTTGGAGCAGCAGCACGGTTGCTCTTAGCTTCTCAGACCCCTTGGAACATAGAGCAGCCCGCACAAATCTTGATATCTCGGTATCTTTGGCAGGAGTATGTTGCCAATAAGACCAAGAAAACAGAGGAACTCCGGAAAACCGTGGAGGACCTTGATGGTCTGATTCAGCAGATCTACAGAGACCAGGATCTTACCCAAGGTGAGGAGGTTCCATCCCACTCCAACCAGGCAGAGACTCAGCCTGCCCTCCTCTGGTTCTCAGAGTGGGGTCACGACACCCCTCTGTTCCCCCAGGGAGGGTCAGTGAGAACAGCCTCAGGCCCACGTGGAAATGGCAGGGCGAGGTGAGGAGCTGGTCTGGTGTTTTCCCTGAACTGCTGGGTCTGTCTTAGAACTGGTAGTGACCCTCCTTCTCCCCCCTGCAGAAATTGCCATGGAGCATTTTGTGAAGAAGGTAGAGGCAGCCCACTGTGCAGCCTGTGACCTCTTCATTCCCATGCAGTTTGGGATCATCCAGAAACACCTCAAGACCATGGATCACAACCGCAACCGCAGGGTGAGTGGCCACCAGTGCCCTTCCGCCATCCTGTGGGTTGACTTGGGGGGAGGTCCTGGGGTCTTAACCTCTGCCTGCCCGTGAGGAACTGCAGGAGATGTGGTGGGGCAGGCAGGTGTGGACATTCTGGCAGTGCAATCAGTGCAGCTACAGGGAGAGGGGAGGGAAATGGGGACTCTGCCTGGGAGAAGGTGGCATTAGAGCTGGACCTTTAAGGCTATGGGATATGGGGACCTCCGTGTACATAGGGACCACCAGCCAGAATAGGTTCAGAAACCCAAGAGGAAGTGTACAGTGTGAGTGTTGCTAGAGGAGGGGTTCATGAGGGCTGGGCTGAGGGGCTGGGCTCACTCCTATAGGCAGCAGTTTTTCAGTTGGGCACTAACAGGATTAGAGTTGGTGTGGAGGGAGATGGAGAGGGGATGGGGGGGGGGGCATACGAGGAACTGCTGCAGTACCAGGATACAGGAGTGCCTCCACTTTGGGAGTGATAAGAAAGGCTGGACAGAAGAGCTGTTTAAGGAAGTGACCAGGAGTCTGGGATGTCTCAGGCCTCTGGCTTGGGTAACTAGGTGGACAGAGCTGCTGCTAAGAAAAGAGGGTAGGGATATGGTACAGGGAAGGGAGCGAGTCTGGCAAGAAGGTGAACAAATTCAGTCTTGTTTTCGAGTTAGCCTCAGTGCCTAGCACACAAGCCAGAGGAGGTGTTTTTTGTTTGAGGGGGTGACCTGCTGGGTTGAAGGTGGCTGCTGGAGGTTTGTTCGGGGTGGGGGTGTGCTGTGCAGTAGGGAGAGAGCTGAGGGGTCCAGGACTGGGTCTTGGCCAGGAGAGGCTTGACTGCCACCACCCGGCGGAGGCGGAAGGGATTCACGTGCAGATGATGGCAGCCGGGGGGGGCACAGGAAATAGCGTTTCTCACCCTTTCTCCACGGCCATCAGATTCATCTCTGGTCTTCTGGATGCACTGATTCTCAACAGTGGGATGGTAGTAGGTGGTGGAGGAGATCTCAACACCAGGTTCTGGAACTAGGATCTGACAAGGCGGTAGGAAGAAAGCAGACTGCACTGCATGATATTAAAATGTGGAAAATCTAGGTGAAATGAGTGATAGCCAGTAAAACATAAACTCAGATTGATCCTAGAAGTTTGAAAAAAGAAAAAGCCATAGCTGCTAATAGAGGGGTACAGAAGGGTGAGGAAAGATGGAAGATACTTAGAAATTAGAAAGCACCAGAGGTTGTTGATTTATAGAGATTTAATTTAAATACTGTATTTTTAGAGGTTCCAGAGTGTAGAAATGAATGGAAAGCTTCTAATTATTATTTTTGGTCACAGCTTTATTGAGATATAATTCATATAGCATACAATCACCCATTTAAGCTATACAGTGCAATAGTATTTAGGGTATTACAGTTGTGCAGCCATCAGCACAATCAATTATAGAACATTTTTATCACCTCAGAAGGAAACTTGTGCCGTTTAGCTATCACTCCCTAACCTCCCCCCCTCCCCCGTTTCCCCAGCCTTAGGCAACCACTAACCTATTGTCTATCTCTGTGTATTTGCTCGTTCTGGGCATTTCACATAAATGGAGTCACGTAATACATGGTCTTCTGTGATCAGCTTCTTGCACTCAGCATGTTTTCAGGGTATATCCAGGTAGCATGTGTTAGAACTTCATTCCTTTATATGGCCTAATCATATTCTCTTGCATGGATTCATTAATTTGGGCATTTGGACTGTTTTCACCTTTTGTCTATTATGAATTATGCTATTACAAGCATTTGCACATTTGTTTACAAGTTTTTGTGTGGGCATATGTTTTTATTTTTCTTGGGTATGCATCTAGAAGTGGAATGTCTGGGTTCAATAGTAACTCTGTTTAACTTCTTGAGGAACAGCTGGATGTTTTCCAGAGTGGCTGTACCGTTTTATATTCCCATCAGCAGTAGTGTGCAGGATCTGATTTCTCCACACCTCTCTAGCACTGATTTATATGACTTTCTGATTCTAGCCTTCCTAGTGGGTTTGAAGTGGTATTGGCTGTTTTTTGGTTTTGTTGTTTTTTTCTTAAAGATCTTATTTATCTGAGAGAGAGAGAGAGAGAGAGAGAATGAGTGGTGGGGAGGGGCAGAGGGAGAGAGAGAGAAGCAGACTCCCCACCAAGCAGGAAGCCTGACGTGGGGCTCGATCCCAGGACGCTGGGATCACAACCCAAGCCAAAGACAGATGCTCAACCAGCTGAGCCACCCAGGCACCCCTATTTTTTATTTGGGTTTCCCTAATGACCGTGATGTTGAGCATCTTTTAATGGTTTTTTTGGCCATTTGTCTATGTCCTTGGAGCTGGAGAATGTCCTATTCAGATCCTGTGTTCCTTTATTAATTGTATGGTCTTCTTGAGTTAAAGAGTTTTTTCTATATTTTAGGGGTGCCTGGCTGGCTCAGTTGGTTAAGTGTCCAACTTCTGGTCTGGTTTCGGCTCAGGTCATGATCTCAGGGTCGTGAGATCAAGCCCCATGTTGGGCTCCGTGCTCAGTGGGAGTCGGCTTGAGATTCTCTTCCTCTCCCTCTTTACCTTCCCCTCCACACCCCCCCCACTGCTGCTCTAAAATGAATGAATGAATGAATGAGATCTTCTTAAAAAAAAAAGTTTTTATATATATTCCAGATACAAATCCTTTCAGACCTACAGTTTACAAACATTTTCTTCCAATCTGTGAGTTGCTTTCTCACATTCTTGATGTGTCTACAGCACAAAAGTTTCATTTTGATGAAAACCAGTTTATTTATTCTGTTGGCTTGTGCTTGGGGTGTCATGGCCAAGAATCCATTGTTAAATCCAGGGTCACAAAGATTTATCCTTGTGTTTCTCATGAGAGTTTTATAAGTTTTAGCACTTTTAATTTGAATCTTTTGATTCCATCTTTTTTTTAAATCCAGTTTGACTATCTTTTGATTAGATTGCTTAATCCATTAACATTTAATGTTATTACTGAGATTATCAGATTTACATCTCTTGTTTTATTCCCCCTTTACTGGTTTTGTTGTTGTTGTTGTTGTTTTTGTCTTTTAATTTTTTAGTGTAACATTTTAATTTCCTTAATGATATATATATATATATATATATTTTTGGGGGGGTGCTGCATTTTTGGGGGGCATTATTTTCTGAGTAGTTTCTCTAGGCCTTATACATATTAACTTTTCAGAATCCTTTTCAGATATAATAACTTAATTTTAGTGGGATTGAGTTACTCCTATATAGCTCTCTCAATATAGGAGATTATTGTGTTATTACTGTTGTACATAGTATTTTATCTGTATGTGTTACAATCCCAGTAACACCAAGGCAATAGTATAATACACTATCATGACTACTTTATGTAATTTTATGTCTTTTAAGGAAGCTGACAGAAGAAAGGAGAACAATTATGTATTTCTAGTTTTTGTTATATTAGCCTTCCTATTTCTCATTTTTGGTTCTCTTCATCTAAGTTTTTTCTGTGGTTTTAAGTTACCATCTGTAGTCACTTCCTTATTAGTTCAATATAGCTTTAGTTCCCCCACCTTCTTTGTGCCGTTATTGGCAAACATGTTATATTTCTATATGTTATAGGCCAAACAATATGTGTGTGTTTGTGTGTGTGTGTGTGTGTGTGTGTGCATGTATTGCTTTGTACAACTTTTCAGTCAGTTGAGAAGACAGGCAAAGAATTACACGTTTGTAGTGTCTTTTATAATTATTTTTATTGGTCTTTCACGTGGATTCGCATTACTGTCTGGGGTCACTTGCTTTCAGCCTGAAGAACTTCCTTTGGTATTTCTTACAGGGTCTGATAGCAGCAGACTCTCTCAAGTATTCATGACTGTGGAATGTCTTTATTTCACCTTCATTTTTAAAAGATAGCTTTGCTGGGCACAGGAGTCTTGGTTGATACTTTTTTCTTTGAACATTTTAAATATGTTATTTTGCTGCTTTCCAGCCTTGTTTCTCATGAGAAGCCAACCTTTAACCTTATTGGGATTCCCTTTTTCTTTTGCTGCTTTCAACATTTTTCCCTTGTCTTCAGCTTTCAGCATTTTTATTATGATGAGTCTTTTTGTGGATCTCTTTGTATTTATTCTACTTGGGAGTTTGTTGAGCTTGTTGGATGTCTAGATTGAAGTTTTTCACCAGATTTATCAAGTTTGCATGCATTTTTTTCTTCATATATTTTTTTTCTGCATCTTTTTCCTCTTCTGGTGTTTTCATTATGCATATGTCAGGTCCTCTACTGGTGTCCCAAGGTTGTCTGAGAATATTTTTCTTCCTTTGTTCTCTGTTTTTCAGATCATATCTCTATCAATCTATAGATTCTCTAATTCTTCTGCCAGTTCAAATTTACCATTAAGCCTATCTAGTGAATTTTTCATTTCAGTTATTGTACTTTCAAGCTCCAAGACTTGTATTTATTTCTTTTTTATAATTTGTCTCTTTACTAATATTCTGTATTTGATGAGACAGTGTCATCATACCTTTTCCTTCTTCCCACCCCCACCCTAGTCTTGTTCCTGTATTTGCTTATTTGTTTAGTCAAATTATATTTTGAAGTCTCTCTCATCCCCACAATGTGAAGCCTTTGCTAGGGTGCCTTGGAGGAGGAAGCTGTGGGCAAGTGCGCAGCCACCCTGGGATAACAGTGGTTTTGGCTGATAGGGTTCTCTCTCTCTCTCTCTCTTTTTTTTTTTTTTTCTTTCCCAGACTAAACTTCACTATTATAAACTATACAAATTGTTGGCTGATTGCTGTGTTGTTTTCAGCAATGCCTTGAAGCATTAAATTGCTCTTCAATCTGATCCAATTAAATAAATCCAGGCTCTTTTATACTTATACGGATTATTTTTGAGGTCATTGTTTGAGAGTTCTGAGCCCTGGTGGCTCTTCTTAGCTGTGTTATTGGTTCTCTCTGATAGTGGGGGCAGCTGATGGTTTAGCTTATATTAGTATCAAATCTACTGGTCTCCTTTTAATTGCCTTTCCCCACACCCTCCACTGTTTTGAGAGAGCCCTCTGTCTTGAACTTCCTTACACACTTGTGAATAAAGTAAGTTCCTTTGGAAAGAGATTCCGGAGCTCACTGTCCTAAGGCCTATCTCAGGGTAAAACCTGAACCTGGTAGCTTTTCCTCACTCAATGTTTCTTCATTTGCTGTATGTCTTTAGGACTTTTTCCCTTCACTTTAAAGGGTTGTGTCATTCTGTAGTCTTCATCAGTTTCACTAGGAAGTAGGTTCACATAGCTTCTCAAGTTGTCATGCTGGAAGTCTATCCTCTGATGTGTTTTTAGGAAGATTTTTAAACGTTAATTTCAAAAATCTGGTAAGGATAATGCCAAAATGAAACTGTAGATTAGTTTATTATTTAAGAATGAAATTGCTACCAATCTGGTAGTAATGCAAGTGTGTACTACACTATAATTAAGTAAAGTTTTTTTCTGGAATACAAGGATGGTTCAGTAAGAAATTAGCAACAGTGTCAGTATGAAATGCTGGAAATGAAAACTTTATATGCAGATAATGTTATTATACTCTTAGAAAAGCTGAATGATTCCAACAAAATGGTCTTAGAATTAACACAATGTGATAAAGGGGTAGAATTCAAGATAATATCCAGAAAGTAATAGCGTTTCTCCATTCTGGTAGTACCCAGTTAGAAATGAAAATGGGGAAAAATCTACTCACGGTAGCCACAAAGTGTATAAAATAACTAGGAATATAGATTTAAGAAGAAGGGTATGGAATCTTAAAGGCCAAGAATAGGAAATAAGAATTCAATGAATACAGGAATATATGGTGTTCTTCATAGAAGACATAATAGCAGAACAAAACAAACACAAATCTCCCCATATTAATGTGGCCAGTTCATGGGATTCCAGTCATACTCTGGGGAGGGGGACTGGATGAAATTGTTTTAAAGTTTATGTTGTAGAATTAAGTCTAACAACAGTCAAAATTACAGAAAGGGTGGTAACTGAGTTCAGGGAGTTGGTTTAGCAAATATAACTTTTTTCAAATCCACTGCAATTGAAAACAAAAAGTGACATTGGTATAGTAATAAGGCGGTGGAACCAGAATAGAGTCTAATGAAAGATTGGAACTTAGTAATTGTCAAAGTCAGTACTGGTTCCTTATCTGAAACTCTAGGGCCAGATGTTTTCAAATTAGTTTTTGGATTTCAGAACAGCTACATAGTAATGATAACTAACATCTCTAGTGGGACTGGGGAAAATGACTTGTAGTTGAACCATCAGTAATACCTCAAATGACTTATATAAGTGGGATAAATAAAGATGGTATAAAAACACAATGGAGGGACGCCTGGGTGGCTAGGTCAGTTAAGCGTCTGCCTTCGGTTCAGGTCATGATCCCAGGGTCCTGGGATCGAGTCCCACATCAGGCACCTTGCTCAGCGGGGAGCCTGCTTCTCCCTCTGCCTGCCGCTCCCCCTGCTTGTGCTCTCTTTGACAATAAAATAAAATATAAAATAAAATAATAAAATAAAATAAAATAAAATCAATGGAGCTTAGGCGAAAACTCTTCCTCTGGGTTTCAGATTTGTGGAGAAGGGATTATTATAGACCTATATGTCAATTTAATGGAGAAACAATTGTTTATCTCATTAATTTCTGGAAAAAAAAGCTGGACCTCTAACCTCCTACCATATTTTAAATTCCAAAAATAATAAATGTGAAAAATAAAAGAGCAAAATTTAGAAGATTGTTTACCTTGAGGTTACAGAAAGCTTTCCTGAGCAAGCCAGGAAACCCAGAGGTCATGGAGAAGATGACCTCCTAGAAATGCTGAGCAGGTGGCCCCGTGTGTCAGATCACTGATGGGTAGGGAAATGCCAGGAGAGGCCGCATCCTCCTTTTTTCATTGCTTCAACCACAAAAATAGCCAACAGTGGTAACATCTGATGCTGCTGAGAAGGAAAAAGGATAACTACATTGTTTTAATACAGGTGGAGGAAGCCCAACTTACTACAACTTAATACGACTTTTTTGCAGAGTACTGAGGTACCATCACTTTGGGGAACCTGTTGGGTAGCACCAACATGGAAGTATTTAAGTTTATTCCAGTGGTGTTTGGTTCTAGTAGCAAAAATCTGGAAACCATGTAAGTGGACTTCCCTTGGGAGCTGTCTGTACATCTCTGTGCCTACAAAGAGGGGATCATGTGTTGGCAAGTAAGGAGGTGCAGAGGAAATGGTCTGACCTAGCATCCTAATTGTGCATCTTTAACATGTTTCATTTTGAGCATGCATGAGGGCTATCCATATTTTCCCCAAATAGTAGAGAAAATTGAATAAAGAAAAAAAGGTGAAGGTGGGAAAAGGAAACAGAAACATCAAGTGAGAGGATGATGTAAAGAGCTGCCTGGGGTGCGGTAGTAGGCTTCCTGGGGGTGGGCTCCCCCATGCCGACCAAAATAGCTTTTATCATCTTCTTTCAGCTTATGGCTTTATACATAATTATCTTCATAATGATGAAAGTGAGATTTGCCTGTACTTATACCATTGAGAAAACCACTTAGCATTTCAGTGTAAATCCTTCCACACGAAAAGGCTCTGGCACACTGGCTCATGACACACCTTTCTCAGCACACAGGGGGAGATGAGCCCTATTTTTTTTTTTATAAGATTTTATTTGAGAGAAAGGGCGCACGCGCATGCACACAAGTGGTGGGGAGGGGCAGAGGGAGAGGAAGACTCCCCATTGAGTGCAGAGCCCCACATGGGGCTTGATCCCAGGACCCTGAGATCATGACTTGAGCTGAAGTCAGTCGTTTAACCAATTCAGCCACCCAGGGGCCCCAGAGATGAGCCCTCTCTTAAGGACTGTATGGTGTTCTTTTGAATGTTTTAACTACTTCACAGAACTTTCAGGTGCTTTCCAGTTTTTCACTACTGCAACTATGTGCATGAATGTTTCCAAGTCTTAAACTTAGGATAGATTCTTGTAAAGAATTACTGAGACAAACTTTTGAGACAAACTTTTACTTCTGATACATTTTATCAAACTGCCAGAAAGTAAGTAAACAATTGACCCTGTCACCAGCAGGGTAGAACGGTCTCTCTTCACTCTTGCCACTTGGGGTATAATTCTTCATTCTGGGAATTCTATGGGTTAAAAGGAGGTTTACCACTTAAATGTACTGTTTGACATTTGTACCCCTGCTCTTATCCTCCCTGTTGATCCTAAAGAGTTCTTTGCATATGGGCAGTTGTTTCTTGTTACGGGTTGCACCTTTGGCTTTTAGTGGGTTTCCTAATTTGTGCACTGTTTGTAGTTTTTATGTAAGCACATCAGATTTCTGCTGTACAGCTGTAAAGACGTATGTCTTTAATCAATTCCATACAGTACGTATGGTGTGGAAGAATGGAGCATTCGAGCAAAGATCAGATCAGGTCTTGGCTCCGTGCTTGTAGAGTGGCCCTACGCTTGTACCCAAGGTACACTTGTGCACTTTCAGCACGTGGTTAGAGTGCTTGGCTGTGTTGAGCTCAGGGCAGGGGGGGTTGGGAGGGCTCCGCAGATCGGGTGGGTTGGTGGAGGGGGGCTTTCTGGCGCCCAGAGCAGCCTCTCCAGCCCTCCCTGCCTTGCCTGCAGCTCATGATGGAGCAGTCCAAGAAGTCCTCGCTCATGGTGGCCCGCAGCATCCTCAACAACAAAATCATCAGCAAGAAGCTGGAGCGCTACCTGAAGGTGAGGCGCGCAGGCCCCTGCCACTCGGCCCGCGCGGGTCTTTCCCTCCCTTCAGTGTTCGCCTCCTTCCCCACAGGGTGAGAACCCGTTCACCGATAGCCCCGAGGAGGAGAAGGAACAAGAGGAGGCCGAGGGCGGCGCCTTGGACGAGGGGGCGCTGGTCGAAGCGCCAGGGGGCGCGGAGGGTGCAGAGGACGCCGCGGCGCAGCCCCCCGTGCCTCCGGAGCCGGCCCCCGGGGCCACATCCCCACCACCGCCGCCGCCCCCCGAGGAGGAAGAGGAGGCCGTGCCCCTGCTGGGCGGGGCGCTTCAGCGCCAGATCCGTGGTATCCCGGGCCTCGACGTGGAGGCCGACGACGACGAGGAGGGTGGCGGGGGCGCACCGTAACCCGGGCTCCGGGCGGGCAGGACCCGCATGGCCAAAGCTGCAAGCCGAGCCTAATAAAGCTCTTCCCATCCCACTTATTTCTCGTTCGTTTGTTGCTGTGCAGCACAGTCGACGTAGGAAGGAGCGGCGTGCGCCTGCGCACGGGACCCGGGCAAGGGTGGGGGTGCGCCTGCGCACTAACGGCGGGAAGGAAGAGGAAGGCGCCTGCGCGCGGTAAGACTCCGTGGCCGGACCAAAACTCCCAAGATGCTGCGAAAGCCAAGCCCAAGCAACCGGAAGGTCCGCTGGGGCGACAGGGGCGGGTACGCAGTGAAAGCCAGCCAATGGTGGTGTGCGGAAGGAGTGACGTGTGCTCCTGGTCTTCCAGTAGCAGACGGCGGAAGGTGTGTTGAGCGCATGCGTTCTGTGGCAGCCTAGAAAAAGGGGCTGCTGGCGGGCCGAGCTGAAGACATGGAGCAGGGCTACGGAGGTTCGTTTGGGTGGCTCAGTGCGGGATGGGGCGGACAGGCGCTGCCTGGGCAACGCAGCCACTGCTGCGTAGAGGGCCGCGGGCCCGGACCTACGCCGGAACGCGGTTACTCCAGCCCGACCCAGCGGAGAGGAGGCCGGGGCGCGCGCGCGCGCTGTTCATTGGACCTCGGAGCCGTCACTCCCGGGTCGCTGCGTGCGGATTGGCCGGCGAGGCTTGAGGAGGCGGGCGGGGTTTGGCGGGCAGACGCTGCGGCGGGCTTCGGGGGGCGCCGTGGGCTGTCCTGGCCGTTTCTACCCCTCATCCCCGGCGAGGCTGGGCCGGTCGACCCCGCCGCTCGGAGGCCCGCCTTCCACTTCGGAAGACCACAAAATGGCGGCGCCCGGGGGCGGAGCCACAGCGAGAGCTCGTGGGGCGCGGGGTCCGCTGTTGGAGGCCGGGGGAGTTCGGCTGCCTGTCTCCGGGCTGTGGGGCTTGGCGGGGGCCTGCGCGCGATGCACGTGGTCCGTCGCGCCGGTCCCGGAAGCCGTCCCGGCGGCGCGCGGTTGGACCTTTCACCTCCAACTCCGAGGTGCAGCGCAGTGGAGTTGAGCGCGGCCACTGCAGGGGTCAGTCTCGGCGGGCTCCTGCCCTGTGCATGACTCCTGTTGGCCTAGGACAAGACTTGGGGGGGGTCAGGTGTAGGATATCTTTCTGTGCAAAGTTGGAAACCTGATGTTCGGGGGGGGCGGCGGCTGGAGATGGCTGAGGGCTGTGAAAGAGGAAATGTGCCGCTTGGGCCTCGGGGCCTGCGGCAGGACGGATCTTCTCGAGCGACCCGGTGTCAGTGTCCAGAATCAGAGGTTCCTAGGAGGCTTTTACTCTGTGCTGGAAGCCAAGTGTGCCCGCAGGGAGAGTCGAAGTTTGGGATACGTGGGGTAGGGCTTGACCAGGTGAAGTCCTTATCCAAGTATATGAGGTTGGAGAAGCAAGCAGTCTGATCTTGGCTGCAGCAGCTAGAGGAAGGCACAGATCTTGAAAGGAGACAGTGTTAGGATCCACCAGCAGGAATTGCAAGGGAGGTCCTGAGGCGCACGGTGTGCTTGGGTGTCTCACCCTGGCTTTTCCGGTCTTTTCTGCAGTCCGACCGCGTCTCACAATTCTTTGCCCGCTTCCCACCAGATTTTTCAGAGAGTAATCCTGCCCCATTCACGCCCTGAGCACGAAGAGGTTTTATTCCCCTCACTTCCTGTCTGCCAAAACCCTTCAGGCTCAGTTTAGATAGTGGGGCCTCCCTGAATCCTTCTGTAGCTTTGCCACCTAGAGTTATTTCTCAGGACTTGCTGAGCCTTGACAGTTGTTCTCTGGGTGTAGGAGGCACCTAGATCTGAGGTCATGTCCCTGTTCTTCCATTCTCCAGCTCCATGATCATGGGCAAGTGACAGCTACTTGAGCTTCTGGGTACAACAGGGTAAATATTACCCATCTAAAGGGGTGTTGTGAGGTTATGTGATTAGTGTATGCTACTTAGACCAGTGCCCCATAGTTGTGCCCCTTCTACCTCACACACATAGAAGGCTGTGTGGCATGGGGAGACTGTAGCCTACAGAGGGCAAACATCAGCAGTGTGTCTTTGGGTCAAGTCCCCTAACTTAACCGTTAGCTCTCTCATCTCTAAACAGCATTCAGGGACACTCAGTTCCTGTCGTGTGTCAGCACACACTAAGCAGTTAGCTAGTGGCTTGGGTTGTTCTGGTAAGAGAGGCTGTATTCCTGTTCTGTAATGTTGGGGATTGTTGACAGGTGTGGATAGCCGCCCATGCCCAGCTTTGTTTGGGGTTCCAGGGACACAGAAATGAAGAGGGCCCAGACAGATGTTGTCACGGGAGTCCGCGGGGGCAAGGGAAGCCATCACAGAGAGGAGTGCAGCCCGGATAAATTAGGCCAGGCTGAGGCCCGGGGACTTGAAGGCCCAGGGGACCATTGGAGGGTCCAAAGTCACAAAGAAGTGAGGCCTGCAGAGGCACTGCTGTCATCTCCAAATTCTGAACTTTGTTTTTCAGTTATGGGGGACTTAAGGCTGCTTGGTGAGCCGAACTGCCCCAGGGTGCGGACACAACTGTGTCCTGCTGGGCCAGCTGGCAGTTTATCCTGTGTTCTCCTGAGTTGCAGACTGAGATGTAGGCCAGAGTCTGTCAGCAGGCCACCAGCAGAGCTGGCCCCAAAGCCTATTCACCCCAACTCTTTTCTGCTTTGACCTCAGGCGGGTGGAATGTGGTAATGCAATCAGCCAGCTACGGAGGACTTTTAGAGGGACAGTGCTGTGGTTCTGCTGCCTTGTGAGGCTGGCACCGAACCCTCCTTCAAGGCGATCGCTTTGGCTCCTCGGAGCACCTCAGAAGCACCTGTTGTCTATTGTGACAAATAGGATCCTCACTCACAGGTCTTCTCTTCACAGGCTATGGGGCGTGGAGTGCTGGACCCACCAACACCCAAGGTAAGACCTTACGGGGAGGCACGGATTCCACCCCCACAGGTCTGATCTGAGGTACTAGCATGACAAACCTAGGGACAGTGAACTGTAACCTGGAGAGGCTGACAGGAGGACTGGGGCTAGCCCGGAGATCCGGAGACCCTTTTCTGTAAAGGGCTACATAGTAAAAATTTTTTTGGTTTTGGGAGCTACACAGTCTTTGCAATGTGAAAGTCACAGAGAGGTTTATAAAGAAATAGATGTAGTTGTATGCCGGTGATATTTACTTAAGGGCACTGAAACTTGCATACCATATAATTTCCATATGTGATAGTCTTTGCTTTAGGAATTTGGGTTATTCTAAGTAAATAGCCAAGGGTATAATGAAAGATTTTTATGATTAATAGACTTTATTTTTTAATAGTTTGAGACTTATGGGATTGAGTAGATAGTACAGGATTCCCTGTGCTTCCTCTGCTTTTCATCCCAGGAGTTTCCCTTATTGTTAATATTTTACATTAGTAGGATACATTTATGGTCAGTAACAAGTCAAAGTCGGTACACAGTTATGATCCACAGTTAATAGTCATTGGTTAAGCAGTTCTGTGAGTTTTGACAGGTATGTGAAGGGTGCAGAGAATGCATTTCATGTCATGAAATATTCTTTTTTTTTTTTTCCATCTCCAACTGTTTAAAAAGGTAAAAAGCATTCTTAGCTTTCTGGCCCTACAAAGACAGGCAGTGGGCTAGATTTGGCGTGGGGCCTGATTGCTGCCCTTGCTCTGGAATCTGGATCACCATGCTGCCTGTGTTTGAAGGACCAGAATGTCCTCTCTGGTGGTGAGGTTTTCTGCTTTTTGCCAGCATTTGTTCCAGGGGATGGGATAACGGCTCTCTTTGTTTTCTGAACCTGGAACTTGCCCCTAGCACCACTGGGGGTGGTGGAGTCACCTTTTCGCCCATCACCAAGTTTTCCAGGAGGAGTCCCTCCATGTCGCTAGGGTACATAATTAATGTCCCCTTGCTCAGTTGAGTCGGGGACATGATTTTCCACTGATGTGTTGTCCGTGTTAGTGGTGCCTGAGCTCTGGCTACTGTGAGAACTGGCACTTTTGAAGGGCTCTGCCAGGGGATCGGGCCTCTTGGCTGGTGGCCCAGGCTGAACACTTCCTGGGAATGCTGCAGCGTCCTTTCTGCTTGTCCTGCTGGGGGAGGTGAGGCTTGCCTACGAGAGAAGTCTTGGTTATGCTTAGCTGAGTGCTCCGTAGGAAATGAGTTTTACAACTAGTGGGCCCCGTCCATTTCTGGCCTTAATGGACAACCAGGGGTGCCTCCCACAGCACTGCCACAGCTGCCTGTGGCTCTGGACCTGCGGATAGTGGACTGAGGTGACGATTGGAGGGGCTGTCTCAGGTACCTTCACTCTGTATACAAAGTTCTTGTGTGTTTTTGTTTCCTCTAAGGTGCCTATGGAACTGGTGTGGCCAGCTGGCAAGGTAGGCCCTCGGGGTGTCTGTGGGTGGGCAAGATGTTCCTCTGGTCAGCTACCCGGGAGGGCTGGGATACAGGGACCTCCCATCCCCATCTCCCATTCTAGCTGCGCTCGTTGCTCTTCTGAAGGCTTGGCAGGTCCCGGCATTCTCAAGGAGAACTTGCTAGAGGCTGGGGGTTGTGCTTGTGCTCTGGGAGCAGCAGCCCCCACTGCCACTCGTGGGCTCTCAGCCACCTCTGGCTTTGGATGGGGAACAAGACTCGGATCTGGCACGGGAAACCCACCACTCATTGCCGGGGCTGCGCCCCTGCCCTTCTCTTACTGCCTTTTGGCAGGTGGTGTGCACAGTACGGGGTGATACCAGCAACATTTGGTTCCTTGACGCTCTTCCTTCTATATGGGTAATGGGTGCTCTCCCCAGACATGTCTGCTGTAGACTAACTGACCTTGCGGCTTCTGAGTTCTGATTTGGCTCTTCCTCCCTATGGCAGGTTATGAAAACTACAATTATTATGGTGCCCAGAACACCAGTGTCTCCACAGGAGCGACCTACAGCTATGGCCCAGCCTCATGGGAGGCTACTAAGGCCAGCGATGGCCTGGGAGCTGGGGCCCCTGCTGTGCACATGGCCTCTTACGGCCCAGAGCCGTGCACCGACAATTCTGACTCCCTCATTGCCAAGATCAACCAGCGTTTGGACATGATGTCCAAGGAAGGAGGCAGGGGCGGGAGCAGCGGCGGTGGGGAGGGCATGCAGGACCGGGAGAGGTGATTATGGACCTGAACCCTTCCCTGGGGATCCCCCCCCCCCCGAGCTTTGTGCAGGTGGCAGTGGGTACCCCCTCTTCCGGGGAGGGCTTTTCCCAGCTCCCTCCTGAGTGTGAAGTAGATGAGTCGGACAGTTACTGGGGCAGAGGCATTGTAATGGGACTAGTTGGTGTCCAGGGTGGTGGAGCTTAGGTAGACTACGCTAGTGCTAGACTCCTTATTTCTGCATCAGGTACCTGTAGACCCTCTTTCTTGTTCTTGTGGCCAAGGGCTCCATGTACCTCATTCAACAGTGTTCAAGGGGGTTTGTCGTGCCTTCTGAGCATTTAGGAGGCCTGTGTGGTAATATGGTGTGCTGTTCTGAATGTAGAGAAGCCAGCCTTGCAGGAAACTTGGGCTTTTACCCGGAGTGTAGTGACAGTTATGCTTCCTTTGCAGCTCCTTCCGCTTCCAGTCGTTCGAGTCCTATGACTCCAGGTCTTGCCTCCCTGAGCACCATCCCTATCGCCCCAGCTATAGCTACGATTATGACTTTGACCTGGGGCCTGACCGAAATGGTGGCTTTAGCAGTCAGTACAGCGACTGCCGGGACCCAGCCCGTGAGCGGGGCTCCCTTGATGGCTTCATGCGGGGCCGGGGCCAGAGCCAGGGCCGCTTCCAGGACCGGAGCAACCCCAGCACCTTCCTGCGCAGCGACCCTTTCATGCCGCCTGCAGCCTCCTCCGAGCCCCTGTCTGCTCCCTGGACCGAGCTGAACTATGTGGGTGGGCGGGGCCTGGGAGGCCCCTCTCCCAGCCGGCCACCGCCTTCCCTGTTCTCCCAGTCCATGGCCCCTGACTTCGGTGTGATGGGCATGCAAGGGGCCGGCGGTTATGACAACTCGGTGCCCTATGGATGTGGCCGGTCACAGACCCGGATAAGGGATCGGGTAAGCCGTCAGGAAGTTCTAATCTGCCTTCTTTTCAGACAGCTGTGTGGAGGCAAATTTGCATCCTGTTAAGATTCACTCATTTTTAAGTGCACAATTTGAGTTCTAGTAAAAATGTGCAGAATTGTGCAGCCTTCACCACCATCTAATTTTACAACATTTCCATCAACTGGGAATGATGCAAACCTCTGCCATTAGCAGGCACTCCCCGTCCTCGCCTCCAGCCTTGGGAAGTGCTGATCTGCTTTCTGATTTTGTAGAGTTGCCTCTCCCAGACCTTTCGTTCGAATGTGATCATATAACACATGGCCTTTTTGTGTCTGACTTCTTCCGCTTGGCATGAAATTGGGGGTGGCGGCAGGCCTCAACTATGTCATCTCCCTTTGTTTTCTGAAAGATCTTTTCTGCCTCTGTTCTCTGATCTTACAACCTTTCCGTTCTTCGTTTCTCTGGGGTATCTTAATGGTCCGGGTAAGCGGTACACCAGATGTGCTTGTGTCTGTAGCCCAGGCGGAGAGGGTTTGACCGCTGTGGCCCAGACGGCATGGGCAGGAAACGGAAGCAGTTGCAGATCTACGATGAGCCGGATGCCAAAGTGGCCCGGGATGACAGCGAAGGAGATTTTTCTGAAAACGGTAGGCCCTGGGTGGGCGTAAGATAAGTCTGTTTCCTTCTTGGTGCTCTGCCTGCCCATACATACCACGGACAGGTGTCGAACTCAAGGGTGGCATGTGTCACCCACGCTCCCGAGGCCCCCAGTGCACTCAGGACAAGCGTGGTCACTCTGGACAGTGAGCCTGGGAGGGTGAAACAGGGAGTGGGCCAACCCCCAAGGGACTGACTTTCCCTCTTCTTTGTGTCTGGTAGATGATGGAGCTGCTGACTTCCGGTCAGGAGATGAAGAATTCAGGGGTGTAAGTCCATCTTCACTGGTCACCCTTCTTTGTTTCTCTGGTGTGGGATTTCTTTACTTTCGCCTCTTTCTCCCAAGGAGGCAGGAACAGCTTCTGTGGTAGACTTGATTGCTTTGCAAGTGGATTTAATAGCCTGACTTGCAGCTGGTTTTCTAAGTTTTGCACTCGTGACAATCCTTCCCTTCTTGAAAAAAGCCCCAGCCCTCTCTCCAGCCATTCCCGTATCCTCAGTGATGTGAGTAGCCACTTGCATGGTAAGTGCAGTGGACTGTGTGGGCTGAGGCTTTCGAACATGCACTGAAGACTCGCATCCTGCCTACTCTGTGCTGGTGCTCAGCTGCCTCCTCGTCACTCAGCCCTTAGAGCCAGTCACAGGAGACAGGCATTTACGGTCAGCTCTGAGCCATGACCACTCACGAGCACCGAGGTGGTGAGCCTTTGCCGCCCCTGCAAATTCTGATCCACGTCTGGGGTAGGGCCTGGAGACCTGGGTGTATGAAGGCTGCGACCAAGTGCTTCTGATGGTCAGATTACAGGGAAGGGCCTCACTTGCTCCCTTTTTGGTTTGCTTAGATCTTGAGTCTGGGAATCTCTGTGTCTCTGCTGCTGACTTACTGAATCTTGAGCTCAATGCCTAAGAAAAACGGGCTGTGTTGCGATTTTCAGTTAGATGCATCGTTTTCAATCTACACCTGGTTTGTTATAGCCTTTGGTAAATATGAATAGATGGCTGGGGAACATGATAAAGCCCCTTTTCGGTAAAGAGTGATGGAACTAACATCCTACCAGTTGGGTTTTCTTGACATAGAGCTGATGGATGGGCTGTTTGCACTCCCATGTGCAGAACTGTGCAGGTGCTGTTTGCCAAGGGCAGTTCTTTATCTGTAGAAAGAACCGGAAAAGGGCCAGTGACTTTAATAAAAAAAGCACATTGGTCATTATAGAATCTCAGAAGGCAACCAAGAGAAGTGATAGGACACACTCACCCTCTCCCACTGCCCTGGGACCTCTCCTGACACATTGTGACCAGGTGGTGGCAGGGTGCTGGGTCGGTTGTGGAGTTCTGGAAACTCCACCTTACAGTCCGACTTCGTGTGTTCCCTTTTTCAGGAGGACGAATTCTTCGACCCTGGGAGGCAGAGAGGTAGGCATTGCTTGGTGCCCCTTTGAGCTTTCCTGTGTCTGCTAAGCTCCCATCCGGGCTGGCCTTCTGAGCAAGCCTGGGGCCTGGATGGAGGGACTGGTGGCCACTGGGTGGGCCTTGGCTGTGGTGCTCACCCTGAGGCTTCATTGCAGTGCTTAGAACAGCACTTGCTGGAAACAGGTCTGTTTGCCTCACTTGATGGCAGGCTGTGGAGAGGGGGGGAAACCTCATTTCTGAGGTTGCAGTAGTAGGGAAGGGAAACAGCTTGCAGTAGCAGGGAAGGGAAAGTCTCAGAAATGCAAGAAAGAAAAGAAAAGGCGCTCTCCAGCCCGTCTTCTCTATTACCTGCTTGCCAGTGCAGGTCCCTGTACTGTCTTTTCCTGGGCTTCTTTCTTTTCACAGTTCCCTCAGTTGCCAGCCCAGGCTTGTGCCCTCATCCTCTGGTGGGGATGTGGCAGCGGCAGTGCTCCCTGCTGTATGGGACGGAGTTCAGACACCTGCCCCGGTTGGGAGCTGGGGGTGGGGGGAGGGAGACCTGTCAGGTACACCCAAACCCAAGATCCTCCAGAGACTCCTTGCTCAGCAGGGCTCACCGGTGCCCTTGCGGGGGACCTAAGAGTCCAAAGCAAGTGGCAGGAGCAGAGCAAAGTTAAACCTTTCCGGGGGGCCATGGAGAAGCAGCCTGAGACAGCGTGGCCTTGAGCTTACCCAAAAAGCATTTGTTTCTTTTCATGTTCCCGTGGGTCTGTCCATAGCGGGTTTTCCCCAAGAATCACAGGCTGGCTCTTCGTGGCTCTGCTCCCGTAAATCTGCAGGCCCCTGGCTTACATGCTCCTTCTGCTGTGTGTTCGGGCTGAGCCACCCCGCCAAGGTCCTCCCACCTCGATACTGAAGCAGTTATGCCTATAGCTTGGGACCACGCAGAGCATTTAGCGGCTCGTGCAGCAGGGCAAATGCTAAAGCAAAGGTGACATGTTTATTGCGCACAGGTCCTGCTGCCTACCCGGGATGACTTTGCTATTAAACAGCAGTAATAGTTTCAGGCAGTGACCTCTTGCCAAAAACCCCACACGCCCTTTTGAGAGGCTTCTGAGCAGCGCACGCCGGTCGCCATCTTCGTGGGACAGTCTCGTGACTGGCATCAGGGGTAGGGGTTACAGTTCAGATGCTTATCCAACCTTTCCTCAGTGTCTGGCCCTGGCCCTGAGCCACAGTGGCCTGGCCTGGCCTCAACACTGGGGCGCTGGGCTGCACGGCTCTCGGAGGAGCTCCTGCACTGGCCCCAGGGGACCACGGAGGACCAGTTGGTCTCTTCCCACTTTTGTTTCTAGGACTGCTTCCCTTGTAGCCCTGGGACGGCCCTAAATGGACGGTTTTTGTGAGTGGAAGATAGAGTTTGGGCCAGCAAGGACTGTCATACCTGCTGAGGCCCTAGTTCAGAAGAGGCTGACGGGACAGTCCTCATGGTCCACCTAGAGGTGGGACGGAGGGCAGTAGAGTGGCTTGCTTTATTTTCTGAGGCCTTCCAGCTGCTGCCTCTTTATCTGGGAAAAATTGCTTCTCTCTCTCCTTAAGTGGGTTTGGGAGAAGACCCAATGGTAGGGCACTGGATTGGAAAAGCAGGATAGGAAAGGACAGAGAGCAAGCGGGCCATGGTGCGAGTGGGCTGGGCGGGCTGGGCCCTGGCCCATCCCAGCCTTATTAGGCCACGGGGGGCAGTAAGGTGACTCCCTGGGAACTCCGAAGAGTTCTCATCAAAGGCCCATCCCTGTTGGGAGCCTTTGACAGACTATTGGTGCCTCAGGGTGTCCTGACCCTGCCGTGTATGGAGGCAGCGGCGGGTATGGGGTGTGGTGGCCGAGCTGTGGCCCCCCATCAAGGCCCTGGTGCTCCGCTCCTCTATGGGCTTCTCAGGGTGTCTCTAAGGAACTTCTCTGTTGCAGGAGAGAAGGACGATGAGGATGATGAAGTAAAGAAGAGAAGAGAAAAGCAAAGGAGGAGAGACCGGATGCGAGACCGAGCAGCTGACAGGTGAGGAGACAGGCAAGGTGGGAGATTGGCCAGAAGCTGAGCACTGTCAGGGTTCTCCAGAGCTCAACCGTCTTCACTCCACAATGGGGGAGCAGCCGGGTTTGATCTGCCTCTGGAGTCTGTCAGGAAATCCGAGTCAGGGGAAAGGAGATAAAACTTGGGAAACACAGATGGCATTCTGTTCTTGCCAGTGGGTCTCCATGGCCCACATGTGTCCAGCAGGGGGCTCTCTTGCTCTCCTGCTCTCCTGCTCCCCTGCTCCCCTGCCCAGAGCTTCCTTGTCCCTGGCTTGTATCTGTCACCCCAGACAAGTGAACTTCATTCAGCAGAGCTGCTGAGAAGGTGCTTTGGGTCCCTTATCCAAACGCGGACCACCTCGAGTTCAGCATGGCAATTCTACGTGGATGAGTAATACCTTATGAATTTTGTCTCTAAATAGAAAAAGAGTTGCAAAAGTGCAAAGGGTGTTTGGTGTGACCACACCACGTGCCTCTCTGTCTTTCCAGTGATCAGGTGACTGCTGACTAGAAATGTAAACCACTGGTGGCTACGGGAGCCCTTGGTTGCTTAGGTCTCGACCACATGTGGTGGTTTCTCTACACACACACTCTCTTCCTGACTTAAGGGGAAATCCTTGCCCTTAAGGCTCAGATGGGGTGGTGCTTTTCCTGTGCAAAGAAATGCAAAAAAAAAAAAAAAAAAAGTTAGCCAAAGATCCGACAGTAGAGGCAAGAAAGCCAGGAACCGGAAGGTCAGAGCTTCAGGGTGTTAAACAGAAAGTCACCAGAACACTTTTTTCGAACAAATGAATACATGATGGCTAGATGAGATTATTTTCATGCCCCAGGAGAAATTAGATGACTTTTTCTTCAGAAGGAATGTTTAGAATCCACCCTAGAAACAGAGGGTCCTCAAAGAGACTTGGAGAAATTGTCACAGGGTAGGTAAAGATGCAGCAGGAAGTGCGAACCCTGAATTTCTTTGCCTGCTGCCTGATAACCTGTTCGTACACAGAGGGCCCCAGAGCTCGCTCTTTTCACTCCTCTGTTGGGGGTCTCTGCAAAAGAAGCAGGCATCGGGAGCCAGCAGAAGTCTGAGTTGGTAGATGAGGAGTCCTGAGTGCCACGGGGCCTATGCCGCCAGCCCAGATGCGCCAAAGCATCCTCGGCAGAGCTGAGGGAAGCAGCGCCCCACTGAGGGGCCATAGGGCTCTGCGGGCGGCTCTCCCCTTGCCGTACAGCATGATTGCATTTGTGAGGTTTTGAAAGTACGCAACGAAGACATCCGTTTTTAGCCATAGAGTTTGATATGATGGGTCTTAAAGTTGAGCACTGTGGAAAAATTGATCTTGGGTTTTTGAGTTTTAGATTGTGGAAGGTCTTTAGAAATTTCTCCCTTACGTTAAAATGAGGTTCCCATGTTACCCTGGTGGCTGCAGAAAGAAGTTAGAGTTAGGTACTACGCCCCGCCTCAGAGCAGTGGTCTGGGGGCCTTTAGGGAATCCACAGTTTGGAAAGTCTCCACCTTAGGGTGTTCTCTTGTGGGCCTTTGGGCCAGAAAGACTGGTGTGGCGCGTGAATCATTTTCCTAGAACACTTGCAAGATCGCACCCCCATTCTCAGGTTGGGGAGACCTGGGGCATCTGCTATTCTGATGCCCCACGTGAAGTCAGAAGTCTTGGTACAGAAATTGCTTCCCTGTTTCCATTTCCGTTCCAACCAGAGATGAGCTGGCTACTCCTATGTCACTGTTCTTTTCATCTTCCTTCTCCAGGATTCAGTTCGCCTGTTCTGTGTGCAAGTTTCGTAGCTTTGAAGATGAAGAAATCCAGAAGCATCTACAAAGCAAATTTCACAAAGAGACACTGAGGTTTATCAGTACCAAACTCCCCGACAAGACAGTGGAGTTCCTCCAGGTAAAGCACACTCGGCCTCAATCACAGTATTTCCTGATGGTCCTCCAGGAATTGAATCCTTCACAGAGAAGGGAAAGGGAAGGGAAATGAGGCCTGGACTTTCCAGAATAAGAGTGTACAAGTCCCAGGTCAGAGGGAGAGCCGAGCTCTCTGGCCATTGTAGTTCCTATGAGTTCCGCCCACGGAGCTGCTTAAACAGCCGTCTTCCCGTCCTTGGGGCAGCTGAGACAGGGCTGTGCTCTGCCGAGGGCTTGGTAGCCGCCTTGGTGAGCTGCCTCTGGTGCAGCTGAGAGATAGGCACACACACCACACTGTCCTCGTATCATTCCTTCTCCTCTAGGAGTACATCATAAACAGGAATAAGAAAATTGAGAAGCGGCGTCAGGAGTTGATGGAGAAGGAAAGCACGAAACCCAAACCAGATCCTTTCAAAGGTGAGCTGTGGTCTTGGGGCATGCCATTCCACGTGCCGCTAAGGCGTGCACGGCTGGGGGCAAAGCCAGCCCAGGGCAGGGCTGCTGAGAATGTGACAGGAAGACCCTCAGGCAGGGCACATAGTGCTGGACAGAGCGTGGCTTAATGAATGTCACAGCTCTGCTGGCAGCGTGTTGGACTGATACGAAGCCTTCTGGTGTTTTTTCCTTCTTTGTGTAAAGAAAAATGATGAGAGGGATGAAAACAGTTGAAGAATAAAATCCCCAGGTGTGGAGGTACTTCTGTCTGCACACTCCTGCTGGAGGGCAGGTGGGGGCCCCCACAGATTCTGTCCTAACCTGGTCCTTTGGGACTACCGGGAGAAAATGGGGGCCCTTTTGGGAGGCAGGAGGAGAGCATCACTTGCCTGCTGTCCCAGATTGGACCAGACTTGGGTTGTACCGACAGGGATTGGCCAGGAGCACTTTTTCAAGAAGATCGAGGCCGCTCACTGCCTGGCTTGTGACATGCTGATCCCAGCGCAGCATCAGCTCCTGCAGCGGCACCTGCACTCGGTGGACCACAATCACAACCGCAGGGTAAGTCCCTCCTCGGGCCGCGCCAGGAGGGCCCCTGCGGCGGCGGGCCCCGGCGGTGGGGCTCAGAGCCTTCCGTGTCTGGTGGGGAATGCTAGCGTCTTCAGGAGCTCTTGACAGTCCACTGAGTCTCTGACTTCATTGGTGGGTTGTAAGAGGCATCCCAGTTTCTGCTAAGATGCAAAAAAACGTGTTGCTTAGGGTTGACTTAAATAGAGTAGCTGAAGTTCTCCCGGTTGAGAATGTCCCCTGTAAACCACACAGGTAAGTTTCCCGGTGGCTGACAAACTGGATTTCCGGGGAGTGGAGGCTGAGGGCCATTCAGAGCACCATGGCCTAGGGGAACCAGAGTTAAGAACTTATTTGGTCCTAATTAGCTGATGGGGCCCAAAGCTAAATGTGTAGCTCAGGATATTGGCAGACTTTTTTTTTTTAATGGTCAAATCACAGACGTTTTTGGCTTTGCAGGCTACGGGGTTTCCAACACCTGACGTCTGCTGCTGGTGGGCAAAAGCAGCCAGAGTCCGGTTGTGAAGCATGGGCGAGGCTGCATTTGGCCTATAGGCTCTGGCTTGCTGATCCCTGGTTTGGTGCCTGTCCTTAGTCCTGCCCAGGCATCTACTAGTTTATGAAAGATCATCTAGAGAGCACTAAACTAACAAGGGATTATTGTTTGAATGGGTCAAGCTCTAAAACAGCCAAATGTTTGCAGCATTCTTTTCTGCTGCTGCTGAATTTACTTGTAAGGTCACTGCAACTCAGAAAACTGAAAAGAAAAAACTTGCCCTTCTGCCATACCGAGCCCACACAGCACCTGTCTGTCTGTAAGTGTTCTCTTGCCATCCTTGAGCGTGCACACGGGACCTGGACGTCCGTGGGGTGCCTGTGCTCTCATCTTTTATCAGACTTTTTTACGCTGCCTCACAGTCCCGGTTTTGGTATCCCTCCAGGGCCGCCTCTCTCTCATGATTGGAGTCTGGCATCTCAGGATTTGCCGCAGTGAGGAGAGGTGGTAGTCCTCGTTCTGACTAGGGCTGATCCCAGGGCAGCTCAGGGCAGCCTGGCTGGTTTGTTTCCGTGCTGCTCTGGGTGCACCGCGTGTAAAAGTCCACCTTGCCTTCCCTCTGCAGTTGGCTGCTGAACAGTTCAAGAAGACCAGTCTCCATGTGGCTAAGAGCGTTTTGAACAACAGACACATAGTGAAGATGCTGGAAAAATACCTCAAGGTTTGTGCTGAGGAGTGCAGTGGACGGGAGAAGCTTCTGGAATGCAGGATGGACTCTGCGAGTGTGGAGTTGCATCCGGAGTGCAGTATTTAGCATCTCTGAGTCTTTTGAAGAATGGGCGGGTATGGGAATGTATCGGGGTGGGTTTCCTGCGACTCCCCGCTCGCCCAGGATCTGGGCCGTGGTCCTGCTTGATCGGTCTGCATGGTGGTGAGGGCTCACCTCGGATAGCCATGAAACATTGAGCAAGGGATGCTGAGGTGCTTACCGGGCAATCCAAGTTAGATGATGGTGGTCCAGGAAAGAAGCCAAAAGGAGGTTTTGCTGGCAGAGAGAACGAGCCGTGAGCCCGCAGCTCAAGGGGGGGGAAGAGCAGGTGGAGCCACAACTGCTGAGCCTTAGTGACTGGAGCAGAGTATGAAGAGCCCCAGAGAGGGCGGCCTGGAGGGGAGTCCGACTGGGAGAGCCCCTGGTTCCTCCTGGGAAGTCCACTGGGTAAACGCTCGGCCCCAAACGTCCGCGTGTGCGGCGGGTTCTTACGCACCAGCACAGCCCGACTACGAGAACCTGTCTGCCCGCCTCTCAGTTACTAAATCCTTTAGTATTTGACGCTTCATGCCAGCCATTAAAGGGGCATAACCAGTTTAAGAACCGTGACTGGTCAGTGTTTTTGTTTTTATTTTATTTTACTATCTTTATTTTAAAGGTTTTTTTTTTTTTTTTAAGTAATCTCTGCACCTAATGTGGGGCTCCAGCTCGTGACCCTGAGATCCCCTGACTGAGCCAGCCAGGCACCTCCTAAATGCTGTATTTTAAAACCTATTTCTTAATCTGCTAATGATAATGTTTACATTTTCTGTCTTTCTTTCTTTTTTAAGATTTTATTTATTTACTTCGGTGCCCCATAATGTTCATATTTTCTAAACTAGAGATAGTTTTGCCTAAGTTCGGCTTCTGAGAGTCAGACTTGGAGTCCGTCCTGACTGGTGTTCAACAGCTGTGTGGCCTTGGGCAACTCGCTGAGTCTCCTTTCCTTATCTGCAGAATGGGGCACCCTTGTAACCAGGGCTGTGTACGTAAATGAAACTAAAATTTAAAATAGTCTAAACTTCCTGTTATGAAGCTTTTTTGTTTCAGTTGGGTTAAGAAATCCTAGGTCTTTTTGAACTTTTCTTCACCATTATATGCTTGAATAAAAAATGCAAAATGGGGGCAGTTGTATTAAATATTTGTAAATGGGGCCCCTGGCTGGCTCAGGTGGTTCAGCGTCTGCCTTTGGCTCAGGTCATGATCCCAGGGTCCTGGGATCGAGCCCCGCATCGGGCTCCCTGCTCAGCGGGGAGTCTGCTTCCTGCTCCTCCCCTCCATGCTCGCTGTCTTGATCTCTCTCACTCTCTTTTTTTTTTAAAGATTGTTTATTGGTCAGAGAGAGCACAAATGGGGAGGGAGAGGGAGAAGCAGACCCCCCACTGAGCAGGGAGCCAGATCCGGGGGTCGATCCCAGGACCCTGGGATCATGACCTGAGCCGAAGGCAGACAACTAACTCAGCCACCCAGGTGTCCCCTCTCTCTCTCTCAAATAAATAACTAAAAATCTTTAAAATAAAGTTAATAAATTTTTATAAATACTTCATTCTAAAAAGCCTTTGAATGAGCACGGAGAAGTACATCTTTTAAAAACCAGTTGTAAGTATCAAAATTGCTAGTATTAAAAACAAGAATAGCCCCTGATTCTGCTTTCCCCATTGTGTTCTAGGTCCTAGCTAAGAAAATAAAAGTTAAAAGACAAAAGGTGCAAAACGGGACACCTGGGTGGCTCAGTCAGTTAAGTGTCTGCCTTTGGCTCAGGTCATGATCCAGGGTCCTGGGATCAAGCCCCTTGTTGGGCTCCCTGCTCAGCGGGGACCCTGCCTCCCTCTCCCTCTGCCTGCTGCTCCCCCTGTTTGTGCTCATTCTCTCTCTCTCTCTCTCTCTCTCGCTATCTCTGTCAAGTAAATAAAATCTTTTTTTAAAAAAAAAGGTGCAGAACGGTTGCGGTGAGCCTATTCTGAGACGCCTTTTCTGAACCTGAAGGCGCCGAGCACCCATGGGATGCCCTCACCTGCTGTCGTGGGAAGCGTTTCTCTTGTTGGCTGTTCAGCATAGAAACACGGGCTCCTGGCAGCCTGGGCCCCCTTCGTTCTCTCCTTTGCACTGACCTGTTGCTCTTCTTGGCCAGGGTGAAGACCCTTTCACCAATGAAGCTGTGGATCCAGAAATGGAAGGGGATGACAATTTAGGGAGTGAGGAGAAGGAGGAGACGCCCGAGGAGGTGGCCGCGGAGGTGTTGGCCGAGGTCATTACGGCAGCCGTGAGAGCGGTAGATGGGGAAGGAGCGCCGGCTCCAGAAAGCGGTGACACGCTGGCCAAAGGAGAAGGCCCCATGGACACGGCCCAAGCCGCTAGCAGTCCCCACCCGGAACAGCCGGTGGAAGTGGAGACAGCGTGTGGCGTGGCCTCCGAGAAGGGCGGCGAGGAAGCGGTGGAAGCTGAAGTGCAAGCCCCAGCAGCAGACGAGGGAGACGCCGTGAGGGTCGAGGCTCCGGTGCCAGCCCCAGCTGTCGCGGAAGCGGGAGCAGAACAGACCGATGCAGAGCCCAAAGATGTCGCTCCCACAGAATGACCCTCCTCCGTGTTGCGAGGGGTGCGTGTCATAACGCCTTGCTCTTTCTCCTTTTGTTTGTAAGCAGAACTAGGGTATATGTTACTGGAACATGCTGGAAACTTTGGTGAAGAGACCCAGCCATTTCCTTCAAAAAAGTGTACCTCATGGGCTTGTCTTCTATAGACGTGTATGGCTTTCTGCCGTGGTTCGAAGGCTGCGGAAGTTGTACATCCCGCAAATGGCTGTGAAGTCTCTACACTGCAGCTGGAGTAATAAAGTTGGGTAACTAGAGTTGATGGTATTTTGCTTGTTAAATACAGCAGCTGGCTGAATGCCTATTTTATTTTATTTTATTATTTTATTTTATTTTATTTTCTGAGAGCAGCTTAATACTGGGATGCATCTTGCTTTATACAGGATTTTTTTTAAGTTCTAAGAATTTGCTTTGGCTTCGGTTTTTTTACCTGCTTTGATAGCGTACTGCGTATGGCGTGTGAGCCTCACAAGACGTAGCAGAATCTTGTGACCGCAGCGTTGGTTCTGTCCCATCAGTGAACTCTGCTCAAAGGCCTCATGAATCTGATAGACCTGCACCCTTGGAAACCCTCCCACTGGCCCCTCAAGAATGAGGTCATTTTGCCTAGGGCATTATTTTCCCAATCTTGAGTCTTTGGTGAATCACCTTTATAGTTTGGAGTTATTTTGTCTTTTTTTTTTTTTTTTACCTCATTTGTGTTTCCCCTCTGTTACTTCAGGGGTTGTTTTTGTTTTTCCTTTAAATTGAGTTACTACTAAACTATATTTAAAAAAAACAAAAAACAAAAAAACTTGGTGTCACTCCCGTGAATGGAAAACATATAAATTGCCATAGATAGATGCTATCTGTAAGAAATGAATATAGTGAAATAAACACATTTCAGATAAATACTGTTCCTTTGGAGGTTTCTGGATCTGTGGGAAAGGAAAGCTAGCACGTGTTAAAGGGTAGCAAGCAACAGTTACACTTTTCATATAATCAAAAGAAGTGGAAGATACTTCCCCCTTGAAATGATACTGTTGGGTCTGTTTTCCCGGCAGACCCTTGAACGGTCTCATTTGGGGAAGCGTTGGCCCGAGGGAATTTACTAGATGGTAGAAGACGAGATGAGCATCTACCGTGCACCAGGTACTAACCCGTGATAAAAGTAAGAGATGGGCCCTGCTCTCAAGGACCTTTACTGGAGATGTGAGATGAATATTTATGAAAAGTCAGTATAAGAACTAGAAACAAATAAATTGCTCAGTAAGCAAGAAAACGGTGTCTCTGGATTGTTTGTGTCTGTCGTCACTCCCGTGAGGTAGATGTGCCTTGGTCACAGGTTGTGCGTGCCCTTCGAGGTTTCGTCTCTTGAGGCAAAAAGGTTGGTGGCATTGAACATCCATGGCCTCAAGGATAACAAAATTTTGAAACTGCTCTGTTTTGTTTCTCTTGTAAACATAATCCAAGGCCTATCCTAAAACTGACCTATTTTGGCGTGGTTGAATGTGAAAGGATGCGAATGATTTTACTTCGAAACTTGGCTTAAGCCAGGCCCTCATTCCCCAAGATGGGAGGAATTACGTGGATTGCACAAAGGGATGCCCTTCTGTCTCCTGAGGGGACAGGAATAAACTACAAGCTCCCTCACTCCAGTCGTTTCCCACTTGCAGGGGAGAAACCTGGAGGGAAGCTTAAGTAATTTTAGGGTCATCTATCAAGGATGTGTAGATGACCCAAATTAATACACAGATCTGTGAGACACCAATGACAATGAACTTTATACAGAGCACTTTTATTTAAAAAGGTTTAGGGGAGGGCGCCTGGGCGGCACAGCGGTTAGGCGTTTGCCTTCAGCTCAGGGCGTGATCCTGGCGTTGTGGGATCGAGCCCCACGTCAGGCTCCTCTGCTATGAGCCTGCTTCTTCCTCTCCCACTCCCCCTGCTTGTGTTCCCTCTCTCGCTGGCTGTCTCTATCTCTGTCGAATAAATAAATAAAATCTTTAAAAAAATAAAAAATAAAATAAAAAGGTTTAGGGGGTGGGGCACCCGGGTGGCTCAGTGGGTTAAGAGTTTGCCTTTGGCTCAGGTCATGATCCCAGGGTCCTGGGATTGAGTCCCATATCGGGCTCCCTGCTCACAGGGGAGCCTGGGCTTCTCTCTTCCCTGTGCATGCTCTCTGTCTCTGTCTCTCTAGTAACTAAAAAAATCTTGAGGGGGGAAAAAGGGTTTGGGGCACCTGGGTGGCTCAGTTGGTTAAGCAGCTGCCTTCAGCTCAGGTCGTGATCTCAGGGCCCTACAGCAGGCTCCCTGCTCAGCGGGGAGTCTGCTTTTCCCTCTCCCCCTTCCTGCTCGCACACACTCTCTCAAATGAATAAAAATCTTCAAAAAAATAAAAAATGAAAAGGTTTACAGAATTTGGCAATTCCTGCTATTCCCAAGGAGAAAGATCTTAGAAATGGAAGCCTAATGTCAGCTTCATGTAATCCTATTGTGGGCCTGTGTGATTGCACTGAGGTTTTTATGAAATTAATTCAGTTGCTAAAGGGTAGACACCACAGTGTAATGAGCAAAGTGCTCATTAGGAGTACGTCAGGGGCACCTGGCTGGCTCAGTTGGAAGAACATGTGACTCTTGATCTTGGGGTTGTAAGTTCGAGCCCCACATTCATTGCATGTAGAAATTACTAAAAAAAAAAAAGTAAAAGAGTGCATAGTCTGGGGCGCCTGGGTAGTTCAGTCAATTAAGTGTCTGACTCCTGATTTCAGCTCAGGTCATGATCCCAGGGGCGTGAGGTGGAGCCTGGCCTTGGGCTCCTTGCCCAGCATGGAGCCTGCTTGGGATTCTCTCCCTCTCCCTCAGCCCCTTCCCCCTCTCAAAAAAAAAAAAAAAAAGTGCATAGTCAGTATTACTAAGTCCTCTCCAATTAAATTTTGGACCATAAAAAGCCATTTCCACTGCCCAACAAGCTGGCTAAAAGTGGTCCTTGCTAACTAGAAGTGTGGTCAGGAGTGATTAGACAGGCACAGTGAAGTTCAAGCAGAACTTCAGAACCCACAGTACAAGAGCCTTTTAGCATTTTTTGGTAGGAGCCTCCTTGGACGTTTCGTAAACAGATGGGTATGGAAACCCCACGGTGTGGCTTTATGCTGATTTAATACCGATGGCTCTTGGATCATTGCAAAACTCTGGGGGGGGGCTGGGTGGCTCAGTGAAGCGTCTGCCTTCGGCTCAGTTCGTGATCTCAGGGTCCCCGGATCGAGCCCCGCATCAAGCTCCCTGCTCAGGGAGGAGTCTGCTTCTCCCTCTCCCTCTGCCTGTCCCCAGCTCTTGAACGCTCTGTCTCTCTCTCACTCTCTCTCTGTCAAATAAATAATTTTTTTTTAAGTATTGGGCCACTTCCTTTATCTTTTACAAGGACACTGAGGCCGATGGGGTTGGTTTTCAACAAGCATACTTACTGTCTACGTACCTCCTCTCTCCTCTCAAAACACGTGGTACAGGATAAATTAGAATTCAGCTTGGGGGACCATATGGTGGGGTAGGGGGCAACCCACTCTCACAGGGTTGGTTATCTGAATTGAATGAGATAGTAAACATTTGGCACTATTGACAAAGTGGTTTGATAAGCTCAGTGTTTTTTCTTTAGAGGTAAAATTCCTGTAATGAAATGAGCCATTCACCACTTTATTTAAAAAAAAAAAAAATTGGGGGGCGCCTGGGTTGTGCAGTCCTTAAGCGTCCGCCTTTGGCTCAGGGTGTGATCCCAGCGTTCTGGGATCGAGCCCCACATCAGGCTCCCTCCTCCGCTAGGAGCCTGCTTCTTCCTCTCCCACTCCCCCTGCTTGTGTTCCCTCTCTTGCTGGCTGTCTCTCTCTGTCAAATAAATAAATAAAATCTTTAAAAAAAATTAAAGCTTTTAAGTAATCTCTGCACCCAATGTGGGGATTGAACTCACAACCCCAAGATTGAGTCACTTGCTTCACAGACTGAGCCAGCCAAGCACCCCTCCGTCAACCATTTTAAAGCAGACAGTGCAGTAGCATCAGGTATACTCACAATGTTGTGCAAACACCACCTACAACCGGTTCCCAGACATTTTCCTCCCCCTAAAAGGAAACTGCATCCCCATTAGCACTAAGCCCATGCCTCCCTCCCCATCCCCTGACGACCAGTAATCTGCTTTCCATCTCTGGATTTCTTTGGTCTGGATGTTTCATGTAGAGGGAACCATACAATACACGACCTTTTCAGTATGGCTTCTTTGACGAGGCGTGATTTTGAGGCTGATCCACGCCAGAACCTGGATCAGTACCTGATTCCATTTTATGGCTGAATACTACTCCACTGTATGCATGTACCACATCTGTTTACCCAGTCAGCCAGTCATAGATACTCGAGTTCCCACGTTTTGACCACTGTGAATAGTGCTGCTAGGAACATTCTTGAACAAGTATCTGAGTACTTGTTTTTAATTCTTTGGGATATACACCTAGGAGTGGAATTAGGTCATATGGTAATTCTATGGTTAATTTTTTGAGGAACTATATTTTCCCCCACAATAGCTGCACCATTTTACATATCCATCAGAAATGTACAAGAGTTGCAATTTCTTCACATCCTTACTGATACTTTCTCCCCCCACCCATGCCAGCCATCTGAGCAGGTGTGAAGCGGTATCTCATTGTAGTTTTGATTTGGATTTCCCTGATGACTACTGATGGTGGACACTCCTTCATGAGCTTGTTGGCCATTTGTTTACATTTGGAGAAATATCTATTCAAGTTCTTTGCCTGTTTTGATTTGTTTTTGTTTTGAGAGAGAAAGAGAGAGGTTTGGTGGGAGCGGCAGAGGGAGAGGGAGAAAGAGAATCCCAAGCAGGCTCCACACCCAGCGTGGAGCCTGATGCAGGGCTCGATCCCAGGACCCTGAGATCATGACCTGAGCTGAAATCAAGAGTGGGACGCTTAACAGACAGAGCCATTCTTGCTTATTTTTTAATTGAGTTGTCTTTTTGTTAAGTTCTAGGAGTTCTTTATATATTCTGGATACTAGATGCCTATCAGATATGATTTGCAAATATTTTTTTTCCATTCTGGACTCTTCATTCTTTTAGTAGTGCCCTTTGATGCAAAAATTGTTTTCTTTCTCATCAAGTCCAATTTATATCTATTTTTCCTTTTGTTGCATGTACTTTTGGCATTTTTTTTTTTTAAGATTTTATTTATTTGACAGAGAGCACAAGCAGGGGGAGTGGCAGAAGCTGGACTCCCTGCTGGTCAGGGAGCCCAATGTGGGGCTCCATCCCAGGACCCTAGGATCATGACCTGAACTGAAGGCAGCCGCTTAACTGACTGAGCCACCCAGGTGCTCAATAGAGTGGTTTCTTTTTTTCTTTTTCCTTTTTAAAAGATTCCATCTACCTATTTGTCAGAGAGAGAGAGAGAGAGAGAGCAAGAAACCACGTACACAAGCACGGGGGGCAGCAGGGAAAGGGAGAAGTAGGCTCCCCACCAAGCAGGGAGCCTGATGCCAGACTTGATCCCAGGATCCTGGGATCATGACCCAAGCCGAAGGCAGATGCCCAACCCACTGAATCACCCAGGCGTCCCAATGGAGTGGTTTCTTAATTTCATTTTTGGATTGTTCATTGCTACTATATAGAAATACAACTGATTTGGGGGCACTTGGATGGCTCATTCAGTTCAGCATCCAACTCTTGACTTTGGCTCAGGTCATGATCTCAAGGTCGTGGGATCAAGCCCGGAGTCAGGCTCTGTGCTGGGCGTGGAGCCTGCTTGGAATTCTCTCCCTCTGCCCCTTCCTCTTTCTCTAAAAGAAGAAGAAGGTGTGGGGAGGAGGAGAAGAAAGAAATACAATGTATCCTGAAACTTTGCTGAATTTGTTTATGGTAGATTCTTTAGGATTTCCCACATATAAGATCATGTCATCTGTGAATAGAGATTGTTTTACTTCTTCTTTCTATATGGATGCCTTTTATATCTTTTTCTTGCCTGATTACTCTGGCTAGAACTTCCAGTACAATGTTGGTATCCTTATAACATTTCTTTTTAAAGTAACTTGTATACTCAATAATCTTTCTCCAAACTGTGAATTCCTGCAAATATTCTAATTCCAGCCAATCCATTTAAGTTGGATTCTTTGAATAAAGAACATAAAGGATATAATGTTTCCTTTTGGGATTCTAAGTTCATGAGTCACAGGTCAACAAGGTGGGTATTTAGTGCCTGCTTGGCCCAGGGTTGTGGATACACATACCAAGATTTTGTTCAGCAAACTGCCCAAAGATATCCATAAAAACAAATCATCAACCTGCTCCATGGAGAATGCCCAAGGATTTTAGCTTCTCAGATGACTACAAACATTTGGGAACATTTCATTAAATAGTGAAGATAGGGAGCTCACAAATGCATCACAAATTTCCTTTTATTTGCTCCCACAAAATTATCTCTAAGAGAATTCCTCTTTAAACAACCCCCAAGGGCCAATGACTAACTTCAGAATGAAGTGTCTACTACAATGGTCCCCATAAGAAAAACTGTAGCCTTCTTAGAGACCATAAGTCCCTAATTCCTTCCCATTGGAGGACAATGAAAATGACAATATTGGTTGTTTCAAAAGAGCTAAGACCACAACAATTTTCCCATGTTTGAAAATTACTCGGTCTAGCTCAACAATGGCAAAGACAGATGAAGCTAAAAGCATATTCTGGGAGAAGGAAGAATTTTCTTGCCAATATTCATCAATCCTGCTAAGGCTGAAGGTGTCTTCTCTAAGGAAAGGGGAGATTTGGCCCCAGGATGTATGAGCTATCTATGCTGCATAACAAATTACTCCGAAAGTTGTTGGCTTAAAATTAAAAGTGTTTATTATTTCACAGTTTCTGGGAGTTAGGAATCCAGGTGTGGCTTAGCTGAGTCCTTAGTTGGAATTACAGGGCTGCAAAGTGTTGGCCAGGCTGCGGTCTCATGTGAAGGCTTGACTATGGAAGGATATCCTTTCAATGCTGCCCAGGTGGTGGTGAGCAGAGCTAAGTTCCTTGTAACTGTTGGACTGAGAACTTTGGCTCCTTTGCCAGCTGTTGACCAGAAGATACCTTTAGCCCCTTGCCACATGGGCCTCTCCTATATGGCAGCTTGCTTCATCAAAATGCGCGAGCTGAAAAGTCAAAAGAGAGTCCAGCTAGATGAAAGCCAGTCTTCTGTAACCTGATCATGAAAGTGACATCCCGTGACTTCTGACAGAATCGCTTCATTACCAGCAGATCACTAGGTCTGGCCCAAATTCAAGAAGTGATCACACCAGGGTGTGAATACCAGAAGGTGGGGAGTCACAGGGAGTCATCTTTGAAAGTTGCCTATCACATAATACTAGTACAATTCCAGACATAGACATTCTTCTTTTTCTTTTTTTAAGATTTTATTCATTCTGGGGCGTGTGGGTGGCTCAGTCAGTTAAGCGTTTACCTTGCTCAGGTCATGATCCCAGGGTCTTGGGATTGAGCCCCGCATCAGGCTCCCTGCTCAGTGGGGAGTCTGCTTCTTCCTCTCCCACTCCCCTGGCTTGTGTTCTCTTTCTCCCTCTGTCAAATAAATAAAATCTTTAAAAAAATAAGACTGAAAAAAAAAAGATTTCATTCATTCATTTGACCCACAGACTGAGAGAGTGAGAGAGAGAGAGAGAGAGAGAGAGAAGCAGGGTCCCCGCTGAGCAGAGAGCCCAACACGGGGCTTAATCCCAGGACCCTGAGATGATGACCTGAGCAGAAGGCAGACGCTTAACCGACTGAGTCATCCAGGTGCCCCTAGAGATGTTCTTCTTAGATTCCAAGTGCCTGCTTCGTCAGCCCATTTTTTTGAAGATGAAAGGAACAAAAGAGATGTAGGCTTTCAGTCCTGACATGTACTTAAGACTGATGAGAGCAGGTTATTCGTACAAAGCTTTAAAAACAGCCTACTCATGGAGTCCCTGCTAAAATAAGTTTTATCGGCCATCCTTCCCCACAACAGCCTGTTTTCAACATTGGTGAAAATTGGTCAAGGCAAGAAACCTTCCTTACTCGGCAAACGCCAAAGAGAATGTTTTTAGCAGCTGGCGTAGCCTCACTTGGCTCACTGCCACTCATTCTGATGCCATGATTCCGGGCCTTGAACTCATGGGACCGTCAGGGGCTCATGACCAAAATTTTACCAGCAACACTTTTAGCAGCCTCCAAGCTTTGGAATCACCAGCCTCCTGTGGGAGTCTTATACTAGAAGGTGTCTTACAATGGGGCTCATTTCCTGGCCATATGTTCAAAAGTTTGTACATTGCAACCGTATCATTTGCCTTGTCTATTTACCTTTCTTGCTCAGGCAGTTTTCTTTACATATGTCATTCATTCTTTCCCTAAAAAATGGAAATACAGGGGCACCTGGGTGGCTCAGTCGGTTAAGCATCTGACTCTTGGTTTCAGTTCAGGTCATGATCTCAGGGTTGTGGGATCGAGCTCTGTGTCCAGCTCCATGCAGTGTAGTCTGCTTAAGATTCCCTCTCTCCCTCTGCCCCTCCCCCTACTAGTGCGTGTGCATGCTTTCTCTCTAAAATGAAATAAAATCTTTTAAAAAATTGAAACACAAAATATGCATAAAACATAGGCATAGAATTACAAAGCTAGTGCCCAGTCAAATCGCAGAACACTTCTCATTCATGTAAGATGAAAAAATTCTAGAGATTTGCTATACAACATTGTGCTTATAGTTCACTGTACCATATACTTAAAAAAGTAAGAGGGTAGATCGCACACTTTGTTGTTGTTGTTGCAGGGTTTTTTTTTTTTGTTTTGTTTTTTTGTTTTACACCACATTAAAATACTGGCTGTGCCCACCCACCCCCTCACCTCTTCCGGGCCACCCTTTCAGGCAACCACTGGTGACTGTTTTTCTTTATAGTTTTATTTCTCTAAAACCTTCCATCTATTTTTCTGTTTTAAAAATCAACACAGCAATGGAATCATCACATATACACACGGGCCTTGCTTCCTTGATTTCCTATTATGTTTGCAAGATTCACCCATGTTGTCCCATGTGGTTGTGGTTAGTTCCTCTCCATTGTATCATGATCTATTCATCCTGCCGTGGGTGAACATTCGCCTTGTCTTCAGGGTGGGACCTTCAGAACACAGCTGCTCCGAACCTTCTTCAGAGTATCAGCAAATTTCCAAGGGACTGGAATTAGTGGGCCACAGAGTATACAGAGCTTCAACTTCACCAGATAAGGCCAAACTGTTTTCTAAAATGATTGAACCAAACGATGAACAATATACGAGTTTTCCCACTATCATTCGTTGACTTCAGATTCCTTCTTCTTGAGCAGTTTCATTCCATGCACAACATCTGCATTTTCTTTCCACTTTCAAACCTTTTTTTTATCACTTCTTTTTTTTAAAGATTTATTTATTTATTTGAGAGAGAGAGAGAGAGAGAGGGCACACAAGTGGGAGGGAGAGAGGGAGAGGGAGACAGAATCTCAAGAAAACTCCAAAGTGGGGCTTGATCTCACGACCCTGAGATCCTGATCTGAACCGAGACCAAGAGCCAGAAACTTAACCAACTGAGATACTCAGGCGCCCCTACTTCCTTTTTTTAAATTGCAGCCATATGGCACTTCATACCAGGTCTCCCAGTATCTCATTACTTTGAATGTGACAGTGAATGATGTTTGTCAAATACTTCAAAACGAAGCAAAAACATGGCAAAATACAAAATAACAAAGTAGCAGAAACTAAAAATTACCCTTAGGGCGATCGGCAACCATGCACCTGTTTCTGGCTGACAGAATTGCGATATTCTACTCTGAAGCTTATTTTTGTTCCTAGCTAGTTTATGAGTTAAAAACTGGCAAGCATAGGGGCGCCTGGGTGGCTCAGTTGTTAAGCGTCTGCCTTCGGCTCAGGGCGTGATCCTGGCATTCTGGGATCGAGCCCCACATCAGGCTCCTCTGCTATGAGCCTGCTTCTTCCTCTCCCACTCCCCCTGCTTGTGTTCCCTCTCTCGCTGGCTGTCTCTCTCTCTGTTGAATGAATAAATAAAATCTTAAAAAAAAAAAAGAAAAATTGGCAAGCATAATGGCAGATACATGTCATGACACATTTGTCAAACTCATAGAATAGGGGCACCTGCGTGGCTCAGACGGTTAAGCATCTGCCTTCGGCTCAGGTCATGATCTCAGGGTCCTGGGATTGAGCCCCATGTTCAGCTCCCTGCTCAATGGGGAGTGTTTCTGCTTCTCCCTCTCCCTCTGCGCCCCCCCCAACCCGTGCTCACTCTTTCTCTCTCAAATAAATAAAATCTTTAAAAAAAAAACCCAACTCATAGAACATACAACACAGACAGTGAACCCGAATGTAAACTATGGACTTCAGTTAATACTCACATATCCATATTGGCTCATCAAGTGTAACAAATGTACCACACTATGCATATTAATAATGGGGGAAGTGGAGAGGGGAAGTAAGGGAGTGTATGGGAACTCTGTACTTTTCACTCAATTTTAACGTAAATCTAAAACTGCTAAAAACAAATGAAATAACAAAAAAACGCAAGCAGATTAGCTTCTGTAGAATGGTGAAGAAATTTCCATTTTCTAGACTTCAGAGTCTAGAGCAGGGAGCAGCACTACTGTCTATGGGACAAATCTAGACTGCTGTCTGTATATGTATAGCAAAGAATGGAATATATAAATAATAGTAACTTATATAAATATATGCAACAGAAATTTTCAAAAAAGAATAATATTTTGTGATTCCTGAAATTGGCATGAAATCCTAATTTTAGTACACATAACATTTTTTGGGGACATAGCCACACCCATTCACTTGTACATTAATTACGGCTGCTTTTTGTGCTACAATGGCAGAGCTACCAAGATTGGCAATTTTACAGATTGTATGGCCCACAAAACAAAACATTGACTACCCTTTTTTTTTTTCAAATATTGAAAAAAAACTGTCAACTCTGGTGCTAGAGAAAAGATGCAGGCAGTCTTCAACAAATCTTGAGATTTGACTTCTAAACTGTGTACATATGTGATCTTGGGTGAGCCACGCACCATCTCTAGGCTAACTATTAATTCCAGAACGTAACTCCATGGGCAAGTTCTCATTCGAAAGTGGGTGTGGATTCAGGCCATCACAAATCAAACACCTCCAGGTTTTCCAAAACTGACTCTGTTGATAAATTTATCCTTGCTTTTAAGAAAACACTAACACATTTTTTAAAGATTTAAAAAAGATTTTAAGTGACCTCTACACCCAGTGTAGGGCTTGAACCCACAACCCTGAGATCAAGAGTCACACGCTCCGCCAACTGAGCCGTCGAGGCATCCCAGATTTTTTTAATCTGGGAAAATGCTGGCAAGTAGGAAAGGAAAATGGTAAACATATAGGATGTTCACTCTTGTGACGGAAAAACTAGAAATGAATTAAATGTTCAAAATAGGGGAATAGTTAAATAAATTACAATCTGTCCCTACCAGATAACATACTGTATGTCATCTCAGAGTTATGTCCCAATTAGGCAGAACTCATGTGGAATGGCTTCTAAGATATATTACATGGGGGCGCCTGGGTGGCACGGCGGTTAAGCGTCTGCCTTCAGCTCAGGGTGTGATCCCGGTGTTCTGGGATTGAGCCCCCCATCAGGCTCTTCTGCTGGGAGCCTGCTTCTTCCTCTCCCACTCCTCCTGCTTGTGTTCCCTCTCTCGCTGGCTGTCTCTCTCTCTGTCAAACAAATAAATAATCTTAAAAAAAAAAAGATATATTACATGAAAAAAAAGCATGCTACAAATTAACAAATACAGAATAATCCCTTTTGTTTTATAACAATACAACGATTTCTATGGATACATACTGATGCATAGAAAAGTCTAGACAGTGTATAGAGTTGTGGGACTACTATGTTGTATACCTGAAACTAATGTAACATTTGTGTGTCAACTACACTTTCACGACAACAACAAAAAGACCAAGGGACCCTGGCTGGCTCAGTCAGTAGAGCATTACAACTCTTGATCTTGCCGTTGTATGTTCCAGCCCCATGTTGGGCATAGAGCTTACTTAAAAAAATAAGTAAAATGTTGTCACAAAGAAAAAAGAAAAAAAAAAGTCTAGACCAGTGCTGTGCAATAGAAATATGTTGCAAGCTGTAAATGTAATTTTATATTTTCTAGTAGTTCACTAGTGGCTCAGTCGGTTGGGCATCTACAGTCAGCTCAGGTCATGATCCCAGGGTCCTGGGATGGAGTCCAGCATTGGGCTCCTTGCTCAGCAGGGAGCCTGTTTCTCCCTCTGACTGCCATTTCCCCTGCTTGTGCTCGTGTTCTCTCTCTCTTTCTCTGACAAATAAATAAAATATTTAATAAATAAATAAAAGAGTAAAAAGAAACTGGTAAAAATTAAATTTAATAATATATTTTACTTAATCCAATATACAAAGCATTATTTCAACATGTAACCAATACAAAAAATATTTTAATATTTTAATTATTTCAACATGTAATCAATACAAAAAGATATTTTACATGTTTTTTTCCTATTAAATCTTTGAAATGTAATGTGTATTTTACACCTACAGAACATTTCAATTTGAGCCAGCTTCATTTCAAGCACTCAATAGCCATGTGTGGTCCTAACAGACAGCACAGGTCTAAAACACATAGAAATGATAACAGCGGTTTCTCTAGTGAGGGAGGGGAAGAGATAAGAGGGATACTTTATTTTTTTCTCTATAATCTTTTGCATTGTTCAGTTAAAATGGTTTCATGTATTATCTTATTTACAATGAATAATGCATATTTAAAACCATTCAGAATTATAGTATGTACTTCATGTCTCATTCCTTAATATTTTTATTAATCTCTTCTGGTTTTTAGTATTGCAAACGCAGTAATAACAAGAGAACAAAACTTATTATATGAACTATTAAAACAAAAATTTTTATGAAACTGATTCAACTAGATAAACATTTTCTGAGTTTAAGTTGTAAGGAGTTAGGGTCTGCACTATGGCAGACAAAAAGAATGGGACACCGTTGTCCAAAAGATTTTTGAAAACAGCTTTTGCAATTGCCTCTACAGTTTGCGTATTTTCTTCAGGTTGGACTTGACTTCTAGCAACAGTCCAAAGCCCTCCGGTTTGGTCCAGTAAATCAAGCTAGATGTTACAGTTTTGTTTCAATGAAGTGTGACTCAAGTAAAATGAAAGATTTTATTATGTGACTTGCAAACTGGCAGCTCCAAATTACTTCCAAAAACATTATCGGCAACAACAATAAATTAAGTAGATAATGCAAGAAGACAACGATGGAAAGGACAGCTTAAAATGGATACCTTCCGGTTCCCTTAAAAAGAAAAAAAATTGTTACTCCATATTCACATAGCCCTGGGTACTTTTGTATTCTTTTCCCACTTATGATCATCTTCCACAAATTGTTAAGCGTGCAAAACAAGGAGCCAGTAGATATTCACAAATTTCAGTATTCCGTAATACTTGATTAGAAGGAAGTTGACTAATAATCCAGGTACAATCACTTCCTTTATTTCTTGCACGTGATTATTTGTTATCTCATGCTTTGCTAAAGTAACAGATAAATTTAAGTCTTTTCTTTCCTCAGGACCCATCAGTGATTTATGATTGCCCTTGAAGCGTGAGCCAACACCATGACATTGACAAAACTATTTGCCATGCTAGGGTATTGATACATTTTGGAAGAAGGGGCCATCAGGGAATTTTTTAATTACCTAGACTTTTTAAAGGAACGGAATTTGCAATTTCTAGAAGATGGAACTAGAAGTACCAAAAGTGGGGCACCTGGGTGCCTCAGTTGGTTGAGCCTGGGACTTCTGATTTTAGCTCAGGTCACCATCTCAGCGTTGTGAGATGGAGCCCTGCCTAGGGCTCTGGGCTGGGTGGGTGTCCGCTTGGGATTCTCTCTCTCTCTCCCTCTGCCCTTTCCACTGCTC
Organism: Ursus arctos; assembly: GCF_023065955.2. Classification (NCBI taxonomy): domain Eukaryota; kingdom Metazoa; phylum Chordata; class Mammalia; order Carnivora; family Ursidae; genus Ursus; species Ursus arctos. Next base: position 26,042,920 of record NW_026622808.1, on the reverse strand, counting down.
ATGCTCAATCTCTCTCTCTCAAAATAAATAAAATCTTTAAAAAATAAAAGAAAGTGCCAAAAGAGTGAAGATAAGAGCAAAGGGGAAAAAGGTTTTGTTCCCCCATTTGAAAAATTTAACAGAATCATTTTATTTTTTTATTTTAATTTTTTAAAGTAAGCTCTCCAATCAACGTGGGGCTCAAACTCACAAACCCGCGATTAAGAGTCGCGGGGTCTTCCCACAGAGCCAGCCAGGCGCCCCCAGAATCTTCATCTTATACCGCAAGCGACCTAAACCTTAACCCCCTCGTTCTGTAAGTGGAGCTGACTTGCCTTCGAGGCTCAAGGCTGAGGGACGGCCGGCGGACAGCTGGAGGGCCCGCGCTGGGGGCCGGGCCCAGCACTTCCAGCCCTTGCATCCCCGCGGCGCCCCGCCGGGACAGACGCCGGCCGGGACAGACGCCGCCGCGGCCCTGCGCACAGTCGCCTCCGCCCTCTCCCGGCGCCCGGCGCGGCTGGCGGGCCGAAGCGTCCCAGCCTACTTCAACACCTTTCCGCCTTCCCAGCCGGGGGGCCCTCCTTGGCCTCTGCCGTCAGCCTCTGGGTCTCTCCTCACCTTCCTCCCTCTTGCTGAGGGTCTCATCAACAGAGCTTTCTTAAATTTTGGACGTCTCCCTTTGCCTTCACATCTTTTCCCTCAGTCCCAGCCTTCAGTCTGACAGGTCTCCCCTCCGTCCTCTCCCTTGGTCCGCAGGGTCACGCCCCTCCGTCTGAGGGGGGTGCCCTCCCTGGGTCCGCCTGATCTCTGCACCCTCCCTCTGAGGGGTTCCCCCCAACCCCGCGCGCCCGCCTCCCCCACTCACCTCGCGCCCGCTAGCTCTGTAGAGCTCGCGGGCGCCGGGCGCGGTCGCGGGGCGCGCACGCCGGGCGGGCGGCGCGGGTCTGCGCGCGCAGCGTACGTGGTGACGTCAGTGCGCTGGCGGCGGCGGCGGCGGCGGCAGGGCTGTTTGTTCTGCTCTCCCGCAGCCGAGGAGCCGAAGCGGTGGCTGCGGCGGCGGCGGCTGCCGGCAGTGCCCGCAGGCGAGCGGGGCCTGTGAGCGCGGCGGAGCGGCGGGCGCGGCGGGCGGGCCCCGGCGCCGCGCAGGCAGCCCGAAGAGGAGGGGGCGGCGGCCGGCGGGGGCGGCGTGCGGCCTAGCGTCTCAGGTGAGGACCGGTGCCCTTCGGGGCGGCGGGCGGCGCGGGGCGGCCGGCGGGGACCCGCGGCGCGGCCCGCGTAACCTGCATTGCGTAATGGGGCCGGTGCGCCAGCACCTACGCCATCGGCGCGGCGCGGGGGCGGGGAGGCCGGGGCGACGCGGGCTCGGGCCTCCGGGCCCTCCCGCGTCCGCGCGCGGTGCCGCTTGCGCCGGGCCGGGACGGCCTGCGCCGTTGGTGTCGGAGTGGCCGGGCGGCTCGCGGCTCCCCGGCCGTTGGCGCCGCCGCCCCCCGGCTTGGGCCGGCCGGCGGGCGGGGGCGCGGGCGGGGGGCGCGGGCGCCGCGGCGGGGCGGGTGGCCGGGGGCGGGCGGGGGGCGGGCCGAGGCGCCCGGCACTTCCTGCCGCCGCCATTTTGTCAAGTGAGGAGGAGGAGGAGGAGGAGGAAGCGGCCCCGCGGAACCCGCGGCGCGCCCGGCCCCGGTAAGTCCGGGCCCGGCGTGGTGGCCGCGGGCTCCGCGGTCCTCGACCGCGTTCTCCGGGGCGCCCTCGGCCCCGCCGCTCACGTGGGCCGGGCTCAGCGCGCTCTCCTTCGGCGCCTGGGTCCTCCTGCCCGGCCTGGGGCAGCGCGCCCCCGCCCCCATTTCCTCGCTTTCCCGGCCGTCCCCGGAGCTCTGCGGAGAATGGGGCTGGTCCCCAGGTGGAGGGAGGAGGCTGCCGCTGCACGCCTGCCCGGAGACATCCCCGTGGGTGGGAGCGGTGCTGTGTGGGGCGAACCTGACCCCCTTTACCCACCCACTCCCAGCCTGGCAACCCTGCGCTGGGCGCTTTGTTTTGCTGGGTCGGTGCTCGCTGGCGTCCTTGCCACGGCCTCGTCTGTTCGCAGTGTTGCGCGGGGTGGTGATTTGGGGTGGGGATGTGGGGGAGTTGTGATTCAGCGAAATAAAATGACACCCCCCCCCCCCGCCCCAACGGAAGCAGCATAACTTTACCCGACTGAGCTGCCCCCAAGGCCTGGCCTTGGATGAAAATGGGAAATCCCACTTTGGTGTAGTAGACAGTGTAAATACTTATATTCAGGCCCTTGGATGAGTCATGTGCTTTTGCTGAGTGGCTGACCTCCCATTTACTCAAGACCACGCATTGTTTTTTGAAATGTTATTTTTATTTGTTTACTCATTTAATGTTTTCTGCAACCTGGTGGGGTTTATCTTGGTCTTTGGGTTCATTTTTATGTGTATGTTGGATGCAAGAAGTGACCTCTTGGAGTCTGTTTCGTGAGAACTGAAGTGTCTTTGCTTCCCTTTGAGAGGGCTCTATCTGTCCGTGTTTACAGAAACCAAGTTTCAGTGTAGCTCTAAGCCAGTGGCTCTTTGGTGCTGTAATAATGGTTGGGAGATTTTTATGAATGGGGCTGTCAAGTTCCTTAAGTTGTTAGTCCTTAGAATTTGTAGTTTGGAAGTGGTAAAGAAAGCTATACTCAGCAGGATTTATGAATGTGTTTTCAATTCCAAGTAGGTTTTGGATGATAAAATTTGTTTTATGACCTTGCCAGTATTTTAATAAAACATTCCTTTTGGTTTAATTTGGATGGGGATTATCTTTTCTTCAAGGTGTTACATATAACCAAGCTCTTCTCTCCCTGAACTTCATCCTGGGGAAGATAAACCTCTCAGATGGTTTCCATTGACTAAATCTAGAAGGAAAAGCATTATTTGGGGGAAAAATGCATTGCTCCCCTGTTATCCGCCATACCCCTTTCATTAGTAGAAAGCATCGTATCTCAGGGCTTAGGCTGTGGAGTAAATTTCCTAGTAAGATCACTTTAGTTGGTCATAACTGGAAGGAGATGAGCCCACCTGTGTACATCTAGCTAGAATTCAGCCCCAGCCAATTTGCTGAACATAAGCTTTGCCTACAGATGAAAGTTGGAACTTGAAAGTGGCTGCATTTTGAGGATAGGTTGACGGGTCCAGGTTGCTCGTATTGACTGGCTTTCCTAGCTTGGATGGTGATGAGGAAAAAAAAATTACCTAAGAATTGTAAGAGAATTACTGGCCACTTTGTAAAATTTTCACTAAATTATTGAATTGTTTAAAGGAATTTAGACTTTGTTTCTAAAAGTTACCCTTTTGAGCCAGTTGTTGTGATCTTTGTACTAAATTGCACTTTTGTTTTTGGAGGTTTGGAGGATGCGATATTTTTCTGTTACACAATTCAGGTTATTGAATGACTTGAGATTTACAGATCTAGAAGGAGATGGGAATCCTTGTTCTTAATTTTAAAGCAAAAAACTATTTGGTACTTCAATGATTTGAAGACTCTGGGCTGTTAAATCTTTTGACGACCCACTGTCATCTGTCACAATTGTAAAGTATTTCGATTTCTGATTTTGAATAAACTTGTAAAGTAGATTGTTTGTCTTTATGTTCCTGGCATATGCATAAAAAGGGAAGAAAAGCTTGTCATTGGAAACTGCTACTAATATTTCATAAATCTTTGTGACTTTTTATGTTTAGCAAGGGCTGCATGTTTGCAAGGTGAGAAATGTGGGGATTCTTTGCAAATGCTGACAGTTCATTTTTAATTCATAAGACATGAGTTTGTAAAAAATAAAATTTTACGGTTTTTTGTTTGTTTTGTTTTACTGGAATGTAAGTTCCATGTAGGCAGGGTTATGTTTGCTTGGTTTTGCCTATTTTAATTCTGTTATATCCACAGCACCTAGAAGAGCACCTTAAATATTCTGTGAGTGAACAAACTGGAGAGATAATTGAGCAAGAATTTGGCATACCAAGTGCAAATAATTCTTCTTAATGTTAGGAGGGGACATAATTGGTTAGTAGTGATTTACAAGCAATGTGACTTTTAACTAGGATTGTAAGGTCCAGGAATTGCAGTGAACTTATTTATAGTCCGGGCAGTGTGGCATGCAGTTGCTTCTGTGCACTGTCTACTGTACATTTCCCACTTAGTTTGAAATGTGGTGAGTGGGTTTGGGCTGTGGTTCAACACTGGCCTGGGAAAAGTATTTTAAGAGGGAGATGAAGTGGGTAATAAACATGTATGGGTAGCATTTCTTAATGTGAATCTCCTGTTGTCAATAAAAACTTGATCTTTTTTATTTTATTTTATTTTTTAACATTGAGCATTTTCTTTTAGTATTCGGGTTTCATGTGGATGTGATTGCCCAATTTCAGCGATTAATTCCTTGGTTCTTACTATGTGCAAAGGAAGACAGGATATTTGCATGAGAGTTTTCTTTGGTGGATTTGTTCTGTATTAATGTATTTATCTCTAAACATTTACTGAATTTAAATTCTGTATAACTTGAGCATTACAATGTTACTGTAATAAAATCCCACCACATATCCTTCTTTAAAGAAATAACAGCTTTCTCGAGATACAGTTCACACACCCAATACAGTTTTCCAGTTTAAAGCATACAATTCAGTAGTTTTTAGTATATTCAGAGTTGTGCAGCCATCAGCATAACGAATGTTAAGACATTTACATCCCTCCAAGAAGAAACCCCTGTACATTAGCAGTGGCTCTCTATCCCTGCCCCGCGCCCCCAATGCCTGGCAACCACTATTCTCTAACTCTATAGATTTGTCTCTTCTGGATATTTCAGGAATCATACAATATATAGCCATTCGTGTCTGATCTCTTTCAGTATAATGTTTTCAGGGTTTATACTATAGTATGAATCAGTACTTCATTCTTTTTATAACTGAATGATATTCTATTATGTGAACACATACCACATTTTATTTATCCGTTCTTTAGTTGGTGGACATTTGGGTTGTTTCCACTTTGGCCGCTGTGAACATTCATGTACAAATTTTTGTGCAGACATTTTCTAGTGGGTAGATGTTTAGGAGTGGAATTGCTGGGTCAGGGTAACTATGTGACCATGTGCAATGGCTTTAACTGCCTTGATTTTCTAGTGCTTTCACAAGGGGTTAAAGGAAAAGCTTGCTGAGCTGTGGGTGTACCCATTTAAAAAAATGAGGAAATGGAAGTGCAAGGATGTCAGCATGTTGCATGTAGTACAGTCTGCATGGTTTGATCCTAAGTTTTTAAAAATTGTACATTCCTAGAGAACAGTTTGAAATGCTGGTAAGACAGAAACCCATCTGGAAGATGCACTCCAAACTTCTACTGTTGTATAGGGTAATTGTTAAAACCCTTACTTTTCTTTTGCAGTCTAAACAGGCTACAGCTCATTAAACTGCATCCACACATCCCAGCTTAAATCATGGGATATATTCCACTCTAAAGAAATAGATGGAGTCCGGTGTCAAAGTTAGGGCAAACAGCTATCTGTCCCATTCTTGAGTGAACCCTGAAGAGGAATAGCACCGATTGGTCCACCATCATTTGAAAATGATATTGTACGTTGTTTATTTTTTTTTTCCTTCCTTAAACAAAAGTAGTTTGTGGTCGTTTGAAATAATTTGAAAAGTAAAAATGTTAACATAATGTTAAGTGTCAAAAACTATCCTTTAACCTCATTTGTATTCTAATTTTTATTTGTGAGTAACAAAATTAGATTATACTCTTAAATTTTCAAAAAATATTACATTGTGAACACTTCCAAGATGCTCTATTTAAATAGTTGTCTAATATTCTACCATATGAATGTACTGTAATCTAATTCTGCTATTTTTGGACTTGATTTTCAAGTTTTCTTCTTTTTTCATGTCTAGAGAGGGAATCACTACATCAAAGGGTGTGCATTTTTTAAACCTTGATACAAATTAGTTTTCCAGAAAAGTTCCATGAATGTCCATCTCTCCACAATTACAGCTTGACAGTGTCTTGTTTATAAAGGTGAGGTTTTTAACATTTTTTCCCCATAAAAAGCAATTGGGGAAGAACAAAATGTCGTCTGTGTGATCTGAAGGCTTCTGAGAAGCGCATGTGTCTCGACATCTTGCTCTTTGACCTTTCTACTCTCTCCTGCCAGAGTTGGACTTTGTTTCCTGAAATCAAGTCTCAGAATTCCTGATCCTGTGATAGGAACCCAGTGTTATCTGAGTGCTCTGGGGAAGGGTACTGGGGAGGGCTTGTGCAGCCTCTTGGCATCTGATCCTGTCTCATATTTGCTAGCCTGCTCCAAAGACTGATAACCATCAGTGTGACACAGACCTGAGTTTGAGTCCTGGCCCTGCTGCCACCTGTGTGGCTTTCAGCTTGTCTCTCAATCTCTTGCAAACTTCACTTTTTTTCATCTGAGGGTATAATGAGGTGGTGCCCTCTCAGGGTTAGCTACTTACTTGCTATCATTGCCCAGGATGAAATATAGAAGTGGGAAGAAGTAGCCAGGTATGAGAGTAGTGCCCCTGAAGGTTAGGAAGGTGCACCAGCGGGTACTCCTAGAAATCATGTCACCAGGTGACACCAAGGGCAGCCAGGTGCCTTCTGAGGATTCCTTCCCTCTCTGTTGTGTCGCGTTCCCAAGAAAACAGTGCATGGAGACCAGTGGAGGAGGTGATTTAAAGTGGAGATTAGATTTTTTTTAAGTGAGGATTTGTTTTTATCTGATATTGAGATTAAAAGAAATGCTAATGGGATTAGGGGAAATTCAGTGGTTTGGGGGCATCCACTCTGGGATGTTGACCTCAGAGTTTGGGGAAATGATCCAGCAGGGAAATATAGCCTGGTGTATTTTTGGGCCTAAAGTGTAACTTTCCTATTTATTAAAACTTGATTGTATGAATAAAGGCAATGGCCATGGTGCCAGAAGTCGCTGGTGGACTTAAGTTTTTCCAGAGCACAAGCGCAGCATCTTTCCCTACCTTCTTTGGCCCTGATTTGAATTGTGGTGACATCTGGGTGTGACAGAAGGACTCCGATCTCCTTTAAATCAGCTTCTCCCTGGAAAAGAGGCAGGCAGCTGGATGGGCCAGGAAAGTGAAGTTCCTGATGGGAGGCTGAGGTCCTACTAATGGATTTTGGGCCTTGTTGACCCAGTGGACCAGTTGATGTCAGTCATTACTAGGGACCATCCAGATCCAGTGCCTTATGGGGTGTTTTTTGTGTTCAGCCCAATTGGAGAATTACTTTCAGAGATCAACCAAATCTGAGCATTTAACTGCAAATTAAAAGTGCTTCATTGAATATGCCATTTCTTCTTTTTGATCTATGACATAACAAAGATTTTTTTTAGTTCATTGTAAGTATAGGCTATTCTGTGATCTTTTCCTTGACAAGTATTGGCCTGTTCTACCCAATGTAGGAAGTTTTAGGTCTTTGGCCTGTGGAGAGCAGGCTTGGTTGGAGCTGTGTCACTGGAGAGGAGAACTGTGGAGTCCACTGTCGAGGTTCAGTCCTAGCCCTGCCCCCTTCTGGTCTTGACCTCAGGTGATTTACATAATCTCCCTAGACCTCAGTTTCCTTATTTGTGAAGTGGAATCTGTATACCTGCGCTTTGGCAGGTGGCCAGAAGGTGCAGGGGCAGGAGGGCTCACGTTTGTATTGTATTCGGATTGAGTGGGGTCTGAAGGGAGTGCTTGCTTTGCTCTGCCTGAAGGGCTTTGAGAGAAGCTGTCCAGACTCTACTTGCATGTGGTCACCTTCCTTGTCTTGGTTCCATTTAAGGCTGAAAGTCCCCTTGTTGCTGTCAAGTCAAGAGGCACTGGCACACTGTGGAAGCGGTGCCAGGGGAGAGGTGTTGGGCTTGGTATTACCCAATTTTCAGAAACAGGAATTAGTAATTCCTGTGTCCTTGTAGGTGGCTAATGTCCCCACTTGTCCTACCCCAGGCAATAACACATACACATCTATGAGCAAATTAGCCTTTGAGATTGTTTTATTCCGTGTTTTAAGAATAAAGAAAAAGAAAGAGTGAGATCAGTTTGGGGATTTTACACTTGAAACATTTTCCATTGTTTTTGAGGAAACCTATATTTGGTGGGAGCAGATCGTTAATGTGAGGGTTGAAACAGGAGAACTGCGTGGGTGTGGAACCTGCCAGCACAGAGAGAGAGAGAGAGAGAGTGTGTGTGTGTGTGTGTGTGTGTGTTGTTACATACGTATGTACGTACACACGGGTGTGCATGTGCATGCATGAGAACTGGCTACAGGGGCACACTTGCATTGGACCACATACCCTCTCAAGTCTCAGTTTCTCATGCAAAATGGGGTAGTAGGTTTGGGCTCCAGAAAACTTTGACCAGAATCTAGATTTTAAGAAAGTCATTCTTGTTTTACATGTTTGTTTGTTTTTCCCCAAACTGATGGTAATGATGTGAACCTTATGGTTGCAATCATTGTTTAAGGGGAAAAAGGAAATGTCAAAGAGTATCACACATTGAAGAGTATTTCATAAAACCTTTACTTGGACTTTATGTATTGCTGTGTACATCATAAAACGTGTATCTTACCGTGGGTCCTGTCAGAACAGTGTGAAATAATATTGTTTTAGATACGACTCACTTTTAACTGTAGGTACCTTGATGGTAGTTTTTCCTCTTAACCTTACTGCAATCTATTTCTTCCCCACTTGTCCGAGGGTGACTTCTGCATATGCTTTCTAGTAGCAGGTGAATTGCATTGCTCTTCAGTTTTTCTTCCTTGTACCCACTGTTTGCTGAGTCCTCTCTGTAGGGGCTGGAGTGGGTGGGGGAGTCGAGAAAGCATGTTATTAGTGAAGGTTGTCAGTAGTTTGCAGCAGGCAAACAAGTATATAAAGAGTGGTGTGTGTGTGTGTGTGTGTGTGTTGTTAAAAAAATACAACCGAGTAAATTTTAAAAGATCTTAGTTGACTTTATTTGATGATTCATGAATCGGGCAACATCTCATCTAGTAAGTAGAAGGGAGCTCTAAAGAGCTGTATAAATAAAAGGTTTTTTACAGGCAGAAGGGGGCAGGATGAGGAAGTTACAAACAGTGAAAAGCAGATGGTTTTAGGCAAGGTCACCTTCCTTTTAGGGGCTGGGGTCTGTTGGGCAGATTACCTCACTAGTACTGACCAGGTAATTCCAGATTGACTGGTTTAAAATTCCACTCCTGGGAGAAGTTGAAACCATAATTATTAAGTCTCAGTTTGGTGACTGTGGGGCTAAGCACAAGTGATTCCATTTGGGGCCTTTTATCTCTTCAAGTGTGTGAGGCAAACTACCTGTCCTTTATTCTCAGAAACTGTCCTTCCAACTTTCTAATTAGGGTATCTCCCTCTCGCTCTCTTTTTGGAAATAGTTTTATTGGTTAGGTCTTTTTGGTATAAATAACTAATGTAAAACTGTAAAAGGGAAATCTGTTGGCTGATATGACAAGAAATTGAGTGGGTCTCGAACAGGGACATCAGAGCTTGTTACCTATCACCGATACACTGATCTCAAGGTCAAGATTGAGTCCTTCCCTGGTAGTGCTGTTCGATGGCAGAAGACTCTGACTTGGATCATTGCCCATCACTGACCGTGTACAGAATGGGAATGTCAAACCACCTTGCCTCAAACATGGGACCTGTAGCCCATCTCTGCCCTCCACTTGCTTACCCCAAATAGTAGCTCCAGCAGCATCTTGTTCATCATTAGGAGGCATGCTAGGTGAAATACTTTGGCTGAGCAGTCTGTCTTTTCACTAGAAGTAGTGTGCCACTTAACTGGAAGCAAGAAATTTTGGATGGCTGAAAGGGAAGCCAGTTTCCCATACGAAGTCATAAACCAGAATTAAAATCAGCTTGAGTAACTCAAGAAAAGGGTATAGTGAGGATGGTTAAGAATTATGAATTCCAAGTCCTTTGGTAGAGGATTAAATCGTTTATTTTCCCAGGTGCTGGGTACAGAGGGAGCCACTGTGGGGAGCTGTGAGTGGGGTCAAGCCAAGTCTCAGTGTCTCTTTTGGGGAGTGAGAGGACTCAGGTCACCAGTGATGATAGCGTCCAGTTTGGCCAGAAAAATAGCCCTCAGGAAGCACAGGGGTGAGATGGGCTTATAACATCGAGGAAGCACAGGTTAAGACTTGGAAAGGAGACCGGGTAGGTAAATTTCAGTAAATGCTTGTATGAATGAAATTGTAATGGAGAACATTTCAGTGGACTGGGTTCATCTTTCGTCTATGCCTGTGAAAACTACAGTTGTAATTTTGCCATTTGCTAAGCTGTTTCTGTACTTAAGTTCTTGTAAAGTCTGCTGCTTGACATTCCTCTAGTATTACAGAAAGCCTACTCAGATTTCCATAATCAAAAACAAGTTTTAAGCACTGCTAGAGTAATCATTTTCCTACAGTTCTTGCTATTGAATTTATTCAGTCCTTTAAGGGGCTTGGAATAATTGAGGATCCAGTGGCCAAGGATGAGACCTGCCCTGCTTCTCTACTAGAGCTTCAGTTCTTAACTTGAGGGGAGGTCAGAGGTCATGTTGAGAATGTGATGAATGCTATGGGGTCCTTTCTCCAGAAAAAAAAATGCATATGCGTGAACATTGAACAGTTGCAGAGATGGTTCTCATAAACCAGAGCCCATCCAAGGAGCATGTACTAAAATGAATTTCCTAAATTTTACTTAGAGAATGTGTTTATTATTATGTTAATTAAAAGGCTCTTGGTGGTTTTGAAGAGTTTCCTTTTTGCACGTAGCCTGCTTTTGCAGACATTTACAAATTTATGATGTGGAAACAATGTGGAGTGCCCATTTTGGTTTGTCCTTGTAAAATCCTCCAGAGGGTGTTATAGAGCTGTTAGTGTGAGAGTCACCAGTGGTACAAACCTGCCCAAGACCCCTGTGCACCCCCCTCTTTTCCCGCTTGTTTTCTTTCCTGGGGATGAGGAATGTCAGAATGGGTCTCTCAGTGGCTGCAGAGGTTTTTGTTCACTGAAGTTGCCACTGTTCGTAAAATTGTCTCCAGGATTTGGTGTTGGCCTGGAGCTTTTGCTGCAGAAGGTAACCCAGTGGGCCATTAGCTAGCCTGTCATTTGGTGGTGTTGGATGTGGGTAGATTTAGAATTATGGCTGTGGGTCCTTATTGTGATTTAGTGTACTTCATGCATACACCATGCATACACTAGAACTACATGCTGAGGGAGATAGAACTTGTGGGATAGCAAAGTATCATTCTTCAGCATAATGTTTATGCCTAGGAATATGTGGAACGTGATCCACTCTGCTGTCTCTCCCCACATCCCTGTATCGTGGAAGGAATAGGAAACACGGTAGCATAAACTTGAATAATTCATACTTCTGTAATTGGGGCAGAGTTGTTGGAGGAGGGAAAACAACTCCTGTTACTTCTAAGAATAGTGCATATTAAAAACTCCCTTACTCCTCCTCAATCTCTAAAGTTCGAAGATTAAACTTGTTATATGTTGATGGATATTTCACCCTTTCATTTACTGTTGTTGTTGGCTTTAATTAATCCCATTGCTCTGCTCAGTTGAATTACAGTCTTATTGTACAGGCATGATTTTTGTTGCTTGAGCAGTTTCCCCTTTCTATTCTGTAATTAAGAGAAAAGATAGGATACATGGAAGAGTTTTGTAAAAGGTGGTGCCATCCATGTGTAGGTTGTTTTCATTTATAATCTTTGTTGAAAATTACTTGGTGCTCAAGAGCTTTCAGTTATAAAAAACTGCTAAGTAAGAGAGTCATGTGTATGTGTCTTCATTTGTTTTCCTTTTGACACTAGGAAACAATTGAGCTGACAGATGAGCTGTCTGGAAATAACACCACCTTTGTGTTCATCTATTTCAGAATCATAACACGCATCTTTGTAATCTCAGGAATGCAGTTTTGAGTTACCAGTGTTGGAGCCCTTTTGAGTTGCAGCACATGCAGCCTGTAATTTAGTTGACCTGTCCTCAGGGTCCTCTCTCAGGACATCTCTAGGCTTGTTTGCTTTGGGAACCCTGTGAGCATCCTTCCCTTGTACTTGTGAGGGCTGAATGCTCTCCCTGGCCTGTGGCTCTTTCTGCTTGCCTTCCAGACCCCCACATTCCCTTTGTTCACTTTGAGGCAGTGCTTATCTTTGATCCATGACTGTGAAAAGGTTTGTGAAAAGTGTAGAACTATCTTTTCTGAATGTACAGGTTTTTTTTTCTCTGTTACTGCTTGCCTTTTGTTTAATGGGGAAGTTGAACATGAGTCACTTGGCTGTCTGTCAGCCTTAATGTATGGAGCTGCAGTGTGGGTCTCTTCTTTCTCACTGTTTCCCCAGACGGGAAGCTCGAGCATATGTTTATGAGCACTCTGTTTTAGTGAGTATTTGAGTGGTTACTGTGGCCCAGGTGCTAGATTTCTAAGAAAAGCTCCTATGTTTTCCTTAAGTCTTAAGAAAACAACCTTACTAACTAGATACTAGTATCATCTCCATTTTGTAAAAGAAAGCTGATGCCCAGAGAGCTCAGTCACTTGAGCAGGGATGTAAGGGCATGGAGCTGGTAAGTGGCAGCGCCTGGCTCCAGAGCCCACGTGCGCTCTCTATTCTATTCTATTTATTTGAGAGCGAGAGACAGCACAAGTAGGGTGGGGGCAGAGGGAGAAGCAGAGTCCCTGTTGAGCAGGGAGCCCAATGTGGGGCTCGATCTTGGGACTCCAGGATTCTCCAGGATCATGACCTGAGCCAAAGGCAGACGCTTAACCGACTGAGCCACCCAGGCGCCCCCTTTTCCTTTTTTTTTTTTTTTTCAAGATTTTATTTTTAAGTAATCTCTACACCCAGCGTAGGGCTTGAACTTACAACCTGGAGATCAGGAGTTGCATTTTCCACCGACTGAGCCAGCCAGGTACCTCCCACGTGCTCTTGAGTTCTGTTCTACAAGCTGTGGAAGGAGGAAATCTGCCCCATGTAGATGGTTGTGCACATAATGTGCACAAGGTAGATTGCAGGAGTGCTTTCTCAGAGGTATAGTTCAGCCACTCTCAAGGAAGAGAGACCTTCCAGCTGTGAGCATAGGAAAGGAGCTGACATTTCAGCTGGTCCATCTGAGGACAGCTCAGGCCTGCATGGGGATCTGGACTGTTCTGCAAGCAAGCACCTGTCCCTTGGAGGCACTCACCAGGGTGGGGAATGGTCAGAGGAGGGGCATTACTCTGGCTGTGCAGATCTCCTTTTTATCTGGGCATCTGGTCACTAAATGCAGTGGCACTCTCCTGAGGAGTCTCACGAAGAAATTCACATGAGTGCAATTAAACTTCACCTGTCTTGATTCGGTTTCACCTCCATTTTTTCCTTGTTAGTCCAGTGAAAGTCTAAATACAGGAGAGGGAGTTTGGGCAGTCAGTAAGCTGGCGTCAACTTCATCGTCTTTAGTCCATGTGCCCCAGGCTTGTTAAAGCAGGGGTGTGAACTGGATGATCTCTTAGGATTATGATGAGTCTGTCTGTCTCAAAGTGCTGCTTATTGTAGGATGCAATTGAGTTCCAGCTTATGGGTGCTTATTTCCCACTTAGGGACTCTTGTTTAAAGGGAATTTCCTGCCTGAAGCAAACAGGCCAAATTCTGCCAGGGTGTGTGTAGGACTTACTAGGTAATCAAGCACTGTGCTATATTCTGTGTGTGCAGTGAAGATTCAGTGGCGAATAAAGATATTTTCCATGTCTGTGCCATGTACAATTAAAGCATGACTGAGGGCATAATGAGGCAAGTGTTTCAGGGGTCTTAATATGTCCAGTGGTGGGCAGTGGCTCAGTGCTAGAAAGGTGGCAATTTATTTAATGAGACTGCCCTGAAGAAACAGATCATTTTACTTTGAAAACCTTTCTTTGACCTTGTAAGATGACAAATGATTTCATTGAGTAAGAGTTTGGTTCTGAGTAGCTGTGAGAAAAATCCAGTCAAGAGAAGATGGTAGAAGTCGTTAAACAGGCTTCGTGCAAAACAAAAAATTAGACCAGTAAGCTAGTTGGAATATGATCAAAATGTAATAGATTTATTGCAGCAGAATTCTGTTGCTCTAAAACCTCACTGCATATGGGCTAAAACTCCCATCCTGTGGTACTCTGGGCCCTAGCTTCTATGACAGACTGCCGTCCCAGGTCTTTGATTCTTTGCTTTTTCTAGATGACCCCCCCCCCCCCAGCTTTCAGGGTCCAGTTTGGATCTTATTTTACAGTAACCTACCCAATTTTTTTAAGTAAGCTTCACACCCAATGTGGGTCTTGAACTCACAACCCTAAGATCAAAAGTCACAAGCTCTTCCGACCTACCCAGTTTTTAAAGCAGTGCTGTCCTGTGGAACTTCTTGCAGTAATGGAAAATCTTGAGTTTCGAGTTATCCATCCAGCACAGTAGCCACTACGACCATGTGGCAAGTGTGCCTGATTTGACAGGTTTTAGAGAAGATAGGCTTATTTTAGTCCCGTGGTGCTTGTGGTTGAAACTGTCTTGTAGGCAGGTGGATGTGCAGTTCTGGAATGCAGGGGCAGGCCTAGGCCAGAAGTGGGGACTTTGGGCATTGCTGGGAGGATGGGTGAGGTCTTCTGGGGCTGTGTGGAGAGAGAAGAGGAGGGGCCTGGGGCCACATTTAGAGTAAGAGGACAGTCAGGAACTGAATCCTGATTTGTGGAGAAGGGCAAGTACCTTGCTCCCATTTCCACAGGAGGTTGGAAATGCGGTCCCAGCAAGGTCCCAGGCTAGAAAAAGCCAAGCCTGCATAGCCTAAGAACTCAGGTGGAGAATTAACCTTCATCAGCTCAGAGAAAGGGTTTTCTTTTGAAAACTATCCATTGTGAAGTGAACTCCAGTTACCTAGGTAAGTATGGTATTCTCCAATCTCTTCCCTTCTGTTTTTATGGCCTAGAAAATTCCCTGCTCCTCCTTGGAATTTGCTTTATCTGACATCTTTCATTTCATTCATTCCATATATTTCCCTCCTCCCCCATTTTGTGAGCAGAGCTTTGGGGGAGGGCTGGTGCATTTGGCCCATTATCTTTGGGTGTGGAGAATGTGAACAAAGTCTGAAGCATGGTTATAGAAAATGCCGGTGGCGGGTCTGCCTGGATTGAGTCAACTGAACCAGGTGGATGAGGCCTGCCCACAGAGCTTGTGCTACTGGGCTGCAGACCAGACCTCAAGGCCCACTGTGATTGCATTATGAAATGTGCAAAGTTAATACCAAATCATAACATTCACTTTTATTAATAGGATTAATAGAGTTTATTGAACACTTACTTTCTGTTGCATCCCATTTGACACTTAACGCCAGCCTGTGAGGGACAGTCTTATCTCCATTTCTGAGTTGAGGAATCTGTGGTGAAACCATCTGCCTTTTCTTTCCCTTGGTCAAAAATATACAAAGGTTTATCATCTTAATGTTTTTAAGTATGTGCACGTTGTTGTGCAATAGATCTCTAAAACTTTTTCATCTTGCAGAACTGAAACTATATCCATTTAACAACTCTCTCTTTCCCCTTCCCTCCAGCCCCTTGGCAACCACATACTACTTTCTGTTTCTAAGAGTTTGACTATTTTAGATACCTCACATAAGTGGAATCATGCAGTATTTGTCTTTTTGTCACAAGCCTATTTCACTTAGCAAATGTCTTCCACATTGTCACATATGAGAGGATTTCCTTTTTTAAAGGCAGAAAATATCCTATTGTACATTTTTTTTTTTAAGATTTTATTTATTTGACAGAGAGAGAGACAGCCAGTGAGAGAGGGAACACAAGCAGGGGGAGTGGGAGAGGAGCCTGCGGAGGAGCCCGATGCGGGGGCTGGATCCCAGATCCCAGAATGCCAGGATCACGCCCTGACTGAGCCACCCAGGCGCCCCTCTATTGTACGTTCTTACCACATTTTCTTAATCCAGTCATATGTTGATGGACATTGGGATTGCTTCCCCTTCTTGGCTGTTATGAATAGTGCTGCAATGAAATGAACCTGGGTTTGCAAATAGGCACTTGTCTACTTTTGAACAAAGGTTCCTTTCCTTCCCTTT
This sequence comes from Ursus arctos, assembly GCF_023065955.2. Taxonomy (NCBI): domain Eukaryota; kingdom Metazoa; phylum Chordata; class Mammalia; order Carnivora; family Ursidae; genus Ursus; species Ursus arctos. The sequence goes on along the minus strand of NW_026622808.1, from coordinate 26,026,864 downwards.
CCCTTTCCCTCCCCCTCCCTCCCCCTCCTCTCCCCCCTCCCCCTCTCCCTTTTCTTTTCTTTCTTTTTCTTTTCTTTCCTTTTCTTTCCCCTTCCTTCCTTCCTTCCTTCCTTCCTTCCTTCCTTCCTTCCTTCCTTCCTTCCTTCCTTCCTTCCTTCCTAAGATTTTATTTATTTGTCAGAGAGAGAAAGAGCCCATGCACAAGCAGGGGGAGCAGCAGGCAGAGGGAGAAGCAGGCTCCACACTGGGCAAGGAGCCCGACACAGGACTCAATCCCAGGACCGTGGGATCATGACCTCAGCCAAAGGCAGGCACTTAACCAGCTGAGCCAGTCAGGTGTCCCTGAACACAGGTTTCAGTTTAGAACTTGAATACAGAAGCCTGCTACAAAATTCCCATGTCCTGTTTGCATGCTGAAACCTGATTGGAGGGTTTTTATTAGGCAGCTGTGAAAAGTGGACACAAGGGTGACTGTAAATGCAGTGGACTCCACCCCTTCCTAGGGTCTTATCCTGTCAGTTACCCCACAGCCTTGGCTTTTCAACCCAACCCACTAACGACATTTTCCATGGCAAGTACCTTGACTTAGGTTTTCATTTCAGCCAGTCTAATCCTGAAACAGCTCACAGAATCATTGTAACTTAACATTTCTCTATGCATTGCCCCAGAATATGACCAGAACAGCTTAATTTACAAAATCCTTTAAGTGGGATGGCTCTTACCAACTCATTATCAGATAGATGTAGCAGAGGTGAGAGGTGCTTCCAGCATCAGTCTTGGCAGGCTCTGCCTTTTCCTGCATTCAGTGTCCTGAGACTTATGCCTGGACAGCTTAGATTGCTTCATCCTTCCTCCCACCTAGTGCAAGAAGCACCAAATGCCACCTGTGCTTGGAAGGCGAGCATAGAGCCTCAGGATAAATAAACTAGACAGCTTGCTCCCCCAAAAGGAAGCAGCTTAGATTTTGATTTTTCCTTTTTCAGAAAATCTGGTCACATTCTTATAAATGGGACCGTCCATTCATCAGTTCATGGACATGTCAATTTCTGCTTTTTGGTTCTTAAGAAAAACGCTACTATTAAGTTTCACATGCAAGTTTTTGTGTATACATGTTTTCCTTTCCTTTGAGGATATAGCTAGGGGTGAAACTTCCTCCTTATATGGTAACTATGTTTAATCTTTCCAGGAACTGTGGACTGCTTTCCAGAGTTGCTGCCCTATTTTTACATTCCTGTCAGCAATATATGAAGGTTCCAGTTTCCCTACATCATTGTCAGCACTTGTTATCTTTCTGATTGTAACAAATTCCTTTTCAACCTAGCAGAATTGAAGTAGTTTCAGCTTTTACTTCTTACTCTCTCCCTTTTGATCTTCTAGATAAGCAGCAATTGCAGGATAAGATGGTGTTTTCTCCGTGTTCTTGCAGGATACTTCTGCCTAGATGAGTCTTGTCATATGACATGCCAGTTGCAAGACACTGTATGCAGATCTGAATGCATGATATTGTCAAGAGGTTGAATTTTAAGTTGTATCGTGGGACTTATTTCTGTGAACTTTATTTCTAGTGATGCCTTAATCGATCTTTTAGGTAATACAGTGTTGATGTCTTCAGGTGAGGGTTCCAGGGCACATTCTCCATTCTAGTTTTACTCACAGTTGTGCATGTGTACCTGAGGCTAAAGATTTATCTCAGAACCCATCTTACTCTCTGTGCTTGTTGGTGAAACAGCTTCTGGTCCAGGGCAGAGGATGAGGGCTTGATTCATCAAGGATCTTAAGCAGACTTTGCCTCCCAGGTTTTGAAACCAGCTGTAACCTTGAAGTCACTCTTTACTGTTAAACAGCAGTTGGCATTCTCTTGTCCTGGTACCAGAATGGGCTAGTCACTCAGCATTTTGTTTCATGCTTAGCAGATGTTCTCTTTACCTCTGCTGTGTTTTACTTTGGCCAGTAGAGCATGCTGAAAATGGAATGGACCACGTAAGGAGGTAAACAGATGAGCTGTGACTAGTGGTATTAAAGCTGGAAATGGACACTCACTGGCATTTGGAGAAATGGATAGTGATCTGGGACAGGCTGCTTAACCTCTGAGCCTTTGTTTCCCTGTCAGTAAAATGAGATATCAAAAACCCCACCTCCCTCAAGTTTGTGAAGATCTGTCTGGGATCAAGTAGCTCTAGTGTTATTAACACACTGCCCCTGTCAGGCATAGCAGAGGGAACATGCTCTGATATCACAGAAGATGCAGTGGATTCAGTCATATGTGATTAAAGGTGCAGTGGTTTGCACTTTAAATCTGAGTGATTCTAATTTCTGTCTTCCAGCTTGAGGAGACCTCGCGTGACCAGTTCAGTTGCCTCTGCTTTGTGTATGCTTCTTTCCCTACCTCATTTCCTTGTCCATCCTGAATTTTGAAGTCGTCATCCTTTTTAATTTTGGTCTCAGTTGCATATACCTCTAAAGAGTACATTGCTTAGTATTACTGTTTTTCAGCTTTATTACCCAGGCCAACACATTATTTACAGACATCTGCCACTTCCTCATTTAAGTTCACGCATGTTGTGGTAGCTATACCTCATTCATTTTCACCAGTGTGTGAACGTATCACGATTGGTTCTCATATTGGTGGACATTTGGGTGCTCAGATTGATTGATTTTGAGATTTTGTTTTTAAGCAATTTCAATCCCCAACATGGGGTTCAAACTCACAACCCCACAATCAAGAGTCACATGCTCTACCAACTGAGCCAGGCAGGTGCCCCCTTTAGATTTATTTTTATTGAAGGAGGAAGGGAGGGTGGAATTGGTGTCATTAGAAAGCATTGTTGTTAGGAGCATTCTTCTGCATACAGACATGCCCCTGAGACCTGTGTACAAGTGTTTAAGTCAGTAAGTGCCAGGAGTGGGATTACTGGATCATCGGGGATGCCTTAATACCAAATGATTTTCGGAAACAGTCCCATCACTTTACCTGCCTGCATCCTAAAATGTTGGACCACATTGTCACAAACATTGGCATTAATGGACTTTCTTATAGTTTACCAATCTTTTTTTTTTTTTTAAGATTTTATTTATTCATTTGAGAGCTCAAAAGCAAGAGCCAGAGAGCACAAGCAGAGGTGGTGAGAGAGCACGAGCGGGGTGAAGGGCAGAGGAGGCCTGATGCAGGGCTCGGTCCCAGGACTCCAGGACCATGACCTGAACCAAAGGCAGGCATCCAACCAACTGAGCCACCCACGAGCCCCAGTATTTTACCAATCTTGATGGATACAAAATGTCATTGTGGTTTCAGTTATCAGGGAAATGAAGACTAATGAGGCTGAGCATCTTCTCTCTTTTTAATTTAATTTTATTTAAAATCAATCAGTTAACCTGTAGTGTATTAATAGTTTCAGAGGTAGAGTTCAGTGATTCATCAGTTGCATATAACAGCCAGTGCTCATTACATCAACGTGCCCTCCTTAATGCCCGTCACCTAGTTACCCCATCCCCCCACCCACCTCCCCTCCAGCAACTCTGTTTGTTTCCTATAGTTAAGTGTCTCTTAGGTTTGTCTCCCTCTCTGATTTCATGTTATTTTTTCCCTCCCGTCCCCTATGATCCTGTTTTGTTTCTTATATTCCACATATGAGTGAAATCATGATAATTCTTTTTCTGATTGACTTACTCTGATTAGCATAATACCCTCTAGTTCCATCCACATCGTTGCAAATGGCGAGATTTCATTCTTTTTGATGGTTAAGTAGTATTCCTCTGTGTGTGTGTGTGTGTGTGTGTGTGTGTGTGTGTGTGTATACCACAAATGTATCTATTCATCTCTCCAATGACATCTGGGCTCTTTCCATAGTTTGGCTATTGTGGACATTTCTGCTATAAACATTGAGGGGCAGGTGGCCCTTAGGATCACTATGTTTGTATTTTTCGGGTAAGTAGCTAGTAATGTAATTTCTGGGTCCTGGGGTAGCTCTATTTTTAACTTTTCGAGGAACCTCCATACTGTTTCCCAGAGTGGCTGCACCAGCTTGCATTCCCACCAGCAGTGTAAGAGGGTTCCCTTTTCTCTGCATCCTCGCCAACATTTGTTGTTTCCCGACTTGTTAATTTTATTTTATTTATTATTATTTTTTAAAAATTTTATTTATTCATTTGAGAGAGAGAGACAGAGAGAGCACAAGCAAGGGGAGAAGCAGAGGGAGAAACAGACTCCCCGCTGAGCTGGGAGCCGGACATGGGGCTTGATCTCAGGACCTGGAGATCATGACCTGAGCCGAAGGCAGATGCCCAACCATCTGAGCCACCCAGGCGCCCCCCGACTTGTTAATTTTAAAACTGAGCATTTTCTTTTTTTTTTTTTATAAAGATTTTTTATTTATTTATTTGACAGAGATAGACACAGCCAGCGAGAGAGGGAACACAAGCAGGGGGAGTGGGAGAGGAAGAAGCAGGCTCATAGAGGAGGAGCCTGACGTGGGGCTCGAACCCGGAACGCCGGGATCACGCCCTGAGCCGAAGGCAGACGCTTTAACCGCTGTGCCACCCAGGCGCCCCATAAAACTGAGCATTTTCTTGTGTGTATTTAATGTTGTTGTTGAAATGCTTGTTTCTGATTTTCATTTTTTTAGCTTGTTTGTTTTTTTTTTTTTTTTTAGTGAGTATGTGCAGGTACTAGCCGGGTGGGTGAGGGAGGGGCAGAGGGAGGGAGAGAATCCTAAGCAGGCTCCATGCCCAGTGCAGAGCCAGACGTGGGGCTTAATCTCACAACCGTGGGATCCTGACCTGAGCCGAAATCAAGAATCCCGTGCTTAACCGACTGAGCCACCTACGTGCCCCTAGCTTGTTTATCTTTTTTAATTGATATGCAGAAGTTGTTTATAGAATATGAGTGCCAGATCTCTGTGGATAATAGATTTTTTGCAAATATTTTTCCCTAGTTTAGTGCTGCCCCCCTCCCCCATAGTCTTTTGACAAACAGGAGATGTTAGTATTAACATGGGTGAACTTATGAATCTTTGTTTTACAGTTAGTGAGAAGAACACTACCTGGAAAGTACTCTGTATTGTTTTCTAAAAGTTGTAAGGTTTTGCCTTTCCAGTGTATGCCCTTAATTCATCAGGAAATGATTTTTGGGTATAGGGTGAGAAGTTGTGCAGGCTTCGTGACCTCAGAGGAATGAATGACATTTCTAGCATCAGCAGCCTCATCCATGAAACTGAGATCTTAGTCCCTACCTGTGTAAGTTTCTCATGGGGTGTGGGATACAGCATCCTAGCACACTGGGCCTGAGAGCCTCAGTAAGCATTCAGTAATTGCTCACTGGTCTGAGTCCAACTGCATTCCCTAAGCATGTGGACATTCAGGGAAAGTTGGCGCTTAAATGGGAAAGTTGTTTCTTATACATCGCCTGCCAACCACTACAGGCATCGTGGCCAGACTGGGTTTGGCTGCTCAGCAAATCCTCTGGCAGGGCACTTGGCTAGCTTGGAGAATGTTCAGCTGTATGCAAAGCTTGCCTGATTCAGGCAGGTGCTCAGTCAGTACCAGAGCTAATTGGTGTGATATCTGATGCATTCTAGAAGTGGCTGCTTCCTAGGTCCCTAGTGCAGTCCCAAGCCTGAGTCCAAGATACTCTCCTAACCAGGAACTTTGGGCCTTGAGTGGAGCTTGTTTAGTGACTGACATTGAGTACCTGTGCAGACACGGACATATCTTTGTGTGCTCTGGGAGGTCAGATGTCAAAATGAGGGCTTTGGGAGACCGAAGGGCATTGATTCCAACCCCTGCTCATGGAATTTGTTGCGGTGGAGAGTGCCCTCTCTGTGAGCCTTTTCCAGTTAGGCTCTCCCAGTGTTCTTGCTGGCATTTTGACCAGGGGCTTTGTCATATACCGTTTACGGAGGGGAACACTGAGCTGGGCATGTGATAATAAGCCATCAAATGTTTTTTGATCCCTCTCAACCCTGTAATGTCCACATTGGAAAACTGGAAATATCTCAGCGTAAAACAGCTGGCTGTGGTTTGTGAGCTTTGGCCTTTCTTCTAATGATGGGTAGCAGTGGCCGTCACTTCACTGTTAAAGGTGATGGGTCTGTATATACATCCCATCAACACTAGAACACAGAATATGAGGAGAATATTGATTGTGGGTAACCCTGGGTGCTTCTGCACTTGAAAATAGGTGTTATTACTTTTTAAAAAATATTTTATTTACTTATTTTAGAGAGAGAGCATGAGCAAGGGGGAAGGGTAGAGGGGGAAGCCGACTCCCCGCTGAGCAGGGAGCCCGATGTGGGACTTGATCTCAGGACCCTGAGATCATGACCTGAGCCGAAGGCAGATGCTTAACTGACTGAGCCACCCAGGTGCCCGAAAATAGGTGTTATGATGTGGGGTGACCTTTTCCCTACTTGTGGCTTTGTTGCATTTTATTGTAAGGACAGTGAAATGTTTTAATCAGAAGACCTCATTTCACAGGTAAAATTGTCCTGCTGCTTGTTCCCTCTGAACCTGAAGGTGTTCTCCTGTTGGCCAGGAGGGAATTGCTTGCTTCTCTGACACTTCATTGTCTAGGAGCCACCTCACCTGCCCCTGCACCCCCTTTACTAGTTTTGAGATTCAATCAAAACTTTAAAATTGAGTCAAGGTCCTCTAGGAAGCATTTAGTTTGAAAAATTATTCTACCCAGTAGCTTTGTGTATCTCGGTAAGTTAGTTGTCTCAAAAGATTAACGAACTGTACTTGGATCACAGTCATGGATCAAAGATAAGCGCTGCCTCAAGGTGAACAAAGGGAATGTGGGGGTCTGGAAGGCAAGCAGAAAGAGCCACAGGCCAGGGAGAGCATTCAGCCCTCACAAGTACGAGGGAAGGATGCTCACAGGGTTCCCAAAGCAAACAGGCCTAGAGATGTCCTGAGAGAGGACCCTGAGGACAGGTCAACTAAATTACAGGCTGCATGTGCTGCAACTCAAAAGCTGAGTATCCGTTTTCCCCCTGCTCTGAGTTAGGAGTAGTCCTCTTCCTCGGTTGATGTGAGTGCAGGAAATGCTGTGGTCGTGCAGCCCACAAGGATTTTTGTTACTGTTTTATGATTGTTAGTCTTGCTGGTTTTCTGTCTTAAGTATAAACCACAAATCACAGAACCCGTTCTTTACCTTCAACTAGAGCTTTCCTTTCAGAAAAGTACTTTTTAACACTTAATTGTTTAGCTTTCCAGTGGCTCTGATTTATAGGAGTCTCATTCTACACAGGTGGATTTCTAGTCCACAAAATAGAATATTTGGGTTCCATCCCCCTTGCTCTTAATAACTGTTATTAAACAACACTGAGCACTTCACATATGGCAGCACCCTTTGTAAACCTGCTAATCCACGGGACAGCCCTGAGGGTCGGCCCTGTGAAGCATGGGTTCACAGATGAGGAGCCATGAGCCTAACAGTGACTGGTGTCTCCTAGCTCAGCTTTGGAGCTTGGTGTTCAGACCAGGCTATTCCTGTTTTTGTTCAGCACTTGCAGGTCTGTGTGTGCCCTCCTTGCATGGCAGCAGGTCTAAGTGGGCAGGGCCCAGTCGTGGTTTATTTGTTTATTCATTTTCTTAACTTTGCTGTAAAAGTCACTCTGACAGATTGACTACCAGAGTCAGAAACAGTATTTCTAGCATCCCCCCCAAATTCTCCTTGTGCCTTTTTGTAGTCAGCTCCTCCTCCCACTCCCAGCTCTACACATGGGTTTTTAAAACAAGCTCCCCCCAAAATTAACTTTGCAGCCAGAGATGAGAGCTGCCACCTTACAAGCTCTTTGCGGAGCAGCAGTCAAGTCATTTTTTGCTTATGATCCTTGGTGTGGGTGAGGTATAGAAATGGGTGGTCACAGATAGCACCAGAATGTTGGGTCCTGCTCCGGAGTGGTGGCTGCCTTGTGGCAGCCTGTTGCTGCAGGAAGGAGGAAGCATTGATGGCATGCCACGGAGTGCACTCATATTGGGCCACCAAAGGAGCCCTGGAAACGTGTCCCTGTTCCATTTGCCTCTCTATATCTGTCCATATTGGGAATTCTGCCTGAGGTTAGGGCATCTTTTACAGGGACTCCCCAAATTGCTTTTTTAGCTGGGATTGGCCAAACCTGGATGCCCCACATGTCCCATCACCCACTTCTACCAAGGGGCCCTGAGTTGATTACTCTGCTGACTGAGCACGGATATCACTGCAAAAGAATTGTGTGACTTAGTGAAAGTTGCAGAACTCTCTAGGGGAAGATTCTTCTCAAAATGTGGGGGTACACTCTGCTCATTCATGCGTAATTACTTTCTATTTTTTTAAAAATATTTTTTTTATTTATTTGACAGGGAACACAAGCAGGGGGAGTGGGAGAGCGAGAAGCAGGCTTCCTGCTGAGCAGGGAGCCCAGTGTGGGGCTCTATCCCAGAAGCTGAAGGCAGACGCTTAACAACTGAACCACCCAGGCGCCCACATGATCACCTTCTAATAAGATGCTGGGATCTTCTGGGGCGCCTGGGTGGCTCAGTCATTAAGCGTCTGCCTTTGGCTCAGGGCGTGATCCCAGAGTCCTGGGATCGAGCCCCACATCAGGCTCCTCCGCTGGGAGCCTGCTTCTTCCTCTGCCACTCCCCCTGCTTGTGTTCCCTCTCTCGCTGGCTGTCTCTCTGTCAAATAAATAAATAAAATCTTAAAAAAAAAAAAAGATGCTGGGATCTTCTGCTATAAGGCATGTGGATCACAAGTGAGCAGTGTCAGGTTAGAGCCTCGGGTATTCATGCAGGTAGCTGTGGTAGCTGAGCACATTTGCTCCCCAGGTGTCTGTGTCTGCAAGTGTTTGTTGTGCCCTGTGACAGGGAACAGCTCTGTGCCAGCAGAAGTCATCTGTGCAGGGCATGACCCATAAAGGTGACATAGTGATGTGCCAGCAGTTAACCCAAATGCTGGAATCCTAGGACATTAGCCTGGACTGCTTAGGGATCTCTTAGCAGCATGGGGCCTATTTTCTTTGCTGAGACCTTGGGTGGAGTTGGATTGTGTCTTTAGGGATAGCTTTTTGGCGTCCTTTCTGTTAAGCTGATTTTCTGGTTATAGGAAGTAGATTGTTATAATTTTGGTTTAGTTCACAACTCTTAGGGAAGCTGTATAGAAGTGCACTTTCGTACCTTTTTCGGGGGGGTGAGGGGTGGGGAGTAGGGAGAGGAGTGATGTGACCACAGGCTTTTACGTTAAGAACGCCAGGAAAGGGGCGCCTGGGTGGGTCAGTCGTCAAGCGTCTGCCTTCGGCTCAGGTCATGATCCCAGGGTCCTGGGATTGAGCCCCACGTCGGGCTCCCTGCTCAGCGGGAAGCCTGCTTCTCCCTCTCCCACTCCCCCTACTTGTATTCCCTCTCTCGCTGTGTCTCTCTTTGTCAAATAAATAAAATCTTAAAAAAAAAAAAAAAAAAAGAATGCCAGGAAAGCATTTTGCAGCTTTTATTTTTATTTTTTGGACATCCTTTTCAATTAACCACAATCTTGTTACCGACTTAGCCAAGATTCAGGCAGAAATGAACCAAGTACTTTGGCAGTGCTTACAGTAAATATTTCTGTTTGTGGACTTCTACCTCTGTCCCATGTTTGTGTGTTTTGCAGAGGCCATCAGTAAACCAGTGCTTAATAATGAAGTTCAAATTAACTGGGTTGTGAGTATGTTGGCTGCCGAATAACCAGGTATGTGGCGGCCTGTCATGTTGTTGCTGATAGTGATTCTCCCAGCTAGCAACACTGGTTGTAACAGAACTTCCTGTTGTGCTTCACCTTCATCTTAAGGATGAGATTGCAGAAAGGCCTGATTAGGATTGGGGATGGAGACATTGCAGACAGCACCCCTTTCTCCCTGCTGCTGGTCCTTTGGGAGTCCAGGGTGTTTGGTTTAAGCCGGGCCCTTCTATTCTGCTCTTAGCATTCCATCTTCTTATCCAATTCAGACGGCTGCTTTCTGCCTCTTACATCATCCACCTATCAGGAAATGAGGACGCTCCTAGTGGGAGCCCACATCTGTATTCCCTTTGTCAGCACGTGGGGCATTTCCCACTAGACCTGAGCCACGTGCAAAGGCAGAGATCAAAAAGCAGATGAAAAGTCAACATGCTCTGAAAGAGACCTGCTGACTATGCAAATAGAAAATTTCTTATACTTGTCCAGCAGACAAAACAAAGGAAGGTGTGGGAGTGTGTCAGGTTTTGATGAGTAAAAAACTTAAGCAAGGGAAGCCCCCACAAGGCTCTTTACAAATTTTGTGAAGGCATACTTGAGGGGCTCTGAATGCTTCTCTATGTTGTTCGTGCATGAAGATGAGGGAGTAATATATTCCATCTGATACGTGCTTAGCAACAGAAAAGGGTAATGCTCTCAGTACATTTAGAACTGCCTCACGAACAGTTTGAGAAGGCCTCATAGCCTCTGTGCCCTGGTCACAGGAGGGTGACAGGTTTCCTTGGCCTTTTTGACCTGTGAAAGTGCCATACTGGTTGCCATGCTGTGTCCTTTGTCAAGATTGTGAGAATGTAACCAAAGCCTGTTACTGTTTTAAATCTTGACATTAAGGGCACCTGGGTGGGTCAGTCGTTAGGCATCTGCCTTTGGCTCAGGTCATGGTTCTGGGATCGAGCCCCACATCGGGCTCCGTGCTCAGTGGGAAGCCTCCTTCTCCCTTTCCCACTCCCCCTGCTTGTGTTCCCTCTCTTGCTGTTTCTCTGTTAGATAAATAAATAAAATCTTAAAAAAAAATCTTGATATTACCTATTTGTGTGTGGAAAGGGAAGGAGCTGATTTTTTTTTTTTAAAATCATTTGCTAGAAGCTGTGCCAACTGCTTTTTTCTTTTTTTTAGTCCTTACAGAAACGCAAGGTAGATATTTAAAAATCCTACAAGAAGAAAGGCCTCGGACTGCAGTTCCTGCCCAGGGTTGTATGGATAGGATCTGAACCAAGGTCTTGCTGGATTTGAAGTACATGTTTCATATGGGGGGGGGGCGGTGTTGGGTGTCACCACCATCAAAAACCACTCCCCATGAAAGGGAGGCAAAAGGGGTCATGTGTTTAGAGAAGTGGAGAGAAATCAGTTGTTCTCCAGTTTAGAGACGCCTGTCAATATACCTCCTTTGTTAACTGAATTTTCAGAGGATTTGAGAGTTAGTTTGTCTTCCTTTAGTCGCTTGGGTTTTCATATCTTAAATTTAAAGCCTGAGGTTGAGCAGAGTGCTGCTTCAGGAGCCGGAGTTTGGTGCAGTTGAGAGATCAGTGGACTGTGCATTGGGGTGCCATCCATTCCTATGCTGATTGCCTGGGCTCTCTGTTGACTTTAGCAGCCATCACATACTCTGCATTACTGCTGTCTGAAGACATATTGACTCATCTGCAGGCATCCTGCCCTCTTTCTGGGTCTCTGTCCTAGACTTTAGGCTTTGTGTGACTGGCATTTGTGGTTGGTTTCTGGCTTTCTTTAACATTTACTGGGACCTTTCAACCTGCCAGGTGCTGACTTGATGCTATTCATAGCAGTATGAACTTGGAGGAAAAGGAGCAAGCACCATCATAGTTTGGTGGATGCTTGGTTGCTTCCAATTTCAAATTCCAATTTTTCATTGCTGGTATATAGGAAAGTTAACTTTTTGCGTATCAACCTTGTATCTTGCAGCCTTGCTATAATTGCTTCTTAGTTCCAGGCGGTTTTAGATGCTTTGGGATTTCTACATAGACAGTCCTGTCATCTGCAAATAAAAAGTTTTATTCCTTCCTTTCTGGTCTGTATCTCTCATTTCCTTTTCTTAATTCGTTAGGACTTCCAGGACAGTGTTGAAAAGGAGTGGTAAGAAAGGACACTCTTGCCTTGGTCCAGATCTTAGGGGGAAAAAGCATCGAGCTTCTCAGCATTGAGTAAATCCTGTGTTTGTGATGAGACAAAATCTGGCCACAGGAATCCTTGAGAAGATGACGTAAGGCGGACTTGGTGTATGTGGGGGTAGGGGTAGGGACTCACGGAAGGCTTTTTGAAGGAGAGGGGTTTGCCAGGATGGGGTGCTGTGGAGGACAGGGTATTCCAGACAGGGAAGGTCTAGTATATTCAAAGAAAGAAATCAGGAGTGTCAGGGGGTGCCTGGGTGCCTCGGTCAGTTAAATGTTGGACTCTTGATTTTGGCTCAGGTCATGATCTCAGGGTTGCAAGATCCGAGTCCTGCGTTGGGCTCCAAACTCAGCATGGGGTCTACTTGTCCCTCTCCCTCTGCTACCCTCCCCCCTCCCTCCGCTTCTGCCACTTGCACACGCACTCAAGTCTTTTTTAAGAAAGTGTCAGAATGGTACATGTGCAAGCAACAATGAGCATGTCTGTGGGAGAGAAGGGGAACCTGACTAGAATCACTGGGCTCCTAACATTTGCCAGGTGCCCTGAGGTGGCAGGGACACATTTTACGTAGCTGCCAGACCACCCCCAGGCTGCAGTCGGAGTTCAGATGTGGCGTAACTTCCTTTAGCAAGCTGACTCTCTGGAGTGGGCAGGGTCTGCCAAGGTTGAGCTTCAACTGTATCTCTTGTTCCTTGGTCCAGTGTCCCCCTTCATGGCCCCTGTGATGGGTGGCTGACTTGGAGAGTCTACACAGCACAGGTAGTGTTACGGTGTTGAATGTTGAGGCAGTTGCAGAAACAGTCATAGCTAAAGAATAGTTTTATCTCTTCCCTTTTTGAAGGTAGACATGTAATTCTTTGTTCCCTGAATGGCTTCCCGGGTCTAGGATAGCTTGCCCCATGCTGTTCACTCTTCTTGACTGTCGTGCCACTTTACCACACGGGGCCCCAAACTCCATGCCTCGCCCCATACTGGCTCTCTGCATCCTAGGAATCTTGGATGTCAGCCAGATCCTAGAGCTCCAGGCTCCGAGGAGATCAGTGATTCTGTTCATTTTGGATTAGCCCTGGCACCCAGCCATCATTTACAACATTCTTCCCTGGGAATCCAGCAGAGAAAAGTCCCAGGAACTGGCTTGATGTTACCTTTGGAACATGAGCCTGCCCTAGGTTTCTGGTTGGCCGTGGTATGTTAAGATTTTTCTGCAAGAGCAGTGGGAAAGGGGAAATTTCCACACCCAGAAATTAGCTCTGGAATTATAGCCAACTTTTAATCATATTCAGTGCTAGTGGCAGAATCCTATCCCACCATTCCTCTTTTCATCCCCTTGGCTTCTGGACTGAAGAGGAAATGAATGGACCCAGGAAATCTCTACATGAGGGTGTTTTCGTCTAAGCTGGTGGAGATCACAGTGAAGTGCCTGGTGCCTTGTCTGTCACATGTGTACGTAGAGGTCGGGGTGTCTCCTCCACTGTGAACTGCCCATCCAGACCAAAACCAGTTACAGCTGCAGAAATGCAAGTGAAGGAGAGCATTCCACTTTGGTGTTTTCATTTATATTTTACTCAACACAGAAATGTTTAGCTTCAGATTATGAGCAAATTGCCATGAATTATATATGTGAAAACTTGTGGACTCCGGTATGTCCTGGCATGGTGCCCCATTTCTTGATCTTGATTGTACAGTGGTTCACAATCTTGGCTTGGGTATTAGAATCACCTGGGGAGTTTTTGAAAATCCTAATACTTGGCCCCCACCCAGGATCCTTTTCATTGGAATCTCTGTGGGAACAGGCCAGGGAGTCACTATTTTTTAAGGTTCCCTGAATGCTGTCAGTTGTATACTTCTGTAAACTGCTGCTTGTACCTGAGTTCACCCTGGTCAGGTGACAAACGTAGAGCATACTAGAAGGGGCACAATGTCATGAGGAGAGACTTGATACTGGGCAAGTTGCAGGCTCTTCTGGGAATGCTTGGCTAAAGGTTTTTATTTATTTCCACCCCTGGATTTTTCCTTTGCTATCTTCACTGCTGAGCACCATCTTCTTAGTCTGGGGACTTGAGGGAATGGTGGTCTGGTTTATTAAATTAAGACCCAGTTGACTGTTTCAGCTACATTTGGGCCCTGCTGAAATCTGGGAACTGGGGCCTTGACTGCTGCTGAAGCTATTCCTGCTATTTATTTGAGATGGAAAACTTTCTGAAATCTTTGCCCTCGGGTAGAAAGGGGTGTGCCTTCAGCAGTGTTCATAACAGCACTGTTCACAGAAGCCAAAAGGTAGAAGCAATCCAAATGTCTACTGACAGTCGAGTGGATAAACAAAACATGGCATAGCTGTATAATGGAATATTACTCACTTGAAAAAGGAAGGAAATTCTGGCACATGCCACAACATGGATGAACCTTGAAGACATCATGCCAAGTGAAATAAACCAGATACAAAAGGACAAATACTGTATGATCCCACTTATATGGGATACCTTATAAAATTCCTAGAGACAGAAAATGGAATAGTGGGTGCCAGGGGTGGGGGAGGAGGTGGAGTGGGAGTTATTTAAGGCAGAATTTTGGTTTGGGATGATGAAAAAGTTCTGGAGGGTAGTGTTGATAGTTGCACAACAGTATGAATGTACTTAATGCCACTGAGCTGTACACTTAAAAATAGTTAAAATGGTAAACTTTATGTTGTGTATATTTGCACACACACACACAATTTTTTTTTTTTTAATGAGATGTCTTGCCTCTAACAGACAGATAGCTGGGGGCCCCCTCGCTGAGTTTTGATCTTAATTCACCACAGAATAATAAGTGGCGCCTGCATAGGTTGCCTAAGGTTGTTGCCCTCTACCATGGCAGTTAAATTGTTCACTGTTTTTCTTTTGGTAAAACGGCATAGTTTTCTCCTTGCCTGCTATCACATTGCGAACTGTTGCTTCTGCTCCTGTGCCTTCAACTGCTCCGCTCCCCTTTCAGCGGGCTGCCTCTAATCTGGTGTTATGGGAACAGAGATAAGCCTGCCTTCCCAGTGGTGTGAAACTTTGTGGTGGTCCTACCCAGGGCCACTCTCCTAGGACTTCAAGTGTCCAGGAACCCCCCTCATCAACCACTCTGGTAGAGCTAAACTGTTGAGTTTCAGGTTTATTTTTTAGCTTCAGTTTTTACATTGACATTCCAGAGTTAGCTAATCTTGTTTTGAGTTAAAGAGGAGTTTGTTATTCACTGGTTTTTCTGTCTCAAAGTCACTTTTTTTTTTTTTTAAAGATTTTATTTATTTATTTGACAGAGACAGCCAGTGAGAGGGAACACAAGCAGGGGGAGTGGGAGAAGAAGCAGGCTCTTAGCGGAGGAGCCTGATGTGGGGCTCGATCCCAGAACGCCAGGATCCCGCCCTGAGCCAAAGGCAGATGCTTAACAACTGCGCCACCCAGGCGCCCCTCAAAGTCACTGTTTTCAGTGGTGCTTCCATTGGTCCCCCCTTAAGCTGTTGGCATCAGCTGTAGATGGCTGTCGTGAGGACGCCTGGGTGTGCACTTGGCATAGTGGTCTGACATGAGCCAGCCTTTCCAAGGGCACTGAACATCAAGAGAGCGTGCTCGTCCTCCTGCCTGCCCAGTGCTGAGCAGAGAGCTCCTCTCCTTTTGCTGGAATCTGCTTGGGGCTGAAATTGTGAAACCCAGGACTTAGGATGCTTTCAGTTTGGGGTGTTTGGGTTTTTCAGAAAACATCTGTAGATGTTTTCTCTTGTGCTCATGGTGCCTTATTAGGCAAACAGTTTTTCACATAGTCCATTGTGTAATCCAAATAATGCCAAGGGCTTCTGGGGCCGGGGTTTCCAGCAGCAGAGAGAGACCCATGGGGTGTAGAGACGTCACCAGAATCTGCAGTGAAGGGTAAGGGTCGTGAAGGCATCTCCCCAGATGGTTGTGACGTAAGGCTCTTTTGCCTTCAGCACATAGGAACTGTGAAACCTTTGAGGATTCTGGGATAGAGAGAGGACCAGGTCGTTACGTGGCTTGTTGTCATAACTAGGGGACTCTTGGGTCCCTGGGTGGCTCAGTCGGTTAAGCGGCTGCCTAAGGTCATGATCCCAGGGTCCTGGGATTGAGTCCTGCATCAGGCTCCCTGCTCAGTGGGAAACCTGTTGCTCCCCCTACTGTGCACTCTCACTCTCTCACAAATAAAGTCTTAAAAAAAAAATAATTAGGGGACTCTCTTTTGGCCTGCTTTCCTTTTTTTTTTTTTTTTTTTAAAGATTTTATTTATTTATTCGACAGAGAGAGAGACAGCCAGCGAGAGAGGGAACACAAGCAGGGGGAGTGGGAGAGGAAGAAGCAGGCTCCCAGCGGAGGAGCCTGATGTGGGGCTCGATCCCAGAACGCCGGGATCACGCCCTGAGCTGAAGGCAGACGCTTAACCGCTGTGCCACCCAGGCGCCTCTTGGCTTGCTTTCCTAAAGTAAAGATGGAGCATATTTGTGAAATGAAAAATCAGGACTTGGTCAGCTGAATAGCTGTCATTCAGCTTGCAGTTGTGGCATTTATTTAGGGAATCATTTAGTAACTATCAGCAAAATAACTGGTGTACTGAAAGGAATTAGCATCTTTCTGACTGTAACAATATGTAAGCCTAGGGTTTGCTGTCACCCTAACCTACGTGAGGGGTAAAATCTAAGGCGACATGACTGACACTTGATTCTGCAACAGAATGTGTCTATACTGGTTATAATCAACGTCTAGGCTAAAAGTAAAGTTGTGATACAGAACAAGCTGTGTTGTCTTGTCCGTAAATTATCAAAGGTAAATAAATTCTGTCCTTTTTCGTTGTCTTTAAAGATGATAGTGTAAAAATGGTATTACTGAATAGAAGCTGCAATTTTAAGTAAGCCACAAGCCTTGGTGTATATAGCAGATATATCTATATATATATAGATAGATAGATATATCTATCTATATATATCTATATAGATATATATATCTGGCTTTAGAGTATTTTACCCGTGAAAGATGTTTCTGTGGAGGAAGTTTGTTTTCAGGGCACCTGGGTGACTAAGTCGGTTAAGTGTCTGTCTTTAGCTCAGGTCATGATCCTGGGATTAAGCCCCACGTCCCACTTCCTGTTCAGCAGGAAGTCTGCTTCTCCCTCTTCCTCTGCCCCTCGCCCTGCTCGTGCTCAGTTGCCCGTGTGTGCTTGTGCTCAGTTGCCTGTGCGTACACGCGCGTGCTCTCTCTAATAAATAAATAAAATCTTTAAAAATAAATAAGTAGTATTTTTTTTTAAGTTTGTTTTCTGGGTGGACTGGTATCCCATTTAATGAATAATACGGAGGATATGAGGTCAGAAACCACAGAACCTTGCTTGTGAAAGTCCCAAGGGATTCCTTTTTAAAAAGCTTAAAAATTTTTAAAAAGCCCCAATCTCATGTGCCCCTGCTTTCTTTTTTTTCTGTAGTATACCACATAATTTTAGTTGTCATTTTCATTCTTGATCGTCCCCATCCCCCCACCTGTGGGCTGAAATGTGAACCCATGACTGCAGGTGTCTTTGTGTTGAATCCCAAGAGCTTACAGTGTTGCAAGATACATAGTTTGTTGAGTGGCTGAGTCAGAAATCCAAAGTTTTTACCTAAACCACCAAAGATGGGGTATACCCACTCATTCCCAAGGTCCTGTTTCTTGGCCAGCCAGGAGTTGATTTTCAGCCTGTTCTTCACCTCAACACCCATCTCCTTACAGACCTATGCCAAAACATACATACTAGCACATAACAGATACATATTAGCATATATCAGCAAAGGGGGGCAGCAAAAGTCAAGCAGAGCAGGCCAAGTAGATACTGTTTATGAGGGGAGGAACAATATTCACATTACAGGAGCAAAGCTAACAGAAGGAGCCCTTACCAGAACCCCTTGATTTGGGGTTTTGCAGGGTCCAGAGTGCCTTTACACCTGCCTCTTCCCATCTAGGTCCTGCTGTGGGACCATTACTTCTGTGATGCAGTAAGGCTTTTTTCATTTATAAAGAACACTTTTTAAAACATCTCAAATCAAAGCTTGGGTTGAAATCAGATCTATCTACAGTGGCCTGTGTCTCTGCCTTTACTCACTAGAGATAGTGACCTTATCCACCAGGGACCTTGTGTCTATTTCGGGGGAGCGGAGCTTACATTTTCATGAATATGGGTCAGTATGAAAATGGAACAAATCAGAAACATGACAGCTGTGGACCTGGAGCCGGAAGAAGGCATGTGTGCTTTGAGCTTGATCACTTCTGGGGTGTGCTAGGGTGGGGGCAGAGTTATGGTGGGTCTCAGTAAGAAGGCAGCCTGGCCAGGTCAGTTGTGTTTGCTTCCAGGATCTTCCCTAGGGCTGATGTTCTATATGTTTGTGTTGTGTGAATGAGTGAAATTCCTTCTTCTGCCAGGCCTGTAAGCACGTCTGTTTGGGCGGTGGTCTAGGTATACTTGAGGTACTTGCACCCATTTATTATAAAAGGGATTTGAGTTTGAACTGGATTTGATGGGGATTTTTCTTCAGCACCCATGGTGCATTTCTTCACCCGAAAGTATAATGCATTTTGATGCCATTTCTATGGCAACTGGTGAACTCCAAGGGAACAGATTCTATTTTTGTGCTCTAACATGGTAACAGGATTAGTGAAGGCACATCAAAAATTCCATTATAAGTCAGTGCTACATTTTGAAGAGAATTGAAATGGTCCAGTACTAAATTTTTAACATAGACTCTATTTGAATACATTTGTAATAATTTGCATGTCAGGCAACTTAGTCTCTGTTTTCAATGTCATTAAGTTTTGTAGGGTTGGGAGGGGATTGATGGGAGCTTATTTTTAATTCCAAATGGGTCCTCCATAAAGTCTTAAGGAGCTCTGTTCTCTGGGTTTCAAAAGTACCTTGTTCAAACACCTTGTGTGAAGTGTGTGACACCCTCCCCCCACCTGAACCTGCAGGTCAGGTGTTTTTGTTTTTGTTTCTGTTTTTTTTTTTTTTTGTTTTGTTTTTTTTTTTTTTTACTTGTCTCTCCTGCCTTTAAACCAGACCTCTCTGAGACACAAAATAAAACAATAAAGTGAACTCTGCTGTGGACCTGAGAAAGAGCACTTCCTCAGGAATCCTTCCAGGACCTGAGCCCCTTGCTGAGGTGCCAGTGTCCCCCTGGGACGTAGTGCCCTCTACCTTCCTGTCTGAGGGCAAGGAGCTAGTAGTGGTGGGTGGCCTCCCGGTGGGAGGGGGGTGGTCCAGTGCCCCAACGAACACACTTTGCTCCCATTGCTTGTGAGCCATACCTTTCTTGGCTTCCAAGCTCTTGGTTTCATTAGATTGAGCTCTCCTGATAGCAGTTTGGGATTGGGGAAATGATACCCACCTGTTTTCTGATTTTAACTCAGTAAGAAGCCTAAGCTTTCCTCTGCGGTGGTTTGGAGACATTTGGGATGAAGCATCTCAATCCTCGCTGGCTCCAGGCACTTGTGTCTGAACCTGGAAGTGGGGTGAGGGGTGGGCAGGGATGTGGGGAGCTGAACAAGGGTAGCCAGAGGTAGAAGAAAGACGAGAAAATCTGGTGTGGTTCTGCACTTTGGTTTCCCCTAGTTGTTGAGGACAGAGAGACTGTAGCTTCTGTTTAGCTTCTTGTGTTAGGCCTTGTCTGTTCCAGCCGCCTTGAATGATAGGGACCTGGGCAATTGTTTTTACCAGAGTGTGGAGGGCTGAGGACTTCGTGCCTGTTCCTCTGACCTTTCTCTCCCCTCAGCAGATGGTACTGTTGGGTGTTCTCCTTCGCTGGTGAAAGAGCTCATTCATGCCATTCACTGAGGGTGGACTCAGAGCTCTGCCCTCCTCCATCTGCTGGGGACGGGACCCGCCACCCAGCTTGGAGGCTGCCCTCATGTGTTGACTTCCTCACGTTGGCCTGATGCCAGGCACTGTCCTGGGTAGCATGAGCTGCTCAGCGGCCAAATCTGAACAAGGAAATGCAGAGTCTCTCTCTGCTTCTGCGCCAGTGAGTTTGGGCGGGGGGGGGGTGTGCTCAGGGCAGCGTCAGTAGTCCGGGCTGCATTCTGCATGTGTCTCACAAAACAGCTTCTGGGAAGGAGTTTATGGGTGGATCCTGCATGCCAGTCCCCTCCTAGTTATGAGGAGCCTGGAGGCCCAGGATCACGTTTTGCCCAGGCTCTGAAACCTTTGGAGGTTACTTTCACATCTCACCTCTCCCTGTGTTTACCTTGGTCTAAAATTCTCCTTTAGGCTCTGGTGCTTTTTTCTAGGATGGTGTCCACTTCCTCCCCTTTCATATTACTATTCATCTCTCAGAGGACAAACACATTTCTCCCAGTCCTCTGGTTAGGTTGCCCAAGCAGCCAGATTGAAGAATCTCAGGAGCAGCTGTGTGCCTGAGACCAGATGGCACACGCCTTGTCTCTACTTTGCCTTGCGGTGTCCGCATCCAAGAGGCTGCAGAGTCGTCCCCAGCAGGGACTTCAGTTGATATTCTTCTGGGTACTCTCCTCTCTGGGCACAAAATTTCCTGTGTGGTCTTACTCAGCCCTGTTACTCAGCTGCTACTCTGCTCTGCTCCTATTCCCTGGTAATCAGCTTTTCACCAGAGACAGTTTGTCTTGTGATGGTTCAGCAGTTGAGGTTAATCCTGGACTCTCCCTTGACCTCAACAATTGGGATTCAGCTTCTTAAAATTGTCTCTGAGACTGATCCCATCCTCTGCCCTTTTTTTGGTCTTGTTTTGCTCCTACAATAAATAGCCTCCATGTTAAACTTGCTCTCCCCCCCCCCCACTCCCCCTGTCATAATGTTCCCAGATTGTGGGATGCCTAAGTTAGGTGACTGTAGCTAGACCAGGGCTGGCATTCCCTGTGGGAGGAGGGCACACTGCCCTTCAGTTTCTTGCAGTCCTGCTCACATTGAGGAGAAAGTCTCGCTGGGTGCTAATCTCCCTTGGTGCAAATTGAGCGTGGCTCAGACTCCGGCCAGCAGCCACTCCAGTGATGATGTTTTCATTGTACTTATTTTTACACTGGCTTTCTCTTCATAGCAGCTGGTGCTGGTTTTTAAGTTAATGACTTTTTTTTTCTTTTAACTTCACATATTTATCAGTGCACAGGTTTTTTGTTTGTTTTGGTAGATCTTTTGAAAGTGAATTGCAGATGTGATTTTACCTCGTGTGCTAAGGCAAACATCCCTTTAAGAATAAGGGCATTTTCTTGGAAAGCAGGGACTATATGTCTGTGTTCGAAGCAGCATCAGTCAAAATGGCCAAAAAGGTAGAAGCAACCCAAGTGTCCATGGATGGATGAATAGATAAACAAATGTGGCCTAACTAACCATACAGTGGAATATTTATTCAACCTTAAAAAGGAAGGAAATTCTCACACAGGTTACAACATGGATGAGGACATTTCGCAAAGTGAAAGAAGCCAGTCGAAAAAGGACAGATTGAATGATTCCATTTATACGAGTTACTTAGAGTAGTCTGATTCATGGAGACACAGTAGAACGGTGAGTGCTGGGTGAAAGGAGGGAATGGAGAGTTACTGTTTAACAGCTTTAGTTTTGCAAGACAAAAAAGTTCTGGAGATGGATGGTAGTGAGGGTTGCACACCAGTGTGAATGTACTTAGTGCCACTGAGTGGTACATTTAAAAATGGATAAAATGGTAAATTTTATGAAAAGTCCATTTTACCATAATGAGAAGATTTTTCAGAGATTATTAAAATTGTTTATTTCTTTAAGATTTCATTTATGTATTTGAAATTTATTTATTTATTCATTTATTATTCATTTATTTATCCTCCAAGCAGGGGGAGTGGCAGGCAGAGGTGCAAGTATACAGTATCTGCTTTCTCTCTGCAGCAGCTCCCACTACCATCCTCCGGGTCCTCCTCTTATTTCTCTTTCTGGGCTACTGAGATTTTAGGCCCTGTTGGGTTTTGGTGAATTCTCACTGTAGTCTCTTCCACTTGCTCAGTCCTTCTGTCTTAACAAGGCCTCAGGCCTGTGAGTATGTGAGCCCTAGGCACACCTGCGCTCCTCTACTAAGTATTAGGCTTAGTGGAAGGGGCTCTGTCACATCCCTACCTGTGCAGGGTTTGCTGGGAGGCAGGAGGAATATGAGGTCTGATTCGTGTTCCTGGCTACATGAGAGAACACCCCTCTGTTCCTCCTCGGTCTAGCTCTTTGCCCCAGGTCCTCAGCAGAGGTGTGGGAATCATTGGTGGGGAGGGCATTGGGACCCCAGAGTGGATAGAGGGGGCACTAGCTCAGCTCAGCTCTACTCTCTCCCTGGTGACACAGGCCCAGGATGGAGAGCTGGGAAAGGCCTGGGTCTCCAGCTTTCCCTGTGCACAAGCTCAAAACCACTTACTAAACCCAGTGCGGGGCCGTTTTCACTGAGGAACATGCATGTGTGCACATTTTTGTTTATTCAGTCATTATGCTAGACCCTAGTTCGAAGATTCATACACGATGAACGTTAGTTCCACTTCCTTAAATATTTTTCAGTTTTAATACAAAGGTAGTGAGGAGTTGTGGGGAATGCTGCAAGTTCGTTGAGTGATAGTCTGTGCACGGGGGCAGGTGTTTTGGTTTTTGACGAGTTGAAAGCTCCTCACCAGTGAGCAGCTCTTATTCCTAAGTGGGCGCTAAGGACAAGCTGACTGTGTCTGCCAGGGAGTAAGTTTGAGCTGTGCGACAGAATCTAAGTCTGAGATGTTGGCTTGGCTGCATCTGAGACTCTGGGGCAGGATCACTGCCTGCCGTCAAGGCCCATGCTGCGTGGGGGAGAGCGGTGGCCTGGAGACAAGAGGAGGGGGACCGCAGGTGGGTCCTGCAAGGAGATCAGATATGCTTTATGTCATGTGTCCTTTTCTCTGTGATATCTGCATCCCCCCTCCTGTCAGAGTTGAGGGACTTAACCTCTCTGGGTCATTTGCTTCAGTGGAAGTTAGGTGGGATTAATGGCAGTAAGATCACTATTTCTCACAAAACAACAGATCCCTTCAAGATCTTTTGCTTCTTTGGCTGTTGTCTTCTGAAATGATGTGAGTTTTGTCCCTGCTCAGCTCCTTTGCACTCTGAAAGTTACTGAGATCGAGAGGAGGTTGGTTTATTTAAATCCACCTCAAAACTGATGCGGGTAGATTGTCAGGATAGAAGTAGACACTGATTGTTTGCTGAGGGCTGAGGCCTCCCAACAGACAAAGGAGTGATAAGCTTACCCTTTACCTGATAGAAGAGGTGCCTGACAGGAAGTCAAGGCCGTGTGGAGGGTGGGCCCCTTGGCCTGTTTTCCTGGTGCTCCTTGATTCTCAGAGGACCAGCCTTTGCTGTGTACTCCTAAGTAATATCTCTAGTTTTGATGCTGTCAGCTCTCATGACTGACTGTCTTTAGGCCTTGGGTCAGTCTTTCAGTTCCTGCTTTGGCAGCTGGGGACTTGGGGTCTTTCCAGTTCTGATGTTAACTTTGTCACTTTCTTTGTTCCCTTTCCTTTGGGAAGTGATGTTCTCTCCTACTCCCACCCATATTATTTGGGTTCTGTACCTGATGAAAACTGAGGCATGGTGAGAAGAAAAGTCATCTTTCCTAGAGTCATTTCCTGAGAGTGCCTGATACTGACATATGTGATCTTTTTCACTTTTTTTTTTAAATTCAGCTTCACAGTGAGTGTCAGAGGGTGACACTGTTGAGGTAAAGGTTACCCACCAAACATCAGCTCTTCATCAGTGTAACCAAGCTCCTGCAGCTCTAAACCCAGAGTCCGCATGTGCCCTTGTCCTTCATGGATTCACTGTTCCTGGCTGCTTGGAATGTCTTCATGTCTCTCTGTGTCCTCTTGGCCATTGAAGGCCTGGTTTGGCCTTTTCTCTCTGTGAGGGCTCTCAGTGGTCATGGCATCTCTGGAAACACTTTTGCCGGCCCTGTTCCTGATGCCCATTTGTCCCCAGTGAGCATGTGGGTCCCAGGGACACCTTGAGTCTTGCTCTCAGCCACCATGCTACTGATTTGAAGAGAAGTTTAGAGGCAGGATATGCTCTTGGGAAATCTATCCTGCCCCACCCTGTTACGTCTGCTTCCCAGGGTATGAAATTGTAGGAACGTTGACTGGAATGTTGCCTTTCCCGCTCGTGGGTCTGTTCACGTGTTGAATGTTGTTTCCACTTACATACAGCTGACTTGTGTGCTGAGAGCTGGCGTGTTCTGGAATGTTTCAGCCACAGGCAGTGAACCACCTCTCCCCTGTGTGGTGCTAGCCACTGGCTGTGCAGGTTGTTCATCACCTGCACTTCACTCACCTCCCTCTTCTTGGCCTCCCAGATTCCCAAAGAGTTTGACATTGATCAAGCACTAACCTGTCTCCCTGGTGTTTGATGTGTTGGAAACACCATAGCTAATTGTCTTTTTTTAAAATAGTTTTGAAGTTTGTTCATGAGGATCATGAACTTGATTTTTATCCTTTTGTTGGAAGTGAGAGGGTTCCAGAGGATACCATATGATGTCATCCTCAGAAGCTTTCTGATCTACATCGGGGCAGCCCAAGACTATATATTATCAGCCTAGTTGGGACTAATCCTAGTTTCTCACTCTTTTCCCCCTCATTTCAGTAGTTTTCACTGTCCTATGAGAGGTGAACATTGACCCCCACTCTTGGTGCCTCGAAGATTCTTCTGTTTTCCCAGTAAAACAGAAGAATCTTCAGGTGTCTATGTGTCCTTCCTACTGGAAAACCTGTGTGTCCTTCCTCCTGGAAAGCCCTCATCTAAGTGAAGGAAGAACTACTCAGCCTCGCTCTCTGCTCAGCTTTGCAGTCTGCATGGCTTTGTACCCGTCTCAGAGTTCATCTTTCAAAGCAGGACTTTTCTACTTGAATTAACAGTCCTTTTGCATTCCATATTACAGTGTAGGTTAACCTCAGTGCCCCGTACACCATACCAGCTCTTTTGGAAAAGCAGATAACTGGGGAAGGGGGGGTAGTGTAAAAGTGAAGTCAGGTAAAGAAGTTGGAGTAATAGCTTTATTATTATTTTTTAAGATTTTATTTATTTGACAGAGAAAACAATCATGGGGAGCGGCAGGCAGAGGGAGAGGGGGAAACAGGCTCCCCACAGAGCAGGGGGCCCAATGAGGGGCTCGATCCCAGGAGCCTGGGATCATGACCTGAGTCGAAGGCAGATGCTTAACCGACTGAGCCACCTGGATGCCCCCGGAGTAATAGCTTTAAAAAGAGGCAACCTGAGAAAAATGTCACTTAACCTTCCTATGAAGGGCACAGCCCTAGACCCAGGTCAATGGGAATGCATCATTTGTATTAATGGCATCGTATTTCTTTTCTTTTCTTTCTTTCTTTTTTTTTTTTTTAAGATTTTTTATTTTATTTATTTGACAGAGAGACAGCCAGCGAGAGAGGGAACACAGGCAGGGGGAGTGGGAGAGGAAGACGAAGGCTCCAAGCGGAGGAGCCTGATGTGGGGCTCGATCCCGCAACACCAGGATCACGCCCTGAGCTGAAGGCAGACGCTTAACGACTGAGCCACCCAGGCGCCCCTGATGGCATTGTATTTCTATCATAACCTTCCAGCCTCTAATTTGGAGTCTTGGCCCAGGTCAAGGCGGCTTTGAGAAGCAGTGCCTGGAGGCCAGTTCACCAGGTAAAGAGGCAGACAGGCAGAGAGATGCACCACACCAACAGAGGTCAGTGGGGGCTTATGAAAGGAGGCTGATCACCAAGAGGCTAGGCTGTCTTTAAGTATGTATTGGTTTGGTTTTCAGGGTTAATAGGTATAGTCACCTACAGACCCACCACCTATGTCCCAGTTTATCCTATAGTTCCATGTACCCACTCATTTGCACATCTTTACCTAATTTCATCTGTAATTTTGTATTCTGTTTATCTTTCTTTTATTTATTTAATTTTAAAGGTTTTATTTATTTGAGAGAGAGCGCACAGGCGTGAGAGAGCACCAGCGGGAGTGGGGGGAGAGAAAGAGGGAGAAGCAGGCTCCCCGTTCAGCAGGGAGCCCGACAAGGCGCTTGATCCCAGGACCCTGGGATCATGACCCGAGCCAAACGCAGATGCTTAACGGACTGAGTCATCCAGGTGTCCCTCTAACATAACATTTTCTAACATAACACTTTGTCATATGTTTCCCTTCCCTTGACTTTAGAACTCTTTGGAACAAAACTACAGCCTGTGGGTCAGTCTGAGTTTTATTGGCACACGGCCACAACTCATTTGTCTAAGGATTGTCAGTGGGCTGGTTTTTACAATACAGCATGGCGGAATGGAGTATTGCAATAGACTGTATGTCTTATACAGCCTGACTGTATTTACTCTCTGGCTCTTTATTGGAAAAATCAGCCTGCCCCTGCTGGAATATGTTTTAGCTTAGCAGTTTTGATCTTCTCCACATCAGAGTTTTGTTTTTACTACATGCCCATCACAGGAACTTTTTTTTTTTTTTTTTTTTAAGATTTCATTCATTTATTTGACAGAGCAAGAGAGCTCAAGCAGGGGGAGCGGCAGGCAGAGAGGGGAAGAAGCAAGGAGCCAGATGCGGGGCTTGATCCCAGGACCCTGGGATCATGACCCAAGCCGAAGGCAGACGCTTAACCAACTGAGCCACCAAGGCGCCCCTCACAGGAGCATTTTACTTTTTATTTTTTAAAAAAGATATTTATTTATTTATTTATTTATTTATTTATTTATTTATTTATTTGAGGGGGCCGGATAGGGGCAGAGAGAGAGAGAATTTTTTTTTTCTTTTCCTTTTCTTTTTTTTTTTTTAATGATTTTTTATTATACTATGTTAGTCACCATACAGTACATCCCCGGTTTCCGATGTAAAGTTCGATGATTCATTAGTTGCGTATAACACCCAGTGCACCATGCAATACGTGCCCTCCTTACTACCCATCACCGGTCTGTCCCATTCCCCCACTCCCCTCCCCTCTGAGGCCCTCAGTTTGTTTCAGAGAGAGAGAGAATCTTAAGCAGGCTCCATGTTCAGTGCAGAGCCCAATGTGGGGCTTGATCTCACGACCCTGAGATCATGATCCGAGCCGAAATCGAGATGGGTGCCTGACCGACTGAGCTGCCCAGGCACCCCCACAGGAACATTTCAAATTCACAAGTCCGTCTACCCACTTCTAACCATCAGCACCATGATGTAAACGGTATGTAACAATGGAACTTTACTGTGGCTGCGTTGGTCATCCCTCCAGCTTCTGGCAGGTTTTGCAGGAAAAGATGGCACAGAATTCTCAGTGCCCCTGATTTAATGGGTCTGCTGATTAGTTTATAAAGCAAAAGGAAAGGAATTCTGATTGGCATTGTTGTGATCTGCTGGTCCTCGCTCCCAGTCCTCCTGGCTACTGAGGTCCATGTGAGCCTGGTGCCTCCTCCCCACCCCCCCACCCCCTTGGGGAACAGAGAGCTTGTGTGTGTCTCCACTCCCCTAGCAGGAAAGTGGCTCATCTCCACCTTGGGTCACCTTGCTCAAGGCAGGCTACAGGGCTGAGTCTGAGGTAATGCGCCCCTGCTTGGCAGGTCTGAGGGGCAGGAGTCAGGGTTTACAAGCTGCACGAAGGAGGATTAAGTCTTCTGAGAGCTGCCTGCCTTAGCGCACAGCCACTGGCCAGGCTCCAGACAGTGCGGTCTGGCTGATGACACGAATGCTTTTCTCACCAGCTGCCTGAGCCGGTCAGATGGAAAAGTAATCCTGTTTGTGCTTCCTCACTGCCACAGATGCACAATGAAATGGGCTGTGGCCATGAATGGAAATATCTTCTGCTCTGGGACCAGGAGGGAATGGACCTTCTGATATTAGTGTTCCATAACTAGTGTAACCATTTCAAGAAAGAGGTTCTTAGGACAGGATAAGATTTGTTGAAATTGAGTGGTACTGAGAAAGTACTAGATTTTTACCAAAGTCAGGATCCCCCAACCCCTTCTTTTTATCTCTGGGTAGAATCTTGCACTTCCCCCAAATGATTCTTTATAGGAGAGCCTTGCAATGGTG
Source organism: Ursus arctos (assembly GCF_023065955.2). Classification (NCBI taxonomy): domain Eukaryota; kingdom Metazoa; phylum Chordata; class Mammalia; order Carnivora; family Ursidae; genus Ursus; species Ursus arctos. The sequence goes on along the minus strand of NW_026622808.1, from coordinate 25,998,945 downwards.
GAGAGGTGTCTTCCTCTGAAGGATGTGTGTAACTGTGAACTTGTAATTTCATGAAGGGCCAGGGTCAGCTGGCATTGGCTAGCATTTTGCTTGGCATGAAACAGGTTTAAGTTAAGTCACAGCTCTTTGTGGCCCTTACTGTGTGGGAAACATAAATAACAACTTGGACTCTGTTCCCTCAACTCTGTCCCTGTGACATCAGCAGGGAAGTATGTTTCAGATTTCACCTAGGATGTGGGCCGAGTCACACTATAAACCGACAAACAGCCAGGTGCTGTGAGAGTTATCTTGGCTCTGATTTGTTTCTGGGGGGAAATTCTTTGGAAACAATACTTCTGGAAATCTGACTTGAGACCCAGCTCGAGGGTCACATGGCATTCAGCTGCTTCTGCAGAGGGGCAGTCCCGGCCCGCTGATTAATACATGCCAGAATGTGGAAGTGGGGTGCCCTTGGGCGAACCAGTCCTACCAGGCCCAGCAGCCAGTCCTACCAGGCCCAGCAGTGCTGGTCAACTGGGCCTCTGCCCCTGTGCTTGGTGAGCAGAGGCAGCTGTGGAGCAGAGTACTTGAGATACACGCAGCCCCGGGTGACCTCCAGTTGACTGACCAGGCCACCATCCACTCTTATGTTACCACAGGGATGAAGGTGATATTGCCACTTGCCTTGTAGGGTTGCAGTGAGGATTAGCTAAGCAGGTACAGCTTAAGTGCTCAATAGGGCCCTGGCCCAGGACGTCGCAGGTACCGATGAGCTTGCCTAGGCCGTAGTGCAGGTGAGTGTGTTGATGGCTTGCGTAAAGCTGGTCACAGTATTTCATTGGAGAATTCATAAGGCCTTCCAGTTAACCTGCACTTCTCCTATTTTCCCTGGTGTCTTGCTGCCTAGGTGCTGTGTCATGTTAGGGTGAACATGACAGAGTGGAGGTGGGGTCCCTTGGCTTTGTGGGCTCTTTGAGAGTCCAGGATTTCGGATGGAACTACAAGTACAAAATCTACCTGGCCACAACCCCCTAGGTTTACTCAGCCTCTTGAGATGGACAGAACTAGGGCCAAATATCCAGAAATCAGCTTATTTCTGGGTAGTTGTATATGGCCTTTCTCTTCTCTTGCTTGTCCTCAAAGTCCCAGAATCAAGCCTACTCATGTCAGTTTCTGTCTTGCCTCCTAATCTCCAGGAAATGAAACTTGCTTTCTGTTAATTTGAAAAACATAGTTGTATTGTCTGCTAAGTACTGTCTGTCCTTAAAATTTTCTCAGATCATTTAGAGGAGTTGGGATGTTAGCAGACAGTATCCCTGAAAGCAGGAATGTTTAATCTGGGGCCTACTTAGGAAAAAAATTTGTTATTTTTATTTTCATTAACGCAGAGGTTTCCAAACTTTCTGGTTCACAGCATCCTCAGCATCTATTTTTCGTGATGCTCCTAGGCCGAAGGAAATACCTAACAGTTTTGTTTATTAGGTAGTTTTAGATACAAAGAACTGAATAAGTACTAATGTCCCAATAACTGTTTGAAGAAATAAAACACAGAAACTGAAAGGGAAAATATTATACCCTTTCATAATCACAGTTACTCCTTAATGGAATGTGTGTGCCTGTTGGGCACTGCTTGATTCCTCAGACCTTAGAGCCAGATCCGATACCTGCCACCTGCATTTCCTGGTCCATGTCGGATTTTATGTGGGATTTGCTTTTTAAAAAGATTTTATTTACTTTTAGGGAGCGGTGCGGAGGGGCAGAGAGTCTTAAGCAGACTCTGCTGAGCGCAGAGCCCAGTGTGGGTCTCAGTCCCACAACCCTGAGATCACGACCTGAGCCTAAATCAAGAGTCAGACGCTTAACCGACTGCATCACCCAGGCACTCCTGTGGTATTTGCTTTTTGTTACAGCATTTGCTGAATGCCAAGCTTTGTAAGATGTGACATTGTCAGAAGGCATATAATGCTATCTAATGTTGAAATTATTGATTGCCTTGTACCTGTAGTTCTGTGGTACTCCTCTGAGATACCATGAAACCCTTGACACTCAGTTTGGGGACCAGGGCACTAACCATCTAATCTCTCTTCATCTTTTTCTTATTCCTTAAATTGGGAAATTGTTGTAGGATATCTGTTGGGAATAGATCCAGGAATAGGACACCCAGTTTAATCATGCAGCCTTCTTTGAGTTGGAAACAGTAGGTGAAATTCTCTTCCTGTCCCTTGTCCTTCAACTAACTCAACACAGTGAGTGGTGGCTCCTGACTCTTGGCCACAGGTCAGTATGAAAACAGGCAGTAGCATTTTAGGATCTTTTAGATTCAAAACTTTGCTTGAAGATGATGTCTGCCGTATCACAGGAATCCTCCATTCTCACATGCGCAGGTAGATTTTTGAGTTTCTGAGCTTTCGGCTTGTCTCTCCCCCATTTAGCCTTGGTGCTGAGCCATTGATTTACCCTGTCCCTTTGCATTGCCTTTTGGGTTCTCTGTCTTTTGCATCTGTAAACTGCAGTGGTGTAGGTGTAGTTGAAAATGAAACATCAAGCAGGAATGAGATTCTCCTATTGTATCTACGTGTTCTGAATGACCCTGGAATCTGCCCTCCATGCCCATCCAAGCACAACCCTGCCTTTGCTCCTCCCACTGTATTCTCTACCCTGAGTCAAGGACACATGAAGGACAAAAGCCCAGTGTGGTCACATGGCCCCTGTGCTTTGTCTCCACCCCTACCCCCCATCAGCTCCTCAAATGCTGTGGTATCTCCCCTGCCTCCAGACGGTGCCTGTGTCACAGCATTGGTCCTGCCTTCTTTGACAAGCCTGGTCCTTTTCTGTCCCTCTCTGCCCCACCCACCACATGAGCGCACACCCTCCCTGTCCTTGGCCAGAGCAGCCTGGCCCTTTTCCTTACGGTACTTGCCCAAGTATTGCTTAATCACTGGAAGAATGTCATGTTGACTGCAGAGTCCTGGGCCTGGCATGTAGTTGACACGGCATGCATTGGCTGAACAAGTGAAAGTCTGGCAGTCACCACATTTTTCTGTGTAAGAGCGAGAGCTGCTTTCCTTTTCCAAAGCTTCAGGATTGATCTAGAATAGAATCCCCAGGGTGATGTTCGTGTGTGGTCAGTGTAGGATGTCTTCTGTACCTGAATCATTCACTGAGCACTTGCTGTATATTAGGAGGACAAGAATGACATAAAGATGGCCCTGCCCTTGGGCTTCCAGGTGTGTGTGCGTGCGTGGGGCCGGCTGGCAAAGCCACTGTAGACAGATCAGGGACGCACAGGTGCAGTGCAGCAAATGAAAGGTCTTCAAGGTCACAGGGAAGGGGGCCCACCGTGGCAGCTCTGTTGAGAGTGTTGATGCTGTGGTCTGGGGGCAGTGCAGGGTGGGGGTGTCCGCTGTGGGAAGAATTTAAGGTGTCAACCTAGTTGGATCTGTGTGTCAGAGAAGTCACCCTGGCTCTTACACAGAGCTGCTTGCCAGTGCCTCTCTTTCTTGGCCCAAAGCAGGCTAGAGAGTCTTGTTCGTTTCCCTCGTGTTCTTTCCTGAAATGTGGGTGAGTGGCTTAGGAAGTTTCATAAGGATTGTACTTGCCTGCAGTTCTGTAAGGGCTGAGCTGCAAGGTGCAGGTTGTCGGGGCATGGCCTCTCAAGGTGTGGGTGCTCTTGAGGCCCGAGTGAGTGTGGAACAGGACATTCTGGGCATCTCATGGTGATTCCTCACATCGGGGCCATGGATGTCACCTGTCATTGGTTGTCCTCACAGCCTCCTCAAAGAAACTTTCAGGTGTTTGTGTCTCCCAGGTCCGTCTGATCTGTTAAACTGTATCATGCCTTCCATTTGAACTCTAGCAGTTTCTGTCCTTGTGAAATTGACCTTGGTCATTGAAGTGTGTGGGTCTTGTCCTTAATTTTTCATGTGACTTAAGATGGGTCTGCCTGTCCCGACCATTTGTACTGGACCCTTCTGGGGTTGTATGTTCATCTCCTAAATGGGGACTTCCTTGGTTCCAAATCCAGCTGAAACTTCCCAGGAGTTGTGCTAGACTCTGGGCTACTGTGACTAGTTAGGTCTGATCTTTCTACTTCCTGGATAAGTTATTTTTCTGTGCCTCAGTTTCTTCATCTTTAAAATGGGGATAAGACCAGAAGCAGTCTCAGAGTTGTTTTGAGGATTTAAATGTTACTGTATATTAAATGTGAGAGGGCTGGCTAGGGAAGGGTGTTTTGGCTTTTGTTGTGAAGGTAGCGGTTTAAACCACAGAAATGAGGCAAAATTTAGGGTCAGGCTTTCTGTATAAAAACCTCTGTTCATTTGGTGAACAAAAAATGCAGCTTCCTTGGCTCAAGGGCCCATCTGGCCTGGCTCAAAGGTGAAGAAAAGTGGTTATGTCCAGAGCCCTCTGTTCCTTGGCCTCCCTGAAAGACCATTTGGAAAGGGAAAAAAGTCTATAGCCCACAGGTTCCAGAACTCAGTTACCTTGACTTCACCTTGCCTCCAGGAGATTTCAGAATAATGTCGTTGCTTAATGGAAAATGGGACTGCTTCCTCCCAGTGGGATGCTCTTGGCCCCCTGACATTCTTTGTCCTTGTGGCTGACCGGGCTCCTCCACTGCCCTGGGTCCAGAATGTCTCCTCCACGATGGGGCTGCCCCTTGCCTGCTGCAGCTTACCTGGCATGTGCTTGGCTGTGTAATTCTCAAGTTGCTTTCTAGGAGAAATTGAATAGCAGAAACCAAACTGCATGTCATTCTTTATACTCACTTAATGCCACCCTCCCTCCCGGGCTCACTTCAGTGCATCCGGCCTCCCTTCATGATGGGGCCACATTTACACTTGTTCCCTTTTATTCCTGTGGACATTTTGGTCCTGTTGCGTGGAGACCCTCTCCTAGCTAACTCCAGGGCTCCTTAAAAACCCCACTGACATATTTCCTTCTCTGTGATGCTGCCTCCCTGTTGATACTTGTTATCCAAGCACTCAGCATGTCCTGTATCTCTCTGTGCCTGGTCCATGGCCACCATACCAAAGGATCCTGGCCAGCTGGCACATTGTCCATGTCATTCTTCCCTATGTCCGCCTCACTGGCCCCACTCCAGTTTCTGTAATTGCCCAATAACTGATTACTCCCTTCTACTTAACTGTGGAGGATTTTTGAGGGAGGTGCTCCAAAGTCCCTGCAGTCCTGTGCATGGCTTCCCATCCCTCACCGCCCCCCCCCCCCCCCCGCAGTTTCCTGCAAACTCTCCTGACCCACCGGCTTCTCCACCTGGAGCCCGTGGTCCGTCTTGGCTGGCTCCCCTCCAGAGAGAGGTGTTTGGTTTTGTTTTTTTAAATCAGTTTACTCTTTTGTTTATAGTACCTTTATTTTGAAAGGAAGCTAAATCAAAAGCCACACATGGGTATAAGTAAAATTAAATATCATGAGAACAAAACAGCGTTGTTAAATTCTATGTGGATGGGGGCGCCTGGGTGGCACAGCGGTTAAGCGTCTGCCTTCGGCTGAGGGCGTGATCCCGGCGTTCCGGGATCGAGTCCCACATCAGGCTCTTCCCCTATGAGCCTGCTTCTTCCTCTCCCACTCCCCCTGCTTGTGTTCCCTCTCTCGCTGTCTGTCTCTATCTCTGTCGAATAAATAAATAAAATCTTTTAAAAAAAATAAATAAAAAAAAAATAAATTCTATGTGGATGATCATACTGTGCACCTCTGTGCACAACCTTTTACACTGGTACCAGGCAGGGACTTCCCTTGTCAGCACTGGAATGAGTAAAATGAAAACGGAAACACACACCAGGTAATTAAATGCCGTCTCCCTAAAGCTGCCCTGTGAACCCTTCCACAGCCCCACCTGAGCCCTGACATGTTGCTCTCTGGTGGCTGTAGACCTTGCTTCTCTGAGATTGAGGTCCCACTCTTCATTGATGAAAGCTCGGAGCTTGGAGAAACCCTCTTCTGTCTTTCTTGCTGCTTACCTCAGCAGTGAAGGCACGCTTTTTGAAGGCTTCCATGCATGGCTGAATGCAGCTTCTGGAATGCTCCCTCCCTTCTCTCCAGGTCCTACTCAATGACTTGTGACTCAGCCATGGTCTCTTCTTCCCTCTGTTCTCTCCTCTGAGCAAGCTTTTTCTGATGGTTTCACACCTTACCCCACCCTTTGGGTGCTTCCCCTCCCTGGTTCTGTGTGTGTCTCCTTCCTGCTCCCATTGGGGTGCATTTACTCAAATCACTGGCCTCTGGGGCCCACCCCAGAAATGCTTTCTTAGCTCCCAGCTGGGCTCACCTCATGCAACCCTCATGTGCCTCCCTCCCTCCTAGTAGGGCCTCCATCCCTTCAGTCCTGCCTTGATTCATGCCCCAGGCACTTCTTTGCAGGACCACATGGCCATTAGTTCTGGCCAGACTTGTACCAGAAGTACCTCTGAGGGGAGAGGGGGGAAGTGTCTTATCCCCTCAGCCTGGAGCAGGCGTATCCAGTCACATTTGCCCTTGGAGACTATTGTAGTCCATGATATTCTCACTGTTCCCATCTTTGAATGAAGTTGATTTGGGGAAATGCCCCTCTGTGGTCCTGAACTCCTGGAGCACCGCTCTTGTCTTGTGAGGTGCTCTGCAGGCTGCTGCCCAGTTCCCCACCTCCAGTGCCCCCTCAGGCTCTGATGCCAGATGACTGGTTTTAGCTCTGGGTGCTCCTTCCCCATCTTTAGCACCATGCGAGAGGTACCAGGAAATGGCTTCACACCTGCAAAGCCCCCCCCTAATTTCCCTTCCTTAAGTGTTCTTCCTGGGCTGGTGTTCTCCCAGTAGAGCACACCCATTTTAGAGGTTGCCATAGGAGCTTCCCTCCCCTTCTGGAGTCTCGGGAGGACCCTGAGAGGGCACAGACTATAAGTACTCACCTGGTGTCTTGGACACAGTTGGGCCTCATTAAATACTTAAGTTGAGCTTGGATGCTAAAGGCCACATCTAGACCCCTCTAAGTTGCACTGCTGTAACATACCCACGCTCCAGTGCCTTGGATAGCAGCACTAGTGTTTCTCTCCACAGTGTCGTCCCTACTGTGAGCTAAATGATTAGTGAATTATTCAGTTTTGGGTTTTGAGTGATTGTCATCCCATCCGTGAAAAGGCGAAAGGCACTCATAGATCTCTTACTTGTTTGGTGAAAAAGGATAAAGAACAGTCTTTCCTCTTAAAGCAAACATGGATTCAGTTCTCAGACTAAGTCTGTAAGATTCAGGGTCTTGCACGTGATGGCTTTGGGCTGTTCCCACCTGGGTCCCCTCTCTGCAGCAGCCTTCTCCTTGTAGCAGTGTCCTCTCCACGTGGTCACTAGCCAGTTGATAGCTAGACCTACAGTCAGCCAGAGCACCCTGGAAGGAATGTTGTCTCCTTGACCAGGTCAGTTTTGTCAGCTCTTGGGCTCATGCTGCAACTAGGACGTATGTGTGGGCGTGGTCAGCCTCAGCCTAGGAGTTCCAGCTCTCCACAGCCCCCTAGGACAGACTCAGCACGGAGTTGCATTTATACAGCAAGCTTTCGTCTGGTGCTTTTCAAATTTGTTAACTTGCCAGAACTGCATTTACAAAAACCTTTGTGGGGACTTTGGTTTAAATTACACTTGGGTTGAATTATAAAGGAATACTTTAGCAGCCAGAGTGCATAGTGTGTCCTGTATTCCAGAAAGAAAGCCATGATAGAGCCAGCGAACTTGTCCTGTCTTTTTTCATCATTTCTGCCTACCAGAGTGTGGTTGTAAAATCTGTCTGTTTTTCCTCAGCCCTTTCCTGACTTCCTCAGCCAGAGAGGTTTTCTTACCCGCACTGGACTCCTAGGTTTATTACTGGAGATGCTAATTAGATGCAGGCAGCTCCTAGATTACAGTCTTTCTTATTCCAGGGACTGGGTTTAAAGGTGATACTTCCTTTTTCTTGCCGGTAGAAAAATGTAGAAACACAAAACACAGAAAGAATGCCAAATAGTACACGTTTGAACAAATGTTTCCTCTCATTAATAGAGTGTAGGAACTCTAGGCACTACTGCAAGTAAGGGGTAGGTTAGTGTGTTTCTGGAGGGCAGTTTGGCAGTAACAACATGTACCCAGGATCTGTGGTTTTGTTAGAGTAACTGGACGAGGTGCACAGAGTTGCCATTGCAAGGATACTCGTGACAGGTTTTGTGTTGTTGGCATGGCCTGAAGCAGGGGTCATTCAGGTGAGGGGAGTGCACAGGATGGGGTGCTCATACAGGCCTTGAGCCTGGGGGTCTCGTCTCGCACCCCCTGTGCAGGTCGCAAGAGGTGCCGTTTTTATATCTCTCTAAATAAGCTTTGAAAACTTGGTTAATAAAGTGGGAAGTGGAGTGTGGATTCATTTTTAGGTTAGCAGTTACCTTGTAGGATTTCTTGAATCAGCAAATGTGCATTATTTTCAGTTACCAGGGAAGTGGTCTCGCTGAGTGTGAGGCTTTACCCTGAGCAGTCAGCAGTGACTACGTGGGCCACTCTCCCTTCCTGTCCCCAATCACCAAACAGAATTACTGACATGGCTCGATGTTTCGTGAGCCACAGGTGCAAAGAATTTTAATGTAAAGGACACATTTGGGGGTTTGCAGGTCCTCCTTTCTCCCACACAGGCAGTGTCCCTTAAAAACTCTCGGGTGTTGTGAAAACCTGGTTTGTTACTCATTTTTCCCCTTTCTGCGTGGATTCAGTAGTGTCCACAGCCCTTGCCTCTTCCTGGTCGGCTCTTCTCTCCGAGCCCTGTGTCCCTCTTGCCCCTCGCCGCTGGTGCTTGAACCCTCTTCCCTGCTGTAGGATACATCTTTGAGGAGAGTGGACACAGGGGCTCTTTTAGTCAGTGCATGGAGTGGCTCTCTGGTCAGCCCGGCCACTTTCCACCAGAGGAGCTCAGCCCTTGGAGGCCACAGCCGTGTGTTACTATGAGTGGTGCCCATCTGTTGCCTGGTTTCTGATGATGGCTTTTCTCTTTCCTTGTAGAGTGCCCAGTGAAGAATGTGATGGGATCAGTAGCATGTCTGCGGAGAGCGGCCCTGGGACGAGATTGAGAAATCTGCCCGTAATGGGGGATGGACTAGAAACTACCCAAATGTCTACAACGCAGGCCCAGGCCCAACCCCAGCAAGCCAACGCAGCCAGCACCAACCCCCCACCCCCAGAGACCTCCAACCCCAACAAGCCCAAGAGGCAGACGAACCAACTGCAATATCTGCTCAAAGTGGTGCTCAAGACACTATGGAAACACCAGTTTGCGTGGCCTTTCCAGCAGCCTGTGGACGCCGTCAAGCTAAACCTCCCTGTGAGTAACTTGGGCAGGGCCTAGGGCTGCTGTCCTCCAGGTCTCTTCCCATGTTGCTACTGGTGAGGGTGGGCTCGTGGCGGGGGCAGAGATACCTTTGGGGCCCAGCTCTTGAAGTCCCCAGTACTCACAAGGCCCTTGAGTGAGTGGTTTCAGTTGTCCTGATGGTTGGAAATAGGAAGGGGGAAGAGAATGTACTAACTCACACGGTAACTAGCTCTTAGATGTTAGGATCCAGGAGGTACTGTGTAGAGCGGTTGAAATAGGGGTGAAGGAGTGCTTGCAACTTTCCTTCCGATTCCATAGCGGAGCTGAAGTGGGAGCAATTGGTGGTCCAGGCCCCCTACTTCTCAGACATGGTTGGCTGACTCAGCATAAGTAGATGTGGTTGGTCACACTGTGGAAGGGGGACTGGTTTCCTGCAGTATCTTCTCTGGTACCGGCATCATCATTGTCACCACCCAGAGCACAGGGCAGGAAAAGGTAGTGGAATAGCTCCCAGGGAGCAAGCACATGCAGGAGGCCTGGTTGGAGAGCAGTGGGGTGGGTGCAGCTGTGCCCTCAACAGCCTCTATGCACACCCTCCACCTGCTGTGTCGTAGCCACAGTGTACTTGCTCTTATTCTTTGTACCCCTCCTCTTCCCCTATAGAGTTTTCCTTTTGCCCACATCCCTAACAAATGGTTCTGGAAATCAGTTTGTATATCTGACTGAACCTCAGGGAAGAAATAGGATAGATTTTTTTTTTTTTCTTCTCTTCAAAGCATCAAGGTCCGACTGTTTTTAAGTTAACCCCTGCTGGGGTGCCTGGGTGGCTCAGTCAGTTAAGCGTCTGCCTTTGGCTCAGGTCATGATCCCAGGGTCCTAGGATTGAGCCCTACATTGGGCTCCCTGCTCAGTGGGGAACCTGCTTCTCCCTCTGTGTGCCTCTCCCCCTACTTGTGCTCGCTCATGTGCTCGCTTTCTCTCTCTCTCAAATAAATACATTTTTAAAAAAAGAAAAGTTAACCCCTGCTGTTTGCTAAGTCCCACACACCCCCAGATGAGGAATTAGGTGATTATTGCCATAGACCCAGGCAGGGGTCTGTGAGTGTTAGAACTGCACCAGTGTAGGAACCTCAGCCTCTGCCAGGCATTCGGTTTCAAGACAGGTGAATACAGTAGTGTGACTCTCCTGTCTGTGGCAGTTGTCGAGTTATCTCTGCTGAGTCATATGCATTTGTCATATGCAAGTCAGGAGGAGGCCCTGCAGGTCTAGATAATGAATTAGCTCAAGAGAGGGGTTGGAGACAAAAGAGGGTCCTTACCAGATCTGGGCTTCAGAGGCTACTCTTACTCTTGACCATAAGTAGGAGTAGAGGCAGACTGCCTGGCAGTCGCTGGGGGGAGGTTCTTGGGAGAGTTTGCTACAGCATAACCTTGGGCTGGGCCAAGCCTCACAGGGTCCACAGGTGAGGGTGACCTTCCTAGAGTAAATGCAAAGAATGGGGACAGAAGGAACGGGATTGGGGGGGGGCGGGATCCAGGGGTGCTGAGGCTTTGATAGCACCAGAGGGCGGTGGGAGGCTTAACAGAAGAGCCAGGACAAGCACCAGCAGAGAGCAGCCCCCCACCCCCCGTTCCCACATCAGAGGCTACAGGGAGGTCAAAGAGATGAGAATTCCGACCTGACCCTCCTGTTGGCCTTTAGGAGGGCATTGGTGACCTTAGGAAGATGTGACGCAGAAGTAGAAACCAGATTCCCGACGGTGTGAATGAGAAGGTGAGGATGTGAAGCCATCATTTCAAGAAATTTGGCTTTGAAGGGAAAGCACAGCAGGGCCAGAATGGAGGAGGGGTTGGTTTGTCACAGGAAGACACAGAGGGCTGAGAGGGTGAAGACAGAGGAAAAGGGGGGCACTGGGGGACCTGAGATCCTGAAGAGGCAGTGTCCCAGCCAGTGGGACAGACACGGGTGTGGGTGGTCTGTAAGGCCCACTGCTTGGGGGAGTTTGAGGTCATTCACTGTGAAGTGGAGGCCAGGCTCCCCAGGGGTAACGGTGAGTCTCTGTCTCTGTGACTATTGGATGTCACCCTCAGCAGCTCTGACTAGGAAGAAGAGGGCTTTGGAAGGTGCCACTGATCTGGTATCTTCAGGGAGGTGGGAGAGCAAGGAGCTGGCCCAAAGAAGCAGGGCGGGGCTGGTCAGCTGGGAGCCATGTCATGCTCAAAGCCCCATTTTCCTGGGACCTGTCCCTGGAAGCATTTCTTTCTCTCCTTGAGGAAATGTTAATACAGCCACCAAAAGAAGGATTCCTTCTTTTTTCTTTTCTGACACCTTCCAGGAATCTTGGCTTGCGTTTGGCCTCTGATCCCTACTGGACTTTTCACTAGAATGCCTGCCTCTCTTGTTCAGTAAACATGTATAGTGGGATTGTTATGCCCCTAAACCCACTGCCCCCTTGTCAGCGTGCTCTGCCCTCAACAACTGTCCTGTTTGCCCTTGAGCCACTTGACAGGCCATGGGCGGTTCAAGCCTTTGACACCATTGTCGGCCATAGAATAAAGTATGTTTCCACTGGGGCACATATATTTGGCTTTGGTTCTCTTGGGAAAGGTGGTCAGAGCCATGGTATAGGTTAGAAAGTCTGGTGCGATCTGTCTTTGTGGCCTCCTGGCCAGGGTACCCAGGCATGCATGTGCAGCCGTCATCCGGTCAGGGACTTGATCTCTGCCACTCGTTATGTGTAAGCTTGTTGTTTTTGTTCCTTTCTCATGGGTGTCAGAGCAACCTAAAACCTTACACCCCGTGCTCACCTTTTTAGTACTGTGCACCATTTCCAGGCGAGACCTTGGTACTTGCTAAAGGATAGGCCTCTCTTTCTGCCATCGGTTCCCACTTGAACTTGGTTCTGATATCCCACTCGTGCCTAATTACGGGAGACTCTGAGATTGAGGACCTTGGAGTGGGCCAGATGACACAGGTCCCCCTGCCTTCGCTCTGTTTGATCTTTCTGCCTGGAAACCTGTTGTGTTGCCTGTTCTGCCCCAAGACACCTCCTGTAGTTTTTAAAAATAAACATTTAGTTTTAGGATAGGTTTAGATTTGGTGAAAAGCTGGGAATAGTAGAGTTTCATTTGAAGGGCTTTAGGATATCTCCACCTGCCATCTGGCTCCTTCTGTTTGGCACTTATAGAGTAAGATCTGAAGCTTTGAGGAGTAGGGTCTGTGGATTTTTTTAAATTGAGGATTGTACAGATTGTCCAGATTCCTCATTAACCTGGTTAGTTGTTCAACTATATCCAGGTACTACTAATGGATCCTTAGACTGTGTGCTAGTAAAAGAAATGGAAGTGCGATGAACTTGAGTGAAGGTGGAGGTTTCTGCTCCGTGGTTCTTCAGTGTGCCCAGAAGCAGGGAGTCCAGTTGTTCCAGGTGGGCTTTAATGCTGGTTCCATAGGATTTTGCATTTTATGGACCAGTAACATTTCCAATGGTAGAGGAAAAGTAGAACTTGCCATGGGGTGGTTTTATTAGATAAGAAGTGCTTTTAAGAAGGCTTTATGTTTTCCCCATTATTAGTTAAAAATTAAAGGATTTTAACACCACCACCACCACCACCAACAACAACTAGAAAAAAAGCATAGATCTCCGTAAATACAACCTGTTCCCAGACCAGGCAGTTGAGAGACTTGCACATTTTTCCTCCAGATTGCCACCCAACATTTAAGAATTCTTCCCTGATTCACTTTATCTTGGGATTCCCCTTGAGATTGCTTGCCGAGACCATGGAAGTCTGTGCTGTGGCTCTCACCTGTGCTCCTAGAGTGAGATCCACAGGTCCACCATGAGTGCTGTGTGGCCCGGGAGGTGACACTGGCCTTTTGCTCTCTTTGCTCTCCAGGATTACTATAAAATCATTAAAACACCTATGGATATGGGAACAATAAAGAAGCGCTTGGAAAACAACTATTACTGGAATGCTCAGGAATGTATCCAGGACTTCAACACTATGTTTACAAATTGTTACATCTACAACAAGGTGAGATGTGGTGGCATATGTCCAGCTGTCCTGCGGGGAGGGGAGGGGTGGATAAGGAGGCTGGCATATCTGGAGTCTGTGGGCAGGGGTGCTTGGGAGCAGGTGGGGTTAGTGTAATGGGAGGAGACCATTTGGAGGCAGAAATACTGGGACCCATGGTTTTGCCTGTGACTGGGTGTTTCTTTTTTGGGGAGGAGGGTGCTGGCCTTGTTTGACTTCCAAGCCATCCTTGTTAGCTTGAAGCATGTGCTTGGGATTTTGGTTCTTGAGCATGGTCTAGAGAAGGTGTGACTGACAGTGATGACTCATTAAAAAGTCCCATTTGGGTGATACAAATGGTCAGGAAGGAGCCTACTGAAATGTAGTTGTGCAAAGGTGTGCTCAAACAGAAACCTCAAAGTAAGAGAGGGTGTGATGGGGCCCACTGCATCTGGAACTGTGGACATCACAATTGACAACTCGTGGCCATAGAATTGAATGTCCCCTGATCTCACACGTAGACCTGAAGGTCCCTTCTTAACCCCGTTAGCCAAACCTTTCGGCTCGGCTGTGCCATGAAGCCAGATCATTTGTTTACAGTTCAGACCACAGATGTGATTAAAACCAACCCTTTCATATAGAACGGCTCTGGAGGGAGACCCTATACAGAACTCAGCTTTTGGCCTCTGCTGGTGTAGTGGGTAAAATTGCCCAGAAGAGATGGGTAGGTGAGTTTCTTGAAGTTTACTGTGTTTTTTTAAAGTCTTAGCTCCCACCGCTAGGTTTAAGTAACATGTGCACAGATAAGGTTCTCTCGGGTTAGAGCTGAGTGGGAATAGCATGTTGTAGACAAGGCAACAGAGTGGGGATCCATAATCAGTTCAAGATAGGCATTGCCCTGAGCCCCGATGAGCTGCCTTGAGGGTACACTGGGGAGCATTATCAGAGCCCTGCTAATGTATCTGTGGCAAGAAATGCTGTGTAATTCAAGTATTTGTAGTGAAGTTGAATTGTGTCAAAGGAGGGCTTCTGTCAGTGATTGGCAGGGCTTGTTAGATACTTACGGCATTAGGATGGCTTCTCAGGCCAGAGTTTAAAAGACGAGAGGGAGGTGCAGGCAGATGGGTGCTGGTTCAGGCATATGAGCCTTCATGATAATCTGGTGGTATAACTGTTGTGGCCCTTTAGGGTTCAGATTGGGAAGGACCCTGACTATGATACCAGATGCTTTGGAGCATGGAGTGGGTGGCACAGGGTGGGGAGCTCTTGCTCTGTCTGGAGAGGTGGTGAGGGCTTTCAGACCCTCACCCCCGTGTCTCCTTTTCCAGCCTGGAGATGACATAGTCTTAATGGCAGAAGCTCTGGAGAAGCTCTTCTTGCAGAAAATCAATGAACTGCCCACTGAAGAAACCGAGATCATGATAGTCCAGGCAAAAGGAAGAGGACGTGGGAGAAAAGAAGCAGGTAGGGTACCTCCAGTGCACCCAGCACTGTTGGCTTCACACTGAAACAGCAAGGACATTGGCTTTCCTTCTCCCCAGTCTTTGCTCCTTCTCCAGGTTCAGTGGAGGGCCAGGGGCTGAGGCTGGGGTCAGGGTTGGGGTCGAGGGGCTGGCAGGCTTAGCAGTGGACGTGCCCCAGAGGGTCACATGACTGGGTGGCCTCCCACAAAGTAGAAATAATGGGGCTCTGCCTTTTTTGGTGGACTTCGGTTAAAAAGGAAGTATAATTTTTTCAAAGCATTTTTAAGTTATTTGAATTATTCACCCCATTTTAGAGAAAAGAAATTAACCTGGCCAAGGGCAATTTTAACTAATAATCCCTATCCTGGAACCTCAAGGTTGGTTATTTTAATTACCTTAAGATGCTTATGTCAGAGCCATGTCTGCTTTATGATGCTGCTTAAGTCGAAGTGAAACCTTCCACTCCTTGCCCCTGTCTCTTAGCCTGACACAGGATTCCAAAGGCCAGCTGGTGGGGAGGGAGGAGAAACAGTGAAATGTTTCTGTCGGGGAAAAGCTCTAAGGGCTGTCTTCTGCATCTTGCCATCCTCAGCTCTGTGCTCTGGTGGCCTATGCTGTGAGTTGTTTGCTTCTCTGCAGAGAGAGGGCTTTCACCTGGCTTCCCACCCTGTTCAGAAGTGGTGGCTTCACTGGAGCAAAGGGGGTTGGCTGGATCCCAGACAGTGCTGAGGGGTAGCCAAGGAGAGGTGGTCCTGAGGGTCACCCCTTAGCCGTGGATCCTGCCAAGAGGTGTCCTGTATCCTTAACACCCAGGAGTACTGCCCTTGTGGCCTGGGACCAGGAGTTTAGTCTGCACATGGGACAGACGCGGGGTGTTGTGTGTTTGGGCTCACGCGCACAGCTGCAGGGAGGCAGTCTGAGCCGGTCACAAAGGGCAGCAGCCGTCCAGCCTCCTCCTGTGGCTCAGGGAGGTGGAAGCTTGCCAGTTTCCAGAAACCTTGTCCACGGCTGCCAGTGCCGGCCCCCTGCCAGAATTGCTTACTCAGAAGGCAGCGCTTCTGGGAATGAACACAGCTCTGTCCGAAAGCGCCAAGGAACATTTTTCCCCTCTCCATCTACCGTCCTGGTGCTAATTCTCAGCGTGTATTTCCTGCTCCTTTGGCCCAGGCCTCCGCGCTCTTGAAGGCATCTTTGTGCCTGATTTGGGACTTGAAGCCAGGATGCCTCAGGAAGTGTGGAATGTAGTGTGCTACTTCTCTCAGAGAACCCGAGGGCAGGTGGACCAATTTGGCCGAGGTCTGGGGTGTTCGGGTTGTTCTGTCTCTAGGCGAATAGTTACCGTGACAGTGTGGGCCATGCCCACACACATGTGTGCTCACCACATGTGACAGCGTCCCCATAAGGTCAGCCAGCATGTGTCAGGCTCGGTATCTAACCACCTGTCCGTTTTATGATTGATAGGGACGGCAAAACCTGGCGTCTCTACGGTACCAAACACAACGCAGGCATCGACTCCTCCGCAGACCCAGACCCCCCAGCAGAACCCTCCGCCAGTGCAGGCCACACCTCACCCCTTCCCTGCGGTCACCCCAGACCTCATTGTCCAGACGCCCGTCATGACAGTGGTGCCTCCCCAGCCACTGCAGACACCCCCACCAGTTCCCCCTCAGCCACCACCCCCACCCGCACCAAACCCCCAGCCTGTGCAGAGCCACCCGCCCATCATCGCGGCCACCCCACAGCCTGTGAAGGTGAGCATCCTGTTCGTGCGTGTGCGGCCCGGCCCGGCCCAGTGGCTGGCGGGTTCCTGCCACTTCAGCTAGCGCCCCCGCTCTTGTCTTCTGCTGCATAGCAGTGAGGCTGGCAGGAGACAGTCACTTGTCCCTGCCAGTGCTTCATGAAGATCCTGTCCTGGCTCTTGAGGCACTTGTGGGTGTTTTGGGGGGTGGGGGGGGTGGATTGTGCAGTGTTCAAGTCACAGCCTAGAAGCTGCTTCCCTGATGGCCTGGAGATTCCACAGTTGAGACCCACCTTGCTGGGGCTTGCTGACGTCCTCTCCTGTATTTCTCAGGCAGACCGTGTGTATTTTCAGATGCTGCCCAAGTAGTCTCTGTAATGTACCTCCTGTGGGGGGCCAGTGTGATGAGGCTTGGCTTTGAGCGACTTCCCTGGCATTAAGTAGGAAGCTGCTTCCAGAGGTTTCTTTGGGCTCCAGTGAGCAGGTTCTGTACTCGGGTGTGTGCTTCCTCCTATCGCTGGTGGGTGTCCTGTCCCAGCTGCAGAGCAGAGTGGTGGGACAGGGTCTTTTCTTGCCACGGTTCTTCACCCGTGGAGTTACCTTTGAGTCTCATTCCCTGAGAATGTTGGAACCCTAGAAAGGACCTAGCTTCAGGAGTGACCTGAGGGCCATCCGTGCCAGCAGCCACCTCTGACCACACTTGTTGCACGTGTGCTCTTGGCAGACAAAGAAGGGAGTTAAGAGGAAAGCAGATACCACCACCCCCACCACCATCGACCCCATTCATGAACCACCATCACTACCCCCGGAGCCTAAGACCACCAAGCTGGGCCCCCGGCGGGAGAGTAGCCGGCCTGTGAAGCCCCCCAAAAAGGATGTGCCCGACTCACAGCAGCACCCAGTGCCGGATAAGAGCAGCAAGGTCTCAGAGCAGCTTAAGTGCTGCAGTGGCATCCTCAAGGAGATGTTTGCCAAGAAGCACGCAGCCTACGCCTGGCCATTCTACAAGCCCGTGGATGTAGAGGCGCTGGGTCTGCACGACTACTGTGACATCATTAAGCACCCCATGGACATGAGCACAATCAAGGTGAGCAGATATCCCCTCCCAGAGCTGGGGATGGGGCTTCCTAGGACAGAGGAGGTCAGAACCTCCTAGGCTAGTCCAAGAGGAGGGCCCAGGCTTTGGGCTCTGGTGAACTGTGCTCTTAGTAGCTTCTCTTCTTACCAGCTCAAAGAAGCCCAGCGCCCCCTGCTGGGAATTGTGGGGACAACCTCCAGGATCTCGTGCTTTTCTTCTCAGGCAGCACTGCTGCCCTCTTGTTTAGAGACAAGCCCTCTGTGGCTTTGGGCCCCACTGCCCATAGGCACCTTGCACAGTAGATGCTCCAGGACAGGTTGAGGGTTGGTGACTCTGCCAGGCTCTGTCATGCAGAGGGCCTTGATGTCATGTCTCAGTAGGAGGCACACAGTGCTAGCATTTTCATTATAGTATTTTGAGGCCTTTTGATTGTTTATTTTAAGCCATTTTGCATGTTTGATTGGGAGTGGAGTAAGCCTGCCCAAACATGGGACAGGTGGGAGGAGGCAGTGCTTGTGTCCCCCTCCCCCCCCCCCCTTTTAAAGACGTATTCATTTTAGAGCGCGTGAACAAGTGTGGGAGGGACAGGAGGAGAGAGGGGAGAGGGAGAGAGAGAAACTTTAGGAGCCTCCGCGCTGAGCACGGATCCTGACTTGGGGCTTGATCTCATGACCTGAGGTGAAACCAAGAGTCAGACACTTAACCGACTGCGCCACCCAGGGGCCCCCGCTTGTGTTCCTTTTGACCAGTGTCCTGCCCTTTGTCACCAAGACAAGTGTATGTCAGGTCAGAACTCATCCTAGCCCTCCCCTTAGAGTCTGGCTCAGGCTCTCCCTCCATTTATTTTGTGCCCCAGAGCCCATCACAGTGGCCAGGGTGGGTGGGTCTGGCATGGCAGCAGGGCGTTTCCCAGCCCTGAGCCTTGATTTTGAGTGTCTCCTTGTCCACTTGACATAGAGAAGAAGTAAGGTGATGATGACTTCTTCTCTGCTCCACTGAGAAGCCAGCTTGCTCCTACAGGCAGCCCTTCTGGCTGTCACATCCCCATTGGAACAGGGGCAGGCATAACCAACAAGGACCTGTCTGTCTTTTCAGTCTAAACTGGAGGCCCGTGAGTACCGTGATGCTCAGGAATTTGGTGCTGATGTCCGATTGATGTTCTCCAACTGCTACAAGTACAATCCTCCTGACCATGAGGTGGTGGCCATGGCCCGCAAGCTGCAGGTGAGGTTCTGGGGAAACTCCGAGCACAACATCCTGTGGTAGGCAGGCTGGGGTCCTATGTGGGCCAGGCCCCTGTGGGCCTTTGTATATTTTATTTCTGTCATTTGCTTTGGTATGATGCTGTGTTGTTTTGAAGATGGACTCAAACAGGATAACGTGTTCTTTTACATTGAGATTATTTCATTATAATTAAAGCAGGGTGGTTAGTTTGGGTCTTGGGTATTTGGGGTTTTGTTCTGGGGTGTCCCACTGAAAGCCCCCTGCCCAATAACTGCATTTGGTTGCCCTTGGCCAGGAAGAGTGCACGTGCTGTGGATGGCCCAATCTGTACTCCAAAACAGACCTGTCTCACGTTGGTGTATGACAGTCTTGTAGACGCTTGGATACAGTTGTGAGCTGAAGTAACTATTTGTCTGTGGGCATTTCTACACCAGAGCCTTGAAATCTTTTGCCTTCTAGCTGTGGGGTTGCTGCTTCGAGGCATTCTGTGAGGCCACATCTCCCTCATGGGTGCCCTTGGGGATTGTGGCCCCTTCAGGTTGATCTGGGTGGTGCACACTGTCAAACAAGTGTGGGTGGAAGGGAGGGGGGCAGGTGACCACATAATTTATGACCGGACTTTACTTTGCTTGATTTAAAAAAGGAAAAATTTACCCAAATTTCAACAGTGGTTATCTTTGGGTAGAAGGATCAGGGGTTAAAAATTATGGAGAATTGGAGCACCTGGCTGGCTCAGTCGGTGGAGCCTGCCACTCTTGATCTTGGGGTCGTGAGTTTAAGCTCTACATTGGGTGTAGAGATGACCAAAAAAGAAAGAAAGAAAACCCAAAAAATCCCACTCTTAAAAATATGGAGAATAAAGTATATTTAGTACTTTCATAATCTGGTTTTTTTTTTTAATTCTTTAAAATTACAGATATAAATATTTCCAGCCTTTTCTCCCCAAGACCCCTTCAGTTCTCAGTCAGAGCAGGCCCTGGGCTGGGTCACCTGCCATCACAAGGGGCAGGCAGTCTGGTTGGAGCCCAGTGCCAGTTTGCACATCTCCTGTCCCACTCCCACCTGGTGGCTGGGGGGAGGTGGATGGGGGGGGTGTGGTTCCTCACACCTGGCTTTCCTAGCCATCTGTGGAGTGCTTCCAGGGCAGAGGTGAGGACTTGCCTTTGG
The DNA here is from genome assembly GCF_023065955.2 of Ursus arctos. Taxonomy (NCBI): domain Eukaryota; kingdom Metazoa; phylum Chordata; class Mammalia; order Carnivora; family Ursidae; genus Ursus; species Ursus arctos. Next base: position 25,978,975 of record NW_026622808.1, on the reverse strand, counting down.
CAATCTGTGGGTCTGTTCTGTTCAGAGGCTGCCTGAGTCCCTTTGCTCACCTGCCTTCTAGTTCTGTTAGCTCCACACGTTGTCCCAGACTCAACATCGTAGTGTCTCCTACGTCCTCACACTGGAGCCAAGGCGCGCTCTCTCCTGTTCCTTCACTTGGCCCCTGGTCTGGGTCTTGGATTGCCTTGGGTTCAAAGGAATGTCCTGAAGCTCTTAGGGTAAATAAAAAACTAACTACTGTATGAACGTGGCTGTTATTTAAATGGCACATTCAGCCTCGATAGTTTTTACAGTTTCTCCTGCTTGTTTTTTGGTCTTATTTTTGCTGAGGTTTTTTTTCGAGGGGGTTGGCTCTTAATTTGTTGCTCTCTGATTTCTTAACAAAGCTGCCCTTTCACTGTTTACTTCTGCATTTCCCGTTCTTAAAGGAGCTCAGACTTTGTGATTTTATGGCAATTCTCCTACATGGCCACCAAGTGGCAGTGGTGCCCTCAGATCTGTGTCTTCAACCTCCTCTTGGGAGGACTAGGGAAAGGCGGTAGCTTTTCCCCAGATTGATGCCCATACTCTTTATTTGCTCTCCTGGAAACAGCTAAACCAAAACAAGTTCTCTGTCAGCACCAAGATTGCTATTCTGAGCTACTTTACTTTAAAAAAACCGAAAAGAGAAAGAAAGTCTAGCACTCTCTCTCTAATATTTTTGCCTTTTTTTAAGTGTTTTGATTTTGGTTTTTCTCCATTTTTCTCCTGGGAGTGGCGTGAACATGGCCCAAACATGGGGTTTACCCATTGCAGGAGCACTGAGCTATATTCCACACAGTAGCCTCTTTCTAAACATACCAGGCTAGCCTAGGTAAGGTCCTTGGCCTGAAAGAGGGTCCATTTCAGGCAGGGGCAGTGCCTGGGTGAGCCATTTGGCATGGAGCTGCCTCTGCCCCTCGCCTGTTTTGCCCACCTCAGGGTGGGTTGCAGTGTTACTGAAAGTAATGTCATTTCTCCATTGCCACGAGGCAGGTGGAGATATCTGCTTCAAGTGCAGAGTCAATATGAAGGGCTTCTTGTCTGGAAGGTAGTTACTGGGCTTGTAGCATTTCAAGTTTTTTCCTCTTCCTCTCTAAGCTTTCCTGGATCAGCATGGTTTAGATGACTAGATTGTCCAGAAGAAGGGAGGAGCAACAAAGTCCCAGTCCTTGTTTGCCTCTTCAAGACGTGTTAGACCTGCCTCCTCTTAAGTAGACTGTGCCCAAGGACTGGGATTTACCTGAAAAGTTATATGGAAAAGGATCCACTGTGTTTTCCTCTTCTGGTCTCTAAAGTCCAGGCCTTTAGAAAACTCACATCCCACCACCTGGCAGCCATGGTCACAAAGACACGTCAGGAATGTCTGGGCTCAGGGTTTCCTCAGCCCAAGGGTGGCTTGGGCTAAGGCCTGCCAGCCTATCTGGTAGGCCCAGAGCTTCTGGTGGTACTCTCCTCTACTCTGTCACGAAGTGAGGAGTCATTTAGGAAGTTTGGTACCCATGTAGATTACCAGAGTTCTATTTCAAGAAAAAGTGCAAATTCAAGGTGGTATGCAATTATTTTTACAGCAAGGAAAAATGAAAATTGCATTGGGATATCCTGCATTAGATCCCAGAGGCAGGAAGCTTTTGAGGTGTGTGTAAATGTGTGTGTCTGTGTGTCCACTCATGGCTGCGTCTCCAGCACCTGGCACCTAGTGACCTGCCACTGCCTGCGTTCTCCTGCATCGCCACCACCCCCATCCTCCGGGCCCTGGTATGCCCAGGTATGGCCATGCCCCACCGCCATATCCAGACTTGGCCATGCTTGACCTTTTGGCACTCCAGCAACTAGTTTAACTAGAGGGGTGGGGGGGTGTGCTTGCCCGTGAATCTGATGCAGCCCAGAGTAGGTGAACATTCTAGCAAGAGGAGACACATGATCTGAAACCAGTGTGCTTTGCTGGTTGATGCTTAGAGTTGCAGTGTGGGTGGAAGTGATGGCATCGGTGGAGGAGCTGGGTCCACCTGGAGACACTACAAGTCCTAGTGTGGGAGGCTGAGCCCCTGTTCCCCTAGAGAATGCTGGTTGTTGGTATTCACTGCTCCTTGCCATCACTGTCCTCCCTCACAAGACCTTAATCTAAGTGCGTCTCATTTGGTTTTAGCATCCTTTTGCCTGACCCCACGCCCTTTCCACCAATTCTCCACCTGGCCACCAGGATGAGCACCTGGATTCATGAGTCACACCTTTCTCTCCTTAGAGCCATCCTTGCTGGATCTCTGTAGCTGTTGGCATCATGTCCCCCACTTTCGGGTTTCCCACAGGCTGTCCACCGCACCCTTTCTGTGTCCACCTTAACACTTACAGCACTTTACAGCTATTCATGTTCACTCCTTGAGGGCAGGGAGCACATCATTTGTGTTTACCACACAGTAGGCCTCAGCAGGCGCCATCCTATCTCAGCCACTTGGGAAGGTTCTTCTGCCGTAGCCTTTGGCTCACTGGCACTAAGTAAGGCTCAAGTACATTTCCCAGGACGTCCCCCACTGGGGCCAGAGCAGATGGGAGGAGGACAGGTCTTACAGCTGGGTATGGCCAGGAAACCAGGAGTCCCAGCTTGCAGGTGCTGCATTGCTTTCCCAGCCAGCCCACCTGGTCTCCTGTCTTGTGCTCTTCGCTATTTATGGTCTTGGGATGGCAGGGTCCTAGAGTACCCTAGGAGTGGAAAGAGGCCACAGGGTGAGTCCTGCCCCCCCCCCCCCCAATTTCCCCAACAGCCACAGCCTGTTGGGGAGGAGTAGGGAGTGGCAAGAGTAGTACTGTCTGGCAGTTGGCAGGAGAGGCTGGGTACACAGACAAGTGGCACGAGGCAGCTCCCACCTAGTAAAGGCTCATCTCCCAGCAACAGCAAGTACTTGGCCGTGCCTGCCGCCCTCTTCCCTTGGTGGGGTCCTGACACACCAGGCATACTCCTCTAACCTGCACTCTGCTTCTGGGCAGCAGGCCTGGCTTTTCGTGGATGCTTGTGTAGGGCTCCTGGGGACCCAGGCCTGCCCGTATCCACGGCACTGTGGGGCCCCTGCTCTGGTGCGAGCCTCTGTCTCCTTGGCACCCTGGGCGGTGATGGTCTCTGCTCAGCCCTTTTGTGTGTCTTCCCCATTGCTGTCAGACCTGCTCCAGAATTTATTTTTGTGTGAATTAAATAAGACATTACCCTCCCAGTATTTAGTCTGGTAGCAAAACCATTTAGACAGCAAAGTCTAGGTTCTCCCTTGCTGGGAGGAGGAGCTGCCTTGGAGGAGGCTGAACTGGGTGGTCTGGAAGGGAGGGGACAGCACTGCAGTTGCGGATGAACCTACCCTTTTCCCTGGGTCACCTTTCCTAGCTGCCTTGGGGAGGGGAAACCTGAAGCTGTTTCCAGGAGAGGTTTCTAGGGCCAGCAGTGTCAAGTGTAGCCTAGTTTGTTTGACACAGCAGCCCTAGAGCTTGATCCCACAGCCTTCCTGGGCCGTGCTGCTCTGAAGTATCGACTCACATTTGGGGAAGGCCTCTTCTCTTATGTGAGATGCCATGTTGACCAACTTTTTGCAGGCTTAAAGCAGGTCCTAAAATCCTGCTGGGAAGCTAGCTCTTTCCTTTCACAGCTGTGCTCTGTCCTGAGTCATCACTGAATTTATGATCCCAGAGCCCTCAGGGTAGGAAGGGACCTGCCAGCTGGCTGGTGAGGCAGCACAGGTGGACCCAGATCCCCAGGCGGAGCTGTTGCTCCCAAGTTCTGTGACCACACATGAGTTCCATCAGATTCTTGGGTCTTCGATTTGGAAGGTCTCAGTCTCCTGTCAAGGGATCCCATGCTTAATAGCCCTGGGGCCTTTGCTTAGGTCACTGGCACCTCACAAGACCTACTCCCTCCTCCAGCCCATCCTCAACACCCCCCACAGCTACTCTCCTATACCTTTCCCACCTTGCTGGGCATGCCCTGGAGACAGCTCAGCCACTGGCATGGCTCTTCTCAGTTACATGCCGCAGAGGTGATCTCTGAGGAGTGGGGAGGCAGATGCAGACATGGGCCCACTGTAGCAGAGGCTTAATTGCCTCGCTGGCCATGGGCTGTGTGCCAGGCATATTTACTACTGCAGGGCTGGGCCTTTGCATGTGCTTTTTCCTTTGCCTGGAATGCTTTCTAAAACTGCAGAACGCAACCACTTCCTACAGGAATGTGAACCCGAAGTGGGCAGAGGCTCCTGTTCTGTTCACTGCTGTTTCTTGGTGCCTGGCCCCAGCATCCAGAAGGCTCCCTGAGGAAGTGCCGAATAAGTACAGACCTGACGAGAGCCTTAGGGCACTCTTTGTGGGTCCTTCCCTTGACCTGCCATCTGTCTTCAATCCACAAGCAGACATCCTCAGTGGACCAGCTGCCTTCTGTGACCTGGGTCGCATGTTACCTGGGCTGTGTCTCCTGGGGAGTGGGTGCCAGGCCATGGCAGGAGCGTATTTCTTTCCAAAGTGAAATTTGTGAGGAGTGTTGGAAGAACTGGCAAGGGGTCTTGGCCCACCCGTTGCCTTAGTGGGCAGGGCCGGGGGGGTCACCATCAGCCCAGCCCTCTTTGACCCTCCCGCTTACTTCCTGTTGAGTCAACCCCAGTAGCCAAGGAGGCTGTGGTGATGCTGAGCCACATCGCAGGCAGCCCCCTGCCACACATGCCTGGGCACTTGGGAGCCATCATGGGCACGGCTTCTCCCCCCACCAGGATGTGTTCGAGATGCGCTTTGCCAAGATGCCAGATGAGCCAGAGGAGCCTGTAGTGGCCGTGTCCTCCCCGGCGGTGCCACCCCCCACCAAAGTGGTGGCCCCACCCTCATCCAGCGACAGCAGCAGTGATAGCTCCTCGGACAGTGACAGCTCCACTGATGACTCTGAAGAGGAGCGAGCCCAGCGGCTGGCAGAGCTCCAGGAGCAGGTGAGGGTGCAGGAGGCCCCATTCCCAGTCCCCCAGAATCCATGGACTGGGCTGTCTCCCCAGGGGTCTCCACGATATGGGGAGTTCTAGTTCTGAGTTCCAGCAGGAGCAGAATTCCCACTGGTCCCCCCGTGCCAGGTGCACATGCATTATAAACACAGAATTGACCCTTGAGCAATGTGGAGTTTAGGGGTGCTGGCCTCCCGTGCAGTCGAAAATCTGTGTATAATTTTTGACTCCCCCAGAAAACTTGTAATAGTCTACCCTTGCCCAGAAGCCTTGCCTGTAATAGTTGATTAATATATGTTTTATAGGTTACGTGCATTATGTACTGTATTCTTAATAAAGTAAGCTGTTAATAAAGTGAAAAAAACCCGTAAGCAATAGAAGATACATTTACAGTACTGTATTGATTGGCGGCGGGGAAGCTACATATAAGTTGACCTGCATTGTTCAAACCTGTGCTCAAGAGTCAATTGTACATTCATGGATGTTTTGTTGGGGAGATGTGGCTGTTCTGTGGGCAGAGGTGAGGCTTCTATATCTTTCCAGTATCTGGAAGGAGGAGCTTGAGCCAGGATGTCCATCTCTCCTGGGGCCCTACAAACCAGACAACAGGGCCTTAGTACCCAGCCTCCAGGGGACCCTCCTCCTGGATTGCCATGGAGCTCCGTGTCTGCCAGCTTAGGCAGCTCCTTTAGCAAAGAAGGACACTGGCCACCCTTGGAGTCAGTGGCCTGGGTGGGCATGGGCACTTTGAAAATTTGGTGAGTCAACAGGTCACAAGGCTGAGGGCCAGGCCCCCTCCCTATGCTTCCCTCCTCCCTTGACCCCTGACGCCTGGGGGTCTACACAGAGACCAGGATGATGGGCATGTGTGTCTTGCCTGTCTGCTTCACAGCTCAAAGCCGTGCACGAGCAGCTTGCAGCCCTCTCCCAGCCCCAGCAGAACAAACCAAAGAAAAAGGAGAAAGACAAAAAAGAAAAGAAAAAGGAAAAGCACAAAAAGAAGGAGGAAGTGGAGGAGAATAAGAAGAGCAAAGCCAAGGAACTTCCTCCCAAAAAGACCAAGAAAAATAATAGCAACAGCAATGCGAGGTCTGTGCCTCCCCAGTCTGCCCTGGGTGGGAGCCCTGCCCGCCATGGTGGGTAGGGAGGCTTGCATGTCTGCTCTTTCCTCTAGAATGGATCTCTGGTGCCCACTGTGTTTGGGAAGGGAGGGAGGATAGCAGGTAGCATGAAGCAGGTGGTGAGGACAGAGCACGGTTTGCAGTCTTGTCTCCAGCGGGTGCTTCCGAGAAGGCCTTGCCAGCCTCCCATCTCCCTCGAGGGCCATATGGGTGGGGGTGTGGAAGCCGTCCACTAAGCTCCAAATGGAGGAATGGGTGCCTGGCTTTCCCAGGACACCTGTTCCTCACAGTGTCTGCATCATCCCTTCATAGCAAGAAGGAGCCAGCACCCATGAAGAGCAAGCCCCCTCCTGCGTATGAGTCGGAGGAGGAGGACAAGTGCAAGCCCATGTCGTATGAGGAGAAGCGGCAGCTCAGCCTGGACATCAATAAGCTCCCTGGCGAGAAGCTGGGCCGTGTGGTGCACATCATCCAGTCGCGGGAGCCCTCCCTCAAGAACTCCAACCCCGATGAGATCGAGATTGACTTTGAGACTCTGAAGCCGTCCACCCTGCGAGAACTGGAGCGCTACGTAACCTCTTGTTTGCGGAAGAAAAGGAAACCTCAAGGTGCCCTTGGGCCCCCTGGGCAGGGTGTGTTCTCAGTCCTGGCCATCCCAGCCAAGAGGAAGGAGGCTATCTGCAGTTCATTTTGCCTTCCAGACATGGCCCTCTCCCTGTGCAGGCTGTTCTCCAATTATAAAGGCTGTGTCCGAGGCAGAGAAACCTTGGGGGGGGGGGGGACATCACACTGGACCCTGGGCTGTGGGTGCCGTTCTTGGCCTCCTGGCTGGTACCCACCTGGGGCCCGCCTGCCCTCAGCGGCCCCGGGCCCTGCTCTGAGTACTGCTATTTTCACTCTTGCCACTTAGCTTCTGCCAAAGCCAGCCACTCCCACCCTGCCATTGGTTGTTTGTAACAGGCGTGGGGGGTGGAGGCAGGGCCCAGGAGGAGAGGTGGTAAGTCAGCCTGGTCGATGCCTGTTGTTCGTCCCTAGTTCCACACGGCCCCCTCCGTGACAGTCTGCCAGGCTGCTCTTTCCCGTTAGAAATGCCTTGTCTTAGCTCACAGTGTCTGTCTTGAGACCAGTAGGACTTAGGATCCATGTCAGAGTGTGGTGCACAGCCTCTCTCCCAGCCTGGACTGCCTCCTGGGGTTCTTGGGCCCCTCCCGGGGGCGCTGCACAGTGACACTCAGCCCTTGGTCTACACGCCGAGGTGCTGGGAGACTCCTGGGGCTCTTTCATGTCTTGGTTTGTCTCTGCTGTGTCCCCTTTGGGTCCCCTTCACCCTCTGCCCGAGAAGTAGCTGAGGGAGCCCCAGCCCAGCAGTTCCTCGTGTTAGGGAATTCCTTCCTTCCTTGTCTTGTACTCTTTGAGGAACCCAGCACAGGTTGGAGGGGCTTTGAAATTCTGGTATTAAGCCAAGTTTTGGCTGGTGTACGGTAGGCTAGCAGCTTACCACTGGGAAATGTGGGACCAACCAGGGCCTCTTAGCAGCAGCCCTCTGGCTCACAAGGCACTGACTCCCTGCTGGCCCTTCTTGCAGGCTGTTGGGGTGTGCCCGTGGCCAACGGCAGCCTCCTACGTGGGGGCCCTGCCTGACTCAGTCCCTGTTGCCTTATTACAGCTGAGAAAGTTGACGTGATTGCTGGCTCCTCCAAGATGAAGGGCTTCTCGTCCTCGGAGTCGGAGAGCACCAGCGAGTCCAGCTCCTCTGACAGCGAAGACTCCGAAACAGGTTAGGTGTCTTCCTTCGTGTCTCGTCACATTCCTGCCTGTGTCGGGCTTAGATATGTGTCCAGGCTGCTAGAGATCAGAGATGGCGGTCCTAAGAACTTTTTGGGCCCTCCCATCTTAGAGGGCTGCCATGGTGACCCTCTACCTGGGGCCGTGGGTGACCCTGTACCCTGAGGAGGAGTTGCTGAGAGTATTGACACTGCACAGTCCTGGGGGAGGTGGTAGTGGGGGGTGGGGCTGGAGAGGACCTTGGGTGTGGGGGCCCAGGTGGTGGTATTGACCTTAGTGTGACCCTGCCCAGTCCTAAGGTCTTCCCGATGCCACAGTCGCATGCAGCATGGCTGTTCCAGGTGATGTGCTTTTGCAGGTATGGAGCAGTTTGCTCTCTGCTCTGGTGTCACCAGGCTCAGGGCATTGCCTTTCTCCCCAGAGGGTGCTCTTGGCTGTAGTGGCTGCTCTTAACTGTGCACGCACTTGGTGGACCAGCATGTCCTACAACCTCTCACAGTTCCTCTCTCCATGTTTCATGGGCCTGCCCATGTGCCCCCTGGTGCCCTGGCAGAGCCCACTGCCCGCCTGAGCAGCGGCTTCAGTGTGGGGGGTGGGAGCAAGTAAGGGCAGGCAGAGGTGCTAAGAGCCGCATGGTCCAGGGAGAGGAGCTTTTCCTCCAGGTGTGTGCTTTCCTGATTATTCTTGGGGAGCAGGCAAGTGCTTAACATTGGCTTGGAGGAGAGGCTAGAGAAGAAGCCTGGCAACCAGGCTGGGCTGTGAGGTGGAGCTGGCTGTACGTGTCTGGTTGAGTGAGGTTGCCCCCGGGTAGGTCTAGCTCCAGCAGCTGAGCAGACAGTCTGCAGACCACCGAAGAGCCAGCCCTGGGGCCTTAGGCATGTCCCTCCAGGCAGGCTGTGGTCTGCATATCCACAGTGGGAAACAAAGACCCCTGGTGTTTTCTTTCATAGGTCTGTCCCCTCTCTGGCATTTTATTCTTAATGGAAATAAACAGTAAGCCCCACTTAAATCAGTTCATGAAAATAATGTGATCTGATTGTGCCAAGAAAAGTGTGAGGCTTGCTCACAGCAGCTGGGTGATCCCACTCCAAGGCTTGTGCACATACAGGTTCTTGTGTGGGCTCAGCCTGCTTCTGTTTGGGGACGTGGAGGATGGGAGGGTTTCTGGGCCTTCTCAGTCTTCCTCTTCGCTTTTATGGTAAAGGGTACCAGACTTCCCTAGTGGGTTGGAGGGCTTGCCTTGGGGTGGGCTAAGGGCTTCTCCAGGACTCCAAATTCTGTGGACCACCTCATTTCCAGTGGGCTCAAGTGAGACTCATTAAGCTATATTTTGTATTTATTAAGCTCCACTGTGTGCAGAGACTTGTTGTGGGCAGTTTGCTGTCCTCCTGTCTCCATCCTTTGTCCTTTTCTTCCTAACCAGCAACTCTCCCCCCCCCCCCCCGCATGGCTTTTTAATCAACCAGCAGGGGGCGCCACACGCCAAGGCTGCCCGGAAGGGTTGGCCCGGAGCCAGGTCCCACTGCCCTCAGTAGGATGAATGGCCATATTCTTGGGCCCAATTAGCATTCCTGGTGGCCACCGACTTCTCACTTTCGGTGCCAGCCACACCTCGGATTTGACTTTGCTCTGGGCTTTTGCACCTCCTGTGGTTCCTAGCAGGCTGCTCCTACTAGGGGTTTCACAGCCTTTTCTCCTAAGGATCTGAGTTGACCAAAAGAAAGCTCCAAAGGTTGGAATTGGCCGGGGACCAGATTGTTAAAACAGTGAGGGCAGACCGCTTTGGCCCCGACGTGGCACCCGGCCATCAGGTCCTGATTGCAAGTCTGTGACTGTGGCCTTTGTCCCTGATCCCCAAGCTTTTCTTTGGGGCATGTTTGCTTGAGGAGGGAGTTCTCCTGGGCCTCTGAGTGCCCTGCACCCACCTCGTGCCGTGTGCTGCGGGGTGGCTGTGACGGCATCTCCAGCAGCTCTTGACTGCTGAGATTATTTTTCCCTTTTTGTCCCCCCTTTGAAAGAAATGGAAAGATTGTGCAACAAGTAATCTGAGAGTCCTGGGAACAGCTGTCTGGGCGGGAAGGAGGGTGAGATTTACAGTCTCTGAGCCGCCGGCCTTCAGGCTCCCAGGCTCCAGCAATTCGGCCCCAATGGCTTGCTTGGCTGCTTCCGGCTCATCCCTCTTTCCAGGCACCCTCCCCACCTTGAGTCTTGGAAGGCTCCCATTTGTCTTCAAGGTCCTGGCTTTTCCTTTTTCATCTGTGTGCTCTGGAGAGCTCTATGTGGGTCGACTGGGCACTTCCATCCCGTGAGTTTGTGCCCTCGGGGTCAGACACTGTCAGCCCCAAAGTGGGAGCTTCCACCCCTACACCACTGAATACAGCCATCCCCCACCCCATCCCACATAGGAAACCGCACTCTCTTCCAGGGCAGCTCCTCCAGCAGCTGCTGGAGCTGGGTCCCTGGAGCTAGGCAGCCCCGATTTCTGTGACCAGTTAGTGGGGATAGGGCAGGGTGGGGGGCACTGAAGGTATTTCGTTTGGTCTTTGGGGGCTTAATTGTTTTGCTCTCCTTGTTCTTGTGTTTCCATTTGGACCGGAGCCGAAATTCCTGAAAGGGCCTATTTTTGTCACTTGTACTAAGGGTCATTTCTGCTGACAGGGTTCAGAGACATGAATCACCAAAAGAAACTGAACAGAGGCACGAAATTGGGACTTGATGGGGGTGGGTGGTTTCTTAGACCCCTCCTGGTCTCTCTCCGTAGATAAGGATGTTGTGGGTTGCTCAAGGCATGGGGCTGGTCCATGGTGCCAAGCTGTAGTTCAGGGAGGTGGTACCCGCACAGATGGGGATTGGGGTTGGGGAGGTGGGTTGGACTTTCCTAGCTCTGTTCCCAGGCCACCATGTGGTGTGTCCCGCCTCCCCCACCACCCGCCCAGAAGCACGCTGTTGACCAGTCCTGCCACATCCTCTGAACCCAGCTATTACTTGGGTTGTGGTCTTTTGTTGGGCTTCACTTCTGACTAACGACTGAATCTGCTTCAGGGTTCAGTACTGGGGACAGGACAGGGGATACAAATGCTCCTTTTCCATGGCCATCCCAGGTGGGTTATGGGCAGAGCTGTGCCTCCCTGTCACCTGTGCTGGGATCATGTCTGTCTGGCTCATGGGGCCAGGAGGGATGTCTCAGGACTCTTTGTCCAGCCTTCCACCCATCACATTGCTGATGATGGTCTCTTTCCACATGCCATCCACAGGTCTTTCTGGGCAGGGTGGACACCACAGCTCATGTCCCTCCTAGGAGCATATCCTCCTACCCCAGCTTCCTGGGCTGGGACGGGTTCGGGAAGGTGTGGGGGCAATGCTCTTGGATTTGGGCCTGGTCTTCTAGTTGCAGTGGGAGCACACTCCAGCTATTTTAGTCTCCTTGTTTCCTTTTCCCAGGATTGGAGCATGTGGGTGTTTCTTAATAGCTCCAGGGGAAAAAGGAATGCTTGATGTTTTGGAAAGATTTGAGCCGGAAAGTGCAGACGGAGGCCATGGAGCGTTCTTCCCAGACAACCAGCCTCAGCTTCGAACCCCTGGGGTCTTTGAGGGACTGGGTCCCAGTCCTATGTTGGGGCCTGCTGCTGCCTGCTCCAGGGGTGTGACGCTTGTTCTTGGGAAAAGGGAGAGGCCCCTGATGGAGGGATGGGGGTGGGGTGGGGATAGGAAGAGACTTGGTGGATGGGACTGTAGCTGGTCTGCCTGTACTGTCACGTGACCCCTCATACACCCACATGCAGGGGTCGCAGCTGGAGGGACTCTGGGGCTTCATGGGCAAGGGCGAGCCTTGTGGAATGTGCCCTGAATGATAGGCCGGCCGGTGGGTGGGTTTTTCCCACGCGCACACTCGAAGACCATGGGAGCGCAGTGTTGGTTGCATCTGCAACTCTAACGGAGGCATCCGCTCTTGTGTGGGTGGGAACGTGCCCCACGCCCCTCTCCGGTCAAGGGGAAACACACTCGATGCCCTGGGAAAGGAGGACAGCTTTGCTCCTCAGCCTGTGTTCGTTTTGTTTTTCCCCCCACCTTGACAGTTTGTATAATTGCTTCCTCTTTTTATGATTTGGGTGGAGTTTTTTGTTGTTTTTGGTGGGGTTTTTTTGTTGTTTTTTGTTTTATTTTTTGGTGGTGGTGGTTGTTTCTTGGGGTTTGTAGGAATGCAGAAATGAGGCTGTTTGCTGGACGTCCTGCACTCCAGAGGCCCTTTCTGGGGAACTTCCTTATCTCTGCCCAGGCCCTGAGGAAGGGCTGGCATCACTTCCGTGAGGTAGACAGTGTGCAGAAAAGCAGATCCAGAGGGGACAAGCTTAGAGTTGGGGTGCTTGATGGGTGTGGCACACTTGGCTGGTCTTCAGGAGTGATGGCAAGTAGGGCAGGCAAGGGCGCCTCTCACATTCAGAGACCTTCAGTAAAGGAAATGCCGGCCTGCACTCAGGGTGCACATGGAACTTGTTACTGGAAGCAGCTGTTCTGTGTAGAAGCATAAACAAGGCTCTGGGTGGTTTTGGAGATGTCCGCATGTGCCGGAACTGTGCCCCTTGTAAAAGGAAGGTGGGTCTGTCGCCGCCTGTGGCTGGCCAGGCAGGGGGCAGGGCTGCCAGGCTCCGGCGCTGTTCTCTCGTGCCCTGTCAGCGGGCAGGGCACAGGAGGCTGGCTCGGTCTGTGGTTCTTCTGTTCTTGTGACTTGAACGGTACATTCCACACCATTTCTCTCACACTGGTTTCTCTCTCCCTCTATGTAGGTCCTGCCTAATCATTGGACACGGACTCTTAATAAAACGGTCTTCAGTTCCAGATTCCTTCCCAGCAAGCTATAGCTTAAGTCCATTTTCTTCTGTGAAAGGGACAGGACTCCATCAAGTTATGGAATTCCTCAGAGCCTTGGGCTTGTCCCCCAGGGTGGATTAGTCATGTCCAGCAGTACACGCCTAGTCCTGCCTCTGGGAAGGCTGCCTGCTTGGCTGGCCACCCGGGCCTCCTGTGTAAAGACTGCCTGGCTGTCCTGCCCAGCCTCCCTGGTCGTCTGGGGTCTTCGGGTGGGTGGCATCTCCCAGCGGGTGATGACAATCCCCCCCTGCACACACATACATGTGGTGCTGCTCCGTGTGCAAGGCCCCATCACAAGTATGTTTTCTCTCTTCATCCCTCCCTCTTTGTCTGGATTCTAACTGCTTTCCTCCTGGACCTTAAAATGATGTTAGCCCAGGGAAGGTCTCATTCAGCTGAAGGAAGAACACTCTTTAACATCTAGAGTTTTCCCCAGTGAGGAACCAGGGGGACCTGAAGGCTCGTGGGGCTGTCCCTCAGCATGCCCTCTCTCTGGTGGCTTGTGAGACTCCATCAGCTGGAGGCTGTAACCAGCTACAGCTGACTCCCAGGCCCCTGGAGTCTTTCTTCTGTTTTCATTGTTCCCATTGTTGCCTGTTGGGCATTTTCCCAACTTTTTTGGCCTCTTTGCCTAAAGTCACAGAGGGGAAAGTACCTCTTGGGCTGCCTCCCTGTCCCTCCCAAGGAATTAGAAGCAGGCTGCAGTGGGCAAGAGCTGCTTTCAGGAAGGTCACTGCTGAGGGGCACTCGAGGAGAAACAGCCGTGCAGCCAGCTGACCTAGCCCCTCGAGTCCATGATTCCTGTCCCCAATGGGGTTGGGGCCCTGGGCAAGTGGACGAGAAAGGGCTCTCTAACCCAGAGCACTGGACCAGTCCCTCGTGAGGCCATCCGAGTCCTTGGGGCCTGCTCCGTGCACATCTCTGAGGGGTGTTGGCAGTGCAGACACCCTTCTATTCTTCAGTGCCCTAGAATAATGACAGCCTCTGGGGGTGGGGCAGGCCAGGGTGGCTGCATCATCCAAGCCCTCTGAGAGGCACTGAATAGGATTTTTTGCTCTAAAAATAAATATCGGCCCTTTTTTGGTCATGAATCCAGCATTTCAGCAGAAAACTGCCTGATGAAAAGTCCCCTAAGGAACAGCATCTGTGTTTCAGGGAGTGCTCCCCCCCCCCTTCTCCTTTTTAAAGTGTAGTTTGTGTGTACTTCTTGAAGGCCTATAGCAGTTTCCCGGCGTCTTGGAGCCCGCCTTCTGGAGCTGGAAGCAAGTTTGAGGAGGTGTAGTTCACCGTCAGCAGGCCCTCGGGCACTGGCCTCCTCCTGTGCAGAAACCCTGGGACCTGTCCTCTGGGTTTTGTGTTCTAGATCAGCTTCTCCAGAGCCTCCAGGGCCCTGCCATGATGCTTGCAAGTTCCTAGGCTGCTCTCTGATCCTCTGGCCAGTCGATTTCCAGTCAGGCTCCATTTGCCAAACAGACTATTTTGAGCTGCCCTTTGGCCTGTGCCTGATGTGTTCCCAGTGCAGCTCGGCCTGGCTGGAGCCAGGGGGCTTCATGCCCGGAGATTCCCACAGGACAGTTGGGAAGCTGTTGGCATTGTCTTTCTGGGAAGATTCTGCTGTCTTGGAACAAATGGCAGCCTGGATTCCCACAGTGTCGGCCTATGTGCTGCCCCGCCCCTTCCCACACTCGTGCATACCAGCTATAGCCACAGGCCAGTTCTCCTGCAGGGTCTTTGCACCCTTTCTGTCCGTGGATCCTGGCCTCCTTGCCCGTGGGGCTTCCATCTGTCAGAGAACTTGATCTTTAGACTCGAGCCGTCACACCTGTGCCCAGTACCCCAGGAATAGAGCAGAGAGAGCAGTACCAACTCACTCCTCATTGGCAGCCTCCTGTGTGCGGGCAGGGGAAATGCCACCTTGACACACCAGCCGGCCTGTGGGGGCCTGAGGAGTTGCTGTGGGAGGGGTGGGTGGCCTGGGCCTCTGCTAGTGCAGAGGCTCCCCAGTCAGTTGAGTTGAAGGGGCTCTGTGCCTCTGCCCTACCCTTACCCTCAATCCTGTCTCCTTCCCTTGAGTGGGGGTGGGGGGCGGGAGGAATCAGTGTTTTAATCAGATTTTACAAAAAAAAAAAAGTTTTAATTCTTTGTACAATTACCATCCTATGTAAAGATGAAATTTGTGTTGAGTTCAAGATTTTCATGGAATAAAGATCACACAGTACTTGAGGCCATCTTCATGTAACCCTTTCTAGAGAGTTTTGTGTGGGGTGTCTTGGGGCTGGTGTGTTGTGAAGCTGTGCACTTCCTGTCTTGTCTTCCTACCAGTAACTCCCGACAGGAGGCTCGGGCCGTGTGAGCCAGATGCAGCTGTCCCAAACAGGCTCCAGCACTCCTTGGTCCCCAACGCTAGCCCCTTTAGTGTCCTCTGGTCCTGCAGATCTGTTGTACACGTCCCACTGGCTCTCCCACTCTAGGCCTGCCCCCTCTCCCTACCAGCACTTCCTCATGGAGACCTGGACCTGGGACACTTTCCAAGGCAGCCAAGACCCGCTCTCTGGATCTCCTGGGCCCCACTGCATTTTATCCCCATGAGTGCTCATGTGGTCCTCTCTGCTCACTGGCTGCAGGGAGATAGTGAAGGCTCAGAGCCACCATCCCTTCTTTATGGTGGAAAAAACCGTGCTTCCCCTGGGGCCATGAGATGACAGGCTACCCCAGTCCTCTCCCCACAACACAGTGTCTTCTCCTGGTCAGACTTTACCGGTTGGCCCCTTTCTTAGCCCCCGTTTCCGGTCCCCCAGCCTTTGAAAGGCCTGCCCAGTGTGCGAGCAGCTATTCCAGCCTCCCTCGAGCTTCAGTTTATGTTACTGGAATCTGCTGGGAGAGGTGCCTATCCTGGAGGGACCCTCGGCCCCTTTCTCCTGCTCCCTTTGGCTCAGTGGCTCTGAATATTATGCTTTCCCCCAGCGCATGTAGGGTCAGTCCTTTTGGTCCTGGGCCTCCCACCTCTGTAGTTCAGTGTGCCTCCTTTACCCTGCAGCTGCTAGTCCCGTGGCCGTGATCCTGCAAGTCACTCAAACTGTCCCCTTTTGTATGTCCCACCCACAAGAGTGTTCCTCTCACCTGGTTTCCTGCTGTGACCCAAAGAGCCCTGAACCCTGTATCCTGGTATCTCCAGTGTCCAGGTTTGAGGCTGGGCATACGGTGCCCGTGTCCCAGATGTCCCCGGTTGCTGCCATTTGTATGAGGACATGTGTCTGTAGCTGCTGAGGTCTGTGTCACGCTGTCTTGTCTCTTGCATGGAGTGGTGAGCTCTCGCAGGGCACGAGGTCCCTTCTCATCCCTTTCGGTAGCGCACTGCCCAATGTGGCCTTGCACCTCACAGAAGCTTAGCATGGCCCTCAGTGAAGCAGCTGCAAGTGGGGGTAGCAGAGCATGTGTCCTCCAACACCAGCAAGATCCGGCACCCTGGCAAGGAGCTTAGGGGATGCCACACAAAGCCATGAGGTGTCTCTTGGTGACAGGAATTGGAAAAGCACCATGGGTCCCCTCCCACCTGGCTGGTGACTTCATCATTTCCCAGCCCATGAGTATTATTGACTGGTTCTCCTCTCCCTCACTGCGGTTTGCACACCAGCGATTGTTGGTGAGGGGCAGACAGCTGGCAGAAGATCCTTAGCCTGACTCTGGGGGGCGGGTGCAGGGGTGGGTGTGCACTGGTTCCTGCACATTCCTTGCAGGCGCAGGCCCACCCTGGACGAGTCCACACGACGGCGGCAACCAGCCATCGGCCCTTGAGAGATCAGGGCACACACGGCAGGGAGGGTCCCTGCAGCACATTGGCTGTGTCCCAACACAGGGACCTCTCTGATGCCGGTCTCCCAGGAGGAAGAGGGTGCTGGTTGGTGGCCTCCCTGGGCTGGCCAGTGGTAGTGAGCACCTTCCCTGTTTCCTCCTGGTCATTCCTGGGAGGCCGACCTATTTCTTCCCTCCCACCCTCCCTTAAAGTGCTCACTCTGTGGCCAGGCCTGTTGGCATGGGCCGGCACCACTGCACTCTCTCACCCCCAGTTGTGCATCTGCTTCTCCTGGGAGGATGGGAAGGAGCCAGCGTAGAGGGCAGTGCAATTGGAGGCCAGCATGTTGTTAACTCTGTAGCTGTGTGACACGGGGCAAGTCCCTTAATTTCTCTGAGTCTCACTTGGCTGCTCCATCAAATGGGTGTGATGCTTTCTAATGCCACGATTGTTCCAAAGCAAGGCAGGTTGGGGTGCAGACACCTGGGTCACCATAGTGGCGTCTGACCAGCAAGTAGGGGGAGACACTGGGCAGGGAGGTGTGTCCGTAGCTCAGCTCCCAGTGTACCCAGGTGTCATCCTTTAATGGAGCCAGCTGGTGGTCTGGAAATTGGCAGGGAGCATTTTCAAATATGGTCCCCACTAGGAAAAGTGGCAGGCAATGGGTAGGTGACACCCCACATGTCTTTCCCTTTCCCGTGACCGACTCCCATCCCAGACAGAACCCAGCTACCCTCCATCTCACCGTCACTGGCCCTTCTCCTGAGCTTACCCTCCATTTTCTCCTTGCTCTGCCTCCGAGGCCAGCTCACAGTCCGCTCCCCCAGAGCCTCACCACCTTCTCTTTCCCTCTGCAGAGATGGCTCCGAAGTCGAAAAAGAAGGGGCATCCCGGGAGGGAGCAGAAGAAGGTACGTGATTTCAGGGGTGTCCTCCAGCAGGTGAGCAGTGACTGCCTGCCCTTGCGGACCCTGAGGGTACCCGGGTGTGTGCCGCCTGCCTGATGTCAGCCTGTCTGTCTGCAGCACCATCACCACCATCATCAGCAGATGCAGCAGGCCCCGGCCCCTGTGCCCCAGCAGCCCCCGCCGCCTCCCCAGCAGCCCCCGCCGCCCCCACCTGCGCAGCAGCAGCAGCAGCAGCCCCCGCCCCCACCGCCCCCACCTGCCATGCCGCCGCAGGCAGCCCCCACGATGAAGTCCTCGCCTCCGCCCTTCATCGCCGCCCAGGTGCCCGTCCTGGAGCCCCAGCTCCCAAGCAGCGTCTTCGACCCCATCGGCCACTTCACCCAGCCCATCCTGCACCTGCCGCAGCCTGAGCTGCCCCCCCACCTGCCCCAGCCGCCCGAGCACAGCACTCCACCTCATCTCAACCAGCACTCGGTGGTCTCTCCTCCAGGTGAGCTGCAGCCACGCCTGCCCAGGTGCAGGGAGGCCCCCTTCCCACCCTGCTCTTTCACTGTGACTAGGCACTCTGGGCGACCTGTGGAGTCCCCATGTTGTCTTGCCTCCAAGGGGAGGTCGGTGACTACCCAAGCCATTAAGGAAAACATGAGCCACTGAGGCCCAGGGTCTGCATAGGTAGTGCCTCAGTATGGAAGATACTCTTTTCTTCTGCTGGGCCAAGCATTGTGTGAGATGGAAAAAAGATGTGTGCGCCCCCTCCCCGCCACCGCCCCAGCTCCCAGTTGAGGATGGAGGTGCTGGGACACACACACACCTGGGGGATTCAGGGAAGGCCTGCCTACTCTGAGACCTGAAGGGCAAGTGTGAAAATAGGGAGCAGCTGAAGGGAAGGGAAGGGAAGGGAGGAAGGTTGGGGGTGCAGAGTATAAGGTAGAATAGCAGTGGTGAGGATCCCAATCCTGTAGACTTCTCTGGAAGCTGTTCTTACCTGGAGTTTATGGGAAGCCAAGGAGGGCGGAGCGAGATGGCTAGTTGGAGGGAGACCAGCAGGAAGTCATGATGGAGCAGAAAGGCTGGGCTGAGGGCCATGGGGTACAGAAGCTGTGAGCCTCACTGCCACGCTGTCGTGTCCTTCCAGCTTTGCACAACGCGCTGCCCCAGCAGCCATCGCGGCCCAGCAACCGAGCCGCTGCCCTGCCCCCTAAGCCTGCCCGGCCCCCGGCCGTGTCGCCTGCCCTGGCCCAGCCACCCCTTCTCCCACAGCCCCCCATGGCTCAGCCCCCCCAAGTGCTATTGCAGGAGGACGAAGAGCCACCCGCCCCACCCCTCACCTCGATGCAGATGCAGCTCTACTTGCAGCAGCTGCAGAAGGTGCAGCCCCCCACACCACTACTCCCTTCCGTGAAGGTGCAGTCCCAGCCCCCACCCCCTCTGCCCCCTCCACCCCACCCTTCAGTGCAGCAGCAGCTTCAGCAGCAGCCACCGCCACCACCCCCCCAGCCACAGCCACCGCCCCAGCAGCAGCACCAGCCCCCCCCACGGCCCGTGCACATGCAGCCCATGCAGTTCCCTACCCACATCCAGCAGCCCCCACCGCCCCCAGGCCAGCAGCCCCCACACCCACCCCCAGGCCAGCAGCCGCCACCACCGCAGCCTGCCAAGCCTCAGCAAGTCATCCAGCATCACCCTTCACCCCGGCACCACAAGTCGGACCCCTATTCAACCGGTAAGTTGGCTTTTGCCCCTGGGCTCTGGGGAGGCTGGTGCTGGGCCCAGAATTTTGTCTTTAAGAAGCCAGACTGGTCAGCTCATGCTTCAGGCTGAGATGGGCTCAGAGCCCCACCTTGAAAGCTCTGGGTTGGTTCCAGAGGTGGCTGAAAGGGGGCATTGGTCCTTCACATAGTGTTGTTATCTGGCTTGCAACCTGATGACTGGGAACAAGGTCCCCACTGACGCTTCTCTTGGAACTCACAGTTAAGAGTATTACAGTGCATCGTGATCCTGCTAGTTGGGGAAGACGGAGACACCTGATCTGTTTCTGGAAGTCAGGGCAGACTTCCTGGAGGAGGTGATCAGAGGGTGAGCCAGAGCTAATTTAACAAACAGAGTAGGGAGTGAGGCCCAGGCAGAGCTAGGGGCAGGCCTGGACAGCCGGGGGCTCTTTGGGAACCTGTAGGACTCGGTGCTCTGCTCTCAGTGAGGCTCACTTGGTGGGAGTCAGGACCTTGTGGGAGAGAATTGGGCTAAAGCTGAAAGGTATCTTGGGGTGTACACGGGAGCTGTTTCCCTTTCCCTGGTCCATGTCTCCACAGTGATCCAGGCTGTCCTTTTTCTGTTGGTAGTGTTTATCAGGCCACGCCCTCTCGCCTTTCCTGGCACTTGTTTTCTAAGTGTCTGTGACCAGAATGTGCTGGCCGGCCTCAGCGAGGGAATCGTTCCAGTCAGTGCCTCATGGTGTGGTGACATGTGAGGTTCAGGGTTGGGGCTCCTGGACTTGGCAGTACAGACCATGTAGCCTGGCGAGGGAGTGCAGGTGCCGCCTACAAATTGAACAACAAGGCTGTTGATCTTAGGCTGTGACTGCTCCGAGACCTTGCAAAAGCTTCCAGGTACCAAGTGGATCATTGGACGCCCTGAGCCAAGAACAGCTGGCTGGCCTCCCTGAGAAGGCTGGTGCTGGTCCTGGTCCTGGCAGCTAGCTGTGCAGCTGTGCCTGTTTTCACCCTTAAGGAAGGCCAGGCTTCCCTGTGGGGGGGCAGTGATGAGCAGGAGATAGATGCCTTTGGTGGAGCTAGTTCTTAGTGGGGCAAATTTCCTCTGGCGACCTACACTGTGAGTCCTCATGCCCCCCTCCTCTGAGCTCCTGTGGCCTGGGGTGGGTCACAGGGAGCAGCGTGGGTTGGAGTGTGGCTCGGGACTTTGGGCCAAAGCCGAGTTGGAGTCCCAAGGAGGTGCATCCCTGGGCACCTGGCCAGCTTGCAGGCACTACCCCTGAGCCACTGGGCCTCCCCTCCAGCTGCTGGTGGGTGAAGCCACTGGCTGGCAGTTGATACAAATCATAGATCCAAGCATCTGCCTGCTGTCACCCAGGTCAAGCCTCAGCAGGTGCTGCTGAGGGAGCCACCCCGGACGAGAGACTGTCACAGTCGTGTGCCTGCAGATCCCTAGGCCTGGACTGGGGCCCCCAACACCAAGGCTGGTGAAACCAGCCACACGGGGCTGGAGACCAAGGTGCAGGTGTGGGCTGGTCTTCACGACCATGTTGTCTCCGAGCAGCTGTTCTGCCTTTCTAGGGTTAGGAGCAAGCTCTGGCTTTAGAGAGATGGGCAGGGAGGGTCCACCATACGTGAGGCATTGTGGTCTGTACCTGGTCTGTGCCAGGCCCAGGGGGCTGGTGGAAGACTGAGGGTGTTGGTGTGTCTGCTGGCAGATGGCAGCTGGAATCCAGTCTGAAGGAGGGCAGTGGAAGGGCTCCATGCAGAGCTTGGGTTAGGTTGTTCAGGGCCAGGAGCAAGTGCACTGCAGAGAGGTGGCTTTGTTTTGTGGACAAGTGCGGCTTGTCCCATGCTGGAGCTGGCCAAGACATGTCAGGGATTCAAGCAAGCAGGAAGGTGTTTCCATGCTAGAGCAAGTAGAAGAGTTGAAGGCAGGTCTTGGTGACTGTGACCTAGGGCTATTTCTCCTCAGTGAAGCTGAGGTGTCAGACTTAAGTGCTCTGATAGTGCTTTCCAGGCTCCTGCCTTGTGCCAGGTAACTTGGACTTTGTGGCTGCCTGGATCTCTACTCTCCCACCCACCCACCTTTGGTTTGAGGGAGGTGGGTGGTGGGCTGGCCCAATTCCTGTAAGAACCATAAGCCGAGGACCTGTTCTACCAGCTCTGCTATGGTGCAGGCCAGTTCCAGGCATCCTTCTTGTGTGGGGCTTGCAGACTGAGTTGTGTGGGGAGGGTCTCCTGGGGATCCGGTCCCGGTTCGGTTTCGTCCATGCAGGCAGGTTAAGCCATGTGCAGGGATAGCTGGGAGCCCAGGCTGTCTGTTCTGTAAGGTTATTGATGTTCCTTTTTTTTTTTTTTTTTTTAAAGATTTTATTTATTTACTTGTCAGAGCACGTGCACACAAGCAGGGGGAGCAGCAGGCAGAAGGAGAAGCAGGCTCCCTGCCGAGCAAGGACCCCCATGCAGGACTCAATCCCAGGACCCTGGGATCATGCATGACCTGAGCCAAAGGCAGGCGCTTAACCAACTGAGGCACCCAGGCATCCTATTGATGTCCCTTGTATTTAACCCAAGCTGTGCCGTGGAGCCACCAGGAGAACTTCTAAAAAGTACTCAGGCCCAGACCTTACCTGTGAGCAACTACATCAGGATCTGCACTTGTCAGAGATTCCTGATGATTCTGACACACAGGGCATCAGATGCCAGGACTGATCTCATGGCTCCAAGAAGCCCTGCTGTACGCTGAGCTCAGGGCCTGAGGTGCCTGGGGCTCAGCCAGTGTGGGTCCCCCCCAGGTTAGGAGGGCGCCTGGCTGGGCCCAGGCCAGTGGCGGCCACACAAGTTCTGACATGCTCCTTGTCCCCTCTCCTAGGTCACCTCCGCGAAGCCCCCTCCCCGCTTATGATACATTCCCCCCAGATGCCACCGTTCCAGAGCCTAACCCACCAGTCGCCACCCCAGCAAAACGTTCAGCCTAAGAAGCAGGTAAAGGGCAGGGCTGGGCCACAGCCCCCAGGGCCAGGTGCGGGCCGGTGCCAGAAGCACCCACCTGCCTCACCGGCCACCGTGCCTGTGCCATCCCAGGAGCTGCGTGCGGCCTCTGTGGTCCAGCCCCAGCCCCTGGTGGTGGTGAAGGAGGAGAAGATCCACTCACCCATCATTCGCAGCGAGCCTTTCAGCCCCTCACTGCGGCCAGAGCCCCCTAAACACCCGGAGAGCATCAAGGCGCCTGTTCACTTGCCCCAACGTGAGTGTCCTCTCTGCCCCTGGCCTGCACTGGATGGGAGCTTTCTGTGGGCTGGTTGACTCGACCCTGCTGGGCTTGGGGGCAGGGGGGAATGGGCCCCGGCCCAGGCCCACAAGCTCTTTGTGTTCCAGGGCCTGAGATGAAGCCTGTGGACGTCGGGAGGCCTGTGATCCGGCCCCCTGAGCAAAACGCGCCCCCAGCAGGGGCGCCTGACAAGGACAAACAGAAACAGGAGCCTAAGACGCCAGTTGCACCCAAAAAGGTAGGAACAGTGAGTCCACAAGTGTCCCCATGCCAGGGAGGCACCTTGGGGGAGGGAGGTGTGCCCTTATGCTTTGGGACTGTCAGGAGGAGTCCAGGTGCGGAAGAGCCGCTCAGCCACCCTGTGGTTTCTCTGCCTGCCAGGACTTGAAAATCAAGAACATGGGCTCTTGGGCTAGCTTGGTGCAGAAGCATCCCACCACCCCGTCCTCCACAGCCAAGTCCTCGAGTGACAGCTTCGAGCAGTTCCGCCGGGCTGCCAGGGAGAAGGAGGAGCGCGAGAAGGCCCTGAAGGCGCAGGCCGAGCACGCTGAGAAGGAGAAGGAGCGACTTCGGCAGGAACGCATGAGGTGGGCTGGGGTCGCAGGCAGCCTGGGGCCTCTGGGGCTGGCGCCGCCCCCGTGCTGACGGGCAGCTCTGCTCTGCTCTGCTCTGCTCAGGAGCCGAGAGGATGAGGATGTGCTGGAGCAGGCCCGGCGAGCCCATGAGGAGGCACGCCGGCGCCAGGAGCAGCAGCAGCAGCAACGGCAGGAGCAGCAGCAGCAGCAGCAGCAACAGCAGGCCGCCGCTGTGGCCGCCGCCGCAGCCCCCCAGGCCCAGAGCTCCCAGCCCCAGTCCATGCTGGACCAACAGAGGGAGTTGGCCCGAAAGCGGGAGCAAGAGCGAAGGCGCCGGGAAGCGGTGAGTTAGGGGACCTCTGGGCCGGGGTCCACCCTTGGAGGGGCTTGGGAAGGGGACTGGGAACCTCGGGGTGAGGGCAGTCACTCTCTGAGAGGTGGGGTGCGTGGGAAGCTCGTGGGGTGGGTGCTCAGGACGGGGCTCCTGCTTGTCTGCACTGTGCTGGCCTCGAGGTCTCACAGGTGGCTCAGGCTCAGGCCCAGTGTTGGGAGGTTCCTGGGTGTGGCCCTGGGGGCCTAGCCTGTGCTGGGGGTGGGGGTGGGGGATTTGGAAGCTGTAGTAAGGGTAGGACACCTAGTCTTACTGCCTTCCTCCCTCCCTCCTCTCCCATCCAGATGGCAGCTACCATTGACATGAATTTCCAGAGTGATCTATTGTCAATATTTGAAGAAAATCTTTTCTGAGAGCACCTAGGTGACTTCTGACTTTGATTTTCTGGCGAAACGTTGACTCTCCATAGTGTTAGGGGCGGCAGTGGAGGCGGGTAGCAGCGGCAAGGGGGTGTCTCCGGGCCTGGCCCTCCTGCATGCTATGCCCGGGGCAGGCCTGACGGGCAGCTGAGGATCGCAGAGCCTGTCTGCCTTACAGCCAGCTGGACGTCCCGCCACCCACCACCCCCTCACAGGACGTCAGCTCAGAGCACGCCTCTCCACGAGCAAGTGCCGGCCAGACCCAAGCCGCGTGTCCCCGCGTGCGGGGCAGAGGTCCTGCTCTCCGCCAAATGTCTACACAGTATACAGAGGACATTGTTGCTGCCGCCACCGTGACTGGTTTTCTGTCCCCGAGAACGTGACGTTTGTGACGTCCTGCCCACCAGGAGTCCTTCCCCCACATCCCAGCCACCACCGCCCGCTCCCAGGAGGCCAGGGCAGGCCCAAGCGAGCTGGAGGCGGGCGAGGGCGCGGGCCCACCCCCTTGCTGGCACTGACTTTGCCTTGAACAGACCCCACCCCTCCCCTCCCCCCACAAGCCTTTAATCGAGAGCCGCTCTCTGTAAGTGTTCGCTTGTGCAAAAGGGAATAGTGCCGTGGAGGTGTGTGTGTGTCCATGGCAATTTGGAGCGAGGTGACTGTCACACGTGCGTGTGTGGGCCGGCCTCGCCCAGTGAGTGAGGCCACCAACCAAAGTCAGTTCCTTCCCACCTGTGTTTCTGGGTTTTTTTTTTTTTTTCTATATATATATTTTTTGTTGGATTCTATTTTATTTTTAATTCTCTCTTCTCCTCCAGACACAATGGCACTGCTTATCTCCGAAATGGTGTGATCGTCTCCTCATTGAGCGGCGGCTGCCACCGCGCTGTGGGTAGTGTGTGACCGTGGCTGTACTGTGTAGTGAACATAGTTGGCATATCTTTGTTTGAAGTTTGTTGGTGACTCCACCAAACTGGTGTAAAAAAACTCAAAAAAAAAAAAAAACCCACAAAAAACAAAACAAAACACAAAACACAAAAAAAAAACTGCCTATATTTTACTCAGTTTCAAACTTTATTAGTCTATTTTTAATTATAAAGCCATGTTTTCTTTTCCCTCCCCCCCTTGTTTGTTTTTAACGTCAGATCTTTCTGAGTTTTTTTTTTTGTTTGTTTGTTTTTTTTTTACCAGGAAAGGAAGGGCCAGGGGATGAGGCAGGCACCAGGGGCTGGGGGGCCGCAGACTGCTGAGGTAGAGGCTCCCCACCCAGCCCGACCAGCTGGCTGCCCCTTCCCCATTTTTTTTTTTTTTTAATTTTATAATTGGAGCCCTTGGTGAGGTTACGTGTGCCATGAGAACCCACTCTACACCACAACGCTGGTGCCTCAGTGTTGGCCAAACTCTGGAGTCACTGACTGGTTTGACTTTCATACGGTGAATATGCATTTGGTCTGTACTGATCATGGAATAAACACATCTCTCTTTTTTAATGCTGGCGTCTTCCTGACATTTCTTTGTGAACCACCTGTTGCCTAGGCTAGGCCCAGGGGCCCCTCCGGATCCCCGACCACCTCTGTACAAGAATTAGCATCAGGGGCCACCTAGCCCATCTCCCGTGACCAAGCTGAAGCTGTGACAGGGAGCCCAGGTACCCATTCTTCCTGTGGACCCTGGCCTTCTAGGTGGGTAACGTGCTCCAGCAGAACCTGGCCAAACTCCAGACAGTATTCTTCCCTCTCGCCCTCCTCCGTCCTGGTCCCCCACTCACCAGAGGACTTGGGCTGCTTCTCCCACCTTGTCTGCCTCTACCTTAACTACTCCTTTCATTTAAGCTCAGGGTTACCAGATGTTCCTAGATAAGTGTACACCGCACCCCCTCAACCAGGATCCTCACCTCCCACGCATGTAGGCACGCACACATTCCTACCTAAGAGAGCCTGCCGTGTGGCTGCCGGTGTGCCCATCAGCATGCACGAGGCAAGGGCAGCACTCAAAAGTGGCCCCGGGATGTAAGATGAAAGTGTATCATTTATGTGTGCAGAGACACAAACTGAAGCATTTCTAGCACTGTTTATTAACCCTTATCCCCCTTTGTTTTTCAACCAGAAAAGCCCTTGTATCATCTTGTGTTTGGGATCTGTGAAACCTCCCGGCAAGGGTATAGTTCAGGCATCTAGCCAGAGGCCCCCAGTTGCCTCTCTGCCCCTGCCCCCACCCCCCAGCAGGCACTTCCTCGTGTCACTGTGCTGGTTCAAGTGGGACTTAGATTTTGGTTCTTTGGGGTTTCTTCCATCTCATCCCGCCCCCTCATTTCTGTTCTGTGTTTTGTTCAGTAACTTCCCCAGGCCAGGTCCGACTGTTTAGCTGGAGAAATGGTTTTGTCTGCACCTTCCTTCTAAAGATAGAACTCTGCCATGGCCCTCTCCACACCTTCCTGATGGGTGTTTCTCTAACTGGGTTGTAATTAAAACTTGATCTACTATTTAATTTCTCTGGCCATTTCCCACTCCCTCCCACAGTACTAGAAATCTTAGTCCTATACAAGAGTAAGAGGTGTGTACAAAAGCCCCCACTGTACTGTATGCACGGATCGCTTGGCCAATAATTATGTCAGTGAATCTGAGACTTGTATTAAACACTTTAGACATTTGTAGAAGGGAATTCGTAGACTTTTCACTTATATACTAAAGGTTTTTTTTTTTTTGTGCAGTTCTCATTGCAAAAATAAACATTTGTACTGAATATAAAATTACCAACCTGTGACTACCGCTGTCTTTTTATTTGAGGGTAGAGCTGGGGGTCGGGGGACGGTGAGAGTCAGTTTTGTGTAGCAGAGGAAGAAGGGAGATCCCCAGACACCCACTAGCCATGCAGCCAGATTAGAGGACTTGGGAGGGATACCGGGATCATCCAGTGGTTGGAGAACGGATTTGATGGAAAGTGTAAAAGAAACCAAAGCTTTGATACAGGCTAATAGTGCAAGAAAAGAAAGGTACTAAGTAAAGAGAGAATAAACCTTTGTACAATACCTCACCGTCTACCGACGCTGAGATACGTTGTTTACTGAGGCAGAACCACATAAGCCACTATTCGACTTTACGTAGGAGCCCACAGACTTAATTATGGTCCCAGGGCAGTGTAATGTTTAGCAGCCAGAACAATGCAAAGGTAAGGTTAGCAGTGGGAGGTGACAAAAACAATGAGTGGAGTGCTTACAGTTAAAGGAAACCAATAGGAAAACTAAAAACGGGTAGGGCCTGTCCAGTGGTGACGACGAGTCGATGCAATGCTTAATGCCCCAAATTGGTCATCAAGAAATAGCCACACAAGCGCATTGAGAGTTACCTGGATAACCACCAGAAGAAAGCTAAAAGCATTCTGATGGCTGCCTCCGGGCGGAAGGAGAGGTGGAGCCCGAGATTGTTGCTTTTTTCTGTAAATCCTGTTTAGCAAGCTGTGTGGCTTTAGGCAAATGACTTAATCCCCGAGTTTCAGGTTCGTGGTCTGTAATACAGGAGTGTGATAATAGTGCCTGCACTTAATAGGGGTGTTATACAGGTTAAACGATGAGTGACCCTGAAATGTTCAGGATCTTGGGGGAAGGTTGCAAAACAGGAGGAGGAAGCTGGCCTTGGCCTGTCGCCCGACCCTGCCCCACTTCCTCTTCCAGACAGAGCTCCAGCGGCTCAACCGGCCCGGTCCTCCGACTCCCAGGCCGGGCCTGTCTTTTCTAGAAGTCTGTCTCCGGGTCTTCATTGGTCGGCACCGGCGGAGCCCTGGGCCTCAACACCTGCCGATTGGCTGCCGGGCGAGGCCTGTCGCCCGCACGTCAATAACCACCGCCTTCCAATCACAGCCGTGCAGGGGCGGGCCGACGACGGGCCCGCTGGACTAACTGGAAACTGGCGCGGGGTCGAGGCCACTGGACCCGCCGTTGGAACCAGGCCCGGGTGAGGGTGCTGCTAGGTCTCTCCCATCCAGGCCAAGGACAGGGTCGCGCGCTCCAGGAAGGGGAGCTCTCGGAGGGCGGCGGCAAGGGCCCCCCCCGGCCTCCTCTGCTTGCGGCGACCACCCGCGCCTCCCCAGCCAAGGTACTACCTGTCCCCCTCCTTCCGCTTCCGGGCCCGCCCTCCCCGCCATATTAGGTTCCGGCCCCGCCCCCCGTCTCATTGGCCCGGACTCAGGCCGACCCCCAGCTTATTGGCTCAAGCCCTCGCGCCCAAACCATAGGGCCCAACTTCGGGCCTTCTCCCGCCCAACTTCAGGCCCCACTTCATCTAAGCCCCACCCTCTCCCCGCCCACCTTTAAGCCACGCCCCACTCCTGCATAGCTTCTAGGCCAAGTTGGGGTCAAGTTTCTGGCTCGTAGGCCGCACCTACCCTGCGTTGCCCCGCCCCTTCGCTCCAGGCTCCGCCCATCTCACCCAGGTACCCCACCCCCACCCCCCGCCTCCGTTAGTCCACCTATCAATCTCCCCCTACACTTCAGATCCCCACCCACCCGCGGCGGGAGTCCTACTAGACCCCGCCCCCTTCTTAAGCCCCGCCCAAGCCTGCCTAGGCCCTGCCCGCAGTTCGCATCCCTTCTCCCCAAGGCTCCTCCCCAGCCACCGAAGCCTGGTCCTCGCAGGCTCCATCCCCGCACCCATCCTGTTCCCTGTCGCCGTCGCGCCCAGGTGTTTACCTGGCACTTAGGTGAGTCGTGTGCGGCGGCGGTTTCGGTCTAAGCCTCCCGCCTCTTCTCCCGGAGCGTTCCTCAAGCCCCGAAGGCACGGAGGGGCCCCAGACCAAAGGCGGTGGGCTTCCCAGCCCGGGTCCCGCCTCCGTGCGGCTGCTCGCGCCCCCCGCCCACACCCCCAAAGGCAGCGCCGAAGTCGTCCCGGGTCGCGGCGACATGCCCGAGCTGGTGGTGACAGCGCTACTGGCGCCGTCGCGCCTCACTCTGAAGCTGCTGCGCGCCTTCATGTGGAGCCTCGTGTTCTCCGCGGCGCTGGTGGCCGCCGCCGTCTACGGCTGCATCGCGTTCACACACGTGCTGTGCCGGCCCCGGCGCGGCTGCTGCGGGCGCCCCCGGAGCACCCCGCCCGCCTGTTTGAGCAACCCGACACTGGGCGAACACTGCTTCCTGACCCTCAAGGTGAGCGCGCGCGCGCCCCGGAGCGGGGGGAGGGGGTGTGGCCGTGGGGGCTTGGAGGGTCGAGCAGCCCGGGAGGTCGGGCTTGTGGGGCTGGAGCGGGCGGGGTGAGCAGACAGCAACTGGTTGAATCCAAATCTGGGTCTGCACGTGGCCGGGGTGTTCAAGCCTAGCGAGGAAGGGTTCCCCAGGTCTCAGACGGTGCCCTCCCGCAGAGCTCGGGCTTGCGTCTGCACTACGTCTCAGCTGGACGTGGCAATGGGCCCCTCATGCTGTTTCTGCACGGCTTCCCAGAGAACTGGTAGGTCTGAAGGCCAGGGTCCCGGGGCACACAAGGCTGGAGGTGGAGCTGGAAGTGGAACTTGCACCACCAGGGCATCCAGGAGGCGGGCACTCGGGCTGGATAGATTGAGGGCACAAAGCGTACAGATGGGGTGCTGGAGGACAGGGGTCTGTGTACAGGAGGAGGCCCTGACAGGATGGGACAATCCGGTCTTGGATCCAGGGTGCAGCTGACCTTGCCCTAGGCCTGGGGCTCCCCCATCTTCCTTTCTGGGAAGCCCAGGGCAGGAAGGTGGGGCCCCCGGAAGGCCCCTGCTGGGCGTAGTGCAGAGGTGAAGCCTGGGGACCCTGACAGCCTCCCTCCCCACCCGCCTGACAGGTTCTCCTGGCGCTACCAGCTTTGGGAGTTCCAGAGCCGCTTCCACGTGGTGGCTGTGGACCTACGGGGATACGGCTCCTCAGATGCCCCTCGGGATGTAGACTGTTACACCACGGACCTACTGATGACGGACATCCAGGATGTCATCCTGGGCCTGGGTGGGGTACCCACATCCCAGGCCTGGCCTCCCTCACCCTGCCTCGCCTCTCCCTGGTATCTTACTTACACCGGTTCGTCTGGCCCCCCAGGTTATTCCAAGTGTATCCTGGTGGCCCATGACTGGGGTGCGCTCCTCGCCTGGAATTTCTCCATCTACTACCCATCCCTGGTCGAGCGGATGGTAATTGTCAGTGCTGCCCCCATGTCTGTGTACCAAGGTGTGTTGGGGAGTCCAGGGCACTGGGATATGCCTGTGTGGAGGAGCCTGTGTCTGTGTTTTCACCTCCTGGTCCACCGGTCAACACTTCAGGGCCTGGGGACACACATGACACTCCCAATCTACAGTCAATGACAATACACTTAGGAGTGACTCATATGTTTTAAGCACTTACAGGTAATCATTGTTCTGACAAGGAGCTTGCATACAGTAACCGACACAAGCCTCCTGAGCATATGAAAGTGTTATTGTCTTCGTGGTCCAGTTGGGGGAAACTGAGGCAAGAGAGGTTAAATGCCTTTCTTCTGGCAAGGAAGGTATAGATCAGTAAGCAACTACAATAGCACGAGATGCCTGTCACCTCACCTGATCCTAATTCCCAGTGTCACAGCCGAAGTGACATAGTGACATGGCCTCTATTATCTTTTTTCTCTTTCTCTCTGTCTCCCTTTTTCTCCCTCTCTCCCTCCCTCTTGGTTATCTTTTCTTGTCTGTCTCTGTCTGTAGACTGTCAGCTCCCCGGGGGCAGGGGAGTTTTGTCTGTTCTGTTTACTACTGTGTCTCCAGGGTTTTAAACGGGTCCTGGTACCCAGTAGGTGCTCAATAAATACTGAAATGCATCCAGGCCTGGGCAGGGGAAGCACACCAGTGGCTCTGGGGGCCCCTGGGAGCTGCAGAGGGAGGTGCCCGCATTCTGTGGGTACAGTGACAACTCTGCGGGGGGGGGGGAGCTGCTATCCAGGCCCGGAGGAGTGTCGAGAGTCCTCACGGGCTCTGGCAGACAGCGACGACATTCCTGAGTGTTGGCGCATCCTGTGTGCCTGACCTGGGTGCCTGTAGGAGTGCAGGGGTGTGGGGCCACCTCAGGCCCAGGCCTCACATCTGCCTTTCCCCTGCCCCCAGACTACTCTATACGCCACATCGGCCAGTTCTTCCGTTCCAACTACATTTTCCTGTTCCAGCTTCCCTGGCTGCCTGAGAAACTACTGTCCATGTCTGACTTCCAGGTGCAGTGGGGCGAAGGCCGTCCGTAGGTGGAGGGTAGCGGGTTGGGCCTGGGAAGACTGGGCACTGAAACCACAGTCCTGTTGTGTACCCAGATCCTGAAGACCACCCTCACACACCGCAAGAGAGGCATCCCACACTTAACCCCCAGCGAGCTTGAGGCCTTCCTTTATGACTTCTCACAGCCCGGTGGTCTCACGGGGCCCCTCAACTATTACCGAAACCTCTTCAGGTGAGAGCAGACCCAGGGCGGAAAGCTCAGGAGAGTTGTGGGGGCAGGGAGTTGGGGCGGTGATTCTTCTGTCTGTCTATGTCTTGGCCATAGGAACTTCCCCCTGGAGCCCCAGGAGCTGGCCACACCCACGCTGCTGCTGTGGGGAGAGAAGGACACCTACTTCGAGCAGGGGCTGGTGGGAGCCATCAGCAGTCGCTTTGTGCCTGGCCGGCTGGAGGCCCACATCCTGCCAGGCGTGGGGCACTGGATCCCACAGAGCAACCCTGGGGAGATGCACGAGTACATGTGGGCCTTCTTGCGAGACCTGCTGGACTAGTGGCCCTCACTCGCTGGCTTGTGTGCGCGTAGGAGTCCACACAATGTACATACAAGGGTGGGCTCCCGGATGGTGCGCAGGCGTGGAACTCCTAGGCCGCACACAAGGGTGTCTGTGGATGCCCTCAGGCACACCAGCCTGTAGGCTCACTCACAGGTGTGAGTGTGTGTGCAGGTGAACAAGCCCTTCAACCCTGGAGAACCAGGTACAACTCTCCTCTGGAGCTAGATGCGGAAGTCCTACCTCTCCCCTCCCCTGGGGCCTTACTCTTCTTACCAAAGTCAGCCCCCAGAGCAGCACCAACCCCAGACCCTGACCTTCCTGTCCCTGGCTTTCCTCTCCAGTCCGAGTCTTCAGCTAAATGGTGCAGTGTCCAACAGGGTACTGGCAGCCACATCTGGCTGCTTCAGTTTACATGCAAAGTAATTAAAATCAATTAAAAATTCAGTTCCTCAGTCACTCTGGCTATACTCCAAGGGCTCAATTGCCACATCAGTGGAAAGCATTCAGTTGGACAGTGCTGAGGAGGGTGCTCCTAGACTAGGGGTATCCACACCTGGCTCCTGACCCGCTCCCCCAGGGAGGGCCCTCATGTGCAAGCAGCTGGGTGTCTAGAGTCCTGTCTAGCCTGGCCCTGAACAGCTCCCACGGTCTTCCTCCCAGTTGTGACTCCAGGCCTCGTAAGGTCAAGTTCTCTTGCTGCGGCCTGCGAAGGATCCCTGGGACCCCTGTCTCCGATCCATGGAAAAACAGCTCTAGGCTCATAGGTTGGGTGTGTGAGATTCTGGACTGGCACAGGAAGGGACCAGCTCCCCGAAGGATCATCTGAGGACTGAGGCCTGCCTCTCCAGCTCCTGGAATCTTCTCTAAATGAACCACAGTGTCTGGGGATTCTTTCTGGGGTCGTCTGGCTCCAGCCTTCGGAAAAGGGTGGTACAAGTAGAGGGCGAACCATCCAGCCCTTCTATCTCAGCACTTCTATCTCCCCAGCCTTCGCCTGGCCTTTGGGGACAGTGCCATGACCTGCTGCATGATGAATCTCTCTGGGGACCAGCAGTGTCAGAAATACATTCTCTTATTCCTGGGATGGGCCAGCCTGGCTAACGCCTGCCTGCTGGTCATCCTCCTCTGTCCTCTCTTGTCTCCAACGTAACATCCTTCCACTCATCATGTGTATCAGGCACTGATCTAGGCCCTCGTTGTGGAGTTAGCAGAGAACAGGTGCAGAGAGCTGTGTGAGCGTATGATGGCTCGGAAAAGGCTTCCCTCGCTGGGGGACGCAC
Source organism: Ursus arctos (assembly GCF_023065955.2). NCBI lineage: Eukaryota > Metazoa > Chordata > Mammalia > Carnivora > Ursidae > Ursus > Ursus arctos. The sequence continues at coordinate 25,946,209 of NW_026622808.1, read as the reverse complement.
TTTTGAGCATAAGTAGGAAGGTCAGAGGCAGAAATAAGCTTGGGCTACTGGAGTAACAACGTGGGGATTAGCGGCTGCTAGGGCAGAGCAAAGGAGGAGAAGAGGTCACACAGCCAGACCGCCAGGGGCTGCCACGACTTTGGATTCGATTCTCAAGGGGAGCCAGGGGAGGGTTTTCATCAGGGGAGGGACATGGCTTGCATTTTGAAAAGCTCCCTGTTGTGGCTGGACAGTCCCACGCAAGAGAGCGAGCGGGGTGACAGGCAGGGGGCTATGCATAGCCTCAGCACAGGGCGGCCGTTAGGCCCGACGGGAGCCGGGATCCCCAGCGCCCGCCCCGCCCCGGGGGCCCTCCACCACCCCTGCCAGGGTGGGAGCAGTGCCCCCTAGGGGCGAGGAGATGGGCCGGAGGGGAAGGGGACCCCGCGATCTCGGAGCCTGGGGCCAGGAGGCCTGCGGGCAGGATGAGGACGTTGTGTCCAGGGGGCGGTGGGTCTGGCGACGGTTGCCAGGGTGACGGGGAGAGGGCTGATGGTTGACCGGAACGGGTAGCGGTTGTCTGGGTGATTGAAGGGGCCCAGGCGAAGGCTGACGGGAGGCCTCGGACAGTTGCCGGGGCGACGGATCCGCTGACGGTTGCCAGGGCAACCAGAAGGCGCCGTCTTCCGCCTCCTCTGCCGCAGGCTGGAGGGACTCAGAGTCTGGGGGTGGAGGGGGGAATTCTTCGCGGTGACTGGACGGAGTCCTGGATGATGAGCCAATAGAGACTCGTGGCCCGGCCGAAGCCCGCCTCTCCCAGCCTGAGCCAATCCGAGAGCGCCTTTCTCCAGGACCGGGGGGGCTCCGCGCGCGCAACCCTTCGAGCGGGAGAAGGGAAGGGACCCGAGGGCTGGGAGGAGGGTGGCTCCGGCTGAGGCCCCTCCCAGGCCCGGCAACTCCCTCTCCTTGCTCTGAGCCGCCTCCAGATCACCTTTCACCACTCATTCATTCAGTCAGTCAGTCAGTCAGTCACTCGTTCATCTGTCCCTACTACCAGCTCTAAGACCAGAGGGGCGGGGGGGGGGAGACGCAGCCGGGCTCAGGTTCGAGGAGAATAAGGAACTGGCTGCATACTTGAGGAGTGGGAGGGAAGGCTCCCTGGAGGAGGCAGCCTTGGAGCTAAACCCTACAAGGCTGTGCTCCAACACACGCAAGCCTCCACGCACAGCTGATTGTGTTCCGCGGGAAAGTTTTGGATGGGAAGACATGGGATTACAAAGGACTTCGAACATCAGGCGAGGAGCTTGATCCCCAGCAGGGGAGGGTTCCCGACAGATCTGTGTGTTTGGAATCTTACGTGGGCGCTGGTGAGGGGGAAGGACCAGAGGGGGAAGACTGAGGGTCGAGAGGCCTGGAAGGAGGATGGGCATGGTTCCGGCAAAAAAGGATGAGGCCTAAATCCAGGCACTGGGTGAGGAGCAGATATGAAGGGAAGGCCAGAAGCAGGTTTGGGTCATGTTCAGTCGAAGGGGCCTGAGTCCCTGCGGCAAGGACCCAGGCGCATCTGCGGATTAAAGACAAAGATGGCCAAACGACCGTCTCTGTGTGGTGGGGCAGAGGGATGCCGAAGCTGGGAGAGGATGAAGTCTCCCCAGAATACAGCAGACAGCAAGACTGGAGACTGAGCCCTTGGGGCCCCAACATCTAAGGGATAGGCAGAGCAGAGAAACCACAGAGTTAGGAGGGGAAGCAGGCAAGTGTGGTGCCCCAGCAGCGGTGGTCGTTGTGGTGGTGGTGGTGGTGGGTGTCAAGGAGGAGGGGCACAGCCCATGGAGTCACTAGCTGCTGACAGATTGAGAGGACTGAGCCATGCACATCGTGAGGGAGGGAATCTGAGAGTGGAGGCTAAGGACGCAGGACTTGAACGTTCTGAGCACCCTTAAGCAGGAGTGAGGAGGGAAGCATGGGGACCCCAGCTGGGAGCCTAGGGGAAATAAGTGGCACCTTCAAGTGGGGTAATTTGAGGCAGGTTTGCTACAGGGCATATGCAGTGGGCAGCATTGGGGAAACCAAAGGGGCGAGCACCCATGGAGAGCCATTACCATCTCCTGGTCCCCCTGACCAGACAAAGGGAAAGAAGAATGTTAGAGCCCAGGGATAGATTTACGTGCACAGGGCCTTTCGTCAAGGGATACAACCAGCAGAGGCGATGCTATGGGAAGGGATGCAGGAGGATTAATATCCCATTCTCTCCCTTGGCTTCATCTTCTGCCAGTGCCTCCTATTGGCCAAACCCACCTGGAACCCAGAGGACAAGGCTGTCCATTGATGCCGTCTCTAGAGGTCAGCCTCTGGGGGCACGGAGTGGAGTGGAGAAAGGGAAGAATGAAGCCAGGCATGTGCAGAGAAGCAGGGGAGAGAGTCACGGGGGTGGGGGAATGTGAGACGAGCATTTGCTGTGGATTCCTGTGAACTTCACTTTATCATGGAAGAGACCTCAGCCTGTGGCCAAGGGAACAGGTAATGGAAAGCCCTGGGGAGGCATTCTCTTTTCTAGACAGGTGCCACACCTACAGGAAGGAGGACAAGCTTCAAGGACAGGCAGGGGACATGAGACCATCATGGTTCAGACTTGAGCAGGAGGAGGTGGGGTCTGGGGCAAGGTCACGGACATGGAAGATTAGAGTGGTCTGAGCCCAGAATCTGTGAGGCCAAGACATCCAGTGGATGTCCCACCCAATGGAGGGTCCTAAGACAGGGAAACCTCCAGAAGGCGTGGGGGGGGGGGGGGTGGCCTCTCCTTTCGCTTGTCCAGAGCTGCAGAGCCCATAGCTTCTCAATTATAACGAGTTCCCTTCTCTTCACTCTCTTCCATACTCAGTTCTCACCCTGTCTCCTCCTCCGAGAAGCCCCACCAGCCCCCATCCCTGCCTCTGACCTAGCCCTGATCTAATGGGGACATTCATGTCCCAGCTCCTGGGTCCTGCTCTGCACTGAGATCTGTTTGGTATAGCCATTCATTCGACCTACTGTGAAATAGATCTATGCTAGACACTGGGGATTCAGTGGGGGGGGGGGGGGGGCGTAAGGATCACGTGGAGTGAAGAGGCCATGAGAGCCCAGAGGAGACTGTGTGAAGCCTCAGGGACAACTTCCTGGGAGAGAAGAAGGCAGAGCTTCCAAAGTGGTCTTCTCCAACCTCAGACAGATCAGCTTTTCCGCACTAAAACCCTCCAGTGGCAGCCACCATGCTTGCGATAGAATCCCAGACCCTGTGTCCCCTTGAGACTTGGCCCGCATCACCTTCCTCCACCTCCCACCCCTTGCTCGCTCTGTGCCCAGCACCCTGGCTTCGTCGCTGTTCCTGTCATCAGCTTGCCCCTTTCTCCTCTGGGCCTTTGCACTTGCCATTCCCTCTACCTGGCACCCCCCTCCACTGGCTGTTTGCTCCTGCTTGACTCCTTCTCCTTCAGGTCTCAGTTGTAATGTCCCCCAACTCAGTGAGGCCTGTCCTGCCCCCGACACTGAAATCTCTCCTTCCCTTATGTCACACTCAATGGTTCTTATTTGTCTGCCTTCTTGTTTCTGGTCTGTCTCCCCCATCAGGGCAGGGAACAGCTCTTTGTCGCCTCTGGCGCTAAAAGGGCCTGGCACCAAGTAGGCAGTCAGTAATGTTCGTTCAATGAATGAATGAAGGTGAGAAGAGCTAGAGGGTCCGAGTGAACTGCCAGGTGAAAGAAGCCTTCAGGGTATGAGAAAGGTGCTCCCTCCGGTGGATGCAACCTGTGCCAAGACTGGGAAGGCTGGGAGACAGAAGTGAACCTGGTAAGGCGAGGACGGTGTCACTCTGGGCACTGGGGAGCCATAGAGGGTTGGAACATGAGAGGGCCCTAGGGAGGCAGTAGCCAAAAGAAATAGTTGAGCCTATAGCCAACGGCCCCTGGAGTCCACCCTTCCCACTTTTGCCCAGGGCCCACACCCAGCAGCCCCCACCCCTGCTGGTTCTTTTTGGACTCCCATGGCCCACTGTCTGGGCATAAGGCCCTGGCCCCAGTTTTGGTGCCGAGGGTGGGACTGTGGTCCCGGGAGGAGAAGCCGAGGGCATGTTCTCAGGTTCCTGGTCATCAGCCCTGGGCCCGGCAGCTGTATCTTGGCCTGGCCCCAGGTCCTGTGTCCCCGGGGACTGAGCTCATTGAGGAGAAATGCAGTCCTGGGCCAAGGCGGCCGGCAGGGGCAGGGGAGAGGGCTCCAGCTCACCCCTACCCCCACCACGTTGGGAACTGTGTGGCAGCCCACTGCAACGCTGTGGGAATGGTCGCTCCAGACTATCCTGTCCCCCAAGGATCCTGACACCTTGGTCTGGATCTGCCACTGTGGCTGGAGGGTGGCAGGAAGCTGGAGCCAGGAATCCATGTTCTGGTGGCTGAGCCATGGGGACTTCAGAGAGGGACCAACACACAGTAGGCACTCTGTAGACTTTCTTTCTTTTGTGCCCACTCAACTCCCCATGCTGGCCTCGCCTGTGTTTTTACTATTATTGCTCCCTCTCTGTCTCTGTTTGCCACAGACCAGAAGCCACCAGATCAGCAGAGTCACAGACTCTAGACTTCCTGTCTAGCAAAATGTGGGTCTAGGTTCCTTGGTTGCTCCTTCTGATGGGGAGCTCAGCACCTCTTAGGACATCCATTCCAGCAAAAAGTCCTTTCTCAGATGGGTCAGGGTTAGAGCTAGCCTACCTCCTAAAGCCCCTACCTTTGCCCCTGGACCCCCAAACCCATTTATGGACCCCCCAGACCTCCAGAATGGTACTGAAGAAAGTGGTCTGGATCCCCCTATGGCAGCCCTTCTGGGCTGGGCATCCTAACTCCTTCAGCCAATTCCTGAGTCACCAAACCCTCCCATGTTACCCCTTCTGTGTCCACACCATGCTGTGTGATGCCTGGTTCCTGCGAAGCTCCCGGTCTAGGTGAGGAAACAGAGCAGGACACAGATATCCCAGCCACTTATGGATAAGGCTGGTAGAGAAGGAGGGTGCTGGGAAGGCCCAGGGGGCCTCTGCCTGGAGGGGCAGAGAGGGCTTCCTGAAGCTGGAAACTTTCTTTTTCTTTCTTTCTTTTTTTTTTTTTTTTAACAATTTTATTTATTTATTTCAGAGAAAAGAGAGAGAGCAAGCATGAGCAGAGGCAAGGGTGCCGGTGGTGACAGAGGGAGAAGCAGACTCCTGGCTGAGCAGGGAGCCCGCCACGTGGCTGGATCCCAGGACCCCGGGATCCTGACTTGAGCCTGAGGCAGACACTTAACCGACTGAGCCACCCAGATGCCCCTGGAGCTGGAAACTTGAGGAATAAATGGGAGTTCCCCAGGTACAGGAATGGGGGGAGGGTTGGAAGGCATGCTAGAAAGAGGGACCGGGACCGGCATGGGCAAAGGGGTGGCACGGGTGAGAAATAGCAGAGCATTCCCTGTAACTAGAAGAAAATACATTTTTGAAGAGAACGCATTTGCTGTGAGTTCCTGCTGGGGGAGGAAGCAAAAGGGTCCTTTTAACTTGCTGGGTATCCCAGCAGAGGGAAGAACCTGGGCAAAGGCCATGAGGGTGCAAGGCCTGCTGGGTGAGGAGGGAGTGACTCATTGTGATGGGGGGGAGGGCTGGAGAGGGTATGGACAGGCTAAGGGCTCTGAAAGCAAAGCCAGGGGTTGGGGGGGGGGCTTGGATCTCCTCCTGGGGTGATGGGCACGGGAAGGGACTGAAGCTGCCCCTGCCCTAGGGCCTGTTGACTCAGCAAGCTCACTGTGAATCAGGCTGTGCCCCTTCTTGTGCAACTTTCGTCCTTTTTGCTGCCCAATCCCCAGTCCCGCCCCGCCCCACCCCTCACACTCTGTGTGGCCTGGAGTCACTCAGACCTGGGTTCTAACATCAGGTCTTCCTCTAGAAAGCCTCCAGCAAGTCACCGTAAGACGGGCAGGTACTCCTTCCCTGGGGGAGCTGTATCCAGAAATGGGACGGGCAGAGCAGCCTCAGTTCCTGTCCCCAGGGGCCTATCTATACCCGCCAGGCCAGGCTCTGGCCAGTCATTCAACTTGCCCCCTTGGCTCTTCATGCTTCTTCTTTCTCGCTAACAGTACTTCTCGGCCTCCATCCCCTCTTCCTCTTTCAGCCTTTAAAAATCATCTAATATATTAATGGATGAATGGATAAGCAAATATGGTATAGCCATTCAATGGAATATTAGTCGGCCATGAGAAAGAATGATGCTACAGGGAGGAACCTCAAAAACATTATGCTGAGGGAAAAAAAGCCAGACACAAAAGGCCCCACATTGTCCAACTCCATGTACACAAAATGTACCCAGGCAAATCCACAGAGGCAGAAAGCAGATTGGTGGCTGCCAGGGGCTGGGGGAGGGGGCTGGGCAGTGGCTGCCCTTGGGGACAGGGCTGCCTTTAGGGGTGATGGACGTGTCTTGGAAGTGGATAGAAGTGATGCTTGCGCTAAAGGTCTCTGAGCTGTACATTTTAAAATGGTAAGTGGTTACTTTTATGGTATGTGAATTTTATCTCAGTTTAAAAAAAACCTCAGAGGAAATCATCAGTCCCTGCCCAAACCAGTGGGTGAACGTGTGGTGGGCACCAGGATATTCACATCATCTCAAAGTATCTCCCCACATGATGCCGATATCGATTTACTACGGGAGGAGGGGTGGGAAGAGAATGGTACGGCAACAGTAGGGAAACCTGGCCAACCTCACTCAAGTGATCAAAGTCTAACCTCACCAATGGTGGGAAATGACGTCAGGTACCTCCGGATACGAGACGCTGGGGAGGACCAGCATCACCTCTGCGGTTCCAGACAAAGACACACACCCTGAACCGGGTCAGGAGGAAGCAGCAGGCCGGCCTACTGGGGGACATTCTGTGAAATGGGTGATCTCCACTTTCCAAAAATGTTACTATCAAAAAGATGGGGAAAAGCTGAGGAACTGATTCAGATTACAGGACACCAAGAGACATGACCATTTCAAGAAACACACGGTCAGGGGTTAGATCCTGGACCAGCGAAGAAACACGCTATAGAAGATGCTATTGGGGCAACAGAAAACTTGGAACACAGACTGAGGGTGGCAGCTGTGGTCTGTCTGGGCAAGAGAACACGCTCGTGCTCAGGGAACACACAGTGGTGTATAAAGGAACATCACATCCACAACTTGCTCTCAAAAATAAAAAGGCATATTGGGGCACCTGGGTGGCTCAGTTGGTTAAGCGCCTGACTCTTGGTTTCCGCTCTCGGGTCAAGATCTCTGGGTGGTGAGGTGCTCAGTGGGGAGTCGGCTTGGGATTCTCTCCCTCTCCCTCTGCCCCTCCCCCTGCTTATGCAGGCTCTCTCACTCTCTCAAAATAAATAAAAGCTTTAAAAAATTAAAAAGGCACATAGATATGTGTGTGTGTCCATATATATATGATTATAAAGCAAATGTGACAAAGTGTGGAAAGAGTTGGTGAATCTGGACAAAGGGCATATGGAAATTACATTACTCTACATTTGAAATTATTTTAAAATAAAAAGGTTAAAAGTTGCCTGAAGATCTCGGGGTGCCCTTGTGACTATCTCCCACCATGGCTTCCCCATGCTCAGCCCCAGTGTTCAGCTGCACATAGGCGACCCCCAGGCTCCATGGATTCACCCCCAAACCATTCCTTCCCCCTGCAGCCTCACCACCAAGCCAAATACCAGGGAGGCACCCTGGCCTCCTTCTCCTCCTCCTCATCCCAGGCCAGTGTGGCCTGACCACTCCTTCTCCTTTCTCTGCTCCCTCCTGTGGGTGCAGGCCTGTGTCTCTGCTGGGATGTTTTCCCTTTAATTCATCCTCCCTGGCTGATCTCCACTGGACCCTCCTCTGGGAAGCCCTCTCTGGGGGAGGAAGGTATACCCCCAGTCCCTGGAACAAAGTCAGACATCGAGCTGGAGCTTTATATCTACTTGTTGAATAAATGAATGAACAAATAAGCAACTACCATCAGGCAGAGCCCTCACCAACCCCTCTGTATGCCCATCCCAGACTCCCTCCCTCTGGCCCAGCTCTGAACCCACAGAGCTGGGGGTGGGGGGTGGGGGTCTGTGTCCAGCTTTTTCTTCCCCAGACTGAGGGCTCCTCCAGGGCTGGGCTTGGGGCCTCTCGGGGTCCCTATTATCACCACAGAGACAGAGTGGGCTGCTCCGCAGCTTTGCAGCAAGACTGATTTTGGAAAAGGCAGTAGATCAGATTGAGCGAAAGCTGAGCAGCAAAGCTGGGTAGGGTGGGGCTGGGGGCTGGGATGGAACTTTGGAGCTTGTGCTGGGTAATAAGGAGCTTTCTAGGAGCTGAGAGTAAGAAGGTGTGTCTCTGTGTGTGTGTTCGCCCACATGCATGAGGCTCCCGTCTGAGGTCTGAGGCTGCAAATGCTGCCGCCGCCTCAAGGCCTGGCTGGGCCTGAGCTTTGGACTTGTGTTTTATGTTTTAAGTCCCCATGAAGCTCCGTGCATGTGTCTGCGTCTGTGCCTGGTAGCTGTGTGTGCATGAGCTTCTCAGGACGTGCTTGGCCTCAGTTTTGAGATATCTGGAGGTCTGCGTTTGTGTCCTGGCTCTGCGTGTGTCCCCGGCTCTACGTGTGTGTTGGGAGCCGGGGTGTTCACGAAGCCGGTGTGTCTGTCACTGCGGGTTCAGCCCACGCTTCACCGCATGGCCCGCCTGAATTTCCTAGGGTCTGCGGGTCCCACGCTGTGTGGGTGGAGGGTGGGCAGCGACCCCGGGAAGCCGGTTGGGGGTGGGTGGGAGTGGGGTGGTGTGGTGGTGGGGGGGTGCGGGGGAGCGCAGGGCCGGCCCCGGGGCGGGGCGAGCCTCCCAGGGCTGGGGGCGGGGCGGCCCGGCAGCCTCACTTTGGCGAAGTTGGCGGCGCGGAGGCTGGCCCGGGACGCGCCCGGAGCCCAGGGAAGGAGGGAGGAGGGAGGAGGGAGGGTCGCGGCCGGCCGCCATGGGACCGGGGACCCGGGGCCGCCGCCGCCGCCGTCGCCCGATGTCGCCGCCGCCACCACTGCCGCCCGTGCGGGCGCTGCCCCTGTTGCTACTGCTAGCTGGGCCCGGGGCTGCAGGTGAGGGGCTGGGACCTGGCGGGCGGGACTGGGTGGGTGGGATGGGGGAGGGTAAGAGCGGAGTTTAAGGACCCCCGAGTTTGGGGCTGGGGGCGCTGGTCTAGGAGCCAAGGACCAGAGCGGACAGGGAGCAGGAGCCCGGGGGCTACGTGCCGCTCCCGGGGGTCAGGGGCTTAATGGGGGGGAGGGGCAGGGCCCCAGAGGTCCGCAGAATAGGGGCCCAGGAGCGATCAGAGCTGGGGATGAAGGCACCCAGGAATGAGGGACTGGGGAGCTTGAGGTGTGGGGGATCACGGACGCAAGATCGGGGGGATCAAGAGTCTGGGGCTCGCTCCCAATGCACGTCGGTCTGGGGCCCTGGGAAGGTCACGATTGGAGCCCAATACCCCCAGGTTGGGGACCCCTCGCACAAAAGCCCCCACACACACCCAGGGCTGGCCTGTCCGGGTGGGGGACGGGGAGGGGGCGCGAAGTTCTCGGAGCTCCGAACTCGGGGAAAAACTTCTCAGGCCGGAGCGCGGCAAGACCCGGAGCCGGAGTCGGAGCTGGAGCCACAGCGGCGCCCGCTCCCCTTTCCCCGCCGGCGGCCCTGCTCCCTCCCCTGGTCGCAGGGACCCGGCGGCCACGGGACCCCGCCCCCGCGAGGGGAGGGCCAGGGAGGGCGGGGGGCGCGAGCCCACGTGTTCCTTTCCAGCTCCAGCGCCCCGTCTCGGCAGCCCGAGCCCCTCCCCAGCCGGCCGGGGCCCCCCGCCCCTCCCCCTCCCCGCTCTCCCTTCCCCCGCTCGGGACAATGGCCGCGCCGTCTAGACACCCCCTCCCCCCCGGGCCGGCCTCGCGCTTTCTTTGCCAGACAAAGCGGGACGGGCGGCGGGTCCTGGGCGGAGGCTGCGGGGGCGCACACCCCCAAGGGAGGCCTGGCCGGCGGAAGAGGGACGCTGGCCGAGCGGCCCTGGCCCGGGGTCCCGGGGAGCCGCTGTGGGGCTCGGCGCTGGGAAGGAAGGGCCTGCACCGCCCAGCCCCGTTCTGATCGGGCAGGATCGGGCAGGAGCTGCCGCCCCCGCAGGGCCAGCGCACACACACATGGCCTGTCACACACTCGCAGGCACACAGAGCCCTGGGTCACACATGCGGATGGAGACGTGCACACACACACGCACACGCACTACACCGGCAGAGTGGATACGCAGCTCACACACTAACATACTTGCACATACAGTTACACATGTTCACACATACCAGGGATCACCAGCCCAAGGCCCTGTACACTCTGCCTGCACACATTCAGACACACACAGATCCGAGGCCTGCCTATCCCCAGTTTATACATGCAGCCAGATGGGCACATCCAACCCACACACAGACACACCTGAGGATACACTGGTCACGCAGAGACACACAGCTGCACACCAGAGCAACGGCTCTCATGCACGGGCACCGCGACAGGTCCAGCCTGCACATAGATGGCACACCTATACACCCATGTACTTCAGGCACACACACATGTGGCTCACATGGCCCACAGTCTGGTGAGGCCCACAGTCTGCATCATGTGGCTCCCAGTGTGAGTTCACAAATATCCACAGGCCCCTGTCTGGGTGGTCGTGTTCTGTCTCTGCCTGTCCCCTGAGGAAGGGGACACACGCCATGTTGTCCTGGTCTCATGTCCTGCTCGACTTGCCCTGTCTCTCCCTCTCTATCTCTGTTGATCTCTGCCTCCTCTCTGTGTCGGCCTGCTTCTAGTTTCCTTTTTTGTGTCTGTCTCCGTTTTCCTCTATCTCCCTCCATCTCTCTCTTTCCATCTGTCATACACACACACACACACACACACACACACACACACACACACACACTGGCCCCACACCTGCCGGCACACACAGTTCTCCACTAGCTCACACCCAGCCACACCCCAGACCAGTCTGGCAGGACAGTTAGACTGCCACACCCCAGAGGGACACAGCCCTCAGGGATGGGGACGCTGGACAGGGCAGCACATGCCTAGTGCCAGCAGCTCCTCCCTTCAACCCACACTCTATCCCTGCAAAGTCCAATGCTGGCTGTGCGTGGGGTACAGGCCTTGGCCCCTCTCACCAGAGCACCACTCAGCTCTGCCCAGCTGGAGCAGATGTTCAACATCAGGGCAAGAAAGACCCATGGCCCCAAGCCTCCTTGCCCCTGCCCTCTCCATTACCCTGGGATCTGGGCACACAGCCCCAAACCTCCCTTCAACGCTCAGCACCCTCACTTCCTGCCTCAGCACCCCCCATTCTGGCAGCTTCCTGAGTCCCCACATCTGGCACAAGTCAGCACCTCCTCCTGCCCGCCCCTGCCTTGTGGTTCCCAGGGCTTGAGCTGGCAGGGACAGCTGCAGCCCCAACAGCTGGGGCCGGGGCGGGGGGCCGTGGGAACTGTGGATGCGGGGCCTCCATGCACCCACAGAGACACCCCCAGCCCGTTGCAGCTGTTGCCTGGGGGAGGGAAGAATGGGCCCTGTCACTCTGAGCTGGGGTTCCTGGGTGCCTGGCTGACCCCCCATTTTCCTTTGCCCCTACACAGCACCCCCTTGCCTGGACGGAAACCCGTGTATGAATGGAGGTCGCTGCACCCAGCCACCCTCCCGGGAGGCTGCCTGCCTGTGAGTGCCTGGCTCTGAGCCATTAGTGGGTCCTGTGTGGGGAGGTAGTCTGTCTTCTCCTCTTGCCTCTGTGTCCACCATTGGATGCCTCTGCCACTTCCTACATGCGTATGGCTTGGGTAACCTCTTATTTCCCTGTTGGAATCAAGCAGGGTTAAGAATGGAGGAAGGTTAAGAGCAGGGCCTCTGCAATTTGCCCTGCCTGGGTTCAGATTCCACATCGTGTTGCTCACTGCCTGGGACCTAAACTCTTTAAGCTTCGGTGTCCTGGTCTGGAAAACAGGCGTACTTTACCCCCCACTTCACAGAGTTCTTGGCTGCCTGAGGTCATGTGTAAAGCCTGTGATGGAGGTAGTTATTATTCAGCCAGCAGATCTTCAGGGACCAATGGCAAGTGACTTGGCAGTAGTGGGTACACCAGTTGCATCCTCCCATGTCTCGACATGTAGTGGGGGGGGGGTACAGGGAGCCTGTAATACAGCCTTGCTCTGTCACTTTCTTGCTGTGTGACCTTGGGTTAGTCACTTCTCTCTAGATTTCATTGCATCTGTGAAATAGGGGTGCTTTTCCCTGGCTTGTGACCATGAAGGGGTTCAAGAATTCAGTTGTTGGATAATACAGGGAAAGGCAGAGGGTTGGAGTTGCTGAGCAGAGAGAGGTTAGGAAAGAACCGAGCAGAGGGAGACAACTCAGCTTGAATTCTGGGCTCTGGGATACCTTGAGCAAGTGCTTTGAGCTCTCTGAACCTCAGTTTTTGCACCTGGAAAGTGGGGTAAAGGTCCTTCTTTACGGGGTTGATTATAAAGATTAAGAGACACTTCATATGATGAACTCATCATAGTGCTCAGCAAACAGTAGTGCTCCGTAAATAGGGATGATGGTGATGATGATGGTGGTGATGATGGTGGTGAATAATGGTAGGGGCACAGGAAATACGCGCCATAAAGGGGAACGTCTCAAGGTTTTTGGGAAATGCTTGGTTCCTTTTATAATATCGGTCATTAGTAATAGTAGCCATTGATTGATTCGTTAATGTATTCGTTTATTCAACATGTGTGCCAAGCTGGGTGGGTCTGGGGTGATTTCTGATTCCGGAGAGCCCCTTTGAAGTTACACACGCATTTTGACTGGAGGCCCACTTGGGCTCCCCCAGGTGGGGGCTTAGCCTGGCCGAGCGGGTTCCTCTGGTTGGGAGTCTGCGATGGTGGGGGCGGGGGAAAGTGTGACCTTATCCTAAGCCACTCACCTGGGAGGCGGGGCCGCGGGGCCGGGCGCCTGCGCAGTGGAGCTCTGCACCTGGAATACAGCCGACAGGTGAATGCTACCGCGGCTGCCCCGCCCCTCAACAGGTGAATCACCAGCGCGCGCGGCCGCCCGGAGCCCGGATTACCCGGAGTGGAGCGGGCTGTTCCCAGAGCTGGGCCGTGGGAACCACTCCCCACGGGCCACCCCAATCTCCTTCAAGGTTCTAAATACTCGTATCTTTTCAGGAACGCCCCAATAGGTCACCCCTCCACGGATCCCCCTTAGCCTCTTCCTTAAAGTAGCCTCCCAAGCCGTCGTCTCAGTCTCGCAGTCCTCGCCGCACCCCCTCCGCTCCCGCCGACCCCCAACCAAGTGTGCTCTCCCCCTGTCGGTTTCCCCCAAAGCCCTGGCTGTGAGGCGGGGCGCGGGCTGAGGCTGGAACCGGCCCGACCGGTCGGCAGGGGAGCGGGGCGCAGAGCGTGGGAACCCGCCCGGGGCGTCGGGAGGGGGCCGCGCGGCCGCGCCCTGCCTGGCGGTGGGACCGGCAGTTCCCGGCGCCAGGCGCCCGGAGCAGCGCGCCCCCTCTCGGCGCGCAGTCGTGACGGACATCCTCTCCTTGCGGGTCTTTGGGGAGGGGGCTGGGAGCCTGGCCCTCCCTTCTTAACACCTTTGGCACCCCTGTCCTGCCGTGTCCTGGCCTGTTTCGCTGGAGCCTGGGGTGGAGGAATCTTGTGGGTGACGCTAGGGACTGAGTCAGCTGCCTGAGGTTAGCCCCAAGCGACTGGGACGAGCCAGAGGGAGGGACCGTGCGAGGGGTGCGCAGCGTTGGGGGCGGGGCCTTGGACCCTCCTGCCAGTCCAAATCCTTTCCTCTCTCACCCCGCCGGGGGCCCTCTGGAGGTTTCCAGTCTCTAGGCCAACCGCCTTATTCCTCTCCTACTCAAGGTTGCCTTGGTGGGTTTGGGGAAGGGGCTGCAGGCGGAAGGACTCTCTCCCAGTAAGAGGACGCCAGCATCGGTGCCCACCTCCTCCTCCCAGTGGCAGGAAGCACTGCATGTGCCGCCAGGAAAGGAGTGGAGGATTTGTGAGAGTTACACTGTCTGTGCACGGGGGAGCTACCCATGTGAACTGCGCTGTGGATTTGGGTCTGAATGTTGGCCAGGCCAGTATGTCGAATGGGCTGTCCCGGCGTGTTATCTGTGTATGTTTCTGAGTCTGTCTGTGTGCCTGAGTGGTTGTCTTCTGGAGTCTGAGACTTCGCATTTGCCATTTCCTCCGCCTGGAAGGCTCTTCCTCACACAGCCCCGTGGCCCCCTCCCTCACCTTCTTCAGTCCGAAAACATCATGTTTGCCCTCCCTTGTTACTCATCTCCCTCATCCTGTGTCTTAGTTTCCTGGCTACCATAACAGACCACTCAAAAGTGGGTGGTTTAAAACAACAGAAATTTATTCTCACAGTTCTGGGGGCCAGAAGTCTGAAATCCAGGTGTTGGCAGCCACGCTGTCTCCAGTGGTTTTCCAGGAGCTCCCTTGCTGGCCTCTTCCACCTACTGGAAGCTCCTGGAGCTCCTTGGCTTGTGGGTGCAACACTCCAGGGTCTGCTTCTGTCTTCCACATGACCTTCTCTTCTTCCTCCGAAATCTCCCTCTGCCAATGGATTTAGAGCCCATTTGGAAAATCCAGGATGATCTCATCTTGCTCTCTGTCACTTAGTTACATCCGCAAAGACTCTTTTTCCAAATAAGGTCAGAGTCACAGGTTCTGGGACATGGGCATTTCTTTTCTGGGGCCATCACTCAAAACCCACTAAACTCTTCATGGCCCTTACCACCCCAAGCTGGCGTGTTATATAATTCATTATTCGTGTACCTTCTCTTTGCCCAACTTGACTGTGAACATAAGGAGGGTGGGGATGATTTTTATTGTGTTTTCGACTGTATTCCTATTGCTAAGAACTCAGTAGGTACTCAGTGAATATTGGTTGCACGAATGAACGAGGGTGCCTGTTGGTTGGGCTGTTTGTGTGTGTGTTTCTTGACTGCCACATGTGTGTATCTCTGTGTCTGGGAGGCACCTGCCCGGTATCACCCTAGTACTGCCCTGTACTAAGCTATCTCTGCCCACAGGTGCCCACCAGGATGGGTGGGCGAGCGGTGCCAGCTGGAAGACCCCTGCCATTCCGGCCCCTGTGCCGGCCGGGGCGTCTGCCAGAGCTCCGTGGTGGCAGGCACCGCCCGGTTCTCCTGCCGCTGCCCCCGGGGCTTCCGAGGTAAGGGACGGTCTGGAGGGGAGCCCAAGACAGGCAAGGGTGTGAACAGCCCAAGCTCACCCTCTCCTGGTCCCCTCCAGGTCCCGACTGCTCCCTGCCGGACCCCTGCCTCAGCAGCCCCTGTACCCATGGGGCCCGCTGCTCGGTGGGGCCCGATGGCCGCTACCTCTGCTCCTGCCCGCCGGGCTACCAGGGCCGCAGCTGCCGAAGCGATGTGGATGAGTGCCGGGTGGGAGTGCCCTGCCGCCATGGTGGCACCTGCCTCAACACGCCTGGTTCCTTCCGCTGCCAGTGCCCAGCTGGCTACACAGGGCCACTGTGTGAGAACCCTGCAGTGCCCTGCGCCCCCTCGCTGTGCCGTAACGGGGGCACATGTAGACAGAGTGGCGATCTCACCTATGACTGCGCCTGCCTTCCTGGTGAGGGAGCTGTGCCCTGGGGAGGTGGCAGGAGTGCAGGGACAGCTGGCCAGCCTGGCAGTGACCATCTTGCCTCCCCCTCCCATGCTAGGGTTCGAGGGCCAAAACTGTGAAGTGAATGTGGACGACTGTCCAGGGCACCGATGTCTAAATGGGGGGACATGTGTGGATGGCGTCAACACCTACAACTGTCAGTGTCCTCCTGAATGGACAGGTGAGCATCGGGGCTGAAGACAGCCAGGTGGCAGACCCTGGGTGGGCACACAGCGGGTATGGACTGGTGCGTCTGTGTGCCACAGGCCAGTTCTGCACGGAGGACGTGGATGAATGTCAGCTGCAGCCCAACGCTTGCCACAATGGGGGCACCTGCTTCAACACTTTGGGTGGCCACAGCTGTGTGTGTGTCAATGGCTGGACTGGCGAGAGCTGCAGTCAGAATATCGATGACTGTGCCACGGCTGTGTGCTTCCATGGAGCCACCTGCCATGACCGTGTGGCCTCGTTCTACTGCGCCTGTCCCATGGGCAAGACTGGTGAGTGGCTGTTTTCCTTATAGGCAGCAGGGAGCCATTGATGGTTTTGGAGTGGGGGGAGGGACGGAGTCTGACTCGAGTGTTAGAATGATTATGCTGGAGGCTAGATTTGGGGTGCAGGGTGAGCCTGGGTGGGGCCTAAGAAGAGGCTGGCCCACAGTCCAGGGCAGTAGCCATGGGAATAGAGACCTATCCCGTGACTGAGGAGACGGGGACCTTTGCAAGTGGCAAAGGTCAGGGAAGGCGTCTGGGAGGGGGACTTGGATGTGGAGGGCATGGCATGTCAGGCAGAGGGTACTGCAGAAGGAAAGACTTGAGGGTATATAACCAGAAAAGGAGTCAACAGACTTTAAAACAATATGTGGATGTTTCCAGCTCATTTTCAAATGGTTCAGAAAAAAAAATACGTAAAGCTTACAAGAGTTGAATCTAGGTGGTGGGCGTATGAATCAACTTTGCAGTACATTTAAAAATTTTCATAATAAGTAACGGGAAAATGGCTACCCAATACACTGCAGGTTAATAAAAACAAAACACAAAACAATATGTGGGGGATATGGGACCTTTGGGCAGAGCTGGAGGGTCCGCCCTTGGACTCTGCCTTCCCTTTTCCAGGGCTTCTGTGTCATCTGGATGACGCCTGCGTCAGCAACCCCTGTCACGAGGATGCTATCTGTGACACGAACCCCGTGAACGGCCGGGCCATCTGCACCTGTCCACCAGGTTTCACCGGCGGGGCATGTGACCAGGATGTGGATGAGTGCTCTATTGGTGAGCGGGGCGCCGCCTGAGAGCTGGGAGGGAGGGGAGAGGCAGGTCCTTAGCCACCCACACTCACACTGGCGACGCCTACTCCCGCAGGCGCCAACCCATGTGAGCACCTGGGCCGGTGCGTGAACACACAGGGCTCATTCCTGTGCCAGTGCGGCCGCGGCTACACTGGCCCGCGCTGCGAGACCGATGTCAACGAGTGCCTATCCGGGCCCTGCCGCAACCAGGCCACGTGCCTCGACCGCATAGGCCAGTTCACCTGCATCTGCATGGCAGGTGCGTGGTGGGTGTGGCTGGGGCGGAGCCTGAGGCTGGGGGCGAGGCAAGGGAAGCCGGTGAAACTGAGTCTGGAACGGGGCCCTGAGACGAGGAGGCTGGGTCAGAGCAGAATCTTTGTGCGAGGCTGGGGCCATGGTCAAATGTGGTCTGTAGAACCTCAGAGGGGTTGGGAGTGGAGTCGTGCCTTAGGACCCACTGGGGGGTGGGAGAGGATATGAGGGTGGATCGCGAGCTGGAGCCGGTCAAGGCCCAGCGGGTCAAGGCAGAGCCTGCAGACAGTCATGCACTAATGCTGGGGTGGGATTGAGGCTGGGCCCAAGGCTATAGTGGGCCCCGGGGCTGGTAGCTGAGGACCTGGTATAGTGTGAGCACTACAGAGGGAAGAGGGTGGTCTAATGGCAAGGTCCATACGGACTCACATAAGCCTTGGACCAGTTGGATCCACAGCTGCGTGAGGGTCCACAATGAGGCCGAAAGATGAATCTGGGATTGGGCTGGGGGGCGGGGGGCAAGGTCAAGCAAGGCTCAGGGAAAGGGAGTACCTTCCCATTTGCTCTCCCTTTAGACCAGAAGCTAACCCCCACTGCCCTAATCCCCTTCCCTCACTCCCTAGGCTTTACAGGCACCTATTGTGAGGTGGACATGGATGAATGTCAGAGCAGCCCGTGCGTCAATGGTGGGGTCTGCAAGGACAGAGTCAATGGCTTCAGCTGCACCTGCCCCTCGGGTGAGGACCCTGGGCCAGGGAGCCTGAAAAAGACAGGTCCCTGCAGAGGCAAAGGCTCTAGGGGAGCCTACAAGACCATGTTAGTGGATAACTATCATAACAGAAACCACATGTTATGAAAAACATTGAAATTAATTTGAAACTAAGTTGGGGCGCTCGGGTGGCTCAGTCGGTTAAGCATCTGATTCTTGATCTCAGCTCAGGTCTTGATCTCAGGGTTGTGAGTTCAAGCCCTGCATTGTGCTCACAAAAAAACTAAGTAAATGATCATCCCACTCATCCCACCCAAACAAGGCAGGGCTGGCAAGGGATGACTTTTCTGACCCTCTCTGGGCCTCTACCCAACCCACTCCCCACCCTAAGGCTTCAGTGGGGCCATGTGTCAGCTGGATGTGGATGAGTGCGCGAGCACACCCTGCCGAAATGGAGCCAAGTGTGTGGACCAGCCCGACGGCTACGAATGCCGCTGCGCAGAGGGTGAGAGAGGGCCAATGACAGGCCAGCAAGAGTGTGGAGGCGGGGCAAGGGAGGGAGAAGGCAAAAGCCTTAGGGAAAATTTGGAGGGGGGGGGCTGCAGCAAGGCAGGACCTGAGTAGAGCCAATGACAGAGCCAGGGGGCGGAGCCAATGATGGATGTAAGCAGTGGTAAGGCTAGGGGTGGGGCCAGTGGTTCTGGCAGAGACAGTGCACCTTGGTCGAGGGGGCGTGTCCAGATCCCTCTATCCCCAGGCACTTCCCATGTGTCCCCATTTCCAGTCCAGAGTAGAGAGTGAGGTGGAACAGGGTTGATAATGTAAGGATTGGAGGCAGGGTTACAGCTGGGGTTGGAAGTTATCTGTGGAAGTGTCTTGGCCAGGGGCTAGTCCTGGAGCTTGTGGCTGGATGGAGTGAGGGGGCGGGGCCTGAATTGAGCCCACCTCCTGCTGGCTAGATGGGCAGTGCCTGAGGTAGAGCTGGGCCAGGATTGGGCAGAGGCGAAGGCTGTGGGCAGGACCTTGGCACGTGGGTGGAGTCTGACTCTCTCGTCCTCCAGGCTTCGAGGGCACGCTATGTGAGCTCAACGTGGATGACTGCTCCCCGGACCCCTGCCACCATGGGCGCTGTGTGGACGGCATTGCCAGCTTCTCGTGTGCCTGCGCCCCGGGATACACAGGCACGCGCTGTGAGAGCCAGGTGGATGAGTGCCGCAGCCAGCCCTGCCGCCACGGAGGCAAATGTCTAGACTTGGTGGACAAATATCTCTGCCGCTGCCCTCCTGGCACCACAGGTGGGCTGGAGGCTGGGCTAGGGCAGAAACAGTACATCTGGAAGGGCACAGAGGGTTTAGGAATGGTGCCCCTGGTGGGGTTTAGTGGTGGCTACCCCTGCGGTGTTTCCCCTCCCTAGGAGTGAACTGCGAGGTGAACATTGATGATTGTGCCAGCAACCCCTGCACCTTTGGAGTCTGCCGGGATGGCATCAACCGCTATGACTGTGTCTGCCAGCCTGGCTTCACAGGTGGGCAAGTGGCTGCCATGGGAAGAGGGTCTTCATAGGCTGAGAGGGTGAGGATGAAAGCACCCTATTCTTGGCTGAGTTTGACCCTCTCTTTGCATTTGCTTGTCCGAAGAGATTGTCCACACTTAGCCTTGCAGTTGTGCTCTCTCCCATTGGCCTGGGTTGTCCCCATATCAGCTCGAGGTTATCCTGGAACACAGATAAGGGTGTCCAATCTCAGGGATGGGGGTGTTTCTGTGTGGGACCAAACTAATCCTTGGTGAAAATGAAGGTGACTTCATGTAAATCTGTGGACGAGTATGATCTGGGGCAAGGCAGCTCCGGGTTGAGGAGGTGGCTGTCTTAATTTGTACAAGAGCGGATGTGTTATGAAGATGAGATTGTTCTTGCTTGAGGGTATGGCCGTGCTAAATGCGTCCCCGTTGGCACCACTGTCCTTGTCCTGGGATGAGGTTGCCTTCGTGTTCTCCAGGGCCCCTTTGCAACGTGGAGATCAACGAGTGTGCGTCCAGTCCGTGCGGTGATGGAGGCTCCTGTGTGGATGGGGAGAATGGCTTCCGCTGCCTCTGCCCTCCCGGCTCCTTGCCCCCACTCTGCCTCCCCCCGAGTCATCCCTGTGCCCAAGAACCTTGCAGTCACGGTGTTTGCAATGATGCTTCCGGAGGGTGAGGCCTCTCCCCAACCCCTGAACCCCTGCTGCCTCCCTGCCCACGGGCATTCCCTGACTGCCTTCCTCTCCAGGTTCCGCTGTGTGTGTGAGCCTGGCTGGAGTGGTCCCCGATGCAGCCAGAGCCTTGCTCGAGATGCCTGTGAATCCCAGCCCTGCCGGTCTGGCGGCACCTGCACCAGTGATGGAATGGGCTTCCACTGTACCTGTCCCCCTGGTGTCCAGGGTGTGTGTCCCCACGTTCCCACCCCAGGCTCTCCCTCCCCACTTCCTCCTGCTCATTTCCTTTCTGCTCCACTCTCCCTCCTCTACATTTGCCTTTTTTTCCCTTCCCCACCCCCCCGCCCCTGCCCCCGCTCCCAGGAGTTTTGGAGGTGGGTAGCAAGGTGGGGACACTGGAGGGAGATGGGGACAAGGAATCTGTCAAGACTGTCTCACTCTGCCTGCCCACCACAGGCCGTCAGTGTGAGCTGCCGTCCCCTTGTGCCCCAAATCCCTGTGAGCATGGGGGCCACTGCGAGTCTGCCCCTGGCCAGCTGCCTGTCTGCTCCTGCCCCCCTGGCTGGCAAGGTACACCACTTGCTTCTTCCTCCTCCTCCTCCCCTTCACCTCCTCTGCACCCCACTGCATACTGGGTGGTGCTGGGGACCCAGAGGGAAACGTACCCTTGGCTCTGTCTTTTGAGGGGGCTTCTTTTTAGGAAGGGACCGAGCTGGACACAGACACTTGCAGCCTGTGTCGTCAGTTCTGGAGAAGATGAAGGAATAGGGGGGTGGGGAAGCTAGGACTCAGGTGGGGGGTTTGGGGACAGCTTCCTGGAAGGGCAAACGTCGATCAGAATGCATTCACTACCCACTGAAATAAGGGGAAGGCAGTTTGGGGACAGCATGTGCAAAATGCCCAGAGGCAAATGACAGCGTAGTTTGTTCTTGTATTCACCCACCTCAGCCTTCAGGTTCTTCCTGCGTTCCAGGTATCTTCAGGCCCTACCCTGCACCCTCTAACCCTAGATGTTACCTTGCTCCCTATCCCCAGGCCCACGATGCCAGCAGGATGTGGATGAATGTGCTGGCCCCTCACCCTGTGGCTCCCACGGTACCTGCATCAACCTGGAGGGGAGTTTCAGCTGTACCTGCCATAGGGGGTATAGTGGCCCTTCCTGTGACCAGGACATCGATGACTGTGACCCCAGTGAGTTCAGGGGAGCTCCTGGAGGCACTGCTCTCAAGAACGTGTTCCTCAAGCCCACACTGAGCTTTCATCTTCACTCTTCTCTTACTTTCCTCATTTTATTATTGAAAACCGAGGCCCCAAAGAGGTTAAGTGACTTGCCCAAGGTCACGAAGCAAGAGGCGTGAGGTGGGATCGGAGCACAGGTCTGTCTGAAGCCCATAGACTGCCTCTGGCAACACGCAAGTTAACATTATGTGTAAAGTATGACGTAATAGACCCCCAGTGTGTCCTCCAGGAGCACTGATAGACCAATAACACAGGCCACATACATACTTAAAATTTTTCTAGTAGCCACATTGAGAAAGTAAAAAAAAAAAAAAAGATTAAATTTAATAATATGTTTTATTTAAACTAACATGTAAAAATGTTATTTTGATATGTAATCAATATAAAACTACTGAGATATTCTACATTCTCTCTCTTTTTTTCATACTAAGTCTTCAAAATCAGAAATCTAGTGTTTATTTCACACTTACAGCACATCCCAATTTGGGCCAGCTACATGTCAAGGGCTTAATAGCCACACGTGGCCAGTGGCCACTCTACTGGCTGGCACAGGTCTGGAGGAGGCCTACTGTGCTGTGCCCAGGAATTAAATAGACACGACTAGCAGCATGTACTTGGCAGCCCAATGGGACCTTTTGGCTCCCCTGTCTCCCTCCTCCTTGCGCATAGGTGAGGTTTCCAGATAAGGGAGGAGATGAGGCCACAGAGGGGACAGAATTTGATCCCTCTGACCAAATGTGCCCCTCCCAGTTAAGCCTGGTTTCCTCCTGATTCCCCTCTATGAAAGGCACGGCTGGGTCAGGTTGGGCTGATGGGGGGCAAGGTGTATGACCAGGCCTTCTCCCTTTGGACCTTAGACCCCTGCCTGAATGGTGGCTCCTGTCAGGATGGCGTGGGCTCCTTTTTGTGCTCCTGCCTCCCTGGCTTCGCTGGTCCCCGCTGTGCCCGAGATGTGGACGAGTGTCTGAGCAGCCCCTGTGGGCCGGGCACCTGCACCGACCACGTGGCCTCCTTTACTTGCACCTGCCCACCTGGTTATGGAGGTTTCCACTGTGAGCAGGACCTACCGGACTGCAGCCCCAGGTATTTGGGGCCGCTGCTGGGAGTTCAGGGACCTTGGCGTCGGATGGGTTGTAGAACATGAGAAGGGGTGGGGACAAGAAGGGGGTTCTCGGCTTGGCACCCACCTCACAACTCTGATCCGTGATGGAGCAGTGTCCAGGAAGGGTCAGGGCATCTGTTTGGAGGTCACCTTAGGGACGCTGGTCCCTAAGGGAGCAAGACCAGGGCAGGGCCTCCACGTGGCTCCCACCTTAGTTCTGAAGTACTTGGTAAGTTGGGGCTGAGGGACACGAGGGGGCGGAACCTCTGCTGCGGCTGCTGCTTCTTGTGGGCGTAGGGGCCAGAGAGATGCCCTCTGGACGCGGGGAGGGGCTGGGAAGGCGGGGCCTGCATGGGGGCGGAGCCTGACCCCTCCCTCACTTCCCCTCCAGCTCCTGCTTCCATGGCGGGACCTGCGTGGACGGCGTGAACTCCTTCAGCTGCCAGTGCCGCCCCGGCTACACGGGCGCACACTGCCAACATGAGGCCGACCCCTGCCTCTCTCGGCCATGCCTGCACGGGGGCGTCTGCACTGCTGCCCAACCTGGCTTCCGCTGCACCTGCCTGGAGGGCTTCACTGGCGCTCAATGCCAGGTGGGCGGGGCCACCGGGGGGCCTGGGGGAGGAATTTGGAGGGCTGTTCTGGGGCAGGGGCCTGTCTGGGACCCTGGAGAAGCTGGGGTGCGGCCCCTCGGGGGTCCTCGAGCACTGACGCTGAGAGCTTCCCCTCCAGACGCTGGTAGACTGGTGCAGCCGCACGCCCTGTCAGAACGGGGGTCGCTGTGCCCGGAGCGGGGCCACCTTCTACTGCCTTTGCCCTCCGGGGTGGAGTGGCCGCCTCTGTGACATCCGGAGTCTGCCCTGCAGGGAGGCCGCGGCCCAGATCGGTGAGGGGGAGCACAGAGGTGGGGTGTGGGTGTGGGTGCACAGACGTCTTGCTCATGTGAGCCGAATAAGGCTATGGCAGAGCATATGGGCAGGATGGGATGTGTAGCTGAGTGTCTGTGGATGTGTAATGTGGGACAGCTGGCCGGGGCCAGGATGGCGCATGTCTCTGTCACCATGAGGTAGCTGGGATGACTTCTGTGCTGCTGTGTGTGTGACTGAGCTAGTGTGGGCAGCAAAGGTGTGGGTATGTGTTAGTGTGTCAGTGACTGACACCGTGCCAGTTGGGGGGGCTGTGTGACAACCCGATGGAGTGTGCGTAAGACCCTGGTGACTGATGCCAGCAGGGATGTTCGGTGATGCTGTGAGCGATGCAGGCAGGGAGGGGCCGATGCGTGCCTGACACCGCTCTCCTCTGTGCAGGGGTACGGCTGGAAGAGCTGTGTCAGACAGGTGGGCAGTGTGTGGACAAGGATAATTCCCACTACTGCGTGTGCCCGGAAGGCCACACGGGCAGCCACTGTGAGCAGGAGGTGGACCCCTGCTTGGCCCAGCCCTGCCAGCATGGGGGCACCTGCCGAGGCTACATGGGGGGTTATGTATGCGAGGTAAGGGGCACCCAGAGTCGGGGAGAGGGGACCTAGTCCTGCTGGGTGTGTCTGTACACACATTTCTGTGTCTGTGACCTGGCACGGGTATGTCTCTCTGGGCATGTCTGAGTTTTTGCTTTTGTGTCTCTGGGTATAATCTTGTGGGTGTATTTCTTGGTTGATCTGAGGGACTTTCTGTCTGTCTGGCTGTGCCTCTGTCTTTGGCTGTTTTCTGGATGTATCTCTGTCCCTCTGTGCACCCTGTCTTTTGGGTATGAATGTATGTCCCAGTGTCTGAGTGCATGTCTGGTTGTGTGTGTCTTGGGTACATCTGGGCATCTGGATGTTTCTCCTGTGTGTCTGTCCCGTGCATCTGTATGTGTGTGTCCCTCTGCACTGGCTGTGTCTGAGTGTCCTCTGTGACTGGGTGTGTTTCCTTGTACCGTGTGTTTGTTTCTGCACCTGGGGCATGCCTCTGTGTGTTGGATGAGACTATGTCCTTTTGTTCTGTGATCTCTGTGTCTTCATGGGGAGTATCTGTGTCCCTCTGGGCTTAGAGGTCCCTGTCTCACATCACTGCAGTGTCCAGCTGGCTACACTGGGGACAACTGTGAGGATGATGTGGACGAGTGTGCCTCCCAGCCCTGCCAGCATGGGGGCTTCTGCATTGACCTTGTGGCCCGCTATCTCTGCTCCTGCCCCCCAGGAACACTGGGTATGCCAGGGCCAGGGTTGGGGGACAGGATGGGAGGCTGGGTCTCCATCCCCTCCTGACTGCTCCCCCATCCTCCCCTCCCCAAGGAGTGCTCTGTGAGATTAATGAGGACGACTGTGGCCCAGGCCCACCCCTGGACCAGGGCCCCCGGTGCCTGCACAACGGTACCTGCGTGGACCTGGTGGGTGGCTTCCGCTGCACCTGCCCCCCGGGATACACTGGCTTGCGCTGTGAGGCGGACATCAATGAGTGTCACCCGGGTGCCTGCCATGATGCACACACTCGGGATTGTCTGCAGGACCCAGGTGGGGGCTTCCGCTGCATTTGCCGTGCAGGCTTCACAGGTAAGCATGGGAGAGGCTGCTGCCCTGGGATCCTGTCTGTGTTCCTACACTGGAGCTGATCCTCGAGCTCCCGCTCGTCTAGGTCCCCGCTGTCAGACCGTTCTGTCTCCCTGCGAGTCCCAGCCATGCCAGCACGGAGGCCAGTGCGGTCCCAGCCCAGGCCCTGGGGGTGTGCTGACATTTACCTGTCACTGTATTCCGGTATGTGTCTCTGGGAGAGGAGTGGGAGCCTGGCCTCGTTGGAGGGCGTGGCTTTAGGGGGGAAGAGGTGGAAGGGAAGGGGGTTCCTGAGAAATACTGAAAATACCTGGAGAGAGAGAGAGAGAGAAAGAGAGAGAGAGAGAGAGAGAGAGGCGGGGAGGATGGGGGGAGGCACTGGGGTTTGGAGGCACGGTCTCCTGGGGAAGGCGGGGCTTATCTGCAAGGTGGGGCTTCCAGTGGGCAGGGGAGAGGTTGGGCGGGACCTGGGGAGATTGGAGGCTCAACATTCTCAAGCCTTGACCCCCCTATCCTCCCCCTTTCTCTTCTCCACCCTTCCAAATCTCTCCCTCCCCTGTCTTTCCCCAACCCGATCTGATCTCCAGCCGTTCTGGGGCCCGCGTTGTGAGCGGGTAGCGCGCTCCTGCCGGGAACTGCAGTGTCCGGCGGGCGTCCCGTGCCAACAGACGGTTCGTGGGCCGCGCTGCGCCTGTCCCCCCGGACTGTCTGGGCCCGCCTGCCGGAGCGCGCGGGGGTCGCAGCCGGGAGCCGCCAACGCCAGCTGCGTGGCCTCCCCGTGCCTCCACGGTGGCTCCTGCCGCCCCGCACCGCTCGCACCCTTCTTCCGCTGCGCGTGCGCGCCGGGCTGGGCCGGACCGAGGTGCGAGGCTCCAGCGGCGGCGCCCGAGGCCCCAGAGGAGCCTCTGTGTCCGAGCGCCGCCTGCGAGGCCAAGAGCGGGGACAAGCGCTGCGACCGCGAGTGCAACAGCCCGGGCTGCGGCTGGGACGGCGGCGACTGCTCGCTGAGCGTGGGCGACCCCTGGCGGCAGTGCGCGGCGCTGCAGTGCTGGCGCCTCTTCAACAACAGCCGCTGCGACCCCGCCTGCAGCTCGCCCGCCTGCCTCTACGACAACTTCGATTGCCGCGCTGGCGGCCGGGAGCGTGTCTGCAAGTGAGCCCCTCCGTCTGTCCGTCCGCCTGTCCGTCGTCTCTTTGACCGGTCTTCTCCATCCGTGTGCCACACCTGCCCCGCCGTGGGCCCCGCCTCTCTATCTGCCTGTTCACTGGCCTAATGTCAGTCCGCCCTTAGACTGTCCGTTGGATGTCCACTCGTTCGCCCCCTCTGTTTCTTCGTGGACCCTGTCTGCCCGTCTGAGTGCTGTTTGTCTGTGCGGCTCATCTGCGCGTCCATGTGCCACTGCTGTCTGTCCTTCCGTCCACACACGACATGACCTTTTTGTCCATCAGTGTGCCCATCCATCTGTCCATCCATGTGCCCTGCCTGTCTTTCTTTCTGCCTGTGCACTCCATCTGTCTCTCCCTATGTCCTATTTGTCCATCTTTGGACTTTGTTCTGTCCATCCGTGAATTCCTTTTGTCCCTCAGTACACCCAAATGTCTGTCTACATCGTTTGGTTTTTTTTTTTTTTTTTTTTTTTTTTTTAGCTTTTATCCATTCATTTGAGAGAAGAGAGAGAGAGCATGAGCAAAAGCTGGGGGGAGGGATGAGCAGGCCCCCCGCAGAGCAGGGAGCCTGACTTGGGGCTCTATCCTAGGTCGCGAGATCATGACCTGAGCTGAAGGCAGATGCTTAACCAACTGAACCACCCAGGCGCCCCTATCTACACGTCTTCTGGTCCATTCTTGGACCTCATCTGTCCATCTGTCTAACTGTATGCCAGTCTGTCCATGTGCCTCATCTGTCTGTTCATCTGTGCCTCTTCATCCATGTTCATCCATGTGCCTCTTCTGTCTGTCCTTCTGTCCATCTACCCACCCTTTTTGCCTCCCTATATGCCCATTCATCTGTCCACACCCCTGCCTGTCTATCCCTGCCCATCTCCTGCCCCTCTCTCTGTCTCTTCATGAGTGCTATCTTTCTGTCCTATGCATTCCATCTGTCCATCCCTGTGCTCTGCCTCTTTTGTCCCTCTGTCTGCCTAGAACTCTTCCCTCACTTCTATCTCCCTGTCTTTATTATCCCCACTTTCCTCCTCACCCACTCTGCTCCAAGCACCCTGGCCTCTGCCATTTCTCAGATACCCTAGGCTTGGTCACACCTCAGGGTCTTTGCACTGCCCTGGCTGTTCCCTCCACCTGGAATCCTCTCCCCTCTGAAGCCACGTGGCTCCTCCCTCACTTCCTTCAAGCCTTTGCTCAAACAGCAGCTCCTTCTCAGAGAGCTCCTCCCTGGCCATCCCCAGGACTTCCCTGGCTTTATATTTCTTCTTAGCATTTAATTCCACAGAGTGTGTGTATGTGTGTGTTTGTATTTGGCTTTTACTGATGTGTAATTGAAATGCTGTGTATTCTGCTGCTCATTCATCTGTTTTAATGTCTGTCTGCCCGCCCACGGGAACGCCTGTTCTCCCTGGGCAAGGATTTGTGTCTGAGCCATATCCTGGATGCCTCCAGCAGCATCCAGCACACAGCGGGCATCTGTCAATATATATTTATTACTAGTTACTGAAGGAACGGCTGGGTTTGCAGAAGGCCTGACACCTGTTGGGTACATTCTAGCCCTCTGCTCTCGCCGGCCGTCCTCCTTGTGTCTCTGGAGTCTGGGTGCTCTCTGGTGTGTGTGCAGGGGTGTAGGATGACCCTGACCCCACTCCTCTCCTCCCCCAGCCCTGTGTACGAGAAGTACTGTGCGGACCACTTTGCCGATGGCCGCTGCGACCAGGGCTGCAACACAGAGGAGTGCGGCTGGGACGGGCTGGACTGCGCGGGTGAGGTGCCGGCCCTGCTGGCCCGCGGCGTGCTGGTGCTTACCGTGCTGCTGCCGCCCGAGGAGCTGCTTCGCTCCAGCGCCGACTTTCTGCAGCGGCTCAGCGGCATCCTGCGCACCTCGCTGCGCTTCCGCCTGGACGAACACGGCCAGGCCATGGTCTTCCCTTACCACCGGCCCGGTCCTGGCTCCGAATCCCGGAACCGGCGGGAGCTGGCCCCGGAGGTGATCGGGTGAGTGCTCCACCCTGGAGGAGCCGCGAGGGCCCTTGAGGAGCTGATCTGGGAGGGGAGGGTCCCTGCTGATCGGGTCTTGTGTGTTTCACTGCCCTTAACATCTTGGAGAGCCTTCTTGGCGATGGGACCAGCACGGCCCACCTTCCGCACCTCTGTCATCTGGGGCAAGATGTGCCGACCAGAAGTGCCTCCGGATGCCAGCAAGGGTCCTTTGGGAAGCAGAGTGGTTAAGGGCATGTGTAGTTTTTGCTTTTGTTTTTTAGAAATGGAAAACAGAATTTTCCTAATGGTGGCCTGCGAGAGAGGCCAGAAGGGGGAGGTGTGGCCTCTGAGCCGGGAGGGGGCCTCTGACCCCAGAGGGCTGGATTCTAGAGATGGAGGGCCGGGGCTCTGACAGGGACAGCTGGCATGGGGGCGTGGATGGGGTTGGGTGGCTGACCTACCCGTCCCGGGATGCTCCCTGGGTGTGGTGATACAGTCTCTGGGGGCAGTGGGGACAGGGTTGGGGGTGTCTCATCAAGATAAGGACACAGGGTGATAAGCAGGGGTCACTTTCAGGCTTGCAGAATTTGAAGAATCTGGGGGTATCATGGAGGGCCCCCCAGGAGACAGCCAGAGGCTGAAGACACGGACAAGAAAGACAAAAGGGCGTTGAAGCCATGGGAGGGATCAAAGAAGTGGGGACAGAAGAATGATGTGGGGACACTGAGACCTAAGGATTGGTTGGGGGAAATCAGCTCACGAAAGAGAAGGAGCAGCCAGAGAGATGGGAGAACTGGGCCGTGCAGCACTAGGGATCTCAAGGCAAGAGGGAGTTTGGAGAGTCTGCGATGGGGATTCAGATGTATGTGCCTCATGGAAGGGGTGCTCCCAGGAGAGAGGGAGTGAGGGAAGCAGGGTGGGGCAGGAAGGAGTCTCAGTCTGGCCTCAGCGTGATTCTTCAGGGAGCTCTAGAGTGCGAATAGCACCCCAGAGTCGGTGCCCCCTGGAGAGAGGAGGGCCACTGTGTATACCCTGTATCAGCCAGTCACTGGCTGAGGGCTGCCCAAAGAGGTGTCACCTCCCAAGTGAAGAGGTCCCCACTTTGCTGAGGTCAGTTTTCTGGAGAAGAGGCGGCTGTCAGCTGTTAGAAGCTGGAGACTTGGGTGTGCGCCAACGGCATCCAGTAAAGTTGTTGACATGAAAACAATGGCCACTGGATTCACAGCCAGGGGGACACTGGTGGCCACAGCAAGACTGTTTTTGGGGACGTGGTGGGGTTGGATGCCAGACTGGGGGCACAATGTGGTGAAAGGAGAGGGCTCTTCTGAGCCCCGGGGATGCGGCTCTGTGCCTGGCTTACAAAGTGCCCCATGGAACCTGCCTGTCCCTCCCTTGTGCCCCTGAAGCTCTGTGGTGATGCTGGAGATTGACAACCGGCTGTGCCTGCAGTCGTCGGAGAATGACCACTGCTTCCCCGACGCCCAGAGCGCGGCCGACTACCTGGGAGCGCTGTCGGCGGTGGAGCGCCTTGACTTCCCATACCCACTGCGGGCCGTGCGGGGTGAGGCCTGGCCCGGTGGGTGACGAGGGTGGAACCGGGGCTCCGCGGAGGGGTGCAGTGGGCCCTGGCCTGTGGTTGAAGCCCCCCTGCCTCCCCCCCACAGGGGAGCCGCTGGAGCTGCCAGAGCCAAGCGTGCCGTTGCTTCCCCTGCTGGCCGCGAGCGCCGTCTTCCTGCTGGTCATCCTCGTCCTGGGTGTCATGGTGGCCCGGCGCAAGCGGGAGCACAGCACCCTCTGGTTCCCTGAGGGCTTCGCGCTCCACAAGGATGTGGCTGCTGGCCACAAGGGCCGGCGGGAGCCCGTGGGCCAAGACGCTCTGGGCATGAAGTAAGGACCTTGCCCACTCCCCGTGTCTGACCGTGGGGGGGAGCCTTGGGAGCCCTTGAGTCCACTTTGACCTGACTCTGACCTCTCATCCCAAGCTGACCCTAACTTCAGGCTCCAGCCCGGACCCCAGTGCTTGACCACTGACCGACTCCATGATCCCTGGGGATCATCCCAGACTCATGACCCCCCCGACCCCATTTCCTGTAGCTCAGTTCCCTTGACTCATATCCTACTCTGACCCCACCATGACCCTGCCCTGATCCTGGCTTCTCCGACTTCACCATGATACTCAAATTTGTTCCCACGTGACTGCTGGCCCCATGATCCCTGTCTGCACCTCAACCCCTCACTGACCCCTGACCCTATCCTCTATGACCCCCCAGTACCACCTCTGGCTCTAACTCACCCTGACCTTTGACCCCATTCTGACCCTCTTTCTACCCCAACTCAGTGTTCATTCTCCAAGATCCTCAATCCTGGCCTTGGCCCTGGGTCTCACCTCTAACTCCCTGACATGTCCCTCAAGACCCCTAACCCCACCCTGACCTACCCCCTGAATTTACCCTTCTTCTGTGACCCCCATGACCCCCTGACTCCTCAGTACAGCCTCCTTGATCCTGGCTGCATGTCTTACCTGTGGTGAGGATAACTCCATCCTCATGACTCCTGATGTCATCTTCTGTAATCGTTGCTACATGCCTGTGACCCTCACCTATCCCACAGCCCACTGTTCTGACCCCTGACCCCACTCCTGTCCCTTCCCCAATTCCACCTTAAGACCCTGGCTGCCACCCATCATAACCTCTGACAACCCCCTCACCCTGACCTTGACTTCATCCTGTATCCCCTCTTTGGACCCTGTATCCTGATCCTGTCCCCTGTGCCTACTGACCCAGGACCCCAGAACCCAACCCCAGACCCAGACCTGGCCCCTGGGAGCTCTTCTCTGACCCCACCACAAATCCTCCTACCAGGTTGTACGTCTCCATTGTCTCCTCTCCCCTGCCCCCTTCCCATTGTCCCCACAGGAACATGGCCAAGAGTGAGAGTCTGATGGGGGAGGTGGCCACAGACTGGATGGACACAGAGTGCCCAGAGGCTAAGCGACTGAAGGTTGTGCCCCCTTCTCTGACCCCTGCCCTCAGGATCCTGGGTGGGGGCCCCGATGGTCAGGGGGAGAGTCAGGGGAATCTCTGCTCTCCCTGGCTCTGGGGGAACAGTCATGGCACCTGCCCCACCCTACCCCTCTATAACCAGGCCCCTGCTCCCAGGCCAAGGTGGGGTCTTCCTGGAGGGAAGGGGAGGGCTAGGGGAGCCCCTAGCCCAGACAGCGACTCTGCTTTCTCTCTGCTGGGTCCAACTTTGTGCAGCGTGTCGAGGCTGAAAGTGCTCCTAGCTGGTTTTATACCATGTCCTCTGTGGGGGCCACACCCACGGGCTCTGTGTTAGTCAGTTTGGGCTGCCATTTTGAAATACCACAGACGGGAGGGCTTAAACAACAGATCCTTATTTTCCCACAGTTCTGTGGGCTGGAAGTCCAAGATCAAGGTGCTGGTAGGGTTGGTTCTTGGAGGGGACTCTCTTCCGGCTTTCGGACAGCTGTCTTCTCCATGTGTCCTCTCACGGCATTCCTCTGATTGTCTGGAGGGGAAAAGCCCTGGTGTTTCCTCCTTTTCTTACAGGGATATCGGTCCTGTTGCATTAGGGCCCCACCCTTACACCCTTGTTCCACCTTAGTTACCTCCTTAAAGGTCCTACGTCCAAATATAGTCATGTTGGAGGTTAGGGCTTCAACATATGACTTTTGGGGGAGCACCTGTCTGTAACAGGTTCCTGCTAGCGTGTCTTCCTACTTGCTGAATGTCTTGGACACGCACGAACATCTTATTTCATCTTTATGAGGACTCTATAAAGCAGCTATTAATATACACCTCAGTTCTCAGCCTGCCTCTCCCCTTTTTTTATGAGAGCGAGCGAGCGAGAGTGCACGCACAAGTGGTGGAGGGGCAGAGGAAGAGGAAGAGAGAATCTCAAGCAGTCTGTGCTGAGCGCGGAGCCCATCCTGGGGTTC
Source organism: Ursus arctos (assembly GCF_023065955.2). Lineage (NCBI taxonomy): Eukaryota > Metazoa > Chordata > Mammalia > Carnivora > Ursidae > Ursus > Ursus arctos. The sequence continues at coordinate 25,914,089 of NW_026622808.1, read as the reverse complement.
GATCTCACCACCCCGAGATCGTGACCTGAGCCAAAACCAACAGTCTGATGCTTAACTGACTGAGCCACCTGGGGACCCCCTGCCTAGATTTTAATGTTAGTGAAGTGGAGATATCTATTACAATTGACACCTGAAGAAATCTGTTCATCTCAGGCTTTTCTTTTTCTTTCTCATCCCAAAGTGGAAATTAAGTAGAGTGCAATACATTTTTGATGGCATTTACACATTGCAGAATGACAGCATTCTCCTGATTTTGCTAATGAGAAGCTCAGAGCTCTCGTGTGATTTGCCGGCTAATGGACAGCTAGCCAGAAAGGGTCAGGGAGGATGGGATAGCTGTCCATCCCCTGGCTCTCCCCTTCCATGAAATTCAACTCTCTACCTGGGTCCTTAAGCTCGGGTCTGGCTTGATCAGGCTGTGTTTGGTGCCTGAAGGCTCTTCAATGCCCTGGCAGGCTAGTTAATACTCTGTCCTGTTTCCATAACATCACTATGCCTTTTGGACCGTGAGCCTGAAATTTATCAAGCTTCTGCTAGGGACCCAGGTGCTATGCTTGTGCAGGTAAATCGATAACATTTTGTGTGTATGACTGTTCTGTCCTGATACCTTATGTTCATGTTCATGGTACTGGGTAGGAGTCCCATGTGGTACTCAGAGCATCCCCCTGCTTCTCTCTTTCCCTCCCACCCATGCACCCTTTTCTCAGATTGTAATTGATCCATGAAGGACCACCTGTCTCCACCCCCACATTTCTTTTACCACTGATTTATAGTTTCCAGAGTACAAGTTTTGCATTTCTTCTGTTAAATTTAATTCTAAATATTTTATTCTTCTTGATACTGTGGTCATGGGATTGTTTTCTTAATTTCACTTTCGGTGTGTTGTGTCTAGTACATAGATAGGTGTGTGCTGACAGATGCTATGCTCTGTGTCTCTTCCTTGATGACCCACCTTGGGTTCCTAGCCCTCCCCTCTTCCAACCCAGAGTCAAATCCCAGTTCTTCCTTTTATGAGTTCTCTGAGCTCCAGTATGTCAACTTCCTGTTTCCGTATGTATAAGAGAAGCAGGATGTTCATGATTTCTTGGGGCTGTGAGTGCATTTCCATGAGAGGAACCTGTGAGGGTGTCCAGACTGTCCCTCTGTCTCTCTCCCAACTCTTCGTGAGAACCTGGTCCTTGTGCCTCCAGGTAGAGGAGCCCGGTGCAGGGGCCGAGGATGCTGTGGATTGCCGCCAGTGGACTCAACATCACCTGGTTGCTGCTGACATCCGTGTGGCACCAGCCATGGCGTTGACACCCCCGCAGGGTGACGTGGATGCTGATGGCATGGATGTCAATGTGCGAGGCCCAGGTCAGCAATGGGGGTCTCGCCGCCAAGGATGCCCCTTCCCCGTCCTACTTGTGAAAAGTTGCATCTGGGTCTGTGTTCTGGGGAGAGTTGGGTGTGTCTAGCATCCATCTGTAAGGGTGTGTGTTAATCAGGACTCTTGGTTGTAAGTGATAAGAGCCCAAATCAAACTAGTTGAAGTAGAACAAGGGATTTACTGGCTCTTGTAACTGCAAGCATCATGGATATTTGGGTCCAGGACTCACTGTCTCCTGGCTCCAGCCCAGGGATGCTTTCTTCTGGGGGCACGATAGCCACAGGCCTGACCAGCCTTATAAACCTTTATTACCAGCTGCACTAGCAAAAGTCCCAGGATGACTTCTGATTGGATGGGTTGGAGTCACGTGCCCATCCCTCAACTAATCAGTGTGCCCTGGGGGCTGGAATATGCAGATTGACTATAGGGGGAGGGGCTAAGGCCTCTGAGCCAGGGACTGGGTTTAGCTCTACCCAGGGCTTGAGGATGGGGAATGGGGTGCATGTGGCTCCCTCAGGGAAACGAGGGCAAATGCTCACGCGGAGCGTAGCAGATCACATTATTTGGATCCTCTTGGATCCGTCTTTGCCACATTTCAGGGTAGTCCTCCCCCAGCTCATTTTGCTTTTGTTCCAAACGACCTGCCTCTATGGTTCTCTTTCGAAATTCCTCAGGCTCCCAGGGTCTGAGGTGCCTGGGATTTTCTGTCCTTGGGATGTCTCTTCAGCAGTGGGTGGGGGCGTGTGAAAGGCACAGCTCCTTTTCCTCCAGCCAGATTACAGCTTGAGGTACAGCTCAGCCTCCAGAGTCCCCCTTCAAGATCAAGCTCAAGTAACCGCCTGAGAATTTGCCTGAGGCTGAATGCTTGCTCCTCCCTCCCTCCCTCCTGGATCCCCTACTGTGACAAATTAAGGAGGGGCTGCCCGCGAATCCTCATCCTGGGTTGGCTTCTGGGGTACCTGACACAGCTGTGTGTGTGTGTGTGTGTGTGTGTGTGGGCGTGCGCGCACGTGTGCGCAGACAGGAGGACTTGCCACTCCCTCTTGTGCTCCCATGAGTCACACTTCTCCGAATGCAGTGCCCTCAGTAGTAGTATTCCCTGGAAAGGCCCCTGTGCCCACCTCCCTTGTGACATACTCCTGGTCCCTGCAGATGGCTTCACCCCACTGATGCTGGCCTCCTTCTGTGGGGGGGCCCTGGAACCGATGCCCGCTGAGGAGGATGAGGCGGAAGACACATCAGCCAGCATCATCTCAGACTTGATCTGCCAGGGAGCCCAGCTTGGGGCACGGACTGACCGCACAGGCGAGACAGCCCTGCACCTGGCTGCCCGCTACGCCCGGGCTGATGCAGCCAAGCGGCTGCTGGATGCTGGGGCAGACACCAATGCCCAGGACCACTCCGGGCGCACTCCTTTGCACACTGCTGTCACCGCGGATGCCCAGGGCGTGTTCCAGGTGAGAGACACCTGCCCCTTTGGACTTTGGAGCTGGCACGGGCATCAGGCAGACCTGGGTTTGAGCCCTGGCCCTGCAAAATAGAGCTTTGTTTTTCTCGTTTGTTAAATGGTGATATACGGTGCCTGGCAGGTAGCTGCTTCCCGAACTTCATGGTGTCTAGGGGATGTGGGGTTGGGGAACTCAAGGGACTTGGAGATGCTCCTGGCCTCTCTGTTTGTGCCATGACCCTCCCTTCTGCGTGCCTTCTCTTCTAGATTCTCATCCGGAACCGCTCCACAGACCTGGATGCCCGCATGGCGGATGGCTCAACGGCACTAATTCTGGCAGCCCGCCTGGCAGTGGAGGGCATGGTAGAAGAGCTCATTGCCAGCCATGCTGATGTCAATGCCGTGGATGAGCTTGGTAAGCTTTGGGGTGTAACAGTGGGTGGGGCTGAGACAGTGTCACCTGGGCCCTGACTGTCTTGTATGGTGCGTGAATTATGTGAATGATCTTGAGACCTGATCACTGAAACTCGTGCACGTGTAATAGGGCTTCGACATGGACTTAAACTCACATGCTTTTTTTTTTTTTTTTTTTATGGCGTCCCCTAGCCCATTATGACACCTCAGTGGCTTAGAAAAAGGTGGCCTTCCCCCAGACCATACATTTCCATCTGCTTTGTTAGAAGAACCTACTCTGCTGCCCTCTGCTGGACAGCTGGCATACTACGTTTGCAAATTGGCCAAATCCTCACGTGATGTCACTACCTCTGCGGAGGTGGCTGCTGGCCCAGGTCCCAGCCGTGCAGATTCACAGCAACCTGCCCTCATGTCCAGAGGACCTCACATAGCTGCAGACACACTCAGATGCTCATAAACATCCTTTGGAGCAGGTGTTCTCAACCTCTGCCCCATTTACACCTGGGGTTGGATGATTCTTTCTGTAGAGGGCTGTCCTCGCAATGCAGGGTATTAAGCAGCATCCCTGGCCTTGACCCACGAGATGCCAGCAGCACCCCACTCCCTAGTTGTGACAACCCAAAATGTCTTCAGACATTGGCAAATGTCCCTGGGTGGGGGCATCACCCCAGCTGAGAACTGTGGCTCTGGAAGACTGCTGTCCAACAACTTTCCGTGATGATGGAAATATTCTTGGTCTCTGCTGTCCAGTGTGGTGGCCACTGGCTACACGTGGTGGCTTTGGAGCACTTGAAATGTGGCCAGGGTGAATGAAGAGCTAAATGTCTTATTTCATTTAATTTTTAAAAAAGATTTTATTTATTTATTTGAGAGAAAGAGAGAGAGAGAGTGAGTGTGAGTTGGTGGGGGAGAGGCAGAGGGAGAGGGAGAAGCAGACTCCCTGTTGAGCAGGAAGCCGGACACAGGACTCAATCCCAGAACCCTGGGATCACAACCTGAGCCAAAGGCAGGTGCTTAACGGACTGAGCCACCCAGGCACCCTCATTTAATTTTTAACCTTTGTTTTGCCTGCTGTTTTTTTTTAAAAGGCTTTATTTAGATATAATTCACATACCATACAATTCAGCCATCGAAATAAAACATCCAATGGCTTTTTTTTTTAAGATTTTATTTATTTATTTGACAGAGAGAGAGACAGCCAGTGAGAGAGGGAACACAGGCAGGGGGAGTGGGAGAGGAAGAAGCAGACTCCCAGCGGTGGAGCCTGATGTGGGGCTTGATCCCAGGACTCTGGGATCATGCCCTGAGCTGAAGGCAGACACTTAATGACTGAGCCACCCAGGAGCCCCTCAATGGCTCACACAGTTGTGCCACTATCATCACAATACATTTTAGGACATTTTCATCACCTGGAAAACAAGCTCTCACCAATAGTCGGACCCCTCCAATCTTGTCTTCCTAGTCTTGGCCAACCACCGACGAATGTACTTTCTCTCTCCATGGATTTGCCTACTCTGAACATTTCCTATAAGTGGAATCAAATAATATGTGGTCTTTTTTGACTGGCTTCTTTTGCTCAGCATAATGTTTGTAAGGTTTACGAAATGCGGTAGCAGGGATCAGAACTTTTAATTTGTTTTTAATTTTTTAATGATCAAATAATATTCCGTTGTATGGATATACATTTTGTTCATCGTTTTATCCATTGACGGACATTTGGCTACTGCTGCTATGAACATTCATGTACAAGTTTTGGTGTAGACATATGGTTTTCATTGCTCTTGGATATACATCCAGGAGCGGAATTGCTGGGTCTGGGTTGTACGGTCGTGTGATCACTCTGTGTTGAACCTTGTGAGGAGTGGCCAGACTGTTTCCCACAGCGCCTGCCCCTGTTTGATGTCCCTGCCAGCAGTGCACGAGGGTTCCAGTTATTCCAGTTTCTCCAGTTTCCAGCTGTTTCCTTCCAAACAGTTGTTATTGTCTGTCGTTTGTGCTAGCCTTCCTATTGAGTGTGAATTGGTATCTCATTGTGGTTTTATTTTTATTTCCCTGATGACTAATGATATTGAGTGTGTTTCCCTGTGCTTATTGGCCATTTGTAGATCTTCTTTGGAGAAATGTCTATTCTGATCCTTTGCCCGTTTTTAAATTGGGTTTTTGTCATTTTTTTGGTCTTTTACATTTTATTTTATTATTTAAAAAATTTTAATTCCAGTATAGTTAATGTAGTGGGTTTTTGTCTTTTCATTATTGAGTTATAAGAGTTCTGTATATGTTCTGGGTGTAAGTCTCTTATTAGTATATGGTTTATAACCATTTCTCCCATTTTGTAGGGTTTCTTTTCACTTAGAAGCACAAACATTTTAATTTTGGTGATGTCCAATGTATCTATTTCTCTTGTTATTGCTGCTTGTTTTTTGGTATCACATTTAAGAATCCTTTGCCTAATTCAAGGTCATGAAGTTTTACCCCTATGTTTTCCTCTGAATGTTTTATGGTTTGAGCTCTTACGTTTAGGCGTTTGGTTCATTTTGAGTTAATTTTTGTATTTGGTTTAAGGTAGGGATCCAGCTTCATTCTTTTGCGCGTGGAAAGCCAGCACCATTTGCTGAGAAGGCTGTCCTTCCCCCACTGAATGGCCTTGGCACCTATGCTGTTTAGTTGTAATTGATTTAAGTCTAAAGAGCAATGTGGACCTGGCGGCTACTGCACTGGACAAGCACAGCTCTAGTTACAACCAGCACCCCGCATACTACCCCCTGTATGTGGACAGTCACACCCTGTAGGTCACACCCTGTAGATCCCTTGGACAGAGAGTCGCTCAATAAGTGTGCACGTACACGGACCCAAACACATGTTCAAATACTTGTGGCAGGTCACCCGCCCCCCCCACCTCCCCAGGGCATATTCTAGATACTTCCTCTCTCCCTGCCCTGGGATCCTAGCAAATGAACCCAGTCCTAACCCTGACCTCTGTCCCTACCCTCCAGGGAAATCAGCCTTACACTGGGCAGCAGCAGTCAACAATGTGGAGGCCACCTTGGCCCTGCTCAAAAATGGAGCCAACAAGGACATGCAGGATAGCAAGGTAAGCCCCAGCCCTTGACCCGCCAGGCATTCAGACCTGGCACAACCCCCTATATGTGGCAAAGAGCAGGGTGGGGTAGGTTAGTGGGGGCTTTCATCCTGCCTGCAGCGGGGTTTCAGGGGTAGGATTTGGACCTGACATCCTCCCACAGTGGATCAGAGGAGAAAGCGTGTGTCAGTTGCTGTGTGACCTTGGACAAATTGCTTAACATCTCTGAACTTTACTGTCCTCATCTGTGAAGTGGGAAAGCACCAGTACGCACTTCACTTTTGTCTCCTGAGGATTCAGTGAAATCAAGCATTTGTAAAATGCTAAGCAGATCCTCAGTAAAACATAACTATTATGATCATTGTTTTAGAACCCTTGCAAGGTGGAATTACTCTCCTTATTTTATAAATGGGAAGATTGAGGCTCGGAGGGGCACAGGGGTAGATTCTGTCCTTATCTGACATTTTGATATTTTATTCATTATGGATTTTTTTTGCAATAATCTTAATTTAAAAAGTAATGCATTAAAATATCATTTATTTTGATGACTGGTTTTTGATACCCCTTAAATTTTGTGCATAAAGCAAGTTCCTTACTTTCCTTACCCTAGTCCTGCCTCTGGGGCATGGTGCTTAGTAGGTCCTGGATGAAAATGCTTTAAAAGAAAGAACTTGCCCAGTTTCCCTTAGCAGTGGTGGGATTCCAACCAAGTCTGTTGGGCTGGAGAGTGTGGATTCTTCACTGTCAGTGTCCACCAGGGGCTAGGGGCCTATGAGACCTGGGCCAGGAGTTAGTCCTGGCTCTTGTGATGCTGACATCTGGTGGGTTCTGCGCACCACTCCCCCTCAGGAGGAAACGCCACTGTTTCTGGCCGCCCGAGAGGGTAGCTACGAGGCTGCCAAGCTGCTGCTGGACCACTTTGCCAACCGTGAGATCACAGACCACCTGGACAGGCTGCCGCGGGATGTGGCCCAGGAGCGGCTGCACCAGGACATCGTGCGCCTGCTGGACCAGCCCAGTGGGCCCCGCAGCCCTCACGGCCCGCATGGTCTCGGGCCCCTCCTCTGCCCACCTGGGGCCTTCCTCCCTGGCCTCAAGGTGGCACAGTCGGGGGGCAAGAAGAGCCGGAGGCCACCGGGGAAGGCGGGGCTGGGGCCGCAGGGCGCCCGGGGTCGGGGCAAGAAGCTGACGCTGGCCTGCCCGGGTCCCCTGGCGGAGAGCTCGGTCACGCTATCTCCGGTGGACTCGCTGGACTCCCCGAGGCCCTTTGGTGGGCCCCCTGCGTCCCCTGGCGGCTTCTCCCTCGAGGGGCCCTACGCAGCTGCCACCGCCACGGCCGTGTCCCTGGCGCAGCTTGGTGGCGCGGGCCGGGCGGGTCTAGGGCGCCAGCCCCCCGGGGGCTGCGTGCTCAGCTTGGGTCTGCTGAACCCCGTGGCAGTTCCCCTCGACTGGGCCCGGCTGCCTCCACCTGCCCCGCCAGGTCCCTCGTTCCTGCTGCCGCTGGCGCCGGGACCCCAGCTGCTGAATCCCGGGCCCCCCGTGTCCCCCCAGGAGCGGCCCCCGCCGTATCTGGCGGCTCCGGGACACAGCGAGGAGTACCCGGCAGCCGGTGCCCATGGCAGCCCCCCCAAGGCCCGCTTCCTGAGGGTCCCGAGCGAGCACCCTTATCTGACCCCATCCCCCGAGTCCCCCGAGCACTGGGCCAGTCCCTCGCCTCCCTCCCTCTCGGACTGGTCGGACTCCACGCCCAGCCCAGCCACTGCCACCGGGCCCACGGCCATAGCCGCTGGGGCGCTGCCTGCCCAGCCACTCCCCCTTTCTGTCCCAGGCTCCCTAGCTCAGGCTCAGACCCAGCTGGGGCCCCAGCCGGAAGTCACCCCCAAGAGGCAGGTGTTGGCCTGAAGGCTCTTCAGTTCCTGGATTTTGGGGGGCTGAACAGATATCCCATCCTGACTCTCTCTCTCCCCCTTTCTTTCTAGACCTTCCATTCTCTTCTCTCTCCCCTGGCCTTTCTGTACCCCTCCCACCCCCCTGAAGCTGACTGAGATAGGTCACCAGCCTAGGCTTTTTCAGTCCTCCTTTATTTATAGGGGGTGCGGGCTGACCCCCGCCCTCTGGGCCTTGTGATGAGCCTGGGACCTCCTCCTGCAACCCCTCCCCCACCCCTTTCTTCCCTCCTTCCCTTCCTGCCTCCTCTGGTCTCTCTCCTTACACTCTGACATGAGTGGATTATTTTTATTTTATTTTTTTTTTACATTTTGTATAGAAACAAATTCATTTAAGCAAACATTATTATTATTATTTTTTACAAAATATATATATGGAGACACTCCCTGCCCCTGCAAAACCCCCCAGTGCCCCCGTGGGGCTGAGTCTGTGGGCCCATTCGGCCAAGCTGGATTCTGTGTACCGAGTACACAGGCATGACCGGGATCCTGTGTACCGAGTACACAACCCTGGTGTGTACCAAGTAGGCACCCTTGGGCGCACCCTCCGGGGCAGTGGTCCTGTGAGACTTGGGAGCCTCTTTCCTATCCCACCTCCCTCACTTCACTGCATTCCAGATGGAACTTGTTCTATAGCTTTGCCGGGGGGAAGGGCCCTTCTGGCCCAGAGAGCCCACCCCGGGTCCCCCCAGCCTAGAGCCTGGGCCACTCCGTTGGGGAACTGGGTGGGGGTGGCTGGCGAGAACACGAGGACTGGGGAGATGCGTGCGTTTCACTTTGTCTTGCTGTAAATATGGGACTGCAGGAAGGGAAGGAGCCGCCTGGGTGGCATCCCCTCCTCCTGGTACTCCCCTGGCCCAGCCCCGGGGCAGAATAGAAGTATTTTTAGGCTATTTTTGTAATGTGACTTCTGGTCACAATCCCGTGTAGCTCAATTCCCAGGCCTTGCATTGTACAGCCCCTACTCCTCTCACCGCCTAATAAAGGAATAGTTAACATTCCGTGTCACTGGTCTGTGTCTAGGTAAGGTGAGGGGTGGTACTGGCGGGCCTTCCGTATCGCCAGGGCCAATGTGTGAGCTCCCATCTTGGGGTGAATCCGTTTAGCTTGTCACCCGCTCCTGCTTCCTCTTTGGGCAGGTGATGCCACTGATTAGCTCAGAGGTGGTCACCTGACTCAAGGTGGGCCAATCAGAGACCCTTGCCCCTGAAGTTCTCTGATGGAGATGCTAAGGAAGCCGGCAGCTGTTGGAACTTGTAAGGCCTGGGCGGATGGAGAAATATGGGTGGCCAGTTTGGGGTGGTGGGTACAGATGAGCAAACAGAACAGAAGGGGGCTGATATGCAGGGAAGAGCAGAGATGAGTGCTCAGATGGCTCCAGAGAGTTGGAGGCACTGTCTCAATTCCAGATGGAGCGTCAGTTCCGGTTAATTGAGCGTGTATCCCATTGCCATCAACAGGTGCTCATTCATTGCCTCCTAAGTGCCCGATGGTGGTTCAGCAGGAATCTCACCTCCACCTCATGCTCCCTTGGGTTCTTTTTTTTTTTTTTCCTTAAGGTTTTATTTATTTATTTGACAGACTGAGAGCACACAAGACAGACTGAGAGCAGCAGAGGGAAAGGCAGAAGCAGGCTCCCCGCTGAGCAGGGAGCCCCATGCGGGGCTCGATCCCCCTTCGCTCTCATCAGTTTTATAAGGTTAAAACATGGCCATTAAAAACATGGCCACCCAGCTAGGGTGGTGTCTGCCTGGGCTTGCCTCCCATCATCTAAGGGACTCCTCCTACCACTTGGGAGGGGGAGTTTGCCCCCCTCCCCCCATGGTCCTTGTGGAAGGGTCCTGGCACCCCCCCCAACCCCCCCCCTCCCCCGCCCCGGCAGGGGTGTCAAACCCGCAAGGTAAATGTGTTCTTTTGAAGCTAGAGGTTACTGGAGGGCAGCAGTTGTAGGGAAGAACGCATGCGAATCTCCCCCCACCGCCCCCCACCGCAGCTTTCTCTGCTGCGTGGACCTTAGTTTCGGCCCTTTGATCAGTTGGAAAGCATTTGCTCCGCGCTCACGTCTAGCTGACTGCCTGCGCTATCCGTTTGGAGTGCTCTTGGTTGCAAGGGACGCAAAGCCGCCTCAACTGGTGTAAACAGACAAGGAATTTATTAGCTCATATAATTAAAAAGGACCAGCTTCAGGGGAGATTCGATCTAGTGGCTCAAATGTGAACAAGGGCTGATTTTCTCTTTATCTCTAGGGATTTTTCTCTGGGCATCAGTTTCAGCCTCAGGCTCCACATAGGACCCAACCTAACCTCTCTTCCCACCCCACACAGCTCTAAGCCTCCTTCTGGGTAGCAAAAGAAGTGCAAAGAGCATGGACCATATTGCACTTTCCAGAGAATTGAGAAGCTTCTAGTTTGTTTGTTTGTTTTTAAAAGATTTTATTTATATTGAGAGAGAGCACAAGTTGGGGGGGGGGGCGGGAGGGGCAGAGGGCAATCCCAGGACTCCAGGATCATGACCTGAGATGAAACCAACAGTAAGATGCTCAGCTGACTGAGCCACCATGTGTCCCTTTAAGATTTTATTTTAAGTGATTTCTACACCCATTGTGGGGCTGAAACTCATGACCCTGAGATCAAGAATCGCATGCTCTACCAGCTGAGTCAGCCAGGCACCCCACATTGATTGATTTTTAAATTGAGACATACTATAAAATTCACCACTCACCATTTATTTTTTATTTTTATTTTTTAAAAAGATTTTATTTATTTATTTGACAGAGAGAGAGACAGGAAGCGAGAGAGGGAACACAAGCAGGGGGAGTGGGAGAGGAAGAAGCAGGGTCCCAGCAGAGGAGCCTGATGCGGGGCTCGATCCCAGAACGCCGGGATCACTCCCTGAGCAGAAGGCAGATGCTTAACGACTGAGCCACCCAGGCACCCCACCACTCACCATTTAATTATTAATTCCTACATTCGTCATTTAGACATATACAGTTCAGTGGATTATAGTATATTCACATGGTTATGTACTCAACTTCACTGTCCAATTCCAGTTTTATGATTGCTTTCTGAGGGAGAGAATTTTTGGAAGTCATCACCCTGAAATTTTTGCTGACATCACTCTCCTCATGTTGACTGAGTTTTGATTGTTGGTATTATGGGTCTGGCGTTCAGCGGGAATGACTGATGTAGGGTGTAGATTTGGGGAGTACTGGCATGGGGACGGTATTTACCTCTGTATGATTGCACTGACCAGCTAGGGAGAGAGGAGAGAGTCAAGACCGAAGCCCTGGACAGCTCCAGTGTTAGGGCTGGGGAAGAGAAGGAAACTGGGAAGGAGTTTCAGAGATCAAGGGGGGAAAACCAGGTGTAGTAGATGCCGTCAGTATCTCCTGTCCATATCTCCTTGCTCTGGCCACATCAGTGCCCATCAGCCTGACTTCCCACAGCCAGTGCTCACATCTGTTTGTCCGAGGGCTTTCTCTACTCTCTACTCACATGTGCAGCCCGCCAGGACTACTGGGGAATTAACGCCCCCAGCAGCAGCCCACAACAATGACCAGCTGGGCTTGGTGGCTACATACCTCAGCTCCCTCGCCCCTTTGAAGTGAAGGTCATAGGCTGTATTCACAGAAGGAATGAACCCCAACTGCCACCGGGACAGCTTGCTCGAGCACGCATGCTTCTTTTCCTTTCTTTTCTCCTTTCTCCACTCCCCTACTTGTGTTTTCGGGGGTCACCTCCCAAATTAAATTACCTCCGCTGGAATCCTTGTCACCGGGTCTGCTTCTGGGGGGCCCCAAACTACGACCGGGGTTGTTGGTCTACAGCAGGCTTGTGAAATCAGGAGACTGTGCTCACGTACATTCATGAAGTTGAACGCATGAGATTAAATGTCTCGCTAGGACTCCCATATTCACCGCAGCTCTCTCACAATAGCCCAAATACGGAAACAACCTAAATGTCAATCAATAGATGAATGGATAAAGATGTGTGTGTACGTATACATACATTGTGAATATAATATACATTGTTTATGGTGTTACGTGTGTGTGTGTGTGTGTGTGTGTGTGCAATCGAAAGAAGCTGAACTCAGAAAAACAGAGACTAGAGTAGTGGTTACCAGGAGTTGGAAGGTGGGGGAAATGGGGAGATATTGGTCAAAGGGCATAAACTTCCAGTTATAAGATTAACAAGTTCTGAGGATCTAACGTACAGCATGGTGACTGTAGTTAATAATACTGTATTATATACTTGAAAGTTGCTAAGAGAGTAGATCTTAAATGGTCTCACCACAAAAAAAGAGATGGTAATTATGTGATGGGACGGAGGTGTTGCCTAACACTTTGGCGGTAATCATTTTGCAATATACAAGTGTATCAGATCAACAGGTAGTACAGCCTTCAACTTACACAATGTTATACATCAATTGTATCTCAGTAAAGCTGGGGAAAATTTAAAAAAGCAAATTTCTCAGCTAGGGAGAGAGAAGAGGGTCTAGGACTGAATTCTGGGGAGTTCTAATTTTAGGAGCTGTGAGAGGAAGAGACTGAGAAAGCACGGTGTATGGAGGTTAGGAAAAGCAGATGCCATGGAAAGCAAGAGAGTAGCCATGGCAAGGAGGGAATTCATTATTTGGGTCTGAAGCTCCTGGAGGTTGGAGTAGGATGAGGACAGTTCCAGGGAGCTCACAGGCTAGGGGGAGACACACAAGATACAGACAATATGAAGAGGAAACCCAAGATGTCTGGGAGTGCAGATGCCACAGGTGACTAGCCTGGAGTGATCAGGGAAGGCTTCCTAGGGGAGGTGATGTAGAGACGCGTCCTTTCGGAAGAGTAGGAATTTGCCAGGAGGCTAGGAGGAGGGGAAAAGAAATTCCTGAGAGAATAACATGGTGAGGGGCAAAAGGATGTGAAACAGCATGGAAACCTCAGAGGATGGGTCAGCAAGTTGGAATGGCTGGGTCTATACCTCACTTCCTTATTACTAATTGGATAAATGGTTGTGTGTGAGTTTGCATGGAACAATGGCTGGGTTTGGAACTAGAGAAGATAGCAGGGGCCAGATCACAAGGGTCCTGGATGTGAAAATGAGGAATTTTAAACTTTACTCAGGGGGCAATGGGGAGCCACAGAGGTCTCTGAGGAGAGAGGGGACACAGCCAGAGCCTTTTGTTCTAGTGGCCAATACAGAAGATGGACAAGAGGGAGGTGGCGCTGTAGGCTTTTGCCAGGTGAGAACGATTGCACTTGAGTTAGGGTGGGGCTGGGGGGGGGAGTATAGAAAAGGAGGAAGGGGGGCGCCTGGGTGGTGCAGTCGTTAAAGCGTCTGCCTTCGGCTCAGGGCGTGATCCTGGCGATCCGGGATCGAGTCCCACATCGGGCTCTTCCGCTGTGAGCCTGCTTCTTCCTCTCCCACTCCCCCTGCTGTGTTCCCTCTCTCGCTGGCTGTCTCTCTGTCACATAAATAAATAAAATCTTAAAAAAAAAAAAAAAAAAAAAAAGAAAAGGAGGAAGGACAGAGAAAACATTTGACTATAATTCTGGGGAGAGTAGGGAGTGGGATCGAGGGGGCTGGGGTCACTATGAGAAGTTAAGCCTGGAGAGTATTTGTATAACATCAAGTGAACCACTTCTTTCTCCCAGCCCTGGGAGCAGGGCGGGTGCGTGTGTGTTCGTGTGTGTGTGCGCGCGCGCGTGCGCGCGTGGGCGGACAGCAGTCTTGCCCAGCACCCAGCGAGCACTGATGGGGAGCACAGATGGAGTGAGGAGTGTGTTTGTGATCTCCACCACAAAAATAAATCATAATTAGTTCTTGCCTCACTTTTTGCCATCAGAGCCCAGGGGGCTGGGGAAGTAGACCCTGGGGTCTTTAGTTTCCAGTAGGGAGAATATCTGCAGGGAGTCACTAGCCTGAGCCCTGGGGTGCTTGTTAGTGGCTGGGGAGCCCCTGGGACAGGAGCTCCGGGGACCCCCTGCATAACAGGATCTGGGTCCTCAGCCCCTCCCTTCTCAGGCTGTTGAGCAGAGAGCGATGTGGGCAGGCACTGTGGGAACCTCCCTTGGCCATGGTGAGTGTGGATTCAGAGCCTTTGCAAGACAGGAAAAGCCACTCGGGCCCATTCCTGGCCTTACGGGTGAAATCTGAAAATGAGTGGGGGAAGAGAGAAATGCCAGAGTGACTGAGTATTAAACCTGAAAACAGCCAACGGTGATGGGCTTGGATGGCATTTGCTCAAAGGGTGTTCAGTTCTGTTTTCTGTGGATGACAAAATGTAGAATGGAGGAGAATATGACATCTGCCCAGGAAGGGAAGGAGAGACCTCTGGGGGAACCTCAAGGAGAACCCTCCAAAGCCACAGACGCTCACCCGCACACAGAACGCTGGTACGCGCAGGTTTGCTAGCAGACCGTGGGACCGTGGTCTGAGCACATGGGGTGTGAAATGCATGCATGTGAAATGTGTGTGTCCTGCAAGCAACACACACACGCATGCACACACACGTACACTGGAGTTTCGTGAGCACAAATGCACACACGCTTATATAGCAGTGAGGGCTCAGAGGTGGTGGGGAAAGGGCTCCTGTTTTTTTTTTTTTTGGGGGGGGGATTCCCAAAGAAAAGAAAGAGGAAGGGGAAAGACTCTAGATCCTAATCCCATGTGCTCCTGTCTCACTCTCACCATGAAGGTGGCATTGGGCAGAGCTCCAGAACTCACCACCCACTGGCTCCTGCCAACTCCCTCTCCAAGAAGCAGCTGGCCTGGGGTTCTTTCTGTGGAGGCAATTTTCTCGGGTTCCGGGTATGCAAATAAGGTACTTTCTAGACCTGCAACCTGATTTCCTTTGATTACGCACTCCCACCTGTCACGGTTGGAAAGTGGAATTTGGACATGTTGAGGCAAAAAGCCACGGCTTCTCATCTGCTGTGGGGTTAAATTTCGGCCATGTTCAAGGTTTCCTGCTTTCTTCTTCCCCCTCTGGGGGGTGGGTGCTGGGGGCTGGAGCAGATGGAGAGGAGCCTCCTGTTTCTCCTGTCTGTATGAATCTCCTGCCCCCTCCCCCAACTCCCAGCTTAGCTCAGCGTGTCTGCCTCCAGCATTCCCTGAGATGACGGAGTCCCCTCCATCCCCTGACTGGACCCTGGACCAGTCTTACCCCGACATACTCCTGACGCAGCTCTGCCAGCCCCATACCCTGCTCTTTCTTTCACACCTGCCTCCACCCTGTCCGGAAGTCCAGCCTGTCCACCACGGGCCACTTCTCACCGCCTCCGTGGCCCTTGCCCTGGTTCAGCTCCCATCATCCCTCACCTGGACCAGCTCAGCACCTCCTCCCAGCCCCAGAGCCTTTGCACCGGCTGATGCCTTCTCCTGGTCTTCCCTCACATATCCTCTGGGCTGATTTAAAAATTTTTTTCAAGTGTGAATTTGGGGCCTTGGCCACCCTGCTGAAGCCACCCTGGCCCATCCCCAGCCCTAGAAGTGAGATCTGAAAGTGAAGGAAGGGAAGGATTCCCCAGGGACTGAGCATTAATCCTCAACAAGCCCATTCCTGACTGTCCTACCCAGAACTGTAACCCTTCCCCTCAGGGAGCCCCTAAGTACTCTGCTCTTTCTCTCCTGCAGTCCTTCTCTTCTAACATACAGGCTCACTTGTTTAGTTATCAAGTTTGTTGCTTATCGCCCAACACCCTCCCTCTAGAACCTTCCGCTCTTCCAAGGCTGGGATCTCTGCCTCCTGTTTAGCTTCCTGCTGTGTCCACAGTGGCACCTGGCCCTGAGCAGAGACTTAGTGGATATGAGCAAGATGAAAGGTGAGCCTGTAAAACAGCCCTTAACGCACAGCATCCAGAGACAGCCCCCTGGCTTCGAATCCTGGTACCGGGCCCGCAAGAATGTGAGCAGATTATCCCCCTAGACCCTGCTTCCCCAGCAGTGCAAAGCCTCTCAAGGAGTCCAACACCAAAAGGTTCATAGCACTGTTCCGGGAATCTTATCCGACTATTATTCGTGAACTCACAGGATCAATGTCAGCCCTCACAGATGAGGCTCAGAGACACAAGACCAGTGGTCCTCGGTCACACTGCCTCCAGGGAAGGAAGGTACCAACATTTAAGTTCAGGCTTGTCTGATTCTGGGGCTCATCCCTGTTGTTCCTGCAGGTTACCGAAGGGCTGCCTTGAGCACGGGATTTCTGCCCTATGTAATGGGGATTTTTTGGGTCAGATAGTGACCTCCCCATCACTGGAGGCATGAGAGTAGAGGCTGTATAATTGCCAAAGAGGAGACTCCTACACTGAGTGTATATTGAAGGGGTGGTTTCCTTTTCGATCCCCTTCTTTAAGGTGCCCAAGACGGGCTGACTTATTGTTGGAGGAAGCTTGTGTTAATACCACGAAGGGCCCCTTCCCTATATGGCAACTAACAGTTGGGAGTCCATCAGCCTGGTTTTGACTTCTCCCTCTACAAACCTCACCTCACTCTGGAAGTTTCCTCTAACTCCCTGATGTCCTCATATTCAGCTTCCTATGATTGTCTGCCTCATGGCGGACCAAGAAGCCTTGTCACCTACCTATGTGCAGTTTTTACTAGACCTTTGCCGTTCAGGTCACATATTGAAAAACGTTAATCAGAAATGGTGTTAGCATATTTTACATTCAGAAAGGAGCCTCTTCATCTCTACGCTTAGCTTCCCCTGTCAAAACCAGATTGATTAAACTTCTTGAAGAACAGTACAAAAATTTACCGAGAAGAAAAATCCTTCTAAGAAATTTTTGTTTCTTTTACTTAAAAAAATTCCCACTTGATATAGAAAATCTGAGACACACACACACACACACACACACACACACACACACACAGAACACATGCATATGTAGTCAGTCAGTTAGAATCTTACTGTCTTGTTTTCCATTTTTTTTTTGCAAATCACAAACATAAGAATTCCTCTCATCTTATCAATTATTTAAAATTTTTAAAAAAGATTTTATTTTATTTTTTAAAAGATTTTATTTGTTTATTTGACAGAGAGAGTGAGAGAGCACAAGCCGGGGGAACAGTAGAGGGAGAGGGAGAAGCAGGCTCCGCACTGAGCAGGGAGGCCGATGTGGGGCTTGATTCCGGGACCCTAGGATCAGAACCTGAGCTGAAGGCAGACGCCCAACCTACTGAGACATCCAGGTGCCCCTAAAGATTTTATTTTTAAGTAAACTCTACGTGGGATGTGGGGCTCAAACTCATGCCCCAAGTTATTGATTCTTCTTCTCCTTCTCCTCCTCCTCCTCCTCCTCTTCCTCCTCGTCCTTCTTCTTCTTCTTCTTCTCCTTCTTCTTCTTCTTCTTCTTCTTCTTCTTCTTCTTCTTCTTTTTAGAGAGAGAGAGACTGCGCAGGCGAGCGCATGCATGTGAGTTGGGGGGGAGGGGCAGAGGGAGAGGGAGAGAGAGAATCCCAAGCAGGCTCCATGCTGAGTGATCCCACTGTAGACAATGCTCTATGCGATCCCAGATATCCCCGTCTGGGTGTCTCCAAGTCACTAGCAGGGCCTGAGAGTGTACGCCTTTCTTGGGTCCATCCCTCTGACATGGACCATGCTGCTGGCAGTGGTCAAGGAGTGGCAGCTGGAGAGGGGGTGTAGGTACAGCTTGAACTTGCATGGTAGGGGTATTCATACACGTACATGTGAGGCCTCTGGAAGTGCTATGTGGAGCTGGGGTGGAAGAAGGGGATAGTCCAAGGGCCAGCGGCAGGGCCAGGTCACTCTGCCTACCGCCACACTCCAGTGTGGGACCCTAAAGAGCCCAGGAATTCTAAATTCTAGTCCGGTTTCCCAGGCCATTATGAAGGTATGTTTCTCAGTGTAAGGAGTGAGAACATATTTCATTTAACTGTGTGTTCACTTTATTCTTAACTTTAACTGTTCAGTCATAAGGCTTGTGGGTCATAATTTGAACCCCACAGATGTTGGGAAGTGGGCCTGGCTGTTCATTTTCTTCTTTTTTCAAAAACTGAAGTATAATTGACATATAACATTATATAAGTTTCAGTTGCACGACATAGTGATTCAATGTCAATATATATGGCAACACTATCACCGTCATAAGTCTAGTTAACCGTCCCTCACTATACACAGTTACGAATTCTTTTTCTTGGGATGAGAACTTTAGGATGTACTCTCCAGTAACTTTCAAATACCCGATACAGTATTATTATTATTTTTTTTAAGATTTTATTTATTTATTTATTTATTTATTTATTTATTTAACAGAGAGACAGCCAGCGAGAGAGGGAGCACAGGCAGGGGGAGTGGGAGAGGAAGAAGCAGGCTCCCAGGGGAGGAGCCTGATGTGGGGCTCGATCCCAGGACTCCAGGATCACGCTCCGAGCCGAAGGCAGACGCTTAATGACTGCACCCCCCAGGCGCCCCCCAATACAGTATTATTAACTATGGTCACCATGCTGGACTTTATATCCCATGACTTACTTATTTTATAACCGGAAGTTTTCATCTTCTTCTTAATGATTTGTAAGAGCTAAACACAATTTAGAGCCACAACCTTTTCTAGTTTGTGATTTGCTTGTACATTTGCTTCAACTTAACAATGCTTTGTGATATTTGGAAATTACAGTTTTTAAATGGTCGTATCTAATCACTTCATGAAGTCTTCCAGGTCACTGAGTTTCTATTATTCTCACATATAAAGGCTCTGATGTTCTCTCTGATTCTGTTTAATTTGCAGTAAAGAGGCTTCCTTTAGACACATATGTCTCTGCCCAGTGTGAGTTTTCTCAGCTCTAGATTTCTTAAGTGGAGTCCAAGATTCTTAGTTTTTGAGTTTCATTTTGCTTTAGTTTCTGCAGATTTCAAGGCAGGCTTTGCTTTTTATCATAACATGAATTCCTCAGAGGATCTCTTTAGAGTTTCCCTAAGTTGAATATTCTTTTAGTTTTACTTGTGCTAGATCAGGGGTTGGCAAACTACCATCTGAGGACCAGATCTTGCCCTCCGCCTGTTTTTGTAAATAAAGTTTTATTGAAACAGCCGTGCACAATTGTTTATACATTGTCTATAACTGCTTTCACATTAGAATGGCAGAGTTGAACAGTAATGGCAGAGATTGTGTAGCCCACAAATTCTAACATATTCACTATCTGATCTTTTACAGAATAAGTTTGCACCCCTGTGCTCGATTGACGTGGCTGCCTGTTTCTTCCTTTCCTCACCACCTTTTCCCTCCTGTTAAGTCCATCGATGGTCCTGACTCATCTTTTCTTTATAACCAGAATATCGATCAAGAACATTTTTGTTGTTTTTCTCTATTTTATATATCTTCAGAACTAAAATCTAAAACTATGTTTCCTAAATTAAAATTTCAGCAACCTTCCAAAACATTTAAATGATTATTCTCAATTTCTATGGCCCCATTGCTGCGGTGGAGAATTGTCAGGGAGACAGCCATTCATTTTTCCTCTTTTTAGAGGAGTCACTGGCTTGCAGGTTACCCACAATGCCACTAGGTGGCTCCTAAGTCAGGACTGTCCTCTCCACCCTCCTCTCCACCTGCCTTGTCTCTGAGTTGGTATTTGAGGAACTCAAGCCTGAGTGTTGCTTATCAAGCCAATGAACTCTTGATCAGCAGGGAAAGATGGCATTGGGGGCATTTTCCTTAAAAAAGTCCCATGTTCTGAATGAGCGCAAAATACTCTGAGGAACATTTCAATATAGGTATATTTTTTTCTGAGCTAGCAGGTTAATTGATCATAAAACAATTAAGCTATCGCCAATCCAGGATTTCTACTGAAGCTTCAGCATTTGAATTAAAATGGTCAATAATTTCAGAGTTACTTTCATTTAATTAACACAGATGTAGCCATTAGCACAATGCCTAGAGTCCATAGTACTATTGGGTAGGGGTGAGGGGCCATGCAATTGTGTTAATTTCTCAGATCAGAAGAAATAAATAAACTTTGAGTGTTGAAGAATATACTCATCTTTATACCACCACGGTCCTATAACACACACCTCTAAAATGTTAAAATATTTAAATAATTTTACATAAAATTTAGATTTTATTTATTTGATTCAATAAATTTTATTTGAACAGAATTTAAATAAAAATTTAAAAAATTTTTGTGGGGAAGGCAGAATTGCCTAGGGCCCATAGAAGTCATGATGTAGCCCTAGTATTCATTTTCCTAAAGGTGTTATTTTGTTCACTGCAGGTATCACTGTTACAGGCTTTGTCTTTCTGGGTGTTCTTTTCACATGGACTGCAGCAGACCCTGTAAATTCCTCTCCCACATCCCCTCGACCTTTCTATGTTTTTTTCTCGTCAGATGGGGACTTAGAATTCCCCGTACATGTCAAGTGGGAATTACTGGGAAATTCATGCCTCCTGGTAGAAACTCTTTTTTCCTTTTTAAATGTTTTTATTTATTTTAAGTAGGCTCCACAATCAACGTGGGGCTCGAACTCATGACCCTGAGATCAAGGGTCACCTGCCTTACTGAATGAGCCACCCCAGCATGCCCCTCCTAGTAGAAACTCTCAAGCAATGACCATTTCACTCTCTTGTTTTTTTGAGAGTTCGGCTCTTTTAGATTCCACCTACGAGTGATATCATATTGCATTTGTCTTTCCTTACCTGACTTATCTCATTAGCCTAATGACCTCAAGATCTGCCATGTTAGTTGCCCTTGGCAGGATTTGCTTCTTTCCCAAGGCTGATTAATACTCTATTGTGTGTATATAGCCCTTCTCCTCCTCAATCCTCTCCTCCTCCTCCTTGCTCTCTACACTAAACATGGGCTTGAGCTCGCCACCCCCAGAGTCACTTGCCCTACCGGTGAGCCGGCCAGGTGGCCCTATACCACATCTTTATTCATTCCTCCATTGACCAACACAGGTTCTTTCCATATCTGTGATCTTCTTGTCTATTGAGAGACACTGGCTAGCTGGGTGATAGCAAGGAGAACAAGGGACATAATTTCTGAGTCTCTTTCCTCTTTAGTAAGACAGGGATGATTTCCTATCCTGTCGGTACCAGATGCATGGCAGATCGTTACGAAATTGTCCCATTCTATTTATTCTGTCCTCTCCTCTCAGGCTCCTGAGAAGCAGCAGGAAAATGCCAGCCAGCTGGTGACCGAGTTTGTGCTGGTGGGTTTCTCCAACCTCCCAGACCTGAGAACTACCCTCTTCGGGCTGTTCTTCCTCACATACCTGGTCACCCTCAGCGGCAACATCACCATCATCACCATCATCCAGGTGGATCGGAGCCTTCACACTCCCATGTACCGCTTCCTGGCGGCGCTGTCCCTCTCCGAGACCTCCTACACGCTGGTCACCATCCCCAACATGCTGGCTCACCTGCTCATGGAGAGCCAGGCCATCTCCATCCCTGGCTGTCGGGCTCAGATGTTCTTCTTCCTGGGCCTGGGATGCAGCCATTGCTTCCTCCTTACCCTGATGGGTTATGACCGCTACGTGGCCATCTGCCACCCACTGCGGTACTCGGTGATCATGAGACCCACAGTTTCCCTCTGCCTGGGAGCCCTGGTTTTCTGCTCCGGCTTCCTGGTGGCCTCGATTGAAACCAGCATGATCTTCTCCTCGCCCTTCTGCGGCAGTGACCGCGTGGAGCACTTTTTCTGCGACATCGCCCCGGTCCTGAAGCTCAGCTGCTCGGATAGCGCCGGCAAAGCGCTGGCCATCTTCTTCCTGAGCGTCCTCGTGGTGCTGGTCTCCTTCCTCCTCATCCTCCTCTCCTACGCCTTCATCGTGGCTGCCATCGTGAGGATCCCCTCGGCGGCCGGCCGGCGCAAGGCCTTCTCCACCTGCGCCGCCCACCTCACCGTGGTCATCGTGCATTTTGGCTGCGCCTCCATCATCTACCTGCGGCCCGAGTCCGGGGGAAGGCCAGACCAGGACCGCCTGGTGGCTGTGTTCTACACGGTGGTGACGCCGCTGCTGAACCCCGTGGTGTACACCCTGCGCAACAAGGAGGTGAGGGTGGCCCTGAGGAGGTCCCTGGGGTGGAGCCGCGGGGTTTTTAAGTAAGCACTTGATCCACATTCCCCTTCTAGCTTTTTCATGAACCTACGTCCCGCCTGACGCTCAGTTTCCCCACTTGGAAAACAGGGGCCGCTCCCGTAGCCTTGAAGGAAAGAGGCGGTGGACGGTGGCTGAGACCCATCATGAAGTCCCTAAAGGCTGCCTCTTCCTTTGGTCTTTGCGTCTTTGACTTTGCTGGGATGCACGTCCCTCTGCAGTGCAGATGGTGACCAGCAGATGGCGCCACGGACACTGCCAAGCCTTGGCTGGCGGCGCAGGGTAGTGCTGGCGGCGAGCAGGGAGGGCGGCTTCCTCCTTCCGCTGCGGGGCTAGGACCGCTGTATAGCCATGTGCCATCCCCCGCGGTACTCGGTGATCAGGGGACCCATAGCTCACCTCTGACCGGGAGCCCTGGTTTTCTGCTCCCGCTTCTCGGTTGAGGAAGGAGCCCAACTCTGGGCTTGATTCCAGGGCCCTGAGATCACGGCCTGTGCCAAAGGCAGACGCTTAAACTACTGAGCCATCCAGGTACCCCTAGCATAATGTTTTGAAGGCTTGTCCGTATTGTAGCATATGCCAGAACTTCATTCCTTTCTATGGCTGAATAATATTTTATTGTAAGGATGGATCACCCTTTGTTCATCTATTCATTTGTTAATGGATATTTGGTTTATTTCCATCTTTCAGCTATTGTGACCAGTGCTGCTATGAACATTCTTGTATAAGTATCTGAGTCCTTGTTTTCAATCCCTTTGGGTATGCATCTAGGACTGGAGTTGCTGGATCATAAGGTAATTCTGTTACGCTTTTTGAGGAATTACCAAATTGTTTTCCACTGAGGCTGCACCATTTGACATTCCCATGTGTAGAGAACAAGTTTTCCAGTTTCTCCTCATTCTTGCCAAAATTTATTTTCCATTTTTAAAAATTATAGCCATCCTAGTATATGTGAAATGGCTTAGTAATTCACTTTTGTCTAATTAAACACTGATGATGGCTTGAAATCATCCCAAGTATCTTGTCTGACCACTGTGGGATGAAATAAGAAATCAGTAACAGAAGGAAAACTGGACATTTCCCAAATATGTAGAAATTAAACTATACACTCTTAAACAATGGGATCATTATTAGATTGGAAAATAGTTTGAGATGAATGAACATAAAAACACAACATACCGAGGGGCGCCTGGGTGGCACAGCGGTTAATCGTCTGCCTTCGGCTCAGGGCGTGATCCCAGCGTTCTGGGATCGAGCCCCACATCAGGCTCTTCCGCTATGAGCCTGCTTCTTCCTCTCCCACTCCCCCTGCTTGTGTTCCCTCTCTCGCTGGCTGTCTCTGTCTGTCGAATAAATAAATAAAATCTTTAAAAAAAAAAAAAAACACAACATACCGAAACTTATGGGATCCAGCAAAAGCAGTGCTCAGAGAGAAATTCATAGCTGTAAGTGCTTCCATTAAAAAGGAAGAAAGATGCATATTTAACAACCTGACTGGGGCGCCTGGGTAGCACAGTCGTTAAGCATCTGCCTTTGGCTCAGGGCGTGATCCCCGGCGTTCTGGGATCAAGTCCCATATCGGCCTCCTCCGCTGGGAGCCTGCTTCTTCCTCTCCCCCTCCCCTGCTGTGTTCCCTCTCTCGCTCGCTGTCTCTTTGTCACATAAATAAATAAAATCTTTTAAAAAAAACCAACAACCTGATTATACACCTCAAGGAACTAGAAACAAAAGAGCAAGCTAAACACTGAGGATGGGGTTTCCACCTCGAGTTTCTCCAGAAAAATGCGGTCTGTGTGTTAAATGCTGTATCTTCCATTTGTCAGAGCAAGACCACATTTTGTGCTCATCTCTGTCTCAGGAGATCAACCTGTATGGATCACATTGATGGGCTCTCTGCCTTCTGGCTTCTGGTTGGGTTTGGGCAATGGGAGGCACTGTCAGGAGATGGAGGGTAGGAGGAGAGAAAGGCCAGGGTATTACTCTCCCCAGTCTCTCACTACATGTGCCAACAGGTGGCCACTCTTAGAGGTCACAGTGCATTCCACACAACCAATCTTTCTGGCTATAACCACTGTTTCCTTTGTTTCTTCAGGCATGTGGCTGCTAACAGCTCTCCAGTCCTGCTAGCTCTGGGGTGCTGCTCCAGCCCCTAACTCTGCTCACACTTTTACAAACAGCCCCTTTTAAAAACTGCCCCTGCATTAATCAGCAGAAATGCATCACTCATTTCCTATTGGATCCTATTGATACACGTACAAGTGGAATCCCTTAAAAAAGAAGGAGAAAACACCTCAGAAAACTTTCCCTATGTACCTCTGATTGCTCAGGGGAAACCAAGCCACTGTCTCTGACAACCCTGACTTCTCATGCAGACCCCTGTGCCTTGCCTCAGAGATGCCTCTCCTTGCTTCTCTGTTTTCTAACTCTGTTACTCATTCTTTGTATTTAAACTCATAAATGATTATATGACTCTTTCAGGGATAAGATTTTAAAAATGCCAAACAGATATGTTTATTGAAATCCTCTGCATTCCCCTGGAATGATTCTGTCATTGTGGTCCTGCAGAAAAAGGAGGGTGATTCCTACTTCAGGAAGGTGTCAGTGGGGGTGGGGGTGGCGTGGAGAAAGCCTTTCCAGTAGCAGGGGAACACAAGGAGAGAGGGCTCAGGTAGAGTTGGGGAAACAAATGGTCAAGCACCGGAGTCCTGAAATCCAGAAGAAGGCACAGTATGGCAGGGAGCCTTGAAGCTATTCCCCAGTGATCCTACGTCCTGATGCTCATGATCTCATGTAATTCTCTCCCCTTGAGTAGCTTGCTTCTTTTTTTTTTTAATGATTTTTTATTATATTATATTAGTCACAATACAGTACATCCCCGGTTTCCGATGTAAGGCTCGATGATTCATTAGTTGGGTGTAACACCCAGTGCACCATGCAATACATGCCCTCCTTACTACCCATCACCGGTCTATCCCATTCCCCCACCCCCTCCCCTCTGAGGCCCTCAGTTTGTTTCTCATAGTCCATAGTCTCTCATGTTTCATTCCCCCTTCTGATTACCCCCCCTTTCTTTATCCCTTTCTTCCCCTACTGATCATCCTAGTTCTTATGTTCCATAGATGAGAGAAATCATATGATAGTTGTCTTTCTCTGCTTGACTTATTTCACTTAGCATTATCTCCTCCAGTGCCGTCCATGTTGCAGCAAATGTTGAGAACTCATTCTTTCTGATAGCTGAGTAATATTCCATTGTATATATGGACCACAACTTCTTAATCCAGTCATCTGTTGAAGGGCATCTCGGCTCCTTCCATGATTTAGCTATTGTGGACATTGCTGCTATGAACATTGGG
Organism: Ursus arctos; assembly: GCF_023065955.2. NCBI lineage: Eukaryota > Metazoa > Chordata > Mammalia > Carnivora > Ursidae > Ursus > Ursus arctos. Next base: position 25,888,438 of record NW_026622808.1, on the reverse strand, counting down.
GTGCATATGGCCCTTCTCTTCACTACGTCTGTATCTTTGGGGTATACACCCAGTAGTGCAATGGCTGGATCATAGGGTGAGTAGCTTGCTTCTAACCAGCACAATATGAAAATATTGAGGGGATGTCATTTCCACGGTCAGGTTACAAAGACTCTGACTTCTATCTTGCTACCAGACTCTTTCCCTTACCGGTTGTGATGAAGCAAGTTGCACATAAGAGTTAGAGAAGCCCACTGAGAGTAGCTCTCAGCCAACAGTGAGGCCCTGAGGTCCAGAGTTCAATGGTTCTTGAGGAACACAATCCAGTCTGAAACCGAGTAAGTGAGCTGGGAAAAGGATCCTTTCCCAGTTGAGTCTTCAGATGAGACCTTAGTCCCGGCTGACATTCTGATCACAGCCTGTGAGAGGCTGTGTCACAGGGGTCCCCTCTAAGCCTTGCTCAGATTCCTGAACAGAAACGTTGAGATAATAAACGTGTGTGATTTTTAAGTGATTAAGTTTGGGGTAATATGTTATGCAGCAATAGATAACAAATAATTAATAGGTAACAAATAAGGGTATATTTCTTGGGGTGAAAAAGTAAGGGTTTTCTTTTCTTCTCCTGGGAATGAGCTCTTGGAACAGCCTGCCATGCAGGGTGGCCCACCCAACATCTATTTTTCTTCCTTAAAAAAAAAAAATATATATATATATATATATATATATATATACATATATATATGTATGTATATATATACACTGAGAGAGGGTGGGAAAACAGAGGGAGAGGGAGAGACTCCCAAGCAGACTCCCCACTGAGCATGGAGCCCGACACAGGGCTTGATTGCATGACCCTGAGACCATGACCTGAGCTGAAACCAAGAGAAACCAAGAGTCAGATGTCCAACCAACTGAGCCACCTGGGTTCCCCCTATTTTTCTTCTTCTTTTTTTTTTTTTATAATGATTTTTTATTATATTATGTTAGTCACCATACAGTACATCCCCGGTTTTCGATGTAAGGCTCGATGATTCATTAGTTGTGTATAACACCCAGTGCACCATGCAATATGTGCCCTCCTTACTACCCATCACCGGTCTATCCCATTCCCCCACCCCCCTCCCCTCTGTAGCCCTCAGTTTGTTTCTCATAGTCCATAGTCTCTCATGTTTCATTCCCCCTTCTGATTACCCCTCTTTCTTCCCCTACTGATCATTCTAGTTCTTATGTTCCATAGATGAGAGAAATCATATGATAGTTGTCTTTCTCTGCTTGACTTATTTCACTTAGCATTATCTCCTCCAGTGCCGTCCATGTTGTAGCAAATGTTGAGAACTCGTTCTTTCTGATTGCTGAGTAATATTCCATTGTATATATGGACCACAACTTCTTAATCCAGTCATCTGTTGAAGGGCATCTCGGCTCCTTCCATGATTTAGCTATTGTGGACATTGCTGCTATGAACATTGGGGTGCATATGGCCCTTCTCTTCACTACGTCTGTATCTTTGGGGTAAACACCCAGTAGTGCAATGGCTGGATCATAGGGTAGCTCAATTTTTAACTTTTTAAGGGACCTCCACACTGCTTTCCAGAGTGGCTGTACCAACTTGCATTCCCACCAACAATGTAGGAGGGATCCCCTTTCTCCACATCCTCTCCAACAATTGTTGTTTCTTGCCTTGTCTATTTTTGCCATTCTAACTGGCGTAAGGTGGTATCTCAGTGTGGTTTTGATTTGAATTTCCTTGATGGCTAATGATTTTGAACATTTTTTCATGTGTCTGTTAGCCATTTGTATGTCTTCATTGGAAAAGTGTCTGTTCATATCTTCTGCCCATTTTTTGATTTGTTTATTTGTTTCTCGTGTATTGAGTTTGAGAAGTTCTTTGTAGATCTTGGATACCAGTCCTTTATCTGTAGTGTCATTTGCAAATATCTTCTCCCATTCCGTGGGCTGCCTCTTAGTTTTTCTGACTGTTTCCTTGGATGTGCAGAAACTTTTAATCTTGATGAAGTCCCATAAATTCATTTTATCTTTTGTTTCTCTTGCCTTTGGGGATGTATCATGAAAAAGGTTGCTTTGGCCGATGTCGTAGAGGTTGCTGCCTATGTTCTCCTCTAGAATTTTGATGGATTCCTGTCTCACACCCCCTATTTTTCTTCTTACTTCTTGCTAACAAAAGCTTCTTTTAATTTGGCCTCAGGGAAGTCTCGGAAGCTGGGCCCCTGCTAGCTCCAGAGTTGAGAATTTTGATTATTATAAGCCAATTATAAGAACTCTGTTGTCTTGCTAGAGAGGGATGTAGAAGGGGGCACATGACTCAGCTCTGTCCGATAAGAGTGGGAGGGAAGTCAGCACAGGGGGATTCTGAAGTTTCCTTGCATCTACAAAAGTTGTGAGAAGGATATTTTCTTGTCTTGCCTCTGAGTCTGTGTGAGATGATGTCTGGAGCTTCTGCAGCTATATTGTGACACAACATCTGAGACTGGCAGAGTAGAAATGATGAAAAAACGGTGTCCTCAATGACATTTCTTGACTTGTGTGAAAGAATAAATTGTCCATATTATTTAAACTCACATGTATTTGGTTTTCTGATATTTGCAGCCTGGAGCCCACCCCTCAAACTGAAACAGATATTTGAGGCAATGTTTTACCTTTCAGCACACCCACTGCCACACTACCCAGGGGCCGAGGACTGAGGGGCAGGATTTGGAAAGTTATAGAGAGTAAAGATGCCCATTTTCTTTCCAAACCTAGTTTTGTCTTGTGAGAGTCTCCTCACTGTCTTCTGTCTCCCGTGGCCACTCCTGAAGCTTTCTCAGCTCGTTTCCTACTGAAAATTTTGGGGGCCTGGGGATTTGTTCTAGAAACTGATTAGTTACAAATAGTACTTGAACATCGTGTTCCGAGTCATAGACTGTAGTGTTCCTTTAGTGTTACCACCCTGCCTTAATCCCCCTTCCTGGGGAAAATGGAAATTTATTATGTGTGTTTGTGGCAGGATAGGGCTTTCATTCTCTCTCTTTGAGAAACATTGGCAAAATCCAAGAAAGAATGAATCTGGACAAAATGGTGAATTAAAAGTTACGCAATCACATCCATTGCGATGGTTAGTATGACCCCTCCCCCCCCCCACCCCCCCCCAGAAGTTAACAAGTGTTGGCAAGGATGTGGAGAAACTGGAACCCTCGTGCCCTGTTGGTGGGAGTGTGAAATGGTGTAGTTGCTGCAGAAAACATTATGGTGGTTCCTCAAAAAATTAAATGTAGAATTATCTAGTGATTCCACTTCTGGGTATATATCTGAAAGAATTCAAAGCAGGGTCTCAAAGAGATGTTTGCACACCCATGTTCATAGCAGCATCATCCACAATAGCCAAAAGGTGGAAGCAATTGTTCACTGATGGGATAATTGGATAAACACAATGTGGTCTATCCATACAATGGAATATTATTAAGCCTTAAAAAAAAAAGGGAATTCTGACCCAGGCTGCAACATGGATGCATGAAGGAGCCTTGAGGACATTATGCTAAATGAAATAAGTCAGACACAAAAGGACAAAGATTGTGGGATTCTGCTTATATGGTCACATTCATAGAGACAGAAAGCAGAACAGTGGGAGCCAGGGGCTGAGGGACGTGGAGGAATGGGGAGTTGTTGTCTCGTGGGGACAGAGTTTCGGTTTTGCAAGAGGAAGAGTTCTGGAGATGGAGGGTGGGGACGGCTGCACAACCCTGTGAATGTACTGAACACGACTCAACTGTACACTTAAAAGTGTAAGTGGGCTACGTGTTAAGATGGTGAATTTTATGTTATGTGTATTTTACTGTAACTAAAATTGAAAAGTGGTATCGAAGCAGTTATGCTGTGAGAGGGGGTGGCTATTAGCAAGAGAAGGATTTGTTTGTCTTGCAGATATCTGGGTGCTGACAGATCTGAAAGCTTGTCCCTGGACAAGCTGAACCGGAAGGACTGGTGTCGCTGTTTTGAGTGTCACGAAATATGCTCAAACTGTTCCTTCTCTTGCACCCAGCACCCTTGCCCCATTACGTAGCCTAATGCATCTCCTGTTCTCTGAGTCGTGTTTGAAATAGCAGCTCTGCTCTTCAAGCCCTGTAGTGGCTTCTCACATTCTGGCGACCCCATGAACTTTAGAAAAATCTAATCTCTGCATGAAATAGATGTTAAAACCACAGTAAGCAACAACGACAACAAAACCCAACAACCCCCGCGGAAGCATGGGAAACGCATGGAACTCACTGAACTTAGCAACTTAAAATTTTTGTTAGGCAGCACTTGTGAAGGCTCCTCCCCTTGCTGGAAGCCAGTTCTTTGTCCTTTGTCTTCCTGGTCTGTGGTCCCTGAGGCTCCTCACCGTCCCCTGTCTTTCTTCACCACTTCTGAAGCTTTCTCAGTGCATTTCCTGCTGCTGTGGTGTTGGGGACCTCATGGTGCAACCCTGGGGCATTGTTTTATGAGCCAACTACTCAACAGTCTTTTTTTTTTTTTTAAGATTTTATTTATTTGACAGAGAGAGAGAGAGCTCGAGAGCGAACACGAGCAGGGGGAGCAGCAGAGGCAGAGGGAGAAGCAGGCTCCCCGCTGAGCAGGGAGCCCCATGTGGGTCTCAATCCCAGGACCCCAGGATATTGCCCTGAGCTGAAAGCAAGAGTTAAATGCTTATCTGACTGCGCCATCCAGGCGACCCCGGCATTAACTCTTATATTCGTTATTGTACAGTGCGGGCTGCTCTAACAAAGGGACTCCAAAACACAGTAGCTGAAACTGGACGTCGCAGTCTAGAGGTGGTGATTGGTTTGGGGCTGGTAAAGTGGTTCTGCTTTCCTTATAAACCATGTCTTCAGTCCCTGGGTCCAAAGTAAGCTCGTTACCTCCAACCATTGTATCTACATCCCAGGCTACAGGAAAGGGTGTAAGGCTCAGAGGAGCACATGCCCTTTCCTCTCAAGGACACGGTGTGGATGTGGTAGTTATCCATCTGTTCATGTCCCATTGGCTGGAACTGTGACCCTACGGCAGGCAGCAAGGGGTCTGGACACGCGCTTTTTCTTTTTTTTTAAGATTTTATTTATTTATTTGACAGAGAGAGACAGCCAGAGAGAGGGAACACAAGCAGGGGGAGTGGGAGAGGAAGAAGCAGGCTTCCAGCGGAGGAGCCCGATGTGGGGCTCGATCCCAGGATCCCAGAATGCGGGGATCACGCCCTGAGCCGAAGGCAGACGCTTAACGACCGCGCCACCCAGGCGCCCCTGGACATGTGCTTTTTAGGTGGATTGCCATGGCCTGGGCCACATCTTGGGAGTCCTATTTTTTTTTTTTTAAAGTAAGCTCTACTCCCAACACGGAGCTTGAACTCGCAATTCCAAGACCAAGAGTCGCATGCTCTACTGACTGAGCCAGGCTGGCACCCCCTGGGAGTTCTATTTTTAAAGGAGGAAGGTGAGAATAATTTTTTGGCAGACAAGTAGCAACACATTACTTGTATCCTCCCACGAATCAAGATTATTACTTCCATTTTACTGATGAGAAACCCTGAGAGTTTAAAAAACTTGCCCCGTATCACACAGCTGCTGAAGACCCAAGCCGGGATTCGGTCCCACGTGGCGTGTACTCTTAGCAAGCTTCACCAGTTCACTGGGAGCCAGGACCCTGCGGAACTGAGAGATTATATACAATTGAAAAGAAAGGGGGGATGAGAAGTGGAAGGGAGAGTAGAGCAAAGAAATTCCCAGATTTCCATCTCAGGTGATTGGATGGATGACTCAAGAGAATAATGAAGTTTGGACAAATTTCTAGATACTGTGTGTTCATGATTATCTACTCTTTTGAAACTTTCCTTCTGGGAATGGGAGTTCTTTTATTCCCTTCAGCCTCTGGGCATGATTAAGAAGGGACACTTTGGGCAGGGTGCATTTGCAAGACTCCGCCTCTCTTCTCTGCCAATAATAATCACCTTCCATTTTATAATACACAATACAAGATACAGTATAATATAACGTACGTGTGTACGAATGCCTACCGCAGCAGTGAGAGTACTCCATAGCGTGGTTGTAGCATAGTCTAGCCATTCGCCTAGTGAGGGACGTTTGGTTTTGTTTTGTTTTGTTGAGTTTTTGACCATTACAAATAAAGCTTGACCCTAGGATATTTGATTTCAATTTCTATTTTCTTTTCTTTGTTCAATTTGCATTTTATTTTTTTTTTAAGATACGCTTATTTATTTATTTGACAGAGAGAGAGAGAGAGAGGGCACAAGCAGGGGGAGCAGTAGAGGGAGAGAGAGAGAGAGAAGCAGGCTCCCCGCTGAGCAGGGAGCCCGACTCAGGGCTCGATCCCAGGACCCCGGGATCATGACCTGAGCCGAAGGCAAACACTTAACCAACTGAGCCACCCAGGGGCCCCTTCAATTTCTATTTTAAAGGTCATATTAAGCACATTAAAACTTTTGCATGACGCTTCCATTTTTCTTTCTGATTTGGGAATCAGATGATTCATAAATTACTAGAAACTACTAAAAACGTAGCACAGGGGCGCCTGGGTGGCACAGCGGTTAAGCGTCTGCCTTCAGCTCAGGGCGTGATCCCGGCGTTATGGGATCGAGCCCCACATCAGGCTCCTCCGCTGGAAGCCTGCTTCTTCCTCTCCCACTCCCCCTGCTTGTGTTCCCTCTCTCGCTGGCTGTCTCTATCCTGTCGAATAAATAAATAAAATCTTTAAAAAAAAAAAAGTAGCACAGGCATACCTCATTTGATTGCCACGTAGCTTCATTGTGCTTCCTTTTCCCACGCTTTGCAGACATTGTGCTTTTTACAAATTGAAGGTGTGTGGCAATCCTGTGTCGAGCGAGTCTACGGGCACTAGTTTTCCAACTGGTGTTTGCTCACTTCGCATCTCTGTGTCAGTTTTTGGTAGTTCTGGTAGATATTTGTTATGATCTGGGATCAGTTATCTTTGATGCTACTCCTGTAATTGTTTTGGGGTGCCATGAACTGCGCCCATATGAGGAGGAATACCTAAACAATAAATGTGCGTGTTCTTACAGCTCCACTGATGAACTGGTCCCCCACCTCTCGCCTCTCCTCAGGCCTCCCTGTGCCCTGAGACAAAACAATATTGCAATTAGGCCAATTAACAACCCTGCAATAACCTCTAAGTGTTGAAGTGAAAGGGAGAGTCACACATCTCTCACCTAAAAGCAAAAGCTAGGACAATCAAGCTTATTTAGGAAGGCAGGTTGCAGGTAGAGAGAGGCTGGATGCGAGGTCTCTTGTGCCAAACAGGTAGTCACTTTGCGATGCAAAGGAAATTAAAGTGCTAGTCCAGTGAACAAACACTGGTGATAAGAAAGTGAAACGACCTTATTGCTGATGTGGACTAAGTCTGAGTGGTCTGGACAGAAGATCAAACCACCACAACATTCCTTTAAGCCAAAGCCTAGTCCAGAGCCAGGCCCTGACTCTCTTCAATTCTGTGAAGGCTCAGAGAGGTGGGGAAGCAGCAGAAGGAAAGTGTGAAGCCAGCGGAGTGTGGCTCATGAGGTTTAAGGAAAGAAGCCAACTTCATAACCTAAGAAGTGCAAGGTGAAGCAGAGGGTGCTGATGTAGAAGCCACAGCAAGGGATCCGGAAGATGTCGGTGAGATAACTTGGGAAGGCGGCTACACTACACAACAGGTTTTCAGTGCAGACCAAACAGCCTTCTATTGGAAGAAGATGCCATCCAGGACTTTCACAGCGAGACAGAAGTCAATGCCTGGCTTCAAAGGACAGGCTGACTCTCTTGTTGGGGTGAACGCCGTGGTGACTAAGTTGAATCCAATGCTCATTTACCATTTGGAAAATCCTAAGGCCCTTAAGAATTATGCGAAATTGACTCTGCCTGTGTTCTAGAAACGGAACAACAGAGCCTAATGACAGCACATCAGTTTACGACATGGTTTACAGACTATTTTAAGCCTACTGTTGAGACTTACTGCTCAGGAAAAAAGATTCCTTTCAAAGTATTACTGCTCATTGACAATGCACATGGTCACCGAAGAGCTCTGATGGCGACGTGCAATGAGATTCATGTTGTTTCCATGCCTGCTGACGCAACATCCACTCTGCAGTCCATGGACCAAGGAGTCATTTTAATTTTCAAGTTTTACTCTTTAAGAAATACATTTTGTAAGGCTACAGCTGCATAGGTAGTGATTCCTCTGATGGACCTGGGGAAAGTCAGGTGAAAACCTTCTGGAAAAGGTTTACCATTCTAGATGCCATTAAGAACACCTGCAATTCATGGGAAGAGGTCAAAATATCAACATGAACAAGGAGTTTGGAAGAAGTGGATTCCAACCCTCATGGATGACGTTGAGGGTTCAAGACTTCTGTGGAGGAAGTAATCACAGGTGTGATAGAAACAGCAAGAGAGTTGGAATCAGAACTGAAGCCTGAGGAAGGGCCTGAACTGCTCCAATCTCAGGCTGAAACTTGAACGGATGAGAAGTTGCTTCTAATGGATGAGCAAAGAACATGGTTTCTTGAGCTGGAATCTACTCCTGGCGAAGATGCTGTGAAGATTGTTGAAATGACCACAAAGGGTTTAGAATATTACAGAAAATGAGCTGATAAAGCAGTGGCAGTGTTTGAGAGGATTGATTCCAATTTTGAAAGAAGTCCTACTGGGGGTCAAATGCTACCAAGCAGCATCGCATGCTACAGAGAAATTGTTCGCGAAAGGCAGAGCCAATTGATGCAGCAAACATCACTGTCATCTCATTTTAAGAAACTGCCACAGCCGCCACAGCCGCCCCAGCCGTCAGCAGCCACCACCCTGATTGGTCAGCAGCCAACAAGTGGAGGCAAAAAGCCTCCACCAGCAAGAAGATCACGACTCACCAAAAACCCAATGATGGTTGGCATTTTTTAGCAATAAAGTATTTTCTAATTAAGGTATGTACGTTGTTATTTCAGACACAAGGCTGTTGCACACATTCCGGACTACAGTATAGTGTAAGCATCACTTTTACATGCACCGGGAAACTAAAAAAATGCATTCCACTTGCTTTATTGTGGTGGTCTGGAGCTGAGTCTGCACTATCTCTGAGGCATGCCTGTTTTTGTGGTTTCCGTGGACTTCTTTTTTTAATTTTTTTTAATTTTTTCAGTTTGAGGACTGCCTGGCTTTCATTTCTCTGCTTTGGAGGACGGAAGTGTGGGTTTGGCCCTCCTTATTAGGCCTTTAGTGCAGGTGTGGGGCCAGGTGACTCGCACCTCCTGAGGATGACTGGAGGCCCCAGTGGTGCTGCCCCCGGCTCAAGCAGATGGAAGCAAGGCTGGGGGGCTCCCATCAGTTTAGAAGGAGCTCTGGGCACCCTGCGCTCCCTCTCAAAGGCTGTGTGAGCATTTAGAAACACGGTCCACTCAACCAGAATCTGGAGATCTGGGTGCTAGTTTACCTCTGAACCACCCGTGGGGGCATGGAAAGATCCTTCCCCTTCTCTGTGACTCAGAGGTCATTAAATGGAGGAATCGACACCAATGATCTCTTCTCTCGGACATTTTCAGACCCTATCTGTTTCTGGAGCTCATAAATATGAGGCTTGATGAGGATATGAAGGTCTGGCAAGGTCACTGTTTCCCAAAATGTGAAACATAGCGGCAACATTTCCTGCATATGACGTTAAAGAAAACTTTGCATTACCCAGGCGGAAATGCACTCCTTTTCCTAATTCTCTCACAAGGCTACTGACTACTTCAAGGAAAAAATTCAGTTTGATGTGAGTGGATCTTTTATTTATTTGTTACATTTTAAAAATTTGAGTATGACACACAATGTTACATTGTTTCAAGTGTACAACATAGTGATTCCACATCTAAACCTTATGCTGTCCTCACACCTTCTGTCCTCCTACAACGATATTACAGTATCATTGACTGTATTCCCTATATTGTACCCTTCAGTCTCGTGGTTTATTCGTCCCCTAACTGGAAGCCTGTGCCTCCCACCCCCGCTTCACCCATTTTGCCCATCCTCCTATCCCCCTTGTCTCTAGCAACTATTGGTTTATTTTTAAGTCTGATTCTGCTCTTTGTTTGTTTATTCTTTTTTTGTTTGTTTTTTAGATTCCACATGTAAGTGAAATCAGATGGTATTTGTCTTTCTCAGTCTGGCTTATTTCTGCTAGTGTATCTTAAAAAAATACTTATTTACATCGTGTATGTATAATATCCATCTATATACACACAGGTATGAAATTGTACGTATAATTTATTTATATTTTAAAAAAAGATTTATTTATTTATTTTTAGAGAAAGCGAGATAGAGAGGGGGAGGGGCAGAGGGAAAAGGAGAAAGAGAGAATCTCCAGCAGACTCTGTGCTGAGTGCGGAACCCAATGCGGGTCTCGATCCTGTGACCCTGAAATCATGACCCGAGCTGAAATCGAGAGTCCGACGCTCAACTCACTGAGCCACTCAGGGGCCCCAAATTTAAAAGCATCATACGTTAAAACAGATTTTTTTTGTGTGTGTACAATTCATTGAATTTTAACACATGCCACTACCACTATAATCCGGATACAGAACATCACCTCAGAAAGCTTCCTCGTCCTACACCCTTTATAGTCACGTCCTTCCCTAGTCTCTGGCAACCAGGGATCTGTCCTCTCCCACTATGGTTTTGTCCTTGGAGAATATCATATTAATGGAATCATATAGTATGTAACCTTTTGAGACTCAGCATAATTTTGTGTGTGTGTGTGTGTGTGTGTGTATGTGCGTGTATAACTTTCGATACAGAATACTACCCCTCTGGTTTTTTTTTTGTTTTTTTTTTCCAGTATATACTTTTTAATTAACATATAATGTATTATTTATTTCAGAGGTACAGGCCTGTGATTCATCAGTCTTAGAAAATACCCAGTGCTCATTACAACACATACCCTCCCCAATGTCCATCACCCCATTACCCCATCCACCCATCCACCTCCCCTCCTGCAATTCTCAGTTTGTTTTCTAAGATTAAGACTAGGCTCTAACACACTGTGTCTGTGTGTTGGGTTCTGTTTCTTTTTGTTTTGCTATGACTTAGATTTAGTTTGGCACTATTGCCAATATTTTTATCTCTAAGTGAAAATAAAAATTTTCACAAACTCTCATTCTGTTTTAATTACACTCCTTAGTGAATTAAACACTCTAAAAAGAAAAAAATGGTAATTTTAAGCTTATCAAATATACTTATGTGGTCGGGTCTATTTGTTGACTTTTCTTTTTTTCTAAAGGTAGGCAAGCTCTTCTTTTTGTTGACATCTTTTAACAATTAAAAATAATTTGCCCAGGCTAAAGTTTAAATTTTGAAATGCCTGAAACATACAATTTCTTTGCTTAGGATAATCTGTTTCTGTCATACTCGTTAATGTACAGCATGATTTGATTTGTAATGATAATCTGAGAACACAGAGTTAATAGCCTTTCTAAAATTAAAGAATAAGTGATATTTAAAATAAACCTTTTTGGGGGGCCTGGGTGGCTCAGTCGTTAAGTGTCTGCCTTCGGCTCAGGGCGTGATCCCAGAGTCCTGGGATCGAGCCCCACATCGGGCTCCTCCGCTGGGAGCCTGCTTGTGTTCCCTCTCTTGCTGGTTGTCTCTCTTTCTGTCAAATAAATAAATAAAATCTTTAAAAAACAAATAAAATAAATCTTTTAAATAATATCTTATTTCTCTATAACAGAAATGGCATTCCATTCAACACAGAAAATTAAATGTTTTTGGAGATTAACATAATTTTAAATAGTCAGGATTATATGACACCAGCATAAGGAATGCTGATATCTGATATATTAATCTGATGTAATTTATAACATATTCATTCTTTAAAACTATTTCACCAAAAATATCATTGATTTCATCAAAAGATAAAGGGCCAGAACACTAAAATAGAAACTCAAGAGTCTGTCTAGGAATAATAAGATATACAACACACAATCCCACAGGCCTTTGCCAGAACTAAACATAATTTAAATTATGACTGATGTTTGTAGTTCTGGGTTTTCTTGCCCCCCCTCCCGGGTTTTACTGAAGTATGATTGACATATAACATTGTACTTTATTTTATTTATTTATTTATTTATTTATTTATTTATTTATTTTTATTTATAATGATTTTTATTATATTATGTTAGTCACCATACAGTACATCCCCGCTTTCCGATGTAAGGCTCGATGATTCATTAGTTGTGTATAACATTGTACTTTAAGGTACACAACCAATGGTTTGATATACGTATATATTGCAAAATGATGACTACAATAAGTTAACATCTGTCACCTCACATCATTACAATTATTTTTTTGTGATGAGAACTTTTAAGACCTACTCTCTTAGCAACTTTCAGATCTACAGTACAATATTGTTAACTGTGGTGTCCAAGCTGTACATTACATCCACGGGACTTATTTATCTTTTAACTGGATGTTTGTATCTTTTGACCACTTTCCCTCCTACCCTGGCTTCTGGAAACCACAATCTGTTCCTGAGCATAACTACTTTGAGATTCATCTAAGTTGCTGTGTGTTTCAATAGTTTGTCCTTCTGTTGCTGAGTAGAGCTCCGTGACAGGGATGGACCACAGCTTGTTTAACCATTCACCTATTGAGGGCATTAACCTTAACGATAAAACCATCAGTTACTTATCAACAAAAATGGGCTTATTCAGGTACAGCAGAAAATTACAATTCAGGATACACAAGCTACAGCAAATCTATAGGCAAATCTGGAGAACACAGGCAAGGTATGTTTATTATAGAAGAAAAGGGAGGTTTGGGAGGAGCTGTTATAAACCAAAAGCTCACTGGAGTAAACTGGGAGTTCCAAGAGTAGTGACTTTTCATTGGCTGAGCTGTCACAGTCCGTCATTAGCTGGGCTGTTGCCGGGAGAGGAGGAAAACCTTTCTTTCTCCTGCTGGAGTAGTACAATAGTATCTATTCTCAAGACTTGCAAGTAAGTCTCTTCCTGCTAGGTCTGCAGTTGATGAGTGGTAGGGCGTCTGAGCTCCCCTTCTAGCCTCCCAACTCCATTTTAAATGAGGTTTCCTTTTACTGATTTTCACAAGGGACATTTGGTTTTTCCAGTTTTGGGCTATTACAAACAAAGCCCCTATGAATAACTGTGTGCAGCTTTTGTGTGACTTAGGCTGTTCAAAATTTTCTCTGCTTTCCAAATCAGAATAAAATCCAATGTTAAGTGCAAGTGTGTCTGGGTTACACCCAGACACGCATGGGGAAGCCATGTGGCTGAAGCACAGTACCTGTTCTTGACGTGCTCCCAGTCTGGGGCAGCATTGCTTGAGTTCACATTGTGCCTCTTTCACTTACAAGCTGTGTGACTTTGAGCAAGTTCCTTAACCTCTCTGTGCTTCCATTTCCTCATCTGTAAATGGGGATATTAATAATATAAACCACCTTAAAGGGCTGTTGTGAGGATTAAATGAGCTGATGTGAAGAGTGTATGGAACAGCCCCTCCCACACAATAAGGGCTTAATGAAAAGTAATGATCACTATTTCATTATTTGTTTTGGGAATTTAATTGGACCTAGAAGGCCTTTCTAGGGAGTTTGCATTTTATCCTGTTAATTATAGGCAGGGAGAGTGGGGTTGAGCTGGTAGATGAGAGACAGAAGGGAGAGGGACCGGTTCGGAGACTGTTGGAATACTCCTAACAGCTCTCACAGAGTGGCAGTGAGAGGCTGTTTGGAGTGGGTTCAAGAGAGAATAGAAGGAGGGCTCATGGAGACAGCAAGTACAAGGAAGTCATTGCAGGAATTTTACTAAAAAGAGGTGCAAAGGGACAGTAATACGTGGAAAATGTGGGGCAAACGGAGTTTTCTTTTTTTTAATGTGTGAAAAGTAGGAATGATTCGACAGAAGATAAAATTAACAACGGGTGGAATCCTCAGAGGGAAATTCCAGAAGTTGACAAGGGACGGGAGCCACTGTTAAAATGGCAAGATTAGTTTTGGAAGGTAGCAGGGTGGTTAGTACTAGAATTACTTCCCCTTCGCTGATGGGGAGATCATTTCCCAGAGGCCAGGACGGCTGGAACCAGGCCCCTCCGGCTGCGGAAGGTCCACTCCTCTTCACTCTCAACTGAGAAACCCCAAGGGTCGGTAAGGAGGCGGGGCCTCGAGCAGAGACGGGCCTACGAGCGAGGGGGCGGGCCTCTGCCTTTGCAGGGTTACGGTGGGATGGGAGGCGGGGCCTGTGCAAGAGCGAGGGGTGGGGCTTGTTTGGGACGTGGTGCTGGGTGGTGGATTCTGGGGAGCGGCCTGTGACGTCCACGTCCGGCTAATCGGAAGGGGCATTCGACACGGCTGGTGTGAGAGCGGACAGGCTCGGAAAGCCCGAAGACTACAGGCTGAACCGTGGGGCCAACGGAAGGCCGCGGAAAGTCGGCTCCAGGGGTGTTGGCTTACCCAAGATGCCGAGGGGCGTGGCCTCTTGTAAAGAAAAGTGTTAGGCCTGAAGTGACCGCCAATGAAAAGCGGGGGAAGGCGGGGCCTGTGCGCGAGCGGCCAGTAGGGACAGGGTCCTTGTAAGAGGTGCTTGGGTCGGGAGCAAGGTTACCGCTCTGCGCAAGTGCGTCGGGCCGGACTATAGGGCACCAATAATCCTAGGAAGAGAGAAGGGCACGGCCAGAGCTCCGGGCCCAGCCACCCCAGGCCGCGCGCCCGGGTCACGTGATACGAATTCCTCTGGAGTCAGCGCCATTTCCCGTAGATGAAGGCCAAAGTGCCCCGGGGGTGGGAGAAGTCTTCTGATGCGATCTGACCTCGACCCGCGGCCTGGGGTGTGGGGTCAGGTTCGGGTGCTCGCACTGGGTAGAAGTCCGGCTTTAGGACAGGGGCGCCCACGCTAGCCTGGGGGCGTGGCCTCGTCCTAGGTGACGTAGACGCGGGGTGGGCGGGCTCACCTTTAGGACTGAGATTCGGATCCAGGTGTAAGAGAGAGGTGGGGCTCCCCGACGATTCGTTAAGAAGCAGGTGAGTGTAAAAAGCTATCTTGAGGCCGTTCTGGCCACATTGACCTGTGTTGGTCTAGTTTCAGTGGTGGTGGTGACGTAAGAAGGGGGGGCTGGCGTCGCAAGCGGTCCCCCCGAGAGGCGTGGCCTCGTCCCGAGGCGCGCGGCGTAAGGGGCGTGGCCGCGCAGAAACTGGGGGGGAAGAGGCGTGGCCCGGCATCCGTGTGGGAGGGGGCGGACCTTGTTCCGGAAAACCACTACGTCCAGCTCCTGGCCCTGTCATTTCTCTTTCAGGTGCCCCGTCATGGAGACCCTCACGGCCGCCGCCCCTGCTGGGAACTTCTTCCCCTCCTTCGTGTTCTTGGCCTGCGGGACGCTAGTGGCTGCTCTGCTGGGCGCCGCGCACCGCCTGGGGCTCTTCTATCAGTTGATGCACAAGGTGCGGGGGCAAGGATCAACGGCGGGCTGGGGGCCTCCAAAGAAGGAACAAGCTCGGGCCCTTCTCCTGGCCCTCCCTCTAGCTCACGTATTTTGCAGGAGGAGAAAGTGAGGCCCGACTAATCTAGGGGGCTCGGTCGGGAAATTCTGTCCACCTCCCTGTCCCCATTGCTAGGCTGCAGACAAGGCCCTGGACTTTGCCTCTAGGAAGAGAGGATCTGGAATATCGGCGGTTGACTCAGCGCCCTGTCCCACTCTTTCCCCAGCGGCCACGAGCCCGTTTCACAGAGCACTGCTCCCTAAATCCGGTGTGGTCAGAGTGGGCCAAAGGCAGGCGCCCGAGGGGGGACTCTGACAGTTGCTATCTACCTCTCAACACATCCCTGAATAGTGGTGTTTGTGTCTGCCCTCATTTTCCACAAGAAGATGCAGGCTTGAGACAGCTTGTGTGGTAACTTGCCATAGATGATCTTTTTGGGAAGCATGGACCCCACAGATCTCACTCTGAGCTACTTGGCTCCTCCCTCAGGAATCGACCCCTTCCTGGGACTCCTTCCCCAGTCCTTCCTTTCTTTACCTGGAGCAACTGGAGCAAGGCTCGTAGCCTTGAGGATTTGTGGAGATTTAAGGCAGTGGCCTCTGTTGTGCGGGGCTGTGAGGACGCTGGGTCTCGGAAGCCTCAGCATGATCTGTGCCAGCAGGTCTCTCCTGTACCAGTGCTTGGTGGCTGGCAGCAGGTCAGCTGGGCCTGCCCAGTGAGTGGGAGGAAGTCTAGCAGGCTGGAATCAGCAGTCTGCCTTCCAGGCCCTGGAGGGCAGGAAGTTCTGGAATCTCAGCAGATAGCCCCTGGCTATCAAACCACTCCGGATCCATTTTCCCTCTCCTTTCACCCTGTTTTCCCACTGTCTTCTAGACAGACAGTGTAACAGAAAGAGGGCGTTTAAAAGCATTGGTTCTATGGGAGTTTGACTATTGCTAGGGCAAGTTGTAGTCCCCGTAGCTGCAAAAGGATATAATCACCAGAGCATCTGATAGGATGACATGTCCAGCTCTGGGCCTGGCATATAGTTGGATAGGTTCCTAACCAATGTCAAAGTTCCTCTGACTTTGTCCTGCCCTCCTTCCTGGGGGAGCTAGATTGCCCTCTCCTACCTGCCCTGGTGCCCTTGCCCTGGTCCTTGATAATCTTGCTCCTCCCCCTCCGTGGGCCCAGGTGGACACGGCAAGCATTCAGCATGGTGGGGAGAACGTGGCAGCTGTGCTGAGGGCCCATGGCGTGCGGTTCCTCTTCACACTGGTCGGTGGGCACATTTCCCCGCTGCTGGTGGCCTGCGAGAAGCTGGGCATCCGTGTGGTGGACACACGCCACGAAGTCACAGCCGTCTTTGCCGCTGATGCTGTGGCCCGCCTGACTGGTGAGGGCAGAACAGAGAGGTCTGAGGGCTGGGGAGAATGGGGTGGGAGGTCTTCGAGGGGCAGAGGATTTTTCAGAGGTGGCCAGGAGGGTGGGCACGGCTGTGATGGGTTCTGTGTTTCAGGGACAGTGGGTGTGGCTGCAGTGACAGCAGGCCCTGGCCTCACTAACACGGTGACTGCAGTGAAGAACGCCCAGATAGCTCAGTCCCCAGTCCTGCTTCTGGGTGGGGCTGCCAGCACGCTCCTGCAGGTGCCTTGTCCTTGGTGGGTGGTGGGGGCCCCAGGGGGGCCTCATAGGGCTCATGTGTTGACTCTCTGGACACCTCTGTTTCCACCAGAACCGGGGTGCACTTCAGGCCATTGATCAGATGTCCCTGTTTAGACCACTGTGCAAGTTTTGTGCTTCTGTGAGGAGGGTGCGGGACCTCATGCCCACTCTGAGGGCTGCGATGGCTGCTGCCCAGTCGGGCACCCCAGGTAAGTGGGGGTGCTGGGCAGTGGTCAGGCCCTAAGGCCCGGATCTAGGGAGGCATGGCAGGCTCAGTATCCTCCCTGCCCCTCTGCAGGCCCAGTGTTTGTGGAGCTGCCCATTGATGTGCTGTATCCCTATTTCATGGTACAGAAGGAGATGGTGCCAGCCAAGCCCCCCAAGGGCCTCATGGGTCGAGTGGTCTCCTGGTGAGTAGCCCCACTCCCACCATGCCCTCTCCAGTCCCCTGCCCTCTTTTGTAACTTCCTCCCAGCATCTGTCCCTCCTTTGACTCATTCATCGGCTTGAGTCGGGGGAGGGCAGCCATGGGACGAGCATTCTAGGTAGAGGGCCTGCTAGGAAGCGGTGGAGCCACACGTGGCTGCCCCTGCAGCCGTGGCCCTGATCGTGGCAGTCCACACTTGTGTCACTTGTTTCTGAGGGTCTGTGTCCGGCTGAGGAGTCTCCAGAAGCTTCTGAGAGAAACAGGCTGCTGGAGACTTGGCCGCTGGAGTGTGCCTCTCCAGGGGTGTTGCTGGTCCACTCTTGAGCCTGTCTCACTTCCCTCCTTGACCCTGGCCTCCTTCAGCTCCTGGAGCCCTGGTCACTCATCCTGGTAACCGCCTCTTCCTCTCACTTTTGCAGGTACTTAGAGAATCACCTGGCCAACCTCTTTGCAGGAGCCTGGGAGTCGCGGCCCGAGGGCCCTCTGCCTCTGGACATTCCCCAGGCATCCCCCCAGCAGGTGATTCGCCTCTCTTCCCTGGCTGAGGATCCCCACCTGGCAGGACGGTCTCTCTTTGAGTCAGTCTTGGGGCCTTGTTTGTGGGGGCTGATGGTGACTCACACAGTTCGCTCTTTAAGCCCCATCTGTCATCCCAGGTTCAGCGCTGTATGGAAATCTTGAGCCGAGCCAAAAGGCCCCTTATTGTCCTGGGGAGCCAGGCTCTGCTGCCCCCGACACCCGCTGACAAACTTCGGTGAGAAGGCTCAGCCCTGCCCTTACTATCAAATACCTGGTCCCTGGCCCCCTGATGCCTTTTGTGGGGCGGGGGGGGGGGGCTCACCCTTGACACTACACTCACCTCTGTCCTTCCTGGATCCCCAGGGCTGCTGTGGAGACCCTTGGCATCCCCTGCTTCCTGGGAGGGATGGCACGAGGACTGCTGGGCCGCAACCACCCCCTCCACATCCGGCAGAACCGTAGCGCTGCCCTGAAGAAAGCAGATGTTGTCCTTCTGGCAGGTGGGCCTCGGCCTCTCTGCCCTCTTCCCTTTCCCTTCCTCCAGGCACCCCCTCCTCTGTGACCCTGCCCCTCCTAGTAAGGTACTTCCTGGCACCCTACTCTCATAATCACCCACCCTCTTACCTTGGCCCCACCCCTTCCCCTTTCAGGGGTTTGGACAACTGTGTACTTGAAGTCCAGGTAAACTCTCGCAAGGTTGCCATTGTGTTGTAGGGCTCAGGGGAGCGCACAGATAGTGGGCACCTGCAGTATTTATATGGAGCATTTGCATTGTATGCTTTATACAGGATTTCTATGGCATATACACACACGGCATGTACGTTTTCATGTCAAATTTTTGGAATCCTGCCCAACACATAGTTGTATCAGTTTGCTGTTGTGTAATAACCATCCCTAAAATCAGTGATTTAAAATGAACTTCCCATTTCTTAAGGTCCACGTAGAAGTTAGGTGGTAGTTTTTCTGGTTTTGTTGGGGCTCATTCACTAGTCTAGTTGGAGAGGCAAGAAGGCATCTGGGCTGCTCCGGGCTGGGCTGGTGCATATACTTGGCCTTGGCTGACTACAGGTTAGGCTGACATGGCCTCTGCTGGGATAATTGAGTTCTTTCACTCTCCCTACCTCTTCTTTCAGCTTTCTCATCATCCAGCAGGCCAGCCTGGGCTTGCTCACTTGGTGAAGGATGAGAAACATGCAGGGATGGGAGAGCAAGGTTTTTTAAGAGAGACAGTAGAAGCCATAATTCTTGATGCTTGGTCACAGGAACGCCTGCCTTCACCTGCCACACTGTATTGGCCAAAGCACGTCCCCAAGGCCAGCCCAGATCCGAGGGGTGGGGAGCTGTGAAGTCACTGCAGGTGGGACTGGTACAGGGAGAAAGGAAGAATGGGGACCCTTTTGCATTTAGTCTGCCATGGTGGATTAAGTAAGGTGGTGGGACACTGGCTCTCCAGCCACTGAGACCCTGTTCCCCACTCCAGGAGCCGTGTGTGACTTCCGCCTGTCTTATGGCCGCATCCTCAGCCGTAGCAGCAAGATCATCATTGTCAACCGTAACCGGAAAGAGATGTTGCTTAACTCAGACATGTTCTGGAAGCCCCAGGAAGCCGTGCAGGGTGAGCTCCTGGGACCCCCCCCCGCCCAACACATATATGCTTTTCCCGGTCCTTCTCTTCCTGACCTCTGTGGTAGCTGGCTTGAGCCAGGTGCTGGTGAGCAAGGCCCAGACCCTGCCCCGGGGGGCACTCAGTCAGCCAGAGATATGCATTTGGCACTCAGACTGATGGGTGCTTCTGGCTGAACAAATGGTGGGGTGCGCCTAAGAGGGAAGGCCTGGGAATGTGCATGTGATCGTGCTGCTGGCGGCCAGCCCTCCCATGCTGCTTGGAGGACAGAGATCTCCCTCTTGGGCCCCCGAGGCCTCTGTTGTCCTGTCATACTATCCCTGTTGAGTGTGCTCCCACAGCCTTTATGTGCTCTGCTTTTGCCCATCGTTCCAAGCACGTTGACGGTGCTGCACGGAACTTGCATCAAGCAGAGAAGTGGCACTGCTGCATTCGTGTTTGGGAAGGTCCACTGGAGTAGCTGGTAGGCAGTGGGTTGGAGAGGGCAGGTGGAGGCCAGGGGCCTGTTAAAATGGGCCAGGACAGAAAGGACGAGGCCTGGAGGGGGCACAGACAGGGATGACAAACTCTGCTTCTCTGAGCCTCCATGGGATCATTTCTAAGACCGAGATGAAAAGTACATCACTGGCCCATTTCTTGATCACTTCACAAACACTCTGCATGTCTGGGTTGGAGAGGCGTGCTTGGCTGATGGAGGTGTTTGGAGGGACGTGTTTTAGAGGCGGAACTGATAGCACTGCCTGATCTGGGGTGTGAGGAGAAGGCAGGCAACAAGGCTGCTTGGGTGTCTAACCCATGTTGTGCTTTCTTTGGCCTTGCTCTCTGCTTCACCGTGGCTGCCTTAGCCTGGTTCTGGCAGTCTCTGGGGTGTGTTTTACCTGTTTTGCCGTAGGAACATCCCCGGCCTGCCTCCTTGTGTTCTGCTGGAATGTTGCCATTGTATTCCTGCTCTCGCTGGGCCTCTGATGCTGAAAGGACAGGAGGCCACTTCCCTGCAGCTGTATCCTCTTCCTTCTCTAGGAGACGTGGGCTCCTTTGTGGTGAAGCTGGTGGAGGGCCTTAAGGGCCAGACATGGGCCTCAGACTGGACAGAGGAGCTTCGTCAAGCTGACCGGCAGAAGGAGCAGGCCTTTCGGTGGGGACCGGGTAGAGTGGACGCAGGGGCTGGGGGTGTGGTTGTGGGTTCCTGGAAGGCTCTGTTGCTGGCCTGGCTGACATGCGCTGCTCCGTGGCAGGGAGAAGGGACTGACGCCTGTAGCCCAGCATCTGAACCCAGTGCGGGTACTGCAGCTAGTGGAGGAAACTCTGCCTGACAACTCGATTCTGGTGGTTGACGGTGGGGACTTTGTGGGCACAGCCGCCCACCTGGTGCAGCCCCGTGGTCCCCTGTGCTGGCTTGATCCTGGTAAGGAGGGGCCTCTGCCTGGGACAGCTTGCATTGTCCAGGCCCCTCTACACCCACCTGCTCTTGGTTTTCCTAGGGGCCTTTGGGACTCTGGGCGTTGGTGCAGGATTTGCACTCGGGGCCAAACTGTGCCGGCCGGATGCCGAGGTAAGTGAGGGTGCTGCAGGCAGGGGCAGTGAGCTGTTTTCTGGGGGAATGAGCCACTCAGCCAGCCTTGTTCCCTGCTCAGGTGTGGTGCCTGTTTGGAGATGGAGCTTTTGGCTATAGCCTCATTGAATTTGACACCTTCGTCAGGCACAAGGTGACCGAGCTGCCCTGAGGGAAGCTCAGAGCTTGGGGTTCTGGGAGAGGTCACCAGGTGTGGGTAGGGCTAGGGAGGGAGCTGCTTTTGTCTGGCAAAGGTCCTGTCCCTGTCTTTGTCCTCCGGCTGGCCAAGCCTTAAAACTGAAGGCTGTGGCCTGGCCTCATCCTTTCCCTGCAGATCCCAGTGATTGCTTTGATAGGGAATGATGCTGGCTGGACCCAGATTTCTCGGGAGCAGGTGCCCTCTCTGGGCAGCAATGTAGCCTGTGGCCTGGCTTACACTGGTGAGAGGCTGGGGTAGGGTGGAGAGAGGGGGAAGCTGTTTCATTCATTCCTCTCCTGGGCTGACTGCATGATGGCCTGGGTCCCTGCCACCGTCTGACCCGACTTTCCCTTTTAGATTATCACAAGGCAGCCATGGGACTTGGGGCCCAGGGCTTGCTGCTCTCACGGGAGAAAGAAGATCAGGTGGTTGAGGTGCTTCGTGATGCTCAACAGCAGTGCCGAGATGGCCACCCGGTTGTGGTCAACATCCTCATTGGGAGGACGGACTTCCGAGATGGCTCCATTTCTGTGTAGGGCCTCATGGGTCAGTATCCTTGGCCTTCCCACCCCTGGACTGTGCCTGGCTGGTTTAGAGTCTCATCCTTGCCTGCCTTGGACCTGGCCTTTCATGTCCAGTGACTCTATAATCCTCCCTGAAGACAGGGTGGGGTGGGGGTGGGGTCAGGGCTCAGAGAGGTTCCCTGGCAGCACTGCAGAGCTCCTGGGCCTTTTTCTCTGTGGGCACCGTTGTCCTTTTTCCCTTCCTCTTGTGCGCACTGAATAAACCACCTCTGGTCCATGTGGGCCCAAGCACTCATTCCAGAACTTGTGCATACTGATTTATTGTCCACAAAGATGGAAGTGAGGGAAAAGGGGGAGACAGGAGGGGACCTACTCTCCCACTGGAACTCTGGGGCCCACTGAGGCTCCATTACTGGGGATTTCAGGGTGCCTAGCCATTGCAAATTCTTTCCCCATCAGAGGTCCCTGAAAGAGCCCCATACGCCTGCTCCAGACCTGTTCATGCACACTAGTCCTCACACACAGACACACACGCACGGAGGCAATAAATATGTTCCGTACCAAAAGTGCCCCCAGCCTGACATTTCAGGTGGGGCCCCTCCGAAAGGGAGGTCTTGTAAGTGCTCAGTTTCTTCAGGGATGTGGAGGAAGAACTGGGGAGGGGAAGGGCCAGACTCTGCTATCTCCATTTCCTGGTTTGAGGCAATTGGGGTTTTCCCTGGAAGAGAGGGTGCGGAAACCAGCCATTTTTCTAAAGGCCCTCGGCTGCCCTTATCCAGCCAGAGCCCAGGATAGGGGCTTTCCCCCACCTTGCCTCAAATATCCTTGGACCCTCCAGGGGAGGGAGAAGCAGAGTGCGGTGTTTAAAGCTAATACTGATTTGGTTGGCAGCAGCAAGAGGACTGACGGGGTCGGGAAGGGGGGCGGTGTCTCACCATCCTGGCGTGATGCTCACAGTAACTGGTTTTTCCCTGGCCAAGGAGGAGGGGGCAAGAGAGGCCAGCCCAGCAAGCGGGAGAAGTGCCTTTTAGCTGCATGGGGAGAAGCCCTTGGTACTCAGAAAAGATGGCCCCAACAGCTGGTCCCAAAAGTCCCTAGTCCCTAGCCTTTGCAGCCAATGCCCCACCACTGAGCACTGGAAACGAGGAATGATTCTCAGCAATGGGCTGCCTGGTCACTAGGCAACTCTCCAGCAACCGGGACGGCGGCCCGGGCGACCGCTCTGGTCCACTCTGGTTCCCTGCGTCGCCCGGGATCGGCCTCAGCAGCCTGGAGCCCGGCCCTTTGTGACCGGGGTCCCACCCCGCCCGGCTCAGAGGCACACGTTGATCTGCTTGGAGAGCTCTCGCTCCAGGTCCAGGATGAGGGCGTCGAAGTCTTTGAGGTTCAGGTGCGGGTTGAAGGGCGCCTCAAAGTCGTCGTCGAAGTCTGCGGCGCCCGCCGGGTCGCCCGCCTCCTCGTCCTCGTCCTCGCTGTAGCTGCCCGTCACGTGGTCGTAGTTCGGCCCGGACAGAAAGTCCCGCCCGCACGGCAGGAAGTCCCGTCCGCAGACACTCCAGTCGCCCGCGTAGCGGTTGCTCGGGGGGCTCTCGGGGCCGCCCCGGCCGCGGGGCCGAGCCACCACTTCGGAGCCGGCGAGCGGCAAGTGCAGCGGCGCCTGCCGTTTGGGCCGCAGGCACGGGGCGAGGTCCGGAGGCTCCGGGGGCCTGCGGGGATCTGAGGGGGAAGAGCGGGCTCGTGATTGGCTGCCTAGCTAACCAGGCCCCTGATTGGCCCGACGGGAGACCGGACCCGCGACCGCATCGGGATTTCACTGGCCGAGGGACACCTGGTTGCTTAGGCAACCGGCCCTCTGACCGCGTCGAGCTCGGATTGGCTCAATCTGAACGCGTTGCTGAGGCTACCAGGTACCGGTTTACGCCCGGGGCCACGCGAGGAGGGCGTGGCACGCCTGAAGTCCGAGACTCTGATTGGTCGCCCGAGAAAGCATCGCGGCGGCGGCCTGGCCCGGATTGGCGGCGCGGGCCAGGGGCGGGCTCACCTGGCCAGGCCTGCAGCAGGTAGTGCAGCACCTCGATGTGGCGCTTGAAGTCCACTGCGTTGGTCAGGCCCGGGCCCGAGCTGCGGATGCGGGGCCTGGCGGGGGCCTGGCGCGCCGGCAGCAGCACGGGACCGAAGCACACGGCCAGATTCTGCGGGGTCATGCGGTTGTGGGCGTGGAAAGAGGAGACGAGGCGCAGGTGGTCCAGGAGAAGTGTCAGCGTGGCCTGACAGAAGACGGTTGGGAATCATGAGGCGGGGGAAGCTGGTCCCCTGTCAAACCTGAGGGGAGACTAAGGCGGCCCAGAGTGGGGAAATTCGAGATCTCATAGCTGATTGATGGCTGACCTAAGGCTTCGGTATTAGTATTATGATCCCATTTTGCTGGAGGGGAGACTGAGGACAAAGGCAACTTAGCTTTAAATGGCAGAGCTTGGATTTGAACCCACTCCTCTGTGTGTCAGACAGGGCTAGCATTAATTCTATGTTAGGGTTTATACCCCATGAGGGTATTGAGGCACAGAGGGTCACGACTTCTCCAGGATCCCACAGCCAGGAACCTCCCTTGTGTTAGGCTGACAGACCTGCCTTCAGAGCCTGCATTTTTATGATATCCTGGCTGTGCAACCTCGGGCAACTCACTTAACTGCTCTGGGCCTAGGTTTCCATAGCTGTGAAGTGGGGTACTGATAGCAACTACTTTCTAGGATTGTTGACAATGCCACAAGTTCATGCACATCATGGGCTCAGGTGTGGGTGAAGCACTTCATTGGTGTCAGCCCATTCAGTCCTGCCCACTCCCACCTGGCCCAACTTACCCTCTCCACATCCGGCAAGCAGTTGAGGAGCGCACGGGTGCCCTCAGTGCTGGAGGGTGCCCTGCTTGGGGGTCCTTGGGCCATGGCCTCCAGCACCACCTGATAGAGGGGCTGGGTGATAAGCGGGGTGGGCAACTCCCGAAGATAATCCTTGAGGATGCCTGTGGACACAGGGCCAATTCTGGTCAGGGCACCCCTGGCTTCTGAGGCTGGAGGGGTCAGCTGGGGCTGGGAGGGGGAAGAGGAGGGGGAAGTGAAAACAAAACCAGACAGAAAGGATAGGTCCCAGAGGGACCACAGGGACTTCCTTGAGGTGCAGTTTGAATAGGGAGCAGGCTGGGGACAGAGGGGGCATGCTGACCAGTGATGACATTGATATCAGGATACAGGTCCTCAGAGAGGCAGACGGCTGCACTGTCCCGCTCAAAGGCATCCCGAAGCTCTTTCTTCACGGCTGCCGAGCCACACAGACGGTACAGCCCCACCACCTGGGGGTGGGGACAGAGAGAGATCTTGCCAGTGCTACAAACTGATCAGGGCCAGGTAGGGTGGGGCCTGGAGGTCTGGGTGAGGTGGCAGTGGGCTGAGGGGTTGGGGGCTGGCTGTGGCTTCACCAGCTGCTTTCCTGCTCCTCTGACACTTGTCATTGGGTCCCTACCTGGCTGCCTGAACAACCCGACCCTGTAAACCCTCCGCTTGGATCATGCATTCTGGCACCGCCCTCGTCCTCAGCTCACTTGTCACCTCCTCTGGGAAGCCTTTCCTGATTACTCCAACCAGCATCAGATCCTGCTTTAAGCTCTCCCAGCTTCTTCACTCTTGTTCCAGCCACAGTTTTACACTTGTGAGTTACTGGAATCATGTCTTTCCTCCCATCAAACTCTGAGCTCCAGAAGGTCTGGGACCATGTATTACTAAATGGATGGATGACCCATGTGTTCTGGGCTGGGTGCTATGGTCTAGGGGAGCCTCCTGACCTTGTCTAAGCTGGATCAGAGCTAGGAGTGTCCCAGGCAAGTGTATGTGTGGGGAAGGCCTGGCCTCTGTATGCTGGGTGTCCTGGGGTATAGGTCTGAGGGCCAGCTGGGATGGGGCAGGGGGCTCACCCGCAGCCCTCGGCGCTCGATCTGCCCAACACACTTCTGGATGATGAGGGGCACCTGGCCTGGGGGGTTTTCCCGCTCCACCAGCAGCGGCAGGGGCAGCCCAAAGACTCGGGGCTCATCTGTGCCTGGGGCTTCCTGCTGCTCTGACAGGGTCAGCTTGGCATACAACAGCCCCTGGGGCTCCAGGCGCACGGCCAGTTGCTGGGCCTGGCACCCTGAAGACACAAGGGGATCTGTGGGGTCTGGCCCCCCAGGCTCCTATGCCCGGCCCCCTGCTGCAAGCCACACCCCCACCCTGGACACTCTGGGGGAAGAGGGGGAGCTGAATCCTGTGCCAACCGCTCCTCCCTTGCAGCCAGGGATCCTACCTCGGAAGACTGTGGGTAGCAGCACAGTGCCCTGGGCGCAGGGCCGGTGCCGCCGGACACCGGGGTCCCACGCCAGCACCAGGGCCCGCAGCAGCCGGGCAGCCTCAAGTTCCAGGTGGAAGGTGTGGTCCAGCCGCAGGAAGTCCGGCCCCCCCCTCAGCGGTCCCGTTCGGGCCCGAGCCACCCCATCTACCTGCAGTAGGCAGCAGAGGTCTCTTGGGGTGGCCCCAGGTGCCGGCCGCAGTCCCCCCAGCCCATACAAGTGTAGGCTGAGGCGGCCCCAGAGTACGGCGGGGGGTGCTCGGGCTGATGGGCCCACCTCATAGGGCCGGAAGGCAGTGGGCGATGGGGGCCCTGCTGGGCGCTCCGGGGAGTCACCATCACTGAGGTAACCGGCCCGAGGGCCCCTTGTGGCCCCAGCCCCTGCCGCCCGTCCCGGGGTCCCCACACTGCTGTCCAGGTGGTAGCGGCTGATGACGGAGCCCTCGGGGGCGGCCCGCTCACGCTCTCGGCCAGCCCGGGTGCCCCGCAGGCTCAGTCGGCGCCGCAGGTCCGGCAGCTTCTTCATCTTCATGGAGAGGCGCCTGGCTGGGCCAGGGGACTTCGTGCGGGAGGCTTTGGTTGGGGGGCTGGCAGGGGCTGCGCCTGGGGGAAGAGCAGATCTCGGGGTTCAGAAGCCAGGGTTTGGGACGGGGGTGAGGCTTGCGATCATCTTGGGGGGCTGGAGGTATGAGGCTTGTGCTCACCTTGGGAGGCCAGGCCCTCTGGCTCAGCTGAGCCTGGTTGTGGTCCTGGGGTCTCAGGTGCCGGGGGTCTGGAGTCTTCCTCAGGGATAGGGTTGTACCAGATCTCACCCGCGGGCTCTCCGCTGCCAGCTGCCCTGGGCCCCAAAGCAGCCTCTTCCGGTGGCTTGGCCCCACCCAGCACCCATCGGCGGCTGCTGGGTTCCAGGCTCTGCAGGTAGGCCCCCCGCGCTGGGCTCCGAGATGCCTCAGGGCTTGGGGGCCCCTCTGCTCCAGCCTGGGACCCTTCAGGGGCCTGAGGCTCTGGCTCTGGAGGACTGGGCTCCTGGCGCTGGGCTGGGCGGCCTGGCAGAGAGCAAGGGGAGTGAGACCCACCTACCACTCTGCTGCCCCCAGTGCAGCCCCAGCCCGCTGGCTTGTCCCCCACCAGGGGCCAGGGCTGGGGTGCACGCAGTACTGGCACTCCACATGTTTGTTTGGAATGGGCGGGCACAGGCCAGCAATCTCATTGGTTGCCAGCTTAGAGCCCGCCTGCTCTTAGTCCCTGGGGTCCCAAATGGTGTCCCTCTGTCCTTCAACCTCAGGGTCCAGACCTGGGCCCTTCATTCTCAGCTCTACCTCCCACCCCTGGCATGGAGCTCTGCCCCTGTCCCTTCTTACTGGGTGGCTTTGGGCAAGTTGCTTTCCATCTTTGAGCCTCAGTGTCCTCCTGTGAAATGGGGAGATTCAATGCCCCCCTCCAGGGAGGCATCAGAGAGCTGCGTGTGGGGACTGCTTCCCAGGCATCCGGGTTATGGGCAAGCACGCAGCCTACAGTGAAGCTCGCTTGCTCCTTTCAGAAGAGAGGGGCAGGCACACCAACTAGAGCTGGGTCCTCCCTTTCTCCAGTGCTCCCCCCACCCCCCACCCCTTTCCTGTCTTCCAGACTCTGCCCCCATCCTGGAGTGAGCCCTGTCTTTCAGCCCCGTCCAGATCCCCACGGTCAACGCCTTGGGGCCTCCCCTTTGTTCCATCCTCCCTTCTCTGACATCCTTGGCTGTTTCCTGTCTGTGCGTGGGCACCCCTGTCTCTTCTTTCTGCTTTAGGAACCTTGGGACTCTTTGGGAAGGGATTGGGGTGGGGGGGAGGTCAGATCCTGGAGTCGTCAGGCCTTCCTCCTTTAACTCCTTCCTTCCCGGGACTTTCTGTCCCGCACAGCTCCCATTTCCTTAAGGTCTTGTTTTGTTTGCTGGTGGACTCCCTCCTCTGGTCAACTCTGGTTTCCAACGCCCTGACCCTGTCTCGGGGCGGTCTCTATTCGTAGCATGTCCAAAGAGCTGTTTAAGTCACTTCATTGGCTCTGGACAAATGACCCAACAGCTCCGTGCCTCAGTTTCCCCGCTCGTCTAAAAGGGACAGTTTCCTAGGGCTGCCTAAGGTGCGCGCAGCTGCAGTGACTGGTTAATAGGTGCGAGGGGGTTAGGGGGCGGCCACTGTGGCTGATGCGCCGCCCCTCTCCCTCCTCTGCAGGAGTTCGCTACCCATCTCCCATCCCGGGTCTCCAGGGCGCAGGGTGTCCCCAGCCTGGCCTGACTGGGCCCGTTCGCCAGCTTCCCAACTCCTCCCCTCCGCCCTCCAGGCGCTCGGTCTCGGCCCCATTTCCTGTCAGGGGCGAGGCCCCCTCCCGGGCCTCGCAAGGAGCCCGCAGCGCTGGCATCCCGGGCCAGGCGCACATAACGGTCCGTACCCCCTCTCCCCCCCCCCCCCCCAGCCCCTTCCTGACAGGACCCCTGCCCACTCTCGGTCCCCCACCCGGGGCCGCGGGGGACTCCGCGGGACTCCCCCTCGCCCCCCAGCCGTCCCGCCTTGGGGCTCCGGGACCATCTCCCGGGCGGGGCGGGGTTCGGCGCCCCCTCCTCGGCCGCCTCCCCGGCTCACCGCGCTCCTTCGCGTCCGACTTTTTCCGGGGAAGTTTCTCCCGGCCCCGCAGGCGGGAGAAGGTTTTCCTGAGCAGCGGCTCGGCCATGCTGGGGCCCGGGCCGGGCCGAGTGCGCGCCCAGGCTCCGGCCACGCCGCCCCCCGCCCTCCCCGCCCCACCCGGGCCTCCCCGCCCGCCCCCCGCTCCGCGCGAGCAGGAAGCGCATTCCGGGAATGCTTGGCCCAAACTTTTTTTTTTCTTTTTTTTCCCATCCCGCGGCCTGAGCGAGCGATGCTGGGATATGTAGTCGCCCGGGCCGGGTGGGGAGGGGATGGGGGCTCTAGGCGGCCTTCCTCGCTCCCACTGTGAATATCGTGGCACAGCCCTGAGCCCTCGTCTTGCCTCTTACCCACCCTCTTTTGGTGATCGAACACAGCAAGTTCTCTCGGGTTTACCTTCAAAACTCATCCTGCGCGTATTTCCTCCCCTTTCCCCCATCTACTGCTCCAGCCTGGTGCAAGCCCTGGCCTCATCCCGTTCCTTCCATGACACCTCCTCTTCTTCAGTCTCCTGGATGACGCTCGGGTGCCTCCCAATTTTCCCATCCCCTAAATTCCAGTTACTACCGATGTTTCACAGACCATCTCCCAACTAGTGGTGTAAAAGCCATTTTACGATGCCCACAGATGCTGTGGGTAAGGACTTTGGGCAGGGCAGAGCTGACATTGATGGTTTCTGCTCCTTGGTGGGAAAGGCTTTGAGGTTTAGGGGTAACTCAACAAACTGGGGAGTGGAATCATCTGCAGGCATACTCACTCACAGGGTTTGCAACTGATCACCGCTAAGGGCTGGGACCTCTTCACAGGTTGTGGACGACGACACAGAGAAAGAGAGACACGGGCCTCTCCCTCTGGCCTGGGCTTCCTACCAGCAGGTCACCAGTCAGTGTCATCAGGTGTCCTACACGGCCACCCAGGACTCCAAAAGTTAACAAGACCAAAGCTGTATTTACCTTTCCTAACCCAGCCTTAGGTTTCATGTTGTGTCCCTTCTGGCACCAGAATCAAGACCCCACCCCTCTCAGTGGGCCTTATGTCAAGGTGACCTTGTAAAGAGGATGTAGGATGGGAGATAATTGTGGCCCTCTTGGAAAATTTAACCTGCTTCCATTCTCCAGAGTGGATTTAAAAACTGAAGCCGGATTATGACACACCTCTTCTGTACAGACTTCCCATGACCGCTCACCTCACTTAGAATAAAATCCAGATTCCCAGTAAGACTTCCAGCCTCCTCCCCTTTGTTGTCCCCATTGCTCACCATGACCTCCTCTCTGGTCCTCCTTTAGATCCAACTGTACCTGTCCCAGGCCCTTGGCACATGTAGTCCCTTCTGTCTGGGAAGCCCTGGTTCTTCTGAATTTGCCTCTTTCTCATCCTTTAGTTCCAAAAGCACCCCCTGGGGAGGCCCTCCTTGAGTACCTACCACTGTCCACACATTATTACCTCCTAGTGTTTCATTTCTTTGAACACGGTCATGGCTTGAACATAAGAGCTTCAGTGTTGAGTTTATCAGTGTCCTTGTCAAAACTGGGACTCCACCAGATGCATATCTGTCTTGTTCACTGCTGAGTGTTCAGGTCAGAGGTCAGGTACCAGGTGCCAGAGGCCTGCATAGAGGGGGTGGCTGAGAGTCTTGCGTAGAGGAGGTTGTGTGTGTTTGCTTATCCTGTGTCTCAAAGCAGATCTCGCTGTTTATCCTACTTGGAGTTTGCTGAGCTTTTTGGATGTGCTGATTCATATCTTTCATCCACTGTGGGAGTTTTTTTTTCAGCCATTATTTCTTCAACTTTTTTTTCTATCTCTTTCTCTTCTCTTCTTTTGGGACTCCCATTATGCATATGTTAATATGCTTGTTAGTGTCCCGTGGGTCTCTCAGGTTCTGTTCATTTTTCTTGGACGTCTGTTTGGGAGGAGTCAGGCTGGAGAGTGGTGGGATACACCCCAGGAGTCTTTGAGGTAGCCGCTGACAGTGGGGAAGAGGTCAGGGTCAAGACAACACCTGTTCACAAGTCCCGGGCAGGGGGGATTGGAGGGGGGCCCCACCAGGGTATCCCAGCACCTCGGAGAAGCTGGAGGCTGGCATGGGGATGAGAGCAGCCCTTGGCCCCACCCATATCATATCAAATGATTAACCACCACTCACACAGCATATCCATATTTACTTACTCTTGGTAAACACTTTTGACAGCGTTTCTCTACTTTTCCTGTTGCATTTGTTTGGCTCATTTATTTAGCTCATTTAATTCACAGTTGGCTATGATTCTTTCTCAGCAACCAGAAGTTCTTGCTAAGTGCTGATAAAATGGTTATGAATACTGAATTTCACATGTTGTGAGATCTGGATTTTGGTAGCTGCTGCTTTATTTAGGAGCCCGTGTGTGTGTATTCTCTTTCCCCCAGATGTTCTCACCGGCTGCAGACATGATGTGCGGTACTTATGATGCCTGATGGATAAATCCAGCCCCCAGCAAAATGGGGATTTGCTGAAAGAAGAAATGCAGGTGGAGGGGGCTGGTGAGGTTTGAGCAGAGCTCTGCATCTCTGCGGCAGACAGCGGGGGTTGGGTATGAACCCCAGCTCCCTCACCCTTCCTGTGGGATGCCTGCAGGTGTATGTTTCACATCGAACCCCGCAAGTCCCCATGGGATGGAGCTCCAACTGCCCAGAGTGGGAACTTGAATATCAGTATGTTCTTCGTTGACTTCCTTCCCTTCTGTTTCTCATTTCTCTACCCTCCTTCCAGCATTTCCTGGATCACTTCCCAAATAAACTCCCTGCACTCGAATCCTTGTTTCAGGGTCAGCTTCTTGGGGACCCCAAATGCAGACACTCTTTCTAGGCCTCAATGTCTTTGTCCATCCAAAAGGAAGAACAACTCCCCCTGTTACCGAGGCTGGGGGTGGGGTGGGGATAATGGAGGCGGGGCACGTGTCTGTGGGCTAAGCCTCCTGTCTGCCATCTCCCCGCGATCCTTAGTTCCTGGGAATGGAAGATGGAGAAGATCATGGGGAGCAGGCTCCCAGCTCTCCCCCCAACCACTTTTGACATTCCCAGTTGTCCTTCTGCCTGAGGCTCCCCTGTGTCAGGCACCTTCCAGGGTGAAGCGACACTTGCCTGACTGGGAGCCCATCATTAGAGGAACCTGGGAAGAGATGCCCAGAGATGTCCACCAAGGCAGCATCAAGCACCTAGAGGGAGAGAGGGTGGCCAAGTCACCATGAGGCAGCTTCCTGAGGTGGGATGTGGCGTCACCTGGCAGGCACTTAGTGGGGCAACATATCTTGGCCAGAGCCTCCCAATGGCAAAGCCCAGCAGGCCAGCTGTGGAGCTGAAGCTGAGGTGCAGCAGAGACCCCAGCCCCCCTTGTAGGGCCCTCCTTCCATCAGCTGCAGGTCTGCTGGGCTTTCCTGCTGGCCAGTCCCCTGTAGACGCCCCAGGACACCTTCAGCAACTGGCCACCAGCAGCCATGCCAGGCGCTGCTGTAGTGTCCAACTTGCAGGACCTCTGGTTGTCCCAGAGAAAGGGGAGGCAGCCTAGAGAGCGGCGACCAACTGGTCAGCTGGGGCAAGTGGCCAGGGGTGAGTAGGGCCAGGCAGAGACCCCATGTCATTCCTTAGCTCCTCCCTCCTCTCTTCCAGGTCTCTGGGCTCAGCTGCACTTCCACAGAAACGTCTGGCCCTTGCCTGGCTCCTGGGAGGTAGCGTCTAAGCCTGTGGAGTATCCTACTTGATAAGAATCTCTTCGTATACCTGGAGGCCATGCTAACGATGTGATTTATAGTGGGAGCCTTGGGCCACATGTGTCAGTTTAACCTGGAGTGGCCAGAGTCTGAGAAACCAAGGTACGCCACATGGGCAGTCAGCCGTGTCTCTGTGGCTGTCATGGGCTGAATTGTGTCCACACCAAATTCATATATTGAAGCCCTAACCGCCCTCCCCTCCCCCCTCCAGTTCCTCAGGATGTGACTGTATTTGGAGATAGGGCCTTTAAACTGTGCTTAAATCACGTGAAGTCTTTAGGGTGGGCCCTAATCCAATATGACTGTGTCCTCATGAGAAGAGGATATTTGGACACAGGATGTGTGCACAGAGGGGAGATCATATGAGGGCATGGAAGACGGCCATCTACCAGCCAAGGAGACAGGTCCCAGAAAGAACCAAGCCTGCTGATGCTTTGATCTTGGACTTCTGGCCTCTAGAACTGAGAAAATAAGTTTCTCTTGTTTAAGCCACCCCGTCTGTGGTGTTTTACTATGGCAGCAGTAGGAAACTAATACTGAGGAAAACTCGGGACAACAAGACTCAAGGAGCTTGCTTCCCTGGTTGGCAGTACACCACGTGTGTGGTCGAAGGTCATTGCTGGGTGAATTACGTGCTGTCCACATGAATCTGCAGGGAGGAGACAACTGGTCCCCTGGTGGCTGGTCCCTTCTGGACCCTGCCCCAC
This sequence comes from Ursus arctos, assembly GCF_023065955.2. Taxonomy (NCBI): domain Eukaryota; kingdom Metazoa; phylum Chordata; class Mammalia; order Carnivora; family Ursidae; genus Ursus; species Ursus arctos. The sequence goes on along the minus strand of NW_026622808.1, from coordinate 25,854,991 downwards.
GTGCCTTTGACCTTTGCTGATTTTAATCTCTATCCTTTCCCTGTAATAAACTATGAATATAACAATTTTGCTGAGTTCTGTTGACTCCTTCTAGTGAATCGTTGAACCTGAGGGTGGTCTTGGGGACCTCCCACTACACAGGTTCACAGAGGTATGGCAGTGACTCCCCAAATCCCTTGTAAATGTACAGGGGAGTAGGAGCTTCCCCTCCAGGACCTCAGGCTGCAGACTTACTGCGTCTTTTCTTATCCCTTGCTGGAAGTGGCTTTCTTTCTCACCAGCTGATCCACCTTTTGCCCCCCAGAGCCCCACATGCAGCATGACCTTGGGCGAGTCACTCACCTGGAAGGCCATCTGGCATGGTGGAGGGACGGGTCAGGTTTTCAGGTCACACTACACTGGATTGGAATGCTCCCTCTGCCCTGATTTAGCATAGGCCTTGGGACAGTCACTTTCCTTCTCTGAGTCTCAGGGTCTGAGTCTCCAAAATTGCTTTGAATCACCCAACAAAATCCCATGTATAGAGAAAAAAGTGTTATTGTGCTCTAATACTGGCCAGGGTCACTTGAGCCACTTAAATGGGCTCCAGCCCCTTCCAACACCCTTCCTGAGATTTTGGAGAATTACTAGATGATTATTTTCTTACGGTCTCCTGTTATTGCTGAATTAAATAGCTTCACTGTGAGCTCACTCTTCCTGGTTTCTGGGATGAGGGGCACTGGCTTCTCTCCTTGATTTCGCCAAGGTTCCTGGGTGTATGACAGGTTTTGCTGAGGCTGGGGGACTGGAAGGAGAGTTTACATCGCATACCACAGCAACTTAACCTCGACTGTTAAATGTCTCTGTTCCAACTCAGCTTACCTCCTAGAGTCTTACCATTGCATTGCCTCCTCATTCGTTCATTTGTTCATCCATTTATTTGTTCATTCATTCATTTGCTCAGTCAACAACTATATTTTGAGCGGCTGCTGTAGGGATTTAGGTAAGATAAGAAAGAAAACATGGTTTCTCAGCTCACGGTTGAGTGGGTGAAATAGACATTCATCAGAGAATCACATTAATGAATATAAAATCACCAATGTGATGAAGAGAATGAGGACTAGTGAATGTATTTGGGCACCTGACATAGCTGGGATGGGGGGGTGAGAGGCTTCCCTGAGGAAGTGGGGTTTGCCTTGAAATCTCAAAGCTGAGGAGGCATTAGCTATGCAAAGGTCCTGTGGCACCATCCATCCCTTCATTTTCTGGTCCTGCGATTCAGCCCATTCCACCTCTCACTCTTTGGTCCCTGTTGGTCTCTTTGCTTCTTGTCGCTCTCATCCATGTGTACCAGGATTTGCAAACTAGAGCCTGTGGGCCAAATCTGGCTCTTGAACTATGAACTATTTTTCAAATTTTTAAATGGTTGGAAACAAATCAAAAGAAAACATTTCATGAGCTACTTTTGATAATTTTGTTTGATAATTAAAACTTTAAACCTTGTGTTCATGAAGGGGACCTTAGTGGTAACCATAGGATTAATGTGTCCAGTAATATATAATGTCAGAGAGCTCACACTGGATGGTAGATTTGAGACAGGATTTTCTGTCTTGTAAATTAATTGGTTTTTTTCCTGTGATCCTGGAGCCCAGCCGGTTGATTCAGAAGGTGGAAACTTCCTCTTAATTTCCTCTTTATAGGTGACAGTTGAAATATTCTGGTAGTTGATTTATTTGGGAACCCATGTTTCCAGGGAGTCAAATTAGAAGAGGCAAGTATATGGGAGGGTTTCTGGGGTGAGGAGAGAAAAGGAGTGAAGATATGCCAGTCACTAAAACCCAGACAGCCAGATCCATTTCTGCAATATATTTTACTTTCTTAAAAAAAAAAAAAAGAAGGCACCTGCTCTATTTTATCACTGCAATTTGGGGGGAGAGAAGCACATGGAAGGTAGATATTCATTGAGAATCTTTCTGAATCATTTTGATGATGTAACACATTTTTTATTGCAAGAGTAAAAAAAAAGACTATATTTTATAACACGTACAATGATATGAAATGCAAGTTTCAGTTTCTACTCTTTGATGTATTGTTTACGGTGGCTTTCATGCTGGAACAGCAGACCATGAGTCATTATGACAGACTGTATGATCTGTAAAGCTGATAATTACTATCTGGCCATTTATAGGTTTTCTGACCCCCCATCCATGGGATGACTCATCAGTGGATTAATTCTGGGGCCCTCCCTACAACCCTGCTTAATGTCGCGGTCACCTCTGCTCTGTGGACCAGTCCTCTTGGTAACCGACCACTGCTGTCCTCCACGGTTTCCCACAAACACCCCACTCCCCTTGCTGTGGGCTGGGGACACAGCTCTCCGTGATTTCTCTGAACAACCCAGGCTCCGTCCCACCACGGGAACTTTGCACACGCTGTCCCTCCTCCGGGGACGATTACACCTGAGGTAGGGGAGCTGGGCCAGTTTACAGCAGCCGGAATAAGTGTTTCCAAAAAAGAGAAGCTCTAAATCCATTTTGTGAAACAGCACTATCGCCACCTGGTGGCCATGTCTTCGAGCTGCAGCTGCAATTCGTCCAAAGCGTTTGGTGTGGTCTTTGCACCTTCCGCTCCAGGACCATATCTATGGTGGGGAAAAACGGAAAATGAAAAACGCCCCAGATTCGGTTCTCCTGTATCTCTGAACTGAAGACCTGTTTGAGTCCCACATCTCTACAGCCCTCCTTTCCATCCCCCACATATACCCCAAACTTTAAGGCTCATATAAGCCCTGTGGGTTGCTGTTAAAATTATGATTCAGTGGTTTGGGATGATGTCTGGGTCTTCATTTCTAGCAAAATCCTCATGATGCTGACGCTTCTGGTTCAAGGATCTACTTGAGTATCAGTTGCTACTTTTTCTATAGAAAAGGGGTCAACAAACTCCTTCTGTAGAGGGCCAGACAGTAAATATTTTAGGCTTTGTGAACCATAGAGTGCCTGTCAAGATTATTCAACTCTGCTCTGTAGTTTGAAAGCAGTTGTAGATGATACATAAATTAATGGGCATGGGTGTGTTCCCATAAAACTTTATGAGCACTAAAATTAGAATTTTATATAATTTTAATCCGTCATAGAATAGTCTTCTTTTATTTATTATTATTTTTTAAAGATTTTATTTATTTATTTGACAGAGATAGAGACAGCCAGAGAGAGAGGGAACACAAGCAGGGGGAGTGGGAGAGGAAGAAGCAGGCTCATAGCAGAGGAGCCTGATGCGGGGCTGGATCCCAGAGCTCCCGGGATCACACCCTGAGCCGAAGGCAGACGCTTAACGACTGAGCCACCCAGGCGCCCCTGGGTGCCAACTTCTAGACAGCATCATGTGATGTTAAGATCTGGGGCTTTGGGATGGGTCCTCTGTTTGGACTTTGGCTACCACTTTTGGCAGCTTCATTTTGCAAGCTTCAGCTTGCTTATCTGTAAAATAAGAACCTCTATCACCAACCTTGTAGGGTTGTTGTTTAAAATATGAGATAATGCGTACAAAGGGCTTAGCACTGTGCCGGGCACGCAATAAAGCTCATCATTGTCATCACACCGAGACCCAGAAAATGAATCCAAATCCATACAACTGAAATCCTTCATCTTTTCCTCTAGCCCAGACTCTTTTTTTTTTTCTTGGCAAGCTCCCATTTTATTTTATTTTTTTATAATAATTTTTTATTATGTTATGTTAGTCACCATACAGTACATCCCTAGTTTTCAATGTAATGTTCCATGATTCATTATTTGCGTATAACACCCAGTGCTCCATGCAATATGTGCCCTCCTTAATACCCATCACCAGCCTATCCCAGTCCCCCACCCCCCTCCCCTCTGAAGCCCTCAGTTTGTTTCCCAGAGTCCATAGTCTCTCATGGTTCATTCCCCCTTCTGTTTACCCCCCCTTCATTCTTCCCTTTCTTCTCCTACTGATCTTCCTATTCCTTATGTTCTATAAATGAGTGAAACCATATGATAATTGTCTTTCTCTGCTTGACTTATTTCGCTTAGCATTATGTCCTGCAGTCCTGTCCATGTTGCTGCAAATGTTGTGAAATTGTTCTTTTTGATTGTAGCCCAGACTCTTTTTTTTTTTTAAATAATGATTTTTTATTATATTATGTTAGTCACCATACAGTACATCCCCGGTTTTCGATGTAATGTAGCCCAGACTGTTAACCAGACACGCCGTGAGGCATGGACTTGAGGGGATGAATCTGGGTGTGGTCTTTGCCTGCTGCCAGCTCTTCCTAAACTCACTGTATGCATTTGCTAGGACCGCCATAACAAAGGACCACAAATCGGATGAGAAATTTATTGTCTCACCGTTCTAGGGGCCAGAAGTCTGAGATCAGGTGTCTGCAGGGTTAGGTCCTTCTGGGGACTGTGATGGAGGATCTGTTCTATGCTTCTGTCCTGGCTTCTGGTTTGCTGGCAATCTCTGGCGTTCCTTGGCTTGTGGAGCCATCACCTTCATCCCTGCCTGCGTTTCTCCCTGTGTGTGTGTCTGTGTCCAAATTCTCCCTTTAGATAAGGTTGGCAGTCATACTGGATCAGGACCTATCCTAATGACCTCATTTTAACTTGATTATCTCTGTAAAGACCCTATTTTCAGGTAAGGTCACATGCTGAGGTCCTGCAGGGGGGTTAGACTTTGACACATCTTTTTTGGAGGACACAATTCACCTCCCAGCACTAACTTTCCATGCATTCCAGTCCATCCTATCTGCTTGTTTACAGTTGTGCCTGTAGAATCGGATTGGGTTTGAAGTCAGGTGACGGACGTCACAGGAGACACGTGGCCTCTGCATCTAGTCCAGGGCCTGTGTCCTCAGACAGAGGTCTGTGTAATCCCTGCTTCAGGGCCACCTGGAGAGCTTGTTAAAAAGGCAGATTCCAGGGTTCAGCACCAACCTGTTGAATCATAATACCTGGGAGCCAAATGTCATTGTCTCTTATGATCCAATGCATGGGGAGTGGGGGAGGTGCACGCGGGAGGCCCAATGATAACAAAGATCCCCAAAGTCATGGGCCCAAGAGGGGGCCACAAGGTCCCTGTGAGACCGAGGCTGGTGGCTTCTGAAGCAAATAATAAGTGAGCTGATCTCAACAGATGGTTTCATTGTCCTTCTCCACGTCACTTAGGAAGCATGGTGATGTAACTGGCTAGTATGTGTTGTCTTTATCAATATTAAAATGGTGTAGCCAAAAAAAAACGGTGTAGCCAATCTTTTGTTCAACTATATTACCCACGTAGCAATCCCATAAGCCCAATACCCCAGGGAGGACGGATTTAAGACTACTCTGAAGTCTTCTGATCTTCATGGGGAAGATAAATCGTGGGGAAAATGCACACCTCTCCCTTTTCATTCATCTTTGTGATGCATTTACCACGTTGGGCCATATGATTTATTTACACATGTACACATTACACATTCCCCACTCAATTCTGCATGCCTTGAGGGCAGGGATGAGATGTATCTCTGTGTTTCCACCACCCAACAGTGGTTCTGGAACACGCTAAGTGCCCAGCAACTGTTCTACCCTAGGACTGAGAGGAGACTGCTTTGCCAGCGAGCTTCTTCAGGGCTGCCTTCATGTCCTTGTTCCTTAGGCTGTATATAAAGGGGTTCAGCATGGGGATGACCACTCCACACATCAGGGCAGCTGCCTTGTCCTTCTGGGAGGAGGCAGGAGATGTGGGCTGCAAGTACACAGCAAAGATGGTGCCATAGAACAGTGACACCACGGTGAGGTGCCAGCCACAAGTGGAGAAGGCTTTCCATTTGCCCTGAGCAGAAGGGATCTTGAAGACTGCCCAGAAAATGCAGGTGTAAGAGAGGAGGATGCACAAGAGGGGGCTGATGCCCACGAGGATGCCAAAACCAAAAATCACCAGCTCGTTGGTGTGTGTATCAGAGCAGGAGAGCTTCAACAGGGGCATGAGATCACAGAAGAAGTGGGGGATTTTGGAGCCAGCACAGAAGGTCAGTTGAGCCATGAGACAGGTGTGCACGAGTGACTGGAGATTGGTGATAAGCCACGCCCCCCCCACCAGCAACCCACAGACACAAGGGCTCATGATGACCGAGTAGCGTAGAGGATAGACAATGGCCACAAACCGGTCAATGGCCATCACAGCCAGGAGGAAGCTGTCCATGGTCCCAAACAGGTGGAAGGTGTATATCTGAGCAAGGCAGCCCACAAAGGAGATGGCCTGGTTCTGGGTCCAAAGGTTCACCAGCATCTTGGGGACAGTGGTGGAAGAGAAGAAGGTATCGACAAGGGACAGGTTGGAGACGAAGAAGTACGTGGGGGTGTGGAGGTGGGGGTCTGTGATGACGGCCAGGATGAGGAGCAGATTCCCAAAGATGGTGACCAGGTACACAGAGAGCAACAGCCCAAAGAGGAGAGTCTGATGCTCTGGCTTTTCTGTGAGTCCCAGAAGGAGGAATTCTGAGACTGTTGTTTGGTTTTTTGGCTCCATGGACAGCCTGTGTCTACTGCAAAGGGAAAAAGGGGAAAGGAAACGACATAAAGCTGGGAGTCAGAGGTGGCGTTCCAGTCCTGCCCCCCCCCCCCGCCCTGGATTGCAGAGTTCTATAAAGATCTGTGGGTTTCTGTTTCTCCCCAACAAACCCATCCATGCCTGAGATAATTTGCAGCTCAAAAACCTAACTCGGTTGTTTAGAGATAATGTAGGCACTGCCCTAAGCACCTTTGTGTTTTCAGTGGAGCAGTGCTTCGCAAACAAAATTAAGCTGAACCAAACCTAAACTGAAACCCAGCACAAGGAAAGGGAATCTTCTCAGCCTCTTTTCTTCCTTTTCCCCTCCTTCCCTTTCATCCTTCCTTCACATGATACAATTTAGCATCCATTTCAGGTTAATGACCAAGGGTATGAGGACAGATAACCCTTCTCCTCTGCTTCCAGTGATGCCAAATTTATTTGGGGTACTTCATGATCTTCCACCACGTCATCACCACAGTAAACCCCCTCTCATCCTTTGTGAGACAGCACCCAATATATGCCCAGGAGGACATAGAGACCATGCATGAACCCAGAAAGCTGGTCAAATGGAGATTTTAAAGAAAACTTTAATGGTGAAAAAGAATATCTAGAGATTTAAAGCTAATGGTATTTTGGAAGTATATTTTGTCATTAGTAGTAGCTTTGCAAGACGAAAAATTTTATATTTTGTTATGTTCTAGAGAGGCTATCCCTAGCAATTGAAACAGCTTTGTACCCTCAGGAAACTATACATTGTTAGAGCATGTCAAACAGCTGCTTAAGAAGTTTATTCAGAATAAAACTCCCAGACACAGGCTGGATGGTTCAAAGGTAAGCTGGTTTCATAACAATGACACAAATGTGCCCGAGTGCCTGTTCGATGGAAAGCAAAGTGTGCCATGTGCTTATTGCTGTAGGAAATATCATGACGAGAAAAGTGAGTTTATGAAAGAACACTCTGATATGAACGGATATGAAAATAGTGACCAATGTGAGACCAACATTTAAGGAAATGCCCACATTTAAGGAAATGCCCACGTGTAGGCATGTTGTGATAATATTCTCATTCACCCATTTAACACTGCTGCAGGGTATGACACTGGTTTTATTTCCCCACGTATTTAGAAGGGAATTGGGAGTTCATCCAAGTCCCTTCTAATCCGCAGAGTCAGAGGTGACCTTTGAGCTCCTCTCTGCTTTGGCTTCAGCGGTTTGGGACTTAGGAAGAGCTTTGTGTCCAAAGCCCAAGAAAGCATATGTTTATCCCATCCGCACGAGACCACCAAAGCCTGGTTGCATTTGCCTTTCCAGGTCTCCATCCCCTGGTGATTCTTCCCCCTCCAACAAGTGATTGCTCCTTTCACTTGATGAACATTTACGGAGAGTGTGTTAGGTGCCACGCATTTCTCTTATGATACATGGATGATATAGAAAAAGCCCAGCATGGCATCACTCACCACATTTTCGTAAAACCTCAATATTGACTCTTTTCAGCAAAGAGAGGATCTTCTTTAACTCATTGTTTACCTGGTTAGGTCCCCATGTCTTAAAGGCAATTGCGGACAAGAACACAACAGAAGCATTTAGTGATCATATCTGTAGAGTGTTGAGCCTTCTTCTTCTTTTTAAGATTTATTTATTTATTTATTTTGGAAAGAGAGTGAGCTGGAGGAAGGAGCAGAGGGAGAGGGAGAGGGAAACTCAAGCAGATTCTGTGTTGAGCACAGAGCCTGACATGGGTCTGGATCTCAAGACCCATGAGATCATGAGCTGAGCCAAAACCAAGAGCTGGGCGCTTACCTGACCGCACCACCCAGGTACGCGGAGCGTCGAATCTTCTTAGGAGTCACAGGTTCTTTACGTGCCGGTCTCTCAACATCCACGAGAGGGAGATGGTATTGGCCACACCTGACAATGAGGAGCCAGGCTGAGAGCAATGCTAGGGGCCCTCAGCTTGCACCTGCACCATCTGCCGTCTGGACAGATTTATTTTTACTCTCTCACACACCATTGCTTCTCTGAGCATGCTTCATGAGGAGAGGCAAGCGCTCTCAACACTTGCTGGGAAAACTATTCAATCGCGAGCATCAAAAGTTATCATCTCTCTGCCTTCCAAGGAACGCTGGTCTCCAGAAAGATTTAAGGTTAGCTAGAGGGGGATCAGAATGTGTGTGGGAGCGCACAGTAGGTAGATAGGTGTGTATAGGGGAGGTTATAGGTGACCTGAGGTGTTTTGAGAACAAGGGGAGGGATGCAAATATCCGCCGTGAGGAGCAGATCCTCCCGGACGTGGAAGAAGTATCGGAAAGGGGGCTTTCAGGAAGAGAAGCATCATAATCTCCTCTTTGGTAACCTCAAGAGATCTCTAGCCAAGCCTTGTACTGCTTATCGTGATTTTTCAGAGTTCCGTTTGAGGCTTTGTAAGGTGAGGCTCAGGTTCCTTTGGGTTGTGTACATTACTGAGAGTCCCTTCCTGGCAACACATTTGCAGCTGTCCTTGGCTGTTGACGTGAAATCCTTGGTTGCACTAGAGTAGTGGTTCTCAACCTTGAGCTGCATCGGTGTCTCCCAGAGGGCTGGTCTGTGCCCCGGAGCGTCTGGGGTGGGGCTTGAGAACCAGCACTTCTAGGAAGTTCCCAGGGATGCTGCTGCTGCTAGCCGGGGGACCCCATCTGGAGAACCACCACCCAGAGTGGAGAGCGCTGTTTTCCAATCTCTCGCCTTTGCGCGGGTGTCCCTCGAGTACAGACCCTACCTACTCTTTCTCTCGTGACCTGCTACAGAGGGTGTGCCCTCTGTGCCCTCAGAGGGTGTAGAATTGGTCTCAGACCCTCCTTTCTCTCTGGGTATCGAGAAAGGGAAGGAGCTCCTCTTTCCCAGTCCCATCCAGCTCACTCCCCTTGCCCATCCCTCACTCACTTACCAGGGTGGTATCACCAAGAGGATGGTCTTGGCAAACCTCCTTCTCCACTGACTTCCAGAGGAACCCGAGGTCAGTGCTAAGCCCTTGGGAAGGGCAGAGGGAGACCACTCAAGCTGTGATGGTTGGGGCGAGTCTGATGTGTGGGGGTGGGGGTAGGGGAATGACGTGTTGGCCCCAGCCTGGGGCAGGTGAGCAGGGGGCCAGAGACGCAGTAGGGTACTTACAGTTTGGGGGCTCTTTGGGACTCTATCCCCACGGCTCCTTGTTAAGAAAGAAAATGCTAATTGTTTTGTTTCTAATCTTGCCACGTGTGGCTTATTCTCTGGGGTATGTGCCCTCTCAGATGACAGAGGGCTGAGGAGATGGAAAAGTCACCAGGGATTCACTCTCACGGAGCACCCCCCAAAATCCTCTCCTAGCCCAGACTGAGCCTCATAGCAGTTCCCAGCCAGGGAGGTCTGGTGGTCCAAACCCTCCACAGGGCACTCAGATGCCATGTCCTTTCCTTCATTCTGTCATGATGGGAATTCCACAAGGAGGAGAATTTATGCAGTTGGGTTTGCCAAGGAAAGCTCCTAAGAAGTCAGAAAAGTCAGTAAGCTAACATAATACAATAAAAAATCATTAAAAAAAAAATAAAAAAAAAATAAAAGGGGAGAGCGCTGTGAAAAAAAAAAAAAAAAAAAAAAAAGAAAAGTCAGTAAGGTCAAATGAATGAATTTATCAAACACTTCCCGTCGCCTGCCATAGGTAAGATGCTGTGCTTGACACTGGGGCTTCACACCACATCATTGTTAAAAACGCCCTCTTGTCACCCACACGAAGGGCTCAGTCTTCATTAACCCTGCCGAGTGCACTTTGCAGGGGAATTAGGGAATCTCTGTTCTACTCTTGCCACCAACAATGTTGGTGAGCCTTTGTTGGGGTGCTCACATCATGACCCCAATTTCTGCTCCCCTATCTCCTGGAATCCTCTTATTTTTACCTTCTCTTCCATTGGCTTTCTGTCGTCTTTAAAAAATTTAACTTTTAAAATGTGTAATACTCACTCTGGGTTAAAAAAATAGTCATGCCGTGCAGTAATGAAGTGCTGTCCCCCAATCTAGGTCCCCATCCCTCCAGCTCTGAACAAGCCCTCTCAATGGATTGCCCCTATTAATGATTTCTTACGTAACCTTCCAGAGTCTCTTTATACACACACACACACACACACACACACACTCTCTCTCTCTCTCTCTCTCTCTCTCTCTCTCTCTCCCCTCTTTTGGTACATCAAAGTAGCATACTATAATACTGTTCTGAGTCTTGCATTTGTTACTTAGTTTATTTTTTAGCGTTCTTTTTAAAATTAGTTTCAGAGGTAGAATTTAGTGATTCATTGTGCATAGATCACCCAGCACTCATCTTATCTCCTCCCTCTTACTCAATTTATTTTGGTGGTATTTTCATGTCCTTAATTTTTTTTTTTACAGCTCTTTATTTCCCATGAGTCGATGGTGCCACAATCTCTGTCATCAATTTTCTTCTGATGAATGTTTCCAGTCTTTGCTAAAATGAATACTTGGTACACATATCATTTCACACTTTATCACGTCCAACAGGTTATGTTAATGGAATCACACAGCATGTAGGCTTTCGATAAAGCTTGGTTTTTTACACTGAGCATAATATTCTTGAGATTCAACTAAGTTGTTGCACGTACCCATGGTTTCTTCCTATTGATGACTAAGTAGTATTCATGAACTGTAATGTGTTTTCCAGTCATTCATGGAAGGTTGTTTCCAATTTGGCTATTGCAAATAAAGCTGTTATGAACATTCATGTGCTGGTTTTTGTGTGGACATACGTTTTCATATCTCTGAGAGTATGAGTGCTGGGTTCTAGAAGTGTATGCTTAAATTTTTAAGAAACTATATATGTACTACTATATATATTTTATATACACATATATTTGTAAGAAACTGGATATAAAGCTATATACATTTTATCCATTATCTATCTATCTATCTATCTATCTATCTATCTATCTATCTATCATGTATCTATCATGTATCTATCATGTATCTATCATCTATCTATCTATCTATCTATCTATCTATCTATCTATATCTATCATGTATCTATCATCTATCTATCTATCATGTATCTATCATCTATCTATCTATCTATCTATCTATCATCTATATCATGTATCTATCATCTATCTATCTATCTATCATCTATATCATGTATCTATCATCTATCTATCTATCATCTATCTATCTATCTATCTATCTATCATGTATTTATCATGTATCTATCTATCTATCTATCTATCATCTATCTATCATGTATCTATCATCTATCTATCATCTATCTATCTATCTATCTATCATCTATCTATCTTCTATCTATCATGTATCTATCATCTATCTATCATCTATCTATCTATCATCTATCTATCTATCTATCTATCTATCATCTATCTATCTATCTATCATCTGTCTATCTATCAATCATCTATCTATCATGTATCTATCATGTATCTATCTATCTATCTATCTATCTATCATCTATCTATCATCTATCTATCTATTATCTATTATCTATCTATCTATCTATCTATCATCTATCTATCATCTATCTATCTATCATCTCTCCAGTGCCCCAAAGCCCTTTTATGCCTCCACATTCTTACTCACCTCTTCTCTTCAAAGATAACCGCTTTCTGGATTTCTAACACCTTAGATTCGTGTGCCTTTTCTTGAACATCATTTAAACACAGTCATGTATACATTTTCCCCTGTTGTCTTCTACTTAACATTGTCTTTGTGAGAGTCATTACAGTGGCTGTGTATAACAGTCGTTTACCTCTTTTCACTGCTCCGCAGTATAACTTGGGTAAGATATTTTGAATTGAGTTTCTTTTTCTTGGAAACGATCCCTTAAATTAATATCCAGTGTTTGAGTGAGCGTCGTAAATAAAATACTCCAAAGGCCTGGGAATCTACATAGAGGTGCTCAGTAAACATTCTCTGTGAGAGCTTGGTTCGGTCACTCAGGTGGACGATGGGAGCTCAGTCTGTTTGGTCTATTCCCATGCTAGTAGGCATTCTCTCCTGTATATGTCTGCTGGTCTCTGCAGATGTTGGGAGGCAGAAAAGGGTAGTGGTTAAAGTCAGACAAGCCTTAGCTCTGCCACCTGGTGGATGTGAGATCCTTGGGAGGTCATTAAATACAACTGAGCCTTCCTTTCCTCACCTGAGAAATGAGGATGATACTATTTCTCGCCTCGCAGGCAGGTTGTGAGGTTTGTATGATGTAATGTATGTAAAGTGCATAGGGCAGCTACTGCATACAGTCAGCACTCAAAAAAAGTGCCAGTGGTCATTGCACTGTAGCTCTTTGGTAGTTTGTAGAGCTCAACAAGCTTGCTTATGTTTCCAGCACCTGACATGTTGCCCCAGATCTCAACTGACAGTGTTGCATCCTCAAAGTCATAGCCCTTAGTCAGATCTAGCCAAGAAGGAGTAAAGTCTAGCTGGGGGGAAGGGGAAGAGAAAGGCTATTCTGATCGGTTTGACTGATTATGGCCAGGTATATAGTCCATGAGGAATTGATTCACTTGAGGCAAAGCGGAAAGTTTCAGACTGTGCTTCTCCTTAATTTTGGTGGTTGTTGTTGGTCAATATGGTGCTCATAGGTAGAAGTCATGGTTGTAAAGAAGAGCACTGAGCAAGGCTGTTTCCTGGCTCTCCTGCAGGTGGTGGGGACACCTTACTGTGCAAGGCTGGCCAATTGCCATGTACAAAGCCAGAACTTTGCACGTTTGTACCTCTGGGCTTCTAGAGGCTGATGCCCTTGGCGAGATATGTGTGGGGGTGTTGCGCCATCTCAGCACTATAGACACAGACCTTTAAGGATTTATTGCTGTAATCAGGCACTTCTAGGTTTTTCCACTGACAACAGTGGACTGAACAAGAAGAGCTCTGGCTCTGCAAGCAGACCACAGTTACAATATCACCCCTATTCCTTGCTTGCTGCAAAAATGTAAGCAAGTGGTATTACCTCTTGAGTCTCAGTTTCTTCATCTGTGAAAAAGAATTGATAATTATTGCTATTTGTTTCTCAGGACTGTTTCCATGCATCCTCCTACCTCCCAAGCCTTGATCCTTTGTCCTGAATGGGTATTCAGTCTGCTCTCAGGGCATCCCACTCGGAACTGCCTAGTCCTGCATGCTGTTTCAGTCCGTCAGGGCACCAGCCTCTGCTAGATCACTTCTAATGATGACCTCTTTTGACAGCCTACTCTTTTGTTCTCTATGTTAACCAAAGTTACAGTCGGAAAGATGGGTTAAATATCTCCACTTTGCTCCCCACCGCTGCCATCTCCCAACAGAGATAAGCACCCAAGATCTTGTCTTAGTGTCTGCTTTTGGGAGAATCCAAGTTAACAAAACCACGGAATCTAGAGCTCCACAAACCTAAGTATACACAAACACGGAAGTACACATTCACATACACACATTTTGGCAAATGTATCCATCCTACTATTGATGAGGTCATCAGAAATCCACAGAATTCCCTAATCTTCTGAGACGGATTTCATTTGGTAGATCTCTTGTGAGCTCATAGCCTGAGGAAGAGGACAGGCATATAAACCAAGAACTCCAGTACAATGAGATAAGCATTATAATTGAGTGTGAGTGCCAGGGAGAAGAGATTGGGCTGGTTACTGCTTTATTCTCAGCTCCTGGAGGAATGTCAGTGCTCAACTGATACTTGTGGGATGAAAGAATGAATGGATGAAGGGAGGTCTCCATAGTGTTAGATATTCGAGGAAGGAGCAACTTATATACCTGAAAGGGCCAGGGAATGCTTCACAAACGTGGTGATGTGAGTCAGGTCTTGAAGAAGAAGGGAGTGTTTGTGTATGTGTATTGTGTGGGCATATGTGTATATGAGTACACATGTGTGTGAATGTGCACATATGTGTGTATGTGTGTTGTGTGGGCACATGTGTGTACGAGCACAGATGTGTGTACATACGTGTATAATTTGTGAATGTGCACATATGTGTGCGATGCGGACATACGTGTATATGAGCACACATGTGTGTATGTGAATGTGCACGTACGTGTGCATATGTGAATGTGCACATACGTGTGTATGTGTGTTGTGTGGGCATATGTGAGTGTGTGTGTATTAGCTTCCTGGGGCTGCCATTACTAAGTACTGCGGACTGGCTTAAACAACAATTTTATTTTCTCACAGTTCTGGAGGCTGGAAGTGTGAGATCAAGGAGTCGGCAGGGCTGGTTTCTCCCCAGGCCTCTCTCCTGCACCTGCGGCTGGCTGTCTTCTCCCTGTGTCCTCACGTGGTTCCCCCTCCGTAACTGTCCATGTCTTATTCTCTTATTATAAGGACAACAGCCACATTGGATTATTCATATATTGGCCCATTCATATGACTTCAGGTTACCCTAACTAGCTCTTTTAATACTTTATCTCCAAATACAGAAACATTCGGAGGCCCTGGGGGTTAAGACTTTAATGTATGAATCTTGGGAGGACACAATTCAGCCCCTAGTTCTATGCACATGAGTGCATAAGTGTGCATGTGTACGTGCACTTGTGTGTGTGTGTGTGTGTTTGTGTTGGCTGGGCATGTCCATGTGTGCATATGGATGTATATATGTGTTTGTGTATGTGTACTTATGCATGTATATACTTGTGTGTGTATGTGTACGTGTGTGTGTGTGTGTGTGTGTGTTGTGTGGGCGTGTATGTACCTACGAGTCTATATGTGTGTATATGAATTTGTCCATCTGTGTGTGTCTGTTTCTGTGTGTGTGTGAGAACATTTCAGGCAGAGGAAATAGCACGTGTAAAAAATCATGCTGTATTTGGAGAATTTTGCACAGTTTGGTTTCCTTCTACTCTTGGCCCATATGCATATTTTTTTTTGAGCTTGGTTGGGAGTGCATGAAGCATACTATTGGCCTCTGAGCTTATGTCTACCTAACATTCTGTGCTCACTCTTCTCTCTACTGTCACATACTCTTTCTGATGACCTCTTCAATGGCTGCTTAATATTCCACGGGGTGCACAAATAATGATTTACTCCACCTTTTTGTTGCGTTTTAAAATTGTACATAAGGCTGAAATAACCACTTAAAATTGTTGTCTTCTTCTTCTTCTTTTTTTTAAATGATTTTTTATTATATTATGTTAGTCACCATACAGTACATCCCCGGTTTCCGATGTAAGGCTCGATGATTCATTAGTTGTGTATAACACCCAGTGCACCATGCAATACGTGCCCTCCTTACTACCCATCACCGGTCTATCCCATTCCCCCACCCCCTCCCCTCTGTAGCCCTCAGTTTGTTTCTCATAGTCCATAGTCTCTCATGTTTCATTCCCCCTTCTGAAAACCCCCCCTTTCTTTATCCCTTTCTTCCCCTACCGATCATCCTAGTTCTTATGTTCCATAGATGAGAGAAATCATATGATAGTTGTCTTTCTCTGCTTGACTTATTTCACTTAGCATTATCTCCTCCAGTGCCGTCCATGTTGTAGCAAATGTTGAGAACTCGTTCTTTCTGATAGCTGAGTAATATTCCATTGTATATATGGACCACAACTTCTTAATCCAGTCATCTGTTGAAGGGCATCTCGGTTCCTTCCACGATTTAGCTATTGTGGACATTGCTGCTATGAACATTGGGGTGCATATGGCCCTTCTCTTCACTACGTCTGTATCTTTGGGGTAAACACCCAGTAGTGCAATGGCTGGATCATAGGGTAGCTCAATTTTTAACTTTTTAAGGGACCTCCACACTGCTTTCCAGAGTGGCTGTACCAACTTGCATTCCCACCAACAATGTAGGAGGGATCCCCTTTCTCCACATCCTCTCCAACAATTGTTGTTTCTTGCCTTGTCTATTTTTGCCATTCTAACTGGCGTAAGGTGGTATCTCAGTGTGGTTTTGATTTGAATTTCCTTGATGGCTAATGATTTTGAACATTTTTTCATGTGTCTGTTAGCCATTTGTATGTCTTCATTGGAAAAGTGTCTGTTCATATCTTCTGCCCATTTTTTGATTTGTTTATTTGTTTCTCGTGTATTGAGTTTGAGAAGTTCTTTGTAGATCTTGGATACCAGTCCTTTATCTGTAGTGTCATTTGCAAATATCTTCTCCCATTCCGTGGGCTGCCTCTTAGTTTTTCTGACTGTTTCCTTGGATGTGCAGAAACTTTTAATCTTGATGAAGTCCCACAAGTTCATTTTATCTTTTGTTTCTCTTGCCTTTGGGGATGTATCATGAAAAAGGTTGCTTTGGCCGATGTCGTAGAGGTTGTTGCCTATGTTCTCCTCTAGAATTTTGATGGATTCCTGTCTCACATCGAGGTCTTTCATCCATTTGGAGTTTATTTTTGTGTATGGTGTGAGATAGTGGTCAAGTTTCATTCTCTTGCATGTAGCTGTCCAATTTTCCCAGCACCATTTATTGAAGAGACTGTCTTTTTCCCACCGGATGTTTTTTCCTGCTTTATCAAATATTAGTTGCCCAAAGAGCCGAGGGTCCATTTCTGGGTTCTCTATTCTGTTCCATTGGTCTATGTGTCTGTTTTTGTGCCAGTACCATGCTGTCTTTGTGATCACAGCTTTGTAGTACAGCTCGAAATCCAGCATTGTGATGCCCCCAGCTTTGTTTTCCCTTTTCAACAGTTCCTTGGAGATTCGGGGCCTTTTCTGTTTCCATACAAATTTAAGGACTGTTTGTTCCAGTTCTTTGAAAAATGTCCTTGGTATTTTGATCGGGATAGCATTGAAAGTGTAGATTGCTCTGGGTAGCATGGACATTTTAACTATGTTAATTCTTCCGATCCATGAGCATGGAATATCTTTCCATCTTTTTATGTCTTCCTCAATGTCTTTCAAGAGTGATTTATAGTTTCTAGAATATAGGTCCTTTACGTCTCTGGTTAAGTTAATTCCAAGGTAACGTATGGTTTTTGGTGCTATTGTAAATGGGATGGATTCCCTAATTTCTCTTTCTTCGTTCTCGTTATTCGTGTACAGATGCAACTGATTTCTGAGCATTGATTTTGTATCCCGCCACGTTACTGAATTGCTCTATAACTTCTAATAGTTTGGGAGTGGCTTCTTTTGGGTTTTCCATATAGAGTATCATGTCATCTGCGAAGAGAGACATTTTGACTTCTTCTTTGCCGATTTGAATACCTTTGATCCCTTTTTGTCGTCTGATTGCTGTTGCAAGGACTTCTAGTACTATGTTGAATAATAGTGGCGAGAGTGGGCATCCTTGTCGTGTTCCTGATCTTAAGGGAAAGGCTTCCAGCTTTTCCCCATTGAGAATAATATTTGCAGTAGGCTTTTCATAGATGGCTTTTATGAGATTGAGAAATGTACCTTCTATTCCTACACTCTGAAGGGTTTTAATTAGGAAAGGATGCTGTATTTTGTCGAATGCTTTTTCAGCATCGATTGAGAGGATCATATGGTTCTTGAGTCTTTTCTTGTTGATATAATGTATCACGCTGATTGATTTGCGAATATTGAACCACGCTTGCATCCCAGGTATGAATCCCACTTGATCGTGGTGGATAATCCTTTTAATGAACTGTTGGATTCTATTAGCAAGTATCTTGTTGAGGATTTTGGCGTCCATATTCATTAGGGAAATCGGTCTGTAATTCTCCTTTTTGAGGGGTCTTTGCCTGGTTTGGGGATCAAGGTAATATTGGCCTCATAGAATGAGTTTGGTAGCTTTCCTTCTGTTTCTATTTTTTGAAATAGCTTTAGGAGAATAGGTATTATTTCTTCTTTGAATGTTTGGTAGAATTCCCCAGGAAAACCGTCCGGGCCTGGAGTTTTGTTATTTGGAAGGTTGTTTATCACTGACTCAATTTCTTCATAATTAATTGGCCTGTTTAAGAAATCAATTTCTTCCTGTTTCAATCTTGGTAGTTTGTAGATTTCCAGGAAAAATACATTAATAGTAGGGGACCTCAACACTCCACTCTCAGAAATAGACAGAACACCCTGGCAAAAACTAAGCAAAGAATCAAAGGCTTTGAATGCCATACTCGACGAGTTGGACCTCTTAGATATATATAGAACACTACACCCCAGAACCAAAGAATACTCATTCTATTCTAATGCCCATGGAACATTTTCAAGAATAGACCATGTTCTGGGTCACAAAACAGGTCTCAGCCGATACCAAAAGATTGAAATTATCCCCTGCATATTCTCAGACCACAACGCTCTGAAATTGGAACTCAACCACAAGGAAAAATTTGGAAGAAACTCAAACACTTGGAGACTAAGAACCATCCTGCTCAGGAATGACTCGATAAACCAGGAAATCAAAAATCAAATTAAACAATTTATGGAGACCAATGAGAATGAAAATACAACAGTCCAAAACCTATGGGATACTGCAAAGGCAGTCCTAAGGGGGAAATACATAGCCATCCAAGCCTCACTCAAAAGAATAGAAAAATCTAAAATGCAGTTTTTATATTCTCACCTCAAGAAGCTGGAACAGCAACAGAGGGACAGGCCTAATCCACGCACAAGGAAGCAGTTGACCAAAATTAAAGCTGGAATCAATCAAGCAGAAACCAGAAGTACAGTAGAGCAGATCAACAGGACTAGAAGCTGGTTCTTGGAGAGAATCAATAAAATTGACAGACCACTGGCAAGACTTATCCAAAAGAAAAGAGAAAGGACCCAGATTATTAAAATTATGAATGAAAAAGGAGAGGTCACGACGAACACCATTGAAATTGGAAGGATTATTAGAAATTTTTATCAACAGCTATATGCCAATAAACTAAGCAATCTGGAAGAGATGACATATAACATTTTGTAAGATACACCATGTGTTGATTTGTTCCATTTATATATTGCAATATGGCTACCACCATAGTATTAGCTAACACCTTTATCACATCATGTAATTATAACTTCCTTTTTTGTGGTGAGAACATTTAAGATCTAGCATTGTAGCAGTTTTCTTTCTTTCTTTTTTTTTTTTTTAAGATTTTATTTATTTATTTGACAGAGATAGAGACAGCCAGCGAGAGAGGAAACACAAGCAGGGGGAGTGGGAGAGGAAGAAGCAGGCTCCCAGCGGAGGAGCCCAATGTGGGACTCGATCCCGGAACACCGGGATCACGCCCTGAGCCCAAGGCAGACGCTTAACGACTGCGCTACCCAGGCGCCCCGCAGTTTTCTTTCTTTCTTTTTTTAATTTAAAATTCAATTAGCCAACATGTAATACGTCATTAGCAACTTTCAAGTATATAATACAGTACTGTTGACTATAATCACTAACTTGGGCATTAAATCTCCAAAACTTATTTATGTACTAGTTGCAGGATTGTATCCTTTAAAACATCTCCCCAGTTCCCCACTCCCACTGGTAACCACCATTCTACTCTCTCTGAGTTCAGCTTTTCAGATTCTACATATAAGTGATATCATATACTATTTGCCTTTCTTTGCTTATCTCACTTAGCCTAATGACCTCAAGGTCCATCTATGTTGTCACAAATGGCAGGATTTCCTTTCTTATGGCTGAATAATATTTTAATGTTTATTTCTTTTTTTTTTTTTTAAAGATTTTATTTATTTATGTGACAGAGAGACAGCCAGCGAGAGAGGGAACACAGCAGGCGAGTGAGAGAGGAAGAAGCAGGCTCCTAGCGGAGGAGCCCGATGTGGGACTCGATCCCGGAACGCCGGGATCACGCCCTGAGCCGAAGGCAGACGCTTTAACGACTGCGCTACCCAGGCGCCCCTTAATGTTTATTTCTTATTTCTGGCAAAGGGATACTGACTTTCCACTTATCATAATAGGTAACTGTTTCCTAAATAACAACTGTACTGATATATAATTCACACACCATAAACTCACCCTTTGAAAATATAGGGTTCAGTGGTCTTTGGTGTATTCGAATTCCAGAAATCGTTCATCAGCTCAAAATCAAACCGCATACCCATTAAACTGTCCTTCCCATCTCTTCCTTCCCCAGCCCCTGGAAACCACTAATCTGTTTTCTGTCTCTATGATTTGCCTATTATGGATATTTCATATAAATTGAATCATACAATAAGGGCTTTTCCCACTTAGCATAACATTTCAATTTCATTCTTGCTATAGCCCAAATCAATCCTTTGTTCTTTTTACAAATAGTATTGTATTGTGTGGGTAGCTGCTGCCTTTAAATAAAAAAAAATGAATCCTTAAAAAATCAATGAAATAATGAATGCAGGGATATGTAGATATGGGATGAAAGTAGCATGCAAAAGACCAAAGTTTGGGAAACTGGAACATAGGAACCCCATATGGATATATGCATAATTGATGTAAACCACAGGGTGCATCTTCTGGGTGACAAACATTCTTTAATTCTGTGGTTTGAATGGGAGGATTATTCTTTCAGTCTTCCCACCAGCTCTGGCTTCACCCTATTCTGCAGAATAATCAGTGGGAAAATGTTGGGTATAGTCAGGAAATGCTTAGTATCTGTTCCCTAGTTTCTTCCCTCACAAAAAGTCTGTCTAAAGGAGTAGATATGTTGCTTTTATTAAAGAGTTAAACCCACCCGGATGGTACAGAGTAGTTGAATGATAATTCATCTTGACATAATAGTGTTCTAACCCCAAGCGCTAGGAGCAAAAATTTAAATTCTTCTCCAGTTAAGCACAATGTCAAAATTCAACATGACAGAACAAAAACGGAAACAAAACCAAAAACCAAAAACCAAAAACCAACCAACCAAACAAAAACCCCAAAAACCAAACTCAGGGAGATCAGATTTACGGTTACCGGAGGTGGGGCATGTGAGAAGGGGGAACGGAGGAAGGGGGTTAAAAGGTACAAATTTCCAGTTAGGAGATAAATAAGTACTAGCGATGTAATAGACAACACGAGGACCATAGTTAACACTGTTGCATAGTGTATTTGAAAGTTGTTGAGAGTGGATCCTAAGAGTTCTCATCACAAGGAAAAAAAGTTTTTTCTCTTCCCTTTTCTTTCTTTCTTTTTTCTTTCTTTCTTTTTTCTTTCTTTCTTTCTTTCTTTCTTTCTTTCTTTCTTTCTTTCTTTCTTTCTTTCTTTCTTCTTTCTTTCGGTATCTATATGAAATGACTAAACTTGCTATGGTCATTATTTCACAATACATGTAAGTCAAGAAATTATGCTGTATACCTTAAACTTATGTAGTGCTGGATGTTAATATTATCTCAACAAAACTGGAAAAAACGAAATGCTAAAATGCTGAAAAAATTAGCATTGCACAAATATCAAGCATTGCACAAAAATTTTATGATTTGCTAATCTTTTATCATGCCTTGGAAATTACATTGTATTCTAATAGCAACAGATTAAAACTAATAAAATCATCTACATAGATTAGAAACTGTTGATCTACTTCCCCTATTTTATATTCAGTGATGATTACATTCTTTAGCAATCAGGGTTAAGTCAGGGAAACAAAAACTACTCCAGTTACAATATTTGTTTGTTTTCAATAAACTCTTTGTTTTGGAATCTTTTAGATTTAAAGATAAGTTACAGAAATAGTACAGAGAGTTCATAGCAGCAATGTCCACAATAGCTAAATTGTGGAAGGAGCCGAGATGCCCTTCAACAGATGACTGGATTAAGAAGTTGTGGTCCATATATACAATGGAATATTACTCAGCTATCAGAAAGAGCGAGTTCTCAACATTTGTTACAACATGGACGGCACTGGAGGAGATAATGCTAAGTGAAATAAGTCAAGCAGAGAAAGACAACTATCATATGATTTCTCTCATCTATGGAACATAAGAACTAGGATGATCGGTAGGGGAAGAAAGGGATAAAGAAAGGGGGGGTAATCAGAAGGGGGAATGAAACATGAGAGACTATGGACTATGAGAAACAAACTGAGGACTTCAGAGGGGAGGGGGGTGGGGGAATGGGATAGACCGGTGATGGGTAGTAAGGAGGGCACGTATTGCATGGTGCACTGGGTGTTATACACAACTAATGAATCATTGAGCCTTACATCGGAAACCGGGGATGTACTGTATGGTGACTAACATAATATAAAAAAAAAAAAAAAGAAATAATACAGAGAGTTTATGTTCGGATTCTTTTAATGTTAGCATCTTATGTAACCCGAGTGCATTTGTTAAAACTAACATTAACACAGCACTACTGACTTTATTTAGAGTTTACCAATTTACCCACACATGTCCTTTTTCTGTTCCAGGATCCAAAGCAGGATGCCACATTGCATTTATGATCTTGTTTGCTTAGTCTCCTCCTATCTATGACAATTTCTCTGTCTTGTCGTGTCTTTCATGACCTTGACAGTTTTAAAGAGCATCATTGGTCAGATGTTTTGTAAGATGTCCCTTATTTTAGGTTTGTTTGATGTTTTCTCATCGTTAGCATGGTGTTATGGAATCGGGAATGAAAACACCCCATTTATTTATTTTTTAAAAATGAGACTCAAGACTTTATTTAGATTTGACCAGTTTTTCCAATATTGTCCTCTTTCTGTTCCAAACTCTGACGTAGGGTACCACATGCTATTAATTGTTGTGTCTCTCCACTCTGCTTTATTTTGTGATAGTTTCTCAGTCTTTCCTTGCTTTTCATGACCGTGACAGTCTTGAGGACGACGTGTTGGGCAGCCTATGGGATGTCAACCAATCTGAGTCTGATATTTTCCCCATGTTTAGATTGGGGTTATGGATTTTTGGAGAAAATACACCAGAGGTGAAGTGCCCCTTTTATCACATCATTTCAGAAGTTACATGAAATCCACATGAACTCCTCCTTCACTTGGTTAGTTTCCTTCACTGCAAAGCACTCAAGGTTTTTTTGTTTTTTGTTTTTAATTTAAATGCAATTAGCCAACGTATAGTACATCATTAGTTTCTGATGTAGTGATCAATGATTCATCAGTTGTGTATAACACCCAGTGCTCATCACTTTTTTTAAACAGCTTTATTGAGATATAATTCACATACCATACAATTTACCATTTAAAGTGTTACAATTCATTGCTTTTAGGTATGATACCTTTTTAATTTTTAAAAAATTGTTGTAAAATATATTTAACATAAAATTTGCCATTTTAACCAGTTTTCAGTGTACAATTCAGTGGGATGAATTATACTCATGATGTACAACCAACATCACTATTTCCAAAACTTTTTCTTCACCCCAAACAAAACTATGTAATCATCAAACAATAGACCTTCAGTCCCCTCTGCCTCCAGCCCCTGACAACCTCTAATCTACATTCCATCTCTTTTTTAAAAAATATTTTTCTTTTCTTTTATTATTTTTATTTTTTAATTTAAAATCAATTAATTAACATAGAGTGTATTGTTAGTTTCAGAGGTAGAGTTTAGTGATTCATCAGATGCATATTACACCCAGTGTTCATTATTATTTTTATTTTTTAAGTAGGCTCCACACCCAGCAAGGAACCCAACACAGGGCTTGAACTCACAACCCTGAGATCAAGACCTGAGCTGAGATCAAGAGTTATGATTAACTGACTGAGCCACCTTGGCACCTCTAATCTATATCCCATCTCTGTGAATTTACCTATTTGGGGTTCTGCATATGAGTGGAATCATGTAATGTTGGTCCTTTTGTGTAATGCATTATTTCACTTAGCATAATGTTTTCAAGGTTTATCCATGTATAGAAACACTCAAGGTATTTTAACAGAAAGAACTGAATATGGGAATTGATTAAACAGGTGGAGGACAGAAAAGGCAATCTGATACTAGAGTTAAAACAGAGAGAGATCCTGGGGGAATCAGTTGATCAGCCTAGGCTGGGAAACAAAGGGAAGAGCTGAACTTATCAGATCCCAGAAGCTTAGAGGAGGAAGAGGGGGATATCATGTGGATCTGGTACCCATAGATGGCTCTGAGGAGATGTTGCTGATCAGCTGGTGCTGGTATACTTGAGAGGGCATGGTGATGCTGGTTCTGCATATGGGGCAAAAAAGATAGAAGCTAGAATGAGGTGATGTTGCTGGCCACAAAAACCAAAAAATTCAAGTCATGGATCGCTCCTCTTCCTCCCTATCTTCCTCTTGTACGCCGTGTGCTGTCAGAACATAACAAGAAATCAGATGGGCATAAGGAGCTTGACTTGAGGCCATGGGTGTGGACTGTGGGCAAGGAAATATAGCAGGATGGTGATTGGCTTAGTTAATTGACCAAAATGTGGGTGACCTCATTTCCTTTAATTGATCATCTGCAAAAACAACATCATAAACAGCTGACATGTTTTTATCCCCCAAATAACCTAGTCAATCAGAATGAAGGCAGACCAGTTTGTATTCCAAGTTCTTTGGGTAGACATCCCATCGCATTTCTCATGTCTTATGCTAAGCTGGAGGCCTTTAAAATGGCTTAGGTCATTGGTTCCTTGTGCCTCCCTTGTTAGTGGATATGTTTTTTAGAAATTAAAAAAATATTAAAACTTTTCCCAGCTTTATTGAGATATAATTGACATACAACCCTGTGTAAGTTTAAGGTATACAATGCGACGATTTCATATATGTGTGTATTGTGAGATGATTAAGAGAATAAACTTTTAATATGGTTCAATGTATTCGTAGATATGAGAAGTGGATTTGTTTTAATCTCATGGATTCTGTGAGTTTCCTATTTGGCTGCTAGGAACCTCAGAGCATCTTTCGTTATAATGTGCATTTTTAAACTGGATCCTCCACTTTAGACCTTCAACCTTGTCTGGTATATCAGTCAGCATAGGTTAGGTTATGCTGCAGTAACAAATGACCTTGAAGTGCATTGGCTATGACAACAGAAGTCTAGTCTTGGAGCCATTAAGTGCAGATTTTAGTGTGACTTGTGGTTTGAAGAAAAAGTCTACAAAGAACTGTAAACATTGATCTTGTCTGGAGTGATGGATAAGACTTCCCTGAAGAAATGATATTTGAACTGTGATATGAAGGATAAAGTGGTTGTTGGCAAAAATGATCTAGGCAGAGAGACCTGAGGTGGGAAAGAGGCTTTTTTGGGAAAAACAGAAGACCAATGTGATTGGGGCAGAAAGAGGGGGAGGGATAGAGATGAAAACATGACACCTAGCAGTCAAATGAAGACTGTTTTCCTTATTCAAAGGGTGGTGGGAAGCCACTGAAAGATTTTAAGAAGTTGCAAGGCAGGTCAGATTTTCATTTTTGGGGGACATGGAGCCCAACAGTGGGGCTTGAACTCAGGACCCTGAGATCAAGACCTGAGCTGATCAAGAGTCAGATGCTTAGCTGACTGAGCCACCCAGGCTCCCCAGGTCAGATTTTCATTTTAAAAAATGACCATCCCTGCTGCTTTGGGAGAGTGACTTAGAGAACAGGTGGTGGACAGAGGTGGGTTTTCCGTGAAGCTAACAAAGCATAAGTGGCTGGTACCTCACTTTCATGGGCCTCTCCAAGGCCTTGGGAGAGACCTGACAATGCACTCATACGGCTGTACTAATTCTATATATTGGTATTTTTCTGAAAGAGGAACTCCTCCCACAGCAATGGTACAGGTCCTACAAAACCTGGATGTGCCCTTGATACTCAGGAATAAACTTCCAGGATACACTTTCAAATCCTTACTAAATACTTGGGGGAAATACTTAATGAGGGGTCTTAAAGAATTAAGTCATTAATTTCAGTGCTGTCACCTGTTGTATCAGGTATGGTTCTGGCGATGAGCAACTCTGGCTGATTTCAGCAAAATGGGAATTTGTTGGAAGGACATTAGGGCAGGGGCTGACACCCTTCTGAAAAGGTCCAGGTAGTAAGTATTTTCAGCTTTGCAGGCCATATGTTGTCTTGTAAGTACGTAAATCTGCCATTGTTGGGTAAAAGGAGCCATTGACAACGTGTAAATGAATAACTGTGTTCCAATAAAGCTTTATTTATAAAAACAGATTGCAGACTGGATTTGGCAAGTGAGACATAGTTTGCTGATCCCTGTGTTTATTTGGAGACTCGAATCACTGGGTGTTTGGACCACAGGTTTTCACATGGGTGAGTGTATAGGACTCAGTAAATGCATCATCCCAGATCACTTGGCCCTGTGTACTCAACTCTGCCTCAGCCAGTTGCTGTGCCATTCCCATGGATAAAGCCTGCACTGCCACCATGACTATTTCTGCAGAATGCTTTTACTGCTATTACTGTAGAATGAGGAGCTTGAGTTTGCTACTGAAGAACTTGGCGACTCTAGACAAGTCCCCCCTTAATGATGTGCTTATGTTTCCTGGAGTGCTAAGAGGAGAAATACTTTGAGACTGCACCCCAGTTCAGTGGGAAAGGTGTGATTGATTAGTCGTGTCTGCCATGGGCACCCGGATGAGAGAGACGTGACACACTTGCTAAATATTTGTGATTCTGCAACTAGCTAATCTCCGAGGTCCCTCACGGTTCTGAGAAGCTACAGTTCTGTGTCTGGATACTTCTTCAGGAACATTCTGGAGATGATGCAATCATGTAAAACATAACCGTTTGGAATGGAAGTGTGGCCTCTAACTATAAATTTCCTACATACCTGTCTTTATGAGAGAGATGGGATGAGGTTCCTGATTCTCTGTTCATGATAGACATGTCTGTGGGGCAGTGGGCCACTGAGGAAAAGGAACCAAATCTATAACGCCTTTCCCGTTAGCCTCACGTTTTAAGCACAGAAGAGATTCCAACACATATTTTTAAAGTTTGACATCTGTTTATTGAACATCCTTTATGTTGATCCAAGACTTGTTCCTGCTCTCAATCCTGTAATCATCAGTATCTCATCCTGGGTGAGAGTGGAGAATCAGCGAGAAAGAATACTGAGAATGGCTCTTTGGAATACGTATGGGTGGGAGGTCGTGAGAGAAAGGGCACTCCAGCTCGGAGAAATGGTGAGCAAAAGCCTCAGAGGCAGGAATGAGTAAGAGGACATTTGTGTTGTTGGAGGAGTGAATTCATGGTGGGGGAGGTAGGAGATGAGTTTAGCTGATTGCTGGTACAGGGGGAAATTGTAAGGATGTGAGAAATCAGGGTGTGGAGTTTGGCCTTGATATCAAAGAGATGGGGCACCATTGTGTGTTCTTGAGTGTTCTAGAGAGGTCAGGAATTGTAGATGGAGGGCAGAGGAGAGGTGAAGTGGGCAGGCAGAGAGGCAAGGCAGGAAGATGGTGTAAAGATGCAGACATGGAGGATGGGACTTGAGCCTGAAGAATGACATGTAAGGGAAGGGCATCCAGATGTGAGGACTGTTTCAAAGTCAGGCTGTGCTGAACACTGCGCTTGGTGGCATTTGAAAGGAGATAAGAAGAGGGGAGTCATAGATAACTGCAGAATTCTGAACCTGTGGTCTCTGAGTGAGGGTGTCAGGGAGGAGTCTCTGGGGAGAAAAGACTCATCTTTAGCCATGAATTTTCAATGATGGCAGATATGCCTCTGGGTTATTTCAGTGGGGAAGGTCAAGGCTGGAGATGGGGAGACATGAGTCATAGACTTGGAAGTCAATGTGTCTGGTTCAAATTCCAGCCCAGTGCCAGAATCTCACGGGGCTAGCCTTGACAGGACTTGTGGGTCTTCCACGGAGCTCCGACTGCCAAGTAGGGAGAGCTTTTATTAGGAAGTTCCTCTAATTAGAATAGTTTTATGATGTTTCAAGACTTAGCAGGCAGTGGCAAGGGCGCTGGGCTGCAAACCAGAACTTGACCCTCCCACTGATTTATGGTGTGGAATTAAACAAACAAAAAAAAGATTTATTTATTTATTTATTTATTTATTTATTTATTTATTTATGAGAGAGCGAGAGAGAGAGGGAGAGAAAGAGAGAGAAGGGCAGAAAGAGAGAATCCGCAGAAAAGAATCCTCAAGCAGACTCCCCACTGGGTGCAGAGCCAGACGCAGAGCTTGATCCTATGACCCATGAGATCACAACCTGAGCCAAAGCCAAGAGTCAGATGCTTAACCAACTGAGCCACCCTGCTGTGTGGCATTTGACAAGCCTTTTAACCTCTCTGGGTCTCTACCACACCGTCTGAAAAATCACAGGGTGACATTAGAGGATTTGGCATAGAGGATGAAACAGCTCCATTAGCCAGAAAGAGCCCATGAGCTAAAAGGAGAATGATTTAAGGTACCAGTCTCCCAAGGAAGAGTAGTCTTGGAAAGAGAGAAGATTCCTGCTTTACTAATTCTCCAGGGGCTGGGAGGGAATCTCTGGGAGATGGAAATGGATATGGTTCTCAGGAGGAGGTTATAACTCCAAGTGAGATTCAGGACCCCGTGGAAGTTTGATTGGGGTGGAAAGTGGTGAGTGGGCATTGGTTTATCAGTGGAAAATCTTGAGCTTTATCCATTTATATTTGCACAGGTATAATTAATGGGAGAAAGAAAAGGGTTTCAGTTAAAGACAGGAACAGAAAGTACAATAAGTAAATATACTCTTAGGTTGTATTACTAGAGGTAGAGATTCCAGCCTGAGGAGGTGAATGTTAATGGTACTGCTGCACCTTGCACTATGTTTTGTCTGGCTTGCTTTAAGAAGGACAGGGACAGATAGAAAGATGACCTGCTTGAGGCGTGTGATGAAAGAGGGGCTGGGTGCCATTTGGCCTTGGGAAGAGTAGATTTTAGGGGAGTGGTGAGAGCTGCCTCTAAATAACCATGGGGCAGAGAGAGCACTTGAAAGACAGCCCCTCTCTGCCCTTTCTACTTTTACTGCAGATAGAGCCGTTTCCGAAGAGTGCTTTGGATTTCGGGATTCACTTTCCTTGGTTTTCCTTCCTGAACCAGCTCTGCTTCTGCCATCCGCCGGGTCACCTGAAGCAAGAGGTGTGGTCAGCTTGGGATCGGGTCCCTAGGGGAGCTGGTGTGGTGGGCTTATAGGGAGAAGGTTAGAGAACAAGGGAGGTGTATCTCCATGTCCTAAAACAGGAGAACTTTATTGTCTCACCCTCTGCCATAATCTTTATGGAATCATTGGTTAGACATTCTTGTTATGTTTTTTCTAATCCACCGTAAAACCATATAACCATTAGAAGAAAAAAAGTTTGCTCAACCAATGATTAAACCTATGGGTTTTGTTTACAGAAATTTATCTGTATTTCATCTAAATTATTTCACTTACTCTGACGTTTGGAATTTCCTGCTTTAGGGAAACTCATTGCTAGGAGGTGGGTATCCTAGTTTCTGTGTTGGGACCTAGGTTGGATTTGGGCTTGGGGGCAGGAGAGGGGGAAAACGCAGACAGGTTTGGAAGAGGCTCAGCCTCCCTGCTCAGGCTGGGTGAGGGTTCCAGGTAGCTTGTCCCAACTCACCTCTGTCAGAAGCTCCAGGATGGGTCCTCTCCTCTCTGTGAACACATCAACCAGGGTTTGGATGAAGCAGGAGCCTTCTTTGTCGTGTCTGTACGCGATGTACCCTAAGGATTCCAGAGAAGAGGGCTCAGGAGAGCTCCGATGGGAGTGGGAGGGTTGGTGTGTGTGGTGCGAGAGGCCCTGGGAGAGGGTGGGTCTTGGAGGAGCGTGTTAGAGGTCAGGAGTCAGGAGTGGTGTGCAAGGAGGAGGAGCAGGAGGCCACCCTGTGTCAGCTGGGAGCTCATACCCTCCACGGTGGAGTAGACTTGGAGGATGTCCGTGTATGTTGGGATGGTCTGGGGACTGTCCTTTGTGATCAACACCATATCACCTCCACTTACTGTTTCACCGGGGTCTCTTTGTTCTGAAGAGTCAAGAAGAGGACAAGGCAACGTCAGAGAAAAAGATGGGGAAAGGAGGTCATCACGAGACAGACTGGCACACCAAGGCTTAGCTGGGGCTCTGGATTAGGTTAGGCTGGGTTAGGAACACAAATGCCGTGTTCTTGGCTTTGTCCCTACCTCCTCGACAGGCCTGCACGATGTACACCTTAGGCTTGGCTCGCAGGGCCCGGCAATTCTTGTTGTTCAGAACCTCGAAAAGGTTTTCCAGCTCCACCATTTGTCCGTCCTCCCCCTTGAGGCGACCTTCTAACCCATGTGCCATGAGCACCACAAAAGCACAGCTGATGGGGTCATTCCGGGCATCCATGGCCTGCTGAAAATTGTCCAGCTCTTCCTGGAATTGCTGGAGTGAGAGGAATGGCCAGACTCAGGGGTGGCCCCAGAGCCCACCTTCTGGTCCAGCCCTCTCCCTCATTGGCGTGGGGCTGGCAGCACAATACCTGGGCGGTGGGGTCTCTCTTCATGGTGCTCTCAAATCCCAGCTGCTGGAACATGCGTTCCAGAGCATCCAGGTCCGCCTCTGAACCTTCCCGGGCTTTGGTGACACACAGTGTCAGGGCTAAGCGGGCGCCTGACATGTCATATACCTCCTGGGCCAAGAGTTGACAAAAATCATCAAAGGGATGAGGAAGTCAAGGAGAAGCAGAAGATGTGGTCCAAAGAGGCCTGGGGTTTGGGTGGTTGGGTTAAATATAGGATGCCCAGTTACATTCAAATTTCAAATTAAAAAAAAAGTGTTGTTTTTTGTTTTGTTTTGTTTTTTTAGTATGAGTATGTCCCAAATATAGCATGGGATATAATTATACTATAAGATTATTTGTTGTCAATGTGAAGTGCAAATTTGAGTGGGCGTCCTTTATTTTTATTTGCCAAATCTGGAGATTTAACCTGGGATTTGACTCTGTTTTAGCTCTTGGGGAAGTCACTGCTCCCATCTGAGCCTCAGTTTTCAAACATAGACAATGAGTGTGTTTCTAGGGGATTGTGAAGGTCCCCTCCAGCTATCACACTGGTGACTTTGGCTCTCTCTCTGTCCTTCCCAAGAGTGTTCTGAGCATCATTCTCTCATATAAAGAGGTCTCAGAATTTCTGAAGCTAATACTGAGATCCCACCTGGTTCTGTCTGAGGAAGACAGATATTGGGGTCAAAATTTCTTTTCTTATCTTCACTATCAACCATAGTGATAGGAATTTGATTGTCAAGACAGATACAGCGGGTACCCCCGCCC
This sequence comes from Ursus arctos, assembly GCF_023065955.2. Taxonomy (NCBI): domain Eukaryota; kingdom Metazoa; phylum Chordata; class Mammalia; order Carnivora; family Ursidae; genus Ursus; species Ursus arctos. Next base: position 25,823,494 of record NW_026622808.1, on the reverse strand, counting down.
CAACTTGGTTTCCATCTCTGTGTTTTTTTTCTCCATCTGAATGATCACAGAGCACCTTCTAGCTCTGAACACATATCATGATTTTTCACCCTCTCCACTATCTCTGAAACATTAAGCTCCTCACCTTCTCTCTATCCAGATGCTCCCACCCCTCGCCCCCAAACTGCACCCAGCCCACCTCCTCCAAAGGCCGAGGATTGCTCATGTTTCCTCTGATTCTCAGTCCGGCTCTCAGCACTCTTGGCTGATCCTGGGGGTCAAAAGAAGATAGTTTGAAGGTCTCTAAGGGAAGGCAGAGGGGCTCAGGGAACAGACTAATTTGTCTATCCAGATTTTTGTAACTGAATAGAAACCCAGTGGTGGGGACTTGGTTCATGGTCAGACCAGGGCAAGAGATGACAGTCCGTGAAGCATGGCTTCTCTAGTGTGACACTCCAGTGGTGTCTTCCATCCTTGGATGCTCCCAGAACACCTGCTAGGCTGACCCTAAAATGCCATCTCCCTGGAATTTTCCTTATCCCTCCCTCAGGACACTCACTAGTTGTGACAGACTGGACTTCTCCCCCTCCGCTCTCCCCCCTCCCAAGGACCTGGACTGATGAGGAAGAAAGAGCCCCATGTACTTCCCTTTGCTGCCCAGGAGCTGACTGGGGAGACATCGACAGGGAGATGCTTTGGGATTGGGATTAAAAAGGGAATGTCCTCAAAGTGGGGAATACTGCTTTGGAACTGTCCCAGTTTGTCTCTAATCTAAACAGATCAATGTGAGACAGGAAGCCATCACAATCCTAGAGGAGAGCATAGGCAGTAACTTCTTCGACATTGGCCACAGCAACTTCTTCCAAGACACATCTCCAAAAGCAAAGGAAACAAAAGCAAAAATGAACTTTTGGGACTTCGTCAAGATAATAATCTTCTGCACAGCAAAGGAAACAGTCCACAAAACTAAGAGGCAACCCACGGAATGGGAGAAGGTATTTGCAAATGACATTACAGATAAAGGGCTGATAGCCAAGATCTGTAAAGAACTTATCAAACTCAACACTCCAAAAACAAATAATCAAGTCAAAAAATGGGCAGAAGACATGAACAGACACTTCTGCTTAGAAGACATACAAATTGCTAACAGACACATGAAAAAATGTTCAACATCATTAACCATCAGGGAAATTCAAATCAAAACCACATTGAGATACTGCTTTACACCAGTTAGAATGGTAAAAATTAACAAGGCAGGAAAGAACAAATGTTGGCAAAGATGTGGAGAAAGGGGATCCCTCTTACACTGTTGGTGGGAATGCAAGCTGGCACAGTCACTTCGGAAAACAGTGTGGAGGTTCCTCAAAAATTTAAAAATAGAGCTACCCTATGACCCAGCAATTGCACTACTGAGTATTTACCCCAAAGATATAGACGTAGTGAAAAGAAGAGTCACGTGCACCCCAATATTCATAGTAGTAATGTCCACAAAAGCCAAACTGTGGAAGGAGCCAAAATGCCCTTCAATAGATGAATGGATAAAGAAGATGTGGTCCATATGTACAATGGAATATTACTCAGCCATCAGAAAGGATGATTACCCAACATTTGCATCAACATGGATGGAACTGGAGGAGATTATGCTAAGTGAAATAAGTCAAGCAGAGAAAGACAATTATCATATGGTTTGACTCATATGCAGAACATAAGGAATAGCATGGAGGACATTAAGAGAAGGAAGGGGAAAATGAAGGGGAGTAGATTGGAGGGGGAGACGAACCATGAGAGACTATGGACTCTGGGAAACAGACTGAGGGTTTCAGAGGGGAGAGGTTGGGGGGGATGGGCTAGCCCGGTGATGTGTATTAAGGAGGGCATGTATTACATGGATCACTGGGTGTTATGCGCAAATGATGAATCATGGAACACTACATCAAAAGCTAATGATGTGCTGTATGGTGACTAACATAACATAATAAAAAATGTATATATTAAAAAAAACCCAGATCAATCCACCTCCCTCCCTCTGCCTTGAGCCTGAACATCTGAATTCTTCATTCTCATTTCTGCGTTCTGTTTTACTCTCTGGCTGAACAGAATGACTTTTGCTATATTCTTGGTGTTTTCCCATCTCTTTGCTTTTTCTTACACTTCCTCTTCAGCCTGGAAAGTGTTCTTACTAGTCAAGACTCTTCTCTGCCAATTTGGATGGCATCATGTCTGCTATGCTTTCCCCCTGCCATCTACTCAGCCATCCATCCGTCCGTCCATCCATCCATCCATCCATCCATCCATCCATCCATCCATCCACTCATATATCTATCTATCCAGCAAGTATTTTCTGGGTGCCTATTATTTGCCAGCCACTGGGAATAAACATGCTCCCTTATCCTCATGAGCTCTCGTCTATGACAGAAATGAATATTACATCTCTCTTGTGTCTGGTTGGCTCAGTTAGTGGAGTGTGTGACTCTCGATCTTGGTGTTGTAAATTCAAGCCCCATGTCGGAGGTAGAGATTACTTAAAAATAAAATCTTAAAAAAAATCTCTCTTGTTCTCTCTTACACACACACACACACACACACACACACACACACACACACTCTGGAGCCAGTGCCATGAGGAAAGAGGAATCAAACACTGTGAGAAAGAAAGTGAAAAGGGCATGGTTTTTGGAGCCAGATAAGCCAGAATCAAGTCTTGCCCCTGCCCCTTCCCAGCTGTGTGGCCTTGAGTGTCTTATTCTCCTCTCCGACTCAGGTTTTCCATCTGAAAAAGACCTTGAAGGAGTGCTAGATGCCTTAGAGCAATGGCACAGCAAGGGAGGTTTTATGATCCCTGTTAACCTACTGGAAGTCACTTCTCCCTTCTCCAGACTCTCAGAGCCCTGCGTGTTTATACTTGTGTGGCAGTAGTGCTTTTGAGTCTTACTCTAGTGGCTGAACTGGAAACTGAGTTTGTAGGCTTGTAGGACTGCAAGCCTAACTTCTTTATCTCTGTCTCCATCAGGGTCACCAGTGTGGGAATGGGCACAGAGGTGGTGCCTGAGGAACTTTGTAGAGTCAACAAATAATAAATAAATGAACAAATAAAGAAAGGATGGATGGATGGATGGATGGATGGGATGGATAGAAATTTCTTTAGTTCTGCCCAGACTGGCCAGAGCATCCATTCATAAAGGAGAGGGAGAGAATAAGAGGAAAAGAAGAGAGAAAAGGAGAGGAGAGGCGGAGAGAAGAGAGGAGAGAGAGCTAGTATCTGTCAAATCACTTACTCACTCTAGAGATGGCTGCTCCTTAAAGCCA